>NW_027041734.1:0-600000 GCF_035928015.1 Saxophila tyrrhenica | reverse complement strand
CCGAATGCGGCATCTCGCTCTTCACCTTTGCGCTCTTCGTCAATAGCGCCATTCTCATCGTTGCAGGCGCATCTCTGTACGACGTCCAGGGCGCCGCAGACGCCAGCCTCTTTGGCATCTACGACCTGCTCTCTACCTCGCTCGCGCCCGCAGCAGGGAAGCTCTTCGCCGTTGCCCTGCTCCTCTCGGGCACCTCCGCGGGTATCGTCTGCACCATCGCCGGCCAGATGGTTAGCGAAGGCCAGCTCCGCCTCACCATGAAACCATGGAAGCGTCGCCTCATCGTCCGCTCCATCTCCATCGTGCCCTCCATCATCGTTGCGGGCGCACTTGGGAAAGCCGGGGTCGATAACGCGCTTGTCGGGTCTCAGGTGGCGCTGAGCATCATCTTACCATTTGTTTCTGCGCCGTTGGTTTGGTTTACTTGCTTTGGGAAATACATGACTGTCACGGCTGATCGAATTCACGACTTGAGCGTTGGACGAGGCGCCGACGAAAATGAAGGGAACGAGGACGGAAGGAGTCAGACGAGCGTGAACATGCGCTCGCATCCTGTAGTGGCGTTTTTGGCGGTACTGATTTGGGGCATCATTGTGTTTATGAACGTGGCGCTGATTGTGCTGCTGGGGTTGGGTAAGACGTGAGATGGGATATATGTTTGTAGGTATGTTGAATGAGGAATATTAGCATGGTACTACGCTACCTCTTTCTTACCCGGAATACGGCATTTGCGCATGTCCATCTCCAAACTTCGTCCAACCCGGCCTTCCACCATGCCAGCCTGTTCAGCGCCGCCCGTAGGTCGTTTCCCTCACCACTCATCAGCATCAACCAGTCCCCCAAACCTCGTCGCTCCGCACCAAGGGATCTCAAAGCTCAACATCGCCAACAACCGCAGATTCAAATCCCAATGCTCCAACACCACCCCCCCGAAACTCCTCCACCCGCCACAAACGCTTAAAATCATGCACAACCGCTTCCCACACAACATCTCTCAGCGTGCGATCGCTGGGATGCGTGCACTCGTGCACCAAACGCACCGCTTCAATAAAGGCCGGGAGATCGATGAGGTTGTTGCAGGCGTATTCTAGCCGCGTTGCGGCCATGTTTCGGAGTGGGGGGGATGGAGTATTTGTCCGCTATGGCGTATGTTTTGACGATGAAGGGCATGGAGGGGTTTGCGTTCCTTCGGCGTCGTGGTAGAGCCAGGAGAGCAGTGCATGAAATGCGGCTGGGTCGTCGTGGAGGTGGATTGTGGGATGGGGCTCTATGGCTTCTTTGAAGTTTCCGCTGAGCATTTTGGAGAAGACGGCGGAGGCGGCGGAGAGGATGACTTTGTGGACCTTGAAGGTGAGATAGTCGCAGATGTGGGTGAGATCTGAATGCTTTCCTGTGGCGAAAATGCTGTAAGTCCATTAATGTCAGCTAGCTCGCGGCTGTAATAGTTGACAGACATACTCCTTCAGTCCCTGAGTCCCCCTTGACCGGTCATCTCCCGCTCTGTACACTCCTTGCGCAAGTGGTTACGGATCTAGAAGGGCACCAAGGAAGAGAATCCGAGTGTTTGCCGCAGGGTGTCCACTGTGAAGGGGGTAGCCGCTAGAACATTCACTGCGGAATCGAAAGGTATTCAAACAGAGCGCTTAGTCGAACTGAATCGTGTGCGATAGTCTCAACATTGCTTGAACGTGTATCTGGTATCACAAACGCACGGCGAAGAAAGGACCAAGATTACCTGTCCGATGATCAGTCCCAAGGTAATAACCATCAAGACAGCAGACAAGCTTACAACTTCGACTTCCCACCCCCCTCCCACCCCTTAACCGCCTCCTGCCGCTCCCTCTTCTCCCGCTGCCACTGCAGACTCTTCACCTGCGCCCGCACGTCCTCCTCCGTCGTGTTCTCGAGATAATCGACCGTCTCACGATACATCTCCTGCTTCAGCTGACCGTAAATCTGCAGTCCTGACATGCCCTCTCGTGACTTCTGCACGAGCTTGAACTCCTCGATGTGGGCGAGCGCCTCGGGGAGGCCGCCGAGCCAGTCGACTATGCCTTCTTCTAGGGCTTCGAGGGCCTGAATCGTGATTAGCATGCCCTGGAAGAGGTGACTGACAGGAAAGGATGGATGTACCTTGAACCGATGCGCCTCCAGAATCATCTTCCTCACCGTCCCAGCACTCAGCTTCTGCCGGAACACACTCAACATCGGCGGCCTGAGCGGAACGCCCAGCTCCAGTTCGTTGAGGCAGAGATAGCCTTTATGCGGGTTCATGCACCGGTAGTCGTGCATCCTGTCCCCACCACCATTAGCCCTGAATCGCCGAAACCCTTTCCACCACAGCTCAAGGGTAAGGCAGGGTACCTACATCGCAACCATAAACCCCCCAGCAAAAGCATGCCCATTCACCAACGCCACCGTCGGCATCGGGTACGTGATCAGGCGCAACCACAGCGCGTACCTATTTCCCCATGCGTCAGCAACTCCATCCCACCACATCCCATCCCGATTCCTTAGGCAAGTAAGTAAGGTGAACGCACAAACTCTCCTTCCAAAACCCAGGCGTCCCCCCCGCATGCTCCAAATCCAACCCATTACTATAGAACTTCGCAATCCCGCTCGTCGTCACCACGACCCCCGGGGGATACGTTTGCGGCGAGAACTGCAGGATATCCAGCGCTTTGATCAATGCCTGGCAGAAGGCCTGGTCCCCACGAAGGGTGAACTGTCAGCACGGACATGGTTTGATGAGGTGGGTTGGGTTGGGAAAACGCACGGTGGTGAGGCGGTTGTCTTCGCCACTGGTGAAGGTGAGGAGGTAGACTTTCTTCGCCGGCTGCGTGACGACTACGCTCCCGCCCGTGGAGGCGATGGGGAGGTCGAAGAGGACGGGGCTGCTGCCGGAACTTGAGGAGGATGGCATGGTGGCTTGTGGATGAGATGGAAGCGCCGGTGATGGCGAGTAGAAGAGACGAGGAACGCTGACGGAAGGGCTGGTTTTACATGTGCTGAGGGTACTGGAAGTGGTGTGAGAGCCGATGATCACAATCGAGAGAGCAGACGAAACATGTGCAGTTGCGCTCAAAGTCGACCGCGGCACGGACAAGGCGGAGTTTGGGGGCTGGGTCTGGGGTTGTCCGGATGATGCCGGGGGGATACATGGGCTGTATGAGTTGCACGTCCATAGCAAACAAAGGGCAATAATTTCTGCGACCCGTTACGAGGCGATAATGCAAAGGAAGTACGGTGGCACATTGGCTACCACGTAGATGAGCTTTCCTTGGTACAGACATGAAGCTTCTCTGGGAGGAGCTACCTATCCAGATCTTCCGATGCAATGCCCTAGCCAAACGCTCAAGCAACTGAATCGTAGAACACCGATCGCTAATGCATTCGCTATCCCCATCCAATCGCCTCGCTGATAAAGCACTCGATAAAAGAACCAACACAACCACCCTTCCCCCTCCCTTTCATTCTCTCCCCCTCCCCGCCCCCTTCCCCCATTCCACTCTTCCCCCTTCTCTCGTTTATCTAGTCCACACTCAAGCAGTCTCCCCACACCACTCCCCCACCCACTCCAACTCCCGCTCCCCACACGCAAAATCCCACCCAACAATCGTGTTATTCTGACTACAGCAGATAATCCTCCGCGGGTCGAACTGCAGTTTGAAAATCCGATGGCTGTCGGCCGGCCGGCCATTGTTGGCCGCGGCGGCGGGGTTGAATTGCGCGTGGCCGCCAAGCTGCTGTGGTGGTTGCTGGGGTGGTGGTGGTGGTGGTGCTTGTTGTTGCTGTTGTTGTTGTGCGTATGCTGCAGCGGCTTGCTGAGTTATCGCAGGCATCGCGGACGCGTGGGGGAGACCGGCGGCCGCGGGGCCAGCGGGTTGGACGGGTGCGCCCCCTGGGTGAGCGAAGACGGGGTTTTGGGGCTGAGCGTCGTCTGCTCTCCGGTTCTGCCGACGCTGCTGCTCCCGCAGCAAATCGTTCTGGTTCAGCACGACTTTCTGCACCCAGTTCCCCGCGTCCCGCTCGTCGCGGCGCCAGACGATGACCGTCTCGTCGTAACTCCCGGACACGATCTTCGCCCAGCGGCTTCCGCCACCACCTGGTGGGACCTTCGCGCCGAGGGAGAGCATGTCCTCGGGTCTGCTGGAGCCGGCGCTGCGGGAGGCGGCGCGGCGGCTGGTGGCGGGCTCCATGCCGGCGGCGACGGCGCGCTGCCAGTTGCGGTCGGCGGTCTGGGCTTCGGCGGCGAGGTCGGTGTCGGAGGTGGTGCGGAGGTCGCCGAAGCGCGCCTGTACCGTGCGCACCAGGTTGGCGTGGCCGGAGAGACAGGCGACTTCCGCTGCCGTGCCGGCGTCGAAGATGCGGACGGTCATGTCTGAAGACCCGCTGACGATGCGACGGCCGTCAAATTGGACGCAGGCGATGCCTTTGGCGTGGCCCTTGAACATGCGTGTTTGCTTGCCCGTCATGATGTTCCATGCTATGACGGTGCGATCTCCCGAAGCGCTGACGATGGTGTTGTCGTGGATCTGAACCGCATTGACTGCTGCGCCATGGCCTCTGATCGTGCTGAGATGGGTGAGCGAGTCGAGGAGGCCTGCTTTCGGGTCGGCGAAGTTGGCAAGAGCGGCGATAGGGATGAGCTCGGAGTCACGGGCGAGTGCATGGCGAGACCAGAGCTTGATGGTTTTGTCCTTACTGCAGGTGACGATGTAGCGGTCGTCGAAGCGGAGGTTGAGGACAGGCTCGGTGTGGGCTTCTGAGACATGCTTCACGACCTCGCCGGTGGAAAACTTCCACACAATCACGGCGGAGTCGCTGCCGCCACTGACTATGATGTCTTGCTCGGGGCGCTCATCGTATTGCAGACATAACACACTCTTTTCGTGGCCTATGAGCGGTTTCTGTCGCAAACGATTGGTGTGTAGATTCCAGATCCGGATGGTCTTGTCCCTGCTGCCACTAACGAGGTAACGAGATGTGTGCTGGACGGTGTAGACGCACTCAGTGTGGCCTTCTTCAGGGTGGTCCGGGTGGGGTAGCTGAAAGGTCTTGTGCCGATTCTTGTCCCAGTTGGCCTCCAGGCGGCGACGCTGCTTGTAGATGAACGGCCAGCTGAGCTTGAGCAGGGTCGGGTCGGACGTGGTCTGGAAGACGCTCGGTCGCAGCTTGATGTCTGCCGGTGATGGTGGGAAGGTTATGTTGCGGTACTTGTTCAGGTCGTAGGAGTTGTACGGGTCGAAGCGCCGGTTGAGCACCTCGGAGAGAATCATGGTGCTCTCTACCGGCAGCTTCGAAGCTGTTGGATCAACACCGGCTGTTGAAGTCTGCTCCAAACCGTCCATCTCCTCCACGTCAGATGGTGTCTTCCCTTCAGCTCTATCCTCCTGAATACCCAGATCCAGTCCACCCGCAGAATCGCTGTCGCTCGTTAGATCACCACTAAACGCCTCAACTCTCCGCCTCTTCCTGCTCTCCCTCCTCTCCAGCACGGCAGTGGCTCTGTCACGTCTCTGCTGTCTGTCTAAGCGCGCATCCATCTTCCTCTGTCCGTAGTCTCGTGCCTGCTCCACAAATCTCTCCACTGCGCCCTTGTCCAGCTCCCAGCCTTCCCTTGCGAAGCATAGCTGCCATAGTCGCTCGTCGAAGGATCGATCGCGCCATCTGCGACTAACCATGGAGGTAGCAAGAAGGTCTGTGGGTGAGAGGTAGTCGAAGACGTGGAGGAAGATCTCGGTGGGCAGGTAGGCGGCGGGGTCGAAGTGGGTGAGGCGCTCGATGAGGAGGCGGACGTCTTCTTTACAGTCGTTGGGCATGGTGTGTACAAGCGACATTGCGAGTTCTGTAGGCAGCGTCAGCGCATGGTTGGGAGTGCGACAATGAATGAAGTCAAGCATATGCAAAGGCTTCCTCATATGATGTGAGTGGTAGACCTACCCTTCCTCTTCTCTGTCGAGAGCATCATGGCACTCCGCAAGACGGCGTCCATGTCTGGCGTCGAAGCAACGGAAGGCTGCATGGCGGCGTATGCCATGTCGCTGTCAGATCGGTCGCCCGAGTATCCTTCGTCAAGTAGTGGGCTGTTGTCGGCAATCTGGGTGTGATCGTGTATGGGAGCGACGAAGGGCTGAGGAGGCGGAGGTGTACGGAGAGGAGAGTCGGCGAGCGGTGGTGAAGACATGTTTGCGACAGTGTCTTGTCTGGTGCGGTGGTGCTCAAGTCGAAGGTTCCACGACAGACCTGGCTGTGGTGGCAGATGCTGGACGCTGGTGAAAGGCGCTTTGACTGAAGGTGATTGATTGTCAGTCAAGGCACATGATGACGAGTGTCGTGCTGGTCGGCTGACAAGGCTGGTGGTGACATATGCGTGCGCATGTGAAGAGGAATCCAGCTTGTTTACTTCAAAGACCCTCGACACTGACGCCCGCTTCTAGCGCCAAGCCATATCCTTCGAGAACATCTACAACTCTTCCGCGGTACCACCACTTTCTCCCTCATGGGCAGTCTACCCACGATATAACAAGACCTGACGTCTAAGGCAGGTCGCGTATCGTACTTCACACTTGCGAACCCGCGCAAAGTTCCTTCAATTCAGCAAGAAGGCAAAGCAAAGCAACGCCTCGGCTTGTCTCTGCTACCAGCGGGCGCTCCCGCATCGACGGCGGAACAAAGAAGCTTTTAGGGCGAGTGCAAAGAGTGGGATGGGGGTACCCTCGACGACTCCACTCCACTCCACTCCGACTCCGACACGCTGGACACCCTCCTTTGGCATCTGCGACGACGGCGACAGGACATCTGCTGCACCGCGATTCATCTGCCGGGCGGCCAGAGTCAGTGGACGGCGATCGCACTCACCACCTGAAACACCCTTGACACCCCCCAAGACCCTGTCGCTCGAGCTTTCCCTGCTTCGGCCACTCTCCTTCTTTTCGCTGCTCCTCCACAAACTCTAACCGCTCACCACAAGACACTTTCTCTTCCCGCCAGACAAGCGCTGTCTAGGCCGCCGACCGCGCCCAACGCAACCACTGTTCCTCCCTTGCGCCACCGCCTACCCCCCTTACCGTTCCTTCGGGCCCGAGCCATCACCGACTCCGCTGAATCTAGAGCGCCAGCAGCAACATATGCGCCCATCTTTGAGGGATATACCACGCCCATGTAAGCGGACGGTGCAGGGCCACACGGCGTAGCAGCGAGGATGGCGGTCGCATACGGAAACCCTTACCTACTGTCCAGAACGCAGACCGCGCCCATGGGAGGTGCCAATGGTGACAGGAACATGAGTGGTGGAGGCGGCGCAAGGATCAACGGCGTCAACAGCGGGCAGAATTCGCTGGTACACTCCCAGAGCCACACCACTTCCAACTACTCCATGCAGAGCCAGCCCAGCAGTAGGAGCAGCGACAACAGCGGCCTCTTTCCCCCACCGCCCGTCATCGGCATGCCGACCCCTCCGAATGGCGGAGACGTCACAGCGACGGACAACATCATGAACACCGTCGCCGACGCCAGCAGCTCTCTCTTCCAGATCTGTGTGTCGCTGCGACAGCGGCTGATGGGTGTACCTGGCTTCGAAGACTGCCTGAGCGAGATCGAACAAGATGCGGACGACGACACTGATCCAGTGACGGTCCTATGGCGCACTTTTCGGCAAGGCTACCCTCTCGTCCTTCTATACAACACATTGAAGCCCGACAAGCCGCTTGAGGTACCGAAGAATGTTAAGGAGGAGAAGAAAGGCAAGGCGGCCACGTTCAAATTTCTGCAAGCTTGCATGAACGTGCTCAAATTCCCGCAAGAAGAGATATTCATCATCACAGATCTGTATGCGGACGACACAACGGGGTTTGTGAAGGTGGCGCGTGTGGTGAATCGGGTCCTGGATATACTAGTTGCGCAAGGCAAGATCGAGGATATAAGACCCACAGCGTCCGACTTTGAGCAAGCAGCGAAAGGCATGAAGCGCAGCCAGCGCCAGCATATCGTCCACGAGCTCGTCAGTACAGAGAGAACATATGTCCAGCACCTCGAGCACCTGCAAGCCCTGATGAAGCTTGTTGAGGCGAAAGGAATCATCCCTGGTGATGCGATCCACGACATCTTCCTCAACCTGAACAGCCTTCTCGACTTCCAGCGCCGCTTCCTCATCCGAGTCGAACAGACGAATCTCGAACCCGAGGACCAACAGAACTGGGGCAAGGTCTTCCACATGTACGAGGATGCGTTCAAGGTGTACGAGCCGTACATTGCGAACCAGAAGAAATGCGAAAAGACGGTCGTGGCCGAGTATCCGAAATTGGCAGCCGGCACGGTCGACGCCCCTCGCCAAGTCAAACAGATGGTCGAATCCTCCACTCAACTCTACGGCTTCCTCATGAAGCCTTTCCAACGCCTATCGAAGTACCCGCTCTTGCTAGACGATCTGTATAAGAAAGGCGACCTAGATGAGGGCCGGAAGGAAGATCTTTTGATTGGAAAGCAAGTCGCGACTGAAGTGCTTGGACGGACTAATAAAGCTGTCGATCGCGAGGAGAAGGCCGAGGCGGTGCAGGAGTTGAAGATGCGTGTGGAGGACTGGAAGGGTCATCGCGTGGAGGGGTTCGGGGAGTTGTTGTTGTATGGGACGTTTACGGTGTTGAAGAGTGAGACGCAGGGGAGTGGGAAGGATGGGGAACGTCAGGTATGTGAACAAGGTTTTCTTGATGTGTTGAGGGAGGGTGGCTGGGTGTCATGCTTTTGCCCTGTTCGTTGCGTGATGGATCTTAGGAGGCATGGCGGCAAGCATAGCGGGGTGGCGGAGGGATGTTGGAATTCTCTTACCTGCAGTATCTGGATTGCAGACGGAGTGAGATAGAAGGATGATTTGCGGCCTCGCAGTTGCTCACTCAGGTCTTGGTCGAGCCATCACAGTGACTTGCTAACAACGTCATGACTACAGTACCACGTCTACCTCTTCGAGACCATCCTCCTCTGCTGCAAAGACATCGACCTCTCGAAACCGAAGAACAAACTCTCCAACAAACAGCTCGTCGACAAGCGCGGCAAGCCGAAACTCCAGCTCAAGGGCCGCATCTTCATGCAAAACGTCACCGACCTCGTCTCGCTCACGAAACCAGGTAAGAACGCCAACAGCGACCCTTTTCACATCCTCCGCGTCAAGAAGAGCGGTGGCGATCCGGTATGTATCCTCGCAGAAAGGCACTAGAGCTGATTCTCTACCGTGTTTACCCCAGGCTCATATACATGCCAGATCTTCTGGAAGGGCGACCCGTCGATCGAGAACTTCATCATCCGCTTCACCACCGAGGATGCGATGAAGAAGTGGGCTCAACAAATTGAGTCGCAGCGGAGGCGGTATCGGGATCGGTCTGGCTCGCATCGGGCGTCGGAGTCTGGGAGGAGTGGGGGAATGGGGACGAGTGCGACGGAATTTGATTATATGCGCACGCTTGGTGGGCAGTTGGAGAATCCGTATGCTGGGCGGTATGAGGAAGATGAGGATGAGGAGGAAGAAGAAGGGGATGTGGGGACCGCACTGCCGGGGAGGCAGTATCCTTATAACGGCGATTTTGCAAACAGCAGAAACGCCAGCTCGAGCAGCTTACGGAGTCGCAGCACGACTGGCGAAAGTGGGATGACGCCTCTTGCGGGACCGCCAGGAAGTGGACGACAACAAGCTCCACGCTTCCCGCCTGGTGGTATGCCGCCCGGCAATCCTCTAGCTCTTCGTACAAGAGAGCTGGCAGGTATGCATGCGCACAGCCCGAGCGGCGACGCTGGACCGAACGACAGCTACTTCAGCCCCATCGAGGGCTCGCCAAGCCAGCTGTCAAGCTCACGGACGAGCGCGAGTTCAGGTATGTACCCGTTCCCGCGGCAGCAGGTTCCGCCAAGTCAGTACTACGAAGAGGGGCATGGCCATGGGACGAGATTCACTGCACCTGCTATGGGGCGGCAGCGGGAGGTCAGTGGCGGTAGCACTGCGAATGGATACGGGCCGCAGAATGGTTATCCTCCTCATCCGCAGAGTGGTGGCTACCCCCAGCAGAACGGCTATCCGAACGCACGGCCTGGTCCAGGGCCTCAGAGACCGGGGATGGGAATGCACTCAGCGCAGCAGATGCCTGGCCCCCCACGGAATCGCAGCGCCAGCAGCCCCGACATCCACAACAACCCCCGCGGCGTGCGAACACCCGTCGACGCCCCACCTCCTCCGCAAGTCCCAGACATGCCACTCCCGTACCAGCAGAACCCACACATGATCCCCCGCAGCCAAAGCAACTCCCCCAACATGGGCATGCCACCCCAGCGCGGCATGAGCCCGCAGATCCAACAACAGCTCCAGCGCGAACGCTCCTACACCCCGCAATCCCAATACCAACAGCAGCAGCAACAACAGCAACAGCAATACACCGTCTCCCCCCGCGGCGGCGCCTATCCCCCCTCCACCGCCTCCGGTCGCGCCATGACCCCTCTCCAAGAGCACTCCCGCTCCCGCTCCCCGCCCGCGCACTTCCATACCCAGACCTCCGCGCCCGCCACTCTCCAACAAAACTCCAACGCTCTCGAAACCCCAACCCAACTCAAAGTCCGCGTCCACTGCGACGCCGCGTCGCAAGTCCTGACCCTCGTCGTCCCGCTCAACATCACCTGCCAATCGCTCAAAGACCGCATCGACGCCAAGCTGCAGCGCAGCACCATGCTTACCCTTTCCGAGAAAGTCCCCGGAAGTGGGGCGAGGGAAGGGCAGACGGTGGTGCGGCTGAAGTTCATGGACGACGGGGATTTCGTGAGTATTCAGAGCGATGACGATGTGCAGACGGCTTTTGAGGGGTGGCGGGAGCGGTGGGAGGGGGCGGCGGGGGAGGTGCAGGCGCAGCAGGGGGGTGGGGGGATGGGGGAGGTGGATTTGTTTTGTAAATGAAGCTGAAGCCAAAGGAGGTGGATGAGCGATGGGTTCTGGCAGGGAGAGGACTGGATGAGAGGGGGAAAGAGCCGTGTACGGCAGCGCGACCCAATGCAAGAAAGGGAAAAAGAGCATGTCCAACGCCAGCAGTTGTACGCCGCCGCCAGAGCGCAGCCCAGAGGGACTCGATCGAGCATTTCAGCCCTGGAACAGTGGATGCTGAAACGGCCGGGAAGCGCTCGCTGCTCGCGACGGGTCGAGACGGAACGAGAAGCAGAGAAAGAAAAGGGCCAGGGAATGCTCATGCTCTGGCAGAGATCAGCAGGCCAAGGATGATGATTCTGACGACTGTGACGAGGAATGTCCATGGTATGGGGATAGGGATATGGAGAGCAGGTGTGTTTAGCTGGACGTATAGATGATGGAGAATTAGCGTTATTTTATGAGAGAGATGGGTGGAGCGTGGAAGGGGAGGGGGATGTAGATCAGCGTGCGTTGAGTTGAGAACGAGGTGAATTGAATGAGTCTGAAATGTCTGCCACCTTTCAAGATCGTGTCCGTATTAGAGTGTGATTGTTTGGCTCCTTTTGTGGGAAGCAGCATTGGAGTGCTGTTCGTGTTGTTGATATGTGGTGAACGAACGGCTCTGGTCGTCCCGACCTCGGCTTTGGCCGTTTGGCTGTTTGGAAGGTTTGCCCCGAATCAACCCGACCACAATCTTCCCCTTCACGCTCTGTAGTCCCATATTTACTCCCCTTGCAGTAGAGGCGGTTGATCGCACTTTTGTTCTCGGCAAAACCATGAGCCATGTGAGCAAAAATTGCCGTGAATATTGATGTATTCAGATGCTGATGAAAGACCTAGGACTCCCAACAGAACACGCCCTGGATAGTTTCGCTCGCGGCTGGGGGGTTCGCTGGCGCTGTACGCTCATAACAAGCCCAACATATGGCAGAACGGATGACTGACAACATGAATCGAACGGCACCAGGTCGAAGCCTTCGCCACAGCACGTATCCCCCCCTTCCCCTTGCCAATCCCAATAGCTAACACGACACCCCAGTACCCCTTCGAATTCGCCAAAACCCGCGTCCAGCTGCGCGAACAAAAAGGCATCCCCACCCCCCGCAACCCCTTCCGAGTGGTGGCCGGCGTCTACAGCACCGAAGGCCTGTCCGCGCTGTACAAAGGCTGCTCCGCGCTGGTGGTGGGGAGCGTGGCGAAAGATGGGATCCGCTTCTTGTCGTTTGACACGATCAAGGAGACGTTCAAGGATCCCGAGACGGGGACGCTGACGCCGGGGAGGAATTTGGGGGCGGGGATGTGTTCCGGTGTTGTGAGTGCCTCTTTTGTTCTTTCTATCGAGACGTTCAAATCTGTAGGAGGTAGGGGGGTTAACGAAGGAAATAGGTAGCATCCCTCTTCGCAGTAACCCCAACCGAACGCATCAAAACCGCCCTCATCGACGACGCCCGCACGGAAAAACGCTTCCACTCCACGCCCCACGCCATCCGCACCATCCTCGCCACCGACGGCTTCCTGGGCCTCTACCGCGGCCTCGCCGGCACGACCCTCAAACAAGCCGGCGCCACCGCCTTCCGCATGGGCACCTACAACATCCTCAAGGACTACGAGCGCACGCGCCAAATTCCACAGACCACACTCACCAACTTCGCCAACGGCAGTGTAGCCGGCATCGTGACGACCCTGGCGACGCAGCCGTTTGATACGATCAAGACGCGGTGTCAGAGTGCGCGGGGCGCGAGTACGGTCGAGGCGTGCAGGAGTGTGGTGGCGGATTATGGGGTGAGGGGTTTTTGGAAGGGGACCACGATGAGGTTGGGTAGGACGGTGTTTTCGGGGGGGATTCTGTTTACGACGTATGAGTGGGCGGCGGCGATCTTGAATCCGTTGGTGCGGAAGACGGGGGTAGTAAAGGAGAGTGTGTAGAGATATTTGTAGATTTGATGAATATGCGTACAATGCTGACCCGCTGCTGTGGATAGACTGAAGCTCCATCGTGAATGCAGGGTATAGAACTTAGACAGATCTCAAGCAGGCTATGCAATTCTTCGCGAACCAAGTGCTGTTGGCCTGGGATGCTGTGACAGCCACGATAAGATACCGCTCAATCATCATCATCCCCATCCCCATCCTCCTTCTTTCCCGCCTTCCCTTCCTTCCTATTATTCTTCCTCCTCTCCTTCCTCAACGCCTCGGAAACCTTCGAGTCCCCCTCATCCTGATGCTCATCCCACTCCTCATCATACTCATCCGCCACCATCTGAATCTCCCTCCGCAACCGATTCCCCTCCTCCACCAATCCCTCCCACCGCTGCAGATTAAACCCCTTCTGCTCATACAATTTACTCTGCCTCCGAGAAATCGTAAAGTTCATCGCGCTGCGGTAGCTCGCTTCCCGGTTATGGTACAAGAACCACATGTACCCGCCCATCAAACCCGTCAGCCCGACGAGGTAGGTCACCGGTTCCATGACGTCCCATCCCAGGTCCGTCTTGAACGTGAGGTAGTACACAATCGCCCACCAACTCACCATCCCGGCAAACCCTCCCTGCGCGACGCGCTGCGCGCCCCGTTGGGCGAGGTTATCGCACTCGCGCTTCAGGTCGGCGTACTGCAGGATGGTTTTGGAGACTTTGCGCAGGCGCATGCGGAGGTAGAAGGTGCGTTCGTCGAAGGAGGGGACGCCGATGTAGATGCTCTCGGGCGCGCCTTCGATGTCGACGGCGAACTCGGAGCCGCGGGCGGCGTCGCGGATGAAGTCGCCTATCTCTGTGGAGGGGGACCAGCGGACGAAGTTGGGGTGTTCCGGGTCCGCGGATTGGGCGTCATCGGGGTGCTCGCGTTGCTGTTTGGTGGGCATGGGGCCGTCGTCTTGGGAGGATTTGATCTTGCCCGTGCGCTCGCGCTTGCCGTCCACCATAGTCTCGTCTGCGCCTTCGAGGTCGTCGGCTGCGGGTTTGCCGCTCGAAATATCCTCTTCGGTAGAGTCCTGCGCTCGGAAGGTCACTTTCGGAATCTTCTCCTTCTCGCCATCCTTGATCACAGGTAGCTCGCTCTGTATGAGCCGTTCCAGATAACTCAGCGGTTGCTGCGGATGCACCAGCAACGCCAATGGCTCAACATCCTTCCGATCATTATTCGCATCCCTCGTCGTCAGGGGTAAGATCAACTTCAACATCCGACTGGGCGTTGTAAGGAGCTTGCCCTTTGTCATGGCACCAGCGCTTCTATTGCGGGCTACTGGTGGCTTTTCACTCCCATCGCGCATCCAAGGCGAGCGCATCTGCTTCTCTTTGCTCTCCTCCTCCACGGCATCGTAGTGGCTTCGCTCCACTTGGGTGACATTCTGTGACAGGTCGGCGGCGGGTATGGAGTCAGAGTCGGTCTTGACGCTGGAGGAGTCGGGCTTCTCGCGGGGCCATCTCGTCGCGGTATTTGTAAAGGCTCTCTCCTGTCTGGTCGAAGAAGTGACGGGCACGCGACAGTTGCGGTACGGCCATGCTGTCGGATGTGAGGTCTGGCGCAGCCGAGGCGCGAGCTGGGACAGCGTCCTGGAGAAGAAGGGCTCCATGTTGCAAAGCTCTCCAAAGTCAATGCTATCGCAGCATGGCCGTGGAAAGTATGTTTGAAACGTCAACCGCGGATTGACTGGAGAGTTGGCAGAAGTAACGACGCGCTTGGGCTTCACTTGGGATGTCTTGGTTCTGCGTCATCTGGCGTCAATAAGACGAACAACACCAGCTATAATCGACCAAAGTTGGCAGGAGAATGAAACCTGATGTTGAGGGCATTGCGAAGACTACACGACGACAGATGGAAGACCAAGGATTCGATTAAAACGCTGGATCACGGATACATAATATTTATCACCGACGCGCTCTCACCCCTGGGCCGACGCGTTGAGCATTATCTATACAAGGTTCTATCATGTACAGCTCGCGACCCAAGTCTCCCAAACTGCTGGCTCGTACAGTTATCATACTGCAGGCTCCAAAGCAATCCAAGAGACGCAACTTTACGCCGTCAAAGACTGGTGACCAATCGGTACAAGGACACCCTCGCAGCCAGGAGCGAAACCAACGCCTTGGTAGTTACCCAGGTTCACGAGCCATGCGCCCTGCGTAGAACAAGTCAACAAATGCTTCAAAGCGCGTCTCACAGCATCGGGAGGGATGATGCTCTACTTCTAGGGCCACGTACGCTGTTGAATTCAGAAAGCACATGATCGATCTTATAAGGAATCTCGCGCGTCGCGTTAGGGTAGGCGACGGTGTCTGCAAGCAATCAGTACATCGTCCAGCTCCCACTCGACTTGGGCCGACCACTCACGGAAGATCGCAATGCCCTGCACGCGCAAGGGGTGCTGGTTCGACACCCAGCGGATAAACACGTTCTTGCAATCCCAGAAGACATTCTCGTTCTTCCATGGCAGGGACCCCATCGCGCCCTGGGACTCGATGAGACTCGTCCGGTTCGGGAAGGTCTGGGATCCCAGCTATCGTAACGTATATCAGCATACATCCACCTCCTCACATCTTGGAAGTGAGTCAGCATACCGGCTTCGGACAAGCCCGCGTCCCGTTGTTCATGAGGAACTGCACGCTATCGGTGTAATCCACAACATCTGGGGTGAAGAGTTTTCGCGCAAACGCGTCGGTGTACTGGGAGAAGAAGTGCTCGACGTTGTCCGCGGTGGCCATGGCGTCGCGTTCGCAGAGGCAGTAGCCGGCGTTTGCGTCGCTGGGGAGGGCGAGGACGGGGGTGAGGGCGGCGAGCGCCGTGGGTAGGAGGGTGGAGGTGCGCACAGTTAAGTGCAATATGGGTATCTGGTTGTTGGAAAGGCTAAGGAATCTCACACCACCGGACAGAACACGCCTTATAACCACCCTCCAACCTTGGATCCGGGTCGCCCTGCCTGCCTTGCTTGCTTGCCGCGAGAAACCTACCTTCCCAAACCATGTGGGTATATCGACCATCACAAAACCAATTCATGATGCCCGGAGACAACGCCGTCGCAACGGTGTGCGGTAGGTTCGTCCACGGCGCCGGCTTCATCGTGATCTTATCTTGTCGGAAGGCTGATTCGAGCAGGACGATGTCTCCACTCGAAGATCCCAGCGCAAAGGCGCGGTGTTGGGATCCGGGTTGCTGGAAGATTTTTATTGTCCGAGATGGTGCATACGGAGATTTGCCTTTTTGCCTTGCATTGAGCTTGCTTCGGTGCGTTGTCTCGTTTCGTTCCTGCGTTGACGCTGATGAGATGTTGTGAGAAGAGCTTGTGATGTGGTCAAGGCCTTCGGATGGCTTTTGCTTCGTACCGGGCAGCCGTAAGTTGTGTGCATGTATCTCTCAGCATCAGTTCAGTGTTCCAAGGAGTGTGAGTAACTCTGATTAGAGTTCGGGTTGTTTCTAAACTCATCCAATACACATGCCGATCGATCAGTCCAATCTCTGGTACCAGATCTTACAGCAACCAGTGGTTCACAAGAAAGTCGAGCTTTTCCTTGGAGAAGGTGAAAACGCCTTGTCGTGCTTGTCTGCACCAACAAGAAAGACCAAGCGAATCTTGTCCAACGCACGCAATCTGGTCGACATGATGATCTGCTGGCCATCATCACATCGCGGCTATCGATCTGGAGTTGGCAGCGCATAGGTACAGACAGACCCACAGATCAAAACGCTCTGCGGAGCCCGTTGCATCAACGAGACGGCACCCGTGATTGCATTGGACTTCGACTCTTTGAAGCACGTTCAACAAACAGGAACAGCAGTTTCGACTCGCATACCCGGAAGTAAATGGAAGACCCACGGTACGATCATGTCGATCAACAATGCGTTCCTGCATTGCGGGCTCAATCAAGCTCGATCACCATGTGGATAAGAAATAGTCTTCCTGCTTGGCTGCTTGGCCGATTGATGGTGAACTGAAAGATAAAAGTAGGTAGCGGATCTGACTCCGGTATGTACAATTTCTACAGTCGACCGTACAGGTTCATAAAGTCATCCCCAGAGAGCCGTGAAGCCATGTATCGTCTCATCAATTCGTAGTCCATCCATCAAAGTCCCGCCATGCTCATGCCCTCCATAAACATCTCACCACCTCCTCAAAAACAACATTCCCCCCAGCACCTGCAACCCCCCCACCATCACCCCCAACCGCCCATACCCCACCCCCTTGACCCTCCCCCCTTCTGCCCCACTGGGCACATCATCCGGATCCATCACCAAAATCGTCCCGCAGTCCCCCTGCGCCGTCGTCGGCAGATTCGGCCCATGCGCGTACAGCGTCGAGCAATACTGCTGATACCCGCCCGCCGCGCCCGCGGGCGCCACGTACGACGTGTGCTGCGGGGCGGGCGCGACGTAGGTGGTCTGCGGCTGCCATTCGGTGGTGGTAGCGTACCAGGAGGTGGCGTGGTAGCCGCCGGCGCCGGCGCCTGCGAAGCCGGTGCAGGTGCAGCCGTTGGGGCAGCAGGCGGGTTTGGAGTCGGCCCATTGGCAGGTTTGGCCGGAGGGGCAGCAGCTGGAACACATTGGTGAGGGGTGTGAGGGGAATGGGAGGGGAGGGGGGAGAGGGCTTACTAGTCGGCTGCGCCGATGTCACTGCAGCCTATGGGGTGGTCGGCGGGACATTGGGCGGGAACGGCGTAGGAGCCGTGGTTCTGGCCTTTGAGCCATATGGCGCCGGTGAAGTAGTAGACTTGATCTGCGCTGGCGGCGTGGATGAGGGCGAGGAGGAGTGTGAGGATTATGCCGCGTATGGCTGGTCTTCGCGCTGCCATCTGTCTCTTTCTTTCTTGCTACTATACTCGGTGGCTGGGAAGGCTGGGATGCAGGCAAGGCGGGCGAGAATGAGGCTTGGTTGCGGGTATTGGTATGTTTGCTGTGTGGGAGGTCGCAAAGTACAGATGGCCGCCAGCAGCGATTGCGAACGATGGTATACAGACTCAAGAACGAGATGGAAGAGTGAAAGTAGGATAAGGTACCGCGGAATCTGGGTCGAGTCCCTCATGCACGGCCGGGTCATGGTCATGGCCAAGGTCAGCCTTCCATGTCGCCGTCCTGCTTCTCGACTTGACTTGCTGCCCGGAGTGTATCGGGCATCAATGCCTTTATTTGTTTCTCCATACTCTCCTCGAGCAGTTTGCGACTCCTTTCCATCTTCTCATTATCATGCGTGCCCAGGCATGCCATCTGCAAGACGCCGAATGACCTGCATCCACAGCTCGAGCTCTCATCGCAGCTCCCCAAAAAGATGGCTGGCGCGCTGCGGGGCTATCGATAGCGTAAAGTGCTTGCAGCTCTAGCGCGTTTCCGTGGACTCCGATTGCCGACTCGGCCAGAGCCTCACGATCGTCTCTGTTTACTCCATCTCCAGCAGTCCTACCTTACGCCAGCACCTCCCGCACCTCCACCACCTTCACCACCCGTCGCCTGCCCAGCACGGACCCTACCCACCATGACATGACAACCCCCCTTCCCGCTCCCATCTATCCCAAACGCTACTTCTCCGCCTCCCCCACCTGGTTCGCCTGGAACAAACTCACCTCCTCGGACCTCCACACTCTCCGCGAAGAACCCGGCTTTGAGAGTCAGCACATTTACTTCCATCTCAACCATCCGATTCGCTACGTCAGGTTAGTCGGGCTGGTGGTCGATATCGACGTCAGAGTCGGGAAGTACATTTTGATCACGCTCGATGACAGTAGCGGGGCGTGTATTGAGATTAAGACTGAGGCGCGGGTGGTGAGGGATGGGGATGGAGCGGAGTGGCCGAGCAATACTGTGTTGGATAACCTGGATCTCGTCACCGGGATAGGCAGGCCGCCGTCGCTGTTAGTCGACAGGAAAGCGGTAGATATCGGCACAGTCGTCAAAGTGAAAGGAACCATCGACACCTTCCGCGGCACCCGCCAAATCCAACTCGAACGCATCTGGATCGTCAAAGATACCAATGACGAAGCGAAAGCGTGGGCAGAGACGGCGGAGTGGAAGCGCGATATCTTAGGGAGACCTTGGGTGTTGAGTAAAGCGCAGCGGCAGGCTATGGATGCGCAGGCGGAGCGGGAGGCGAGGGAGGAGCGGCAGAAGGCGCAGAAGAGGAGGGTGAGGAGTGCGGAGTCGGAGAGGAAGAGGGAGGAGAAGGAGAGGCGGGGGGAGGAGAAGAGGAGGGCGAGGGAGGTGAAGTTGGATAAGGGGGCGTTGGTGGGGAGTTCGGTGGTGCCGATGAGGGTGACGGACTCGTGATGCGGGAGGAGTTTGGAGACTGGATGATGTTAAAGGCGTTGGTGCGAAGATACCCGTGGCTGTTTGCGTTGAGATTTGGATACTAGAGTCGCTATATGAATACCATCGAAAGTACTGCTCTGCCTTGGCTAGCAATCTTGATGTTACGCCAAACACCTCGCTTTCCCGAGTCTGTGCAATCTACCAAAAGCATCTCCTAGTCCTCATCCTCAGCAGCTGGCCCTCCTCTTCACCTCTTCGACTTTTTCGCCCGATTCTTCGCAAAAGCCTCCTCAGGCGGCTCATCCACCGGCTCAGCCCTCTTCTTCCCACTCTTCCCCTTCGCCCCATACTTCTCCTCCAACCCTTGTAGGAAGCTCTCCTTCCTCCCCTCCCTCCCCGCCTGCCTCCCCTGAATCAACGCCGCCAAATCCTCCATCCCACCCTTCTTCCCCGTCCCCTTCCTTCTCGATGTCCTCTCCAAATCCTCCTCCATCTCCCTCCCCACCTTCTCCGCCTCCTTCCCCTCCCTCTCCCGCCTCTTCCTCGACCGCTCCATCCTCTTCTGTACCCTACTCTCGCTCTCTCCGGTAAACTTCTCAAACCCCTCCACCTCGCCCTTCTCAATCGCCTCTTCAATAATGCCCCTAAACCGCTCCTCATCCTCGTCCGCTTCACTGAGCATAACGTACTGATACAACTTCTCCATATCCCCCCTCACCTTCCCATACGCTTCCAGCACATCCCGCCTCTCCTCCTCCCCACCCTTATACTCCTGCGCAAAAGCATCGATCGTCTCGCTCGTCACGACCGCAGCGTACTGCTCCCGGAAAAAGTCCGTCCAGTTGAACTCCCCATCCTCCCCCTCGCCTTCCAAAATCTCCTCCGTGCTGCCGGTGCTGTCGTACCGTTTCCGCCGGCGCTCGTCGGAGAGAATGGCGTACGCGAACGCGACTTCTTGGAACTTGGTGTGGGCGGTTGCTTTGTCCTCGGGGGCGGCTTTGTCGGGGTGGTGTAGGAGGGCGGCGCGACGGTAAGCTGATTTCACTTCGGAGGCGGTGGCGGAGGAGGAGAGGGAGAGGGTGGCGTAGGGGTCGATGGTGGGGGGTGAGGAGGGGGTGAAGAGGTCTTCGGTGTCGTGGGAGTCGGTTTTGCGGGAGGAGCGTTCGGGTGGCATCGTGGTGGAAGGAGCTGTGCTGGGATGATGGTTGAGTCAATGTGATGCTTCTTGGTGGATATGTGGTGTAGTTCGTCCGCTCCGGAGGTGGTGTGTTATGGTTCTATCTGTTGTAAAGATTCGAGGGAAGTTCTGGGCTTGAAGTGAGACGCGTTGACGCGCCTCGGTCCGATATCGGCATCACATGCATTCGGAGCTTGGGCAGCACATTCACATTCACTTCTCTCCACCCCAGCTTCTACCTTACAATTTGACCGTATGCCTGCTCAGAGTACGCGAGTATGATAGAACTTGCAGCTCGTCTACAATTAAAATAGTTGGCGAGATCCTATCCTGCCCGGTTACCAAGCCAAAGCTGAGCTTCATTCCCTTATATTGTTTTCTTCCTGCACTATTTCCTATTGCTTCAGCTGTCAGACGAAGGCCGCAACCGTCTTACTCCTATGGCACAAGCCACCAAAACCCTGGAGGACGAGCGGCACGAACACTACATGCGCCTCGCCCTCTCCGAAGCGCGCAAGAGCCCACCCAAGCCGACCAACTTCTGCGTAGGCGCTTGCTCGGTGGCCTCCGGTTTACAAAACACTGAAGGAGACTTGCTCGCCACCGGCTACACCCTCGAGTGTGAGGGCAACACACACGCCGAGCAATCCTGCTTCATCAAGCTCGCTGCTCTATACGGCTGTAAGGAGGAAGATTTAGGCGAACATCTGCCGGAGGGCGCAGTGCTGTATACTACCATGGAGCCTTGCAATAAGCGTTCGGTTGGGAACACGCCGTGCGTTGATCGGATCCTGGGGCTGAGAAGGAGAGATGGAAGGCAAGCGATTGAGAAGGTGTATGTGGGTGTCAGCGAGCCGGAGAAGTTCGTGGGTGTCAATGAGGGGCGAAAGAGGCTTGAGGAGGCAGGTATTGCGGTTGTCCATGTTCCCGGCTTTGAGGAAGAGATACTGTCTGTTGCGACTGCTGGACACGACAAGTCGGACTAAGAGCGTAGCTGAACGGCAGCACTCCCATCCCCTTGGACAAGATGCAAGCTCGATGCTGTTATGTGCTGGCATGCCCATCGCGGGAATACCGCGTAAGCACAGTGAGCACTCTTGCTGCCCACGGACATATCCACTCTTCATTCATCCGCTTTCCGCTCGGTCGACACGTGAAAGCATAGCTTTTCATGCATGATTGACGAAGTGATGCCGCACTGACGCGTTGACCGCGCGCTGGTCGCGCTTACCCCAGATTTACGACGTCACCATTTCTCGACACAACAATCATCACATGCAACAGCACTTCTTTCTCTCCAGCACTCTCACTCAAACCTTCAATGCGTCCCTTCACACCACAATACCTCCGCTCAATCAACCAGACCCTCAGATCAACAACAACATCGACCCTCAAACCCAGCCGCTTCACCACCCGGACAACCACCAGCATGTCTTCCACCGACACAGGCGAGCTCAAGATCGAGAACACCAACGTCAAGACTGGCCCTTCCGTCTCTCTATCAAGCCAACAGAACACCCTGGTTGGCTCCGTCCTCGACCTCTTCGCCGGCCGCCCCTCCCTCGCCAAACTCCAGCTCTGGTCCGACGATGCCACCTTCGAAGACCCCATCACCGTAGCGAAAGGGCGCAAGCAGTACGAACCCCAATGGTACGGTCTCCAGACAGCCTTCTCAGAGATCGAGCGCCTGCATCACGAAGTCACGTCAGCAGGCAACCCGATCGAGATGGATCTGAAGACGAGATACGTCGTCAAGGGCATCGGCAAGGAGCAGGTCATCGATAGCAAGGTCAAGATCTTCACGGAGGGGGACAAGATCACGAAGGTGGAGGATAGATGGGACGGCAAGCTGCCCGATAGCGGGATTCAGAATGTAAGTTCGATTTGGCAGTTGGTTAGTCCGTGGTGGTGGGTGCATTATGCGGAAGGGTGGGCGTGGTGGGTGTGGAGTTTTGTGTGGTATACGAGGCCTTGGATGGTGAGCGAGTTCGCTCCATTGGCTTGTTGTTCTTTCGAGAAGGGTATTGGGGTTGTTTTGTTGATCGGTCACGAAGAAATGTGCTAACGATTCTTCCTTTAGGCTTTCCGCCGCCTGAATGCCAACAGTGTGCCGATGATGGTCGGCGTGCCGAAGAACGCTGAGGAGGACAAGCAGAGGGGCAACTAGGCTAGTTCTTGGAGAACTGGGATACGGATGCCACGCGACATGGTATGCATAAGGCGAGCATGATGTACGATAGCGTGACAATAGAAAGCATTCAATGTCAAACAAGTCGATTCCATCGTGAGTCACCTTTCTGCCCAGTCTGCAATTCACATGTATGTCTACCGCGATCGAAATATCAACAGCCGCAGTCCGAGCATGGACGGCCTTTCAATCGCGATGCCGACCCGGATTACAGGCAGGTGAAGCGCGTCTTGCATACCCTGTCGGGGCTGGGTGAGGTGCCTGCGCGGCGAGGGATTAAGGACTTTTTAGGTGAGAAGGGAGCGATGTTAAGGTCGGCGGTGGTGGATCATAGATGATTCATTTATCAAGTTGTAATTCATGACGCCGTAGCCATGACCTGTTCCATCCAGGGATACACGGATCCTGGGAACCAGATTAGCACAATGGATCAAGCAGCACATCACTGGCTGAACATACCATTAGCCGGCGGATATCCCATATGCAGCAACCCAGTAAAGAACCTCGCTTCCTTCGGCGTCCCATACTCCATCATCAGCATCGAGTCCTCAACCGGCATCAGCCCATCGTGCGTGCCGTTAATCAGCAGTAACCGACAAGCAGGCTGATTAACCACCCCCGTCTCCACCAACGAGAAGTCCTTCTGCGCCTTATCCATGAACTCGTCTTCACTCACGTACCCAAACTTCTCCCGCAGAGCCGGCAGAGCGGTCCAGGGGTACTCGTGATCCTTGGCCTTCTCCAACCACGCCCGGCTGAAGAAATGGTGTGTCCCCGCGCCCTGCCCGACGGCGCCAGCGAGACGTTTCGAGTGCGTGTGGGCGGCGCGGATGGCGTTGTGGCCGCCTGCGGATAAGCCCCAGCACAGGATCTTTTTCATGTCGAATCTGCCGTCCTGCTCCATCCAGTCTAGGATGCTAGTCCAGAGGCGGTCGGGTGAAGTAGGGTCTCGTCGGTCGGCGGGGCAGTCTGCTGTGCCGGGAATGTCGACGATGACGGACGCCCAGCCGCGTTCGAGAAACTCGTTGGAGCGGACTGTGTTGTCGGGTCTGTGGCCGTCGAGACCGCACATGAGGATCACTGCTGGGCAGGGCTTGGATTTCGAGGCGTCCTTTGGAAAACGGACGTAGAGCGGCACCTCCTTGCCCTCGTCCTTGTCCGTCCCTGCTGTGTGAGGGATGTGCACGTCTTCGATCGGGCATTCGAACAGCGAGGCAGCTTTCATGTACGCCTTCTTCTGCGCATCGTATGCTTCCCTCTTCAGATCGCTGTTGATGTATGGGAACCTTGCGATCCGGTACACCGCGCATGCTCGCAGGTACATGTCGATGGCCTCCTGCTTCTTCCCGTCATCTTTGAGCTTGTCTGCTTGCTTGACAAGGTCTTCGCAGGTCGGCAGGAACTCCTTGGTATACTCTACGCTGTAGCCGTCATGGATGCCTTTCTTGATGAGGGTTTCGAATATGGGTGCGAAGTCCTCGTATTTGCCGTCGTGGACTGACCCGGATTGTGTGAGCTAGAGGGAAGGGTATCGAGAATGTGCAAGCCAGCTTACAAGGGTACAAGCTCCTCTCGCAAGGGAACTTCCACTTCTTGTTCCAGAGTGCATCTATGGAGTCTAGGTGTGGGTACTTCTGCTCGAACTTGTCGCCCAGGATCCACCGTGAGCCGGTTCGTGGGTCGGTCATGTTGGATGGACGAGATGCGGACTTGAAAGAAGGCAAAAAACCTCGAAAGAGCGAAATATGCAGAGGAATACGAGAAGAGGAATGTCGAAAGAAACGTTAACGGACTGCGAGAGCTGACCTTCGGGACCCCAATGAGCCCTTTTCCCGCCGTACCTGGAGCTAATGCGAGTCTTGAGCTTCGTTCGGAGTCTCAAGAGGTGCGAACGAATAGAGCGTGAAAGGGAAGCCGAATGCGAAGTCTGCATGGGCGTTCATACCATACCGTGCAAGGTACCTCATCTGAAAGTCGTAGACATCGAGACCATTGTCGCGAGATCTTTTGAACAAGATAGGGTGAGGGTAGACGTCGAGGACGAGCTCGGGCGCGTTTGCCGTCGGCTTCGACTGGGTCACGTGCACTTCCTTCCCCGCCGCTTTCCACTTCACCTCGTCCCGAAGGCTCGTGACGCTGCGATCTACACCGATAGTAGCACCTTGGTACAACAGTCTGTGACACTGTCCGCTAGCGCTACTGACGGCTTCTGCAATAGCGGACGATCGCTGACGGGCGAGGCATACCTTCCAAGGTCACCATCAGTTGGGACTCCATCGTTCGCTATCTCTCGGTATTTCGAGTGGAAAACGATAGACGTTACAACCTTCTGGAGCTCGCGGAAGTCTCTCAACCCCAGGTTTCCTGATACAACCCAAACTCGCTGCCACCATGGAGGAGCAAGCTGAGCAAGATCCACCGCCTGTCGCGCTCCGGGTCGACGAGAAGGATGCGGCAAAGGGCACAGCGGCCTCTTCTGCCGTGGAACCCTCGCTAGGTGGAGGCGAACTGCATCGCACGAGCACAGCAAACACCGCATCGTCCGCTGCATCGCCACCCGCCTCGCCTCCCGCAGCTGAAAGCCGCCGCTCACCAGTCGCAGAAGACTACTACTCCTCACGTCCGAAACACGACAAACTTGGCAACCCCATCCCTCAGCGGCGCCAAGGCGCAATGTCATCAGTCTTTGGCAACTCATCGGTACGACTACCAGGTGACCTGGGAGCCAAAGATCCGCGAAGGCCGAAATCTCCTGCTCCTGTGTCTCTGCCTGGTGATCTTGGCCCGAACGACCCGCGAAGGCCGAGGAGCGCGAACAGCAGTCCTGTTCGAGGCCATGCTCGACAGGCCAGTGGAGGGTCGCCCGCGCCACCGGAGGGCGAGAGGTTACTGAAGGACCCAAAGAGGCCCGCAACGCCAGTCGACGACAATGACCGAGAGAGTGACGACGACGCGGATGCTGACAATGACAACGACACCGATGTGGAGGACGCTAAACGCGGCAGAGGCAGGATACGACCTGAGCCGGGCAGGACTACTTCCGGCAAATCCGTCAACGTGCGAGACGAGAGTGAGGACTCTGAGCAAGAGTCTAAGTGGCCTGGAGGCGCAAAGCCGGATCCCACCAAAGGCGAAAGCAAGCTTTCATTCAAGGGCGACCCTAGTATTAAGGTTACTGGACCTCCAGAGAAGAAGCGCGTGCATCCTATGTCAGCGTTTGACACTGCACCTTCGATAGGCGCCACCCCGATGAGCTCCGATGATGAGACACATCTAGAGCTTCGGGCAGCTCAGAAACTATCCTTGACCATGTCTGCAGTTCACAGCACACCCACTGCCCATCGTGTCATCCGTCAAATCGTGAGAGGCGACTACGGCCACTTCCAGCGCGAGGCTGAGGAAGGTCGACGCCGCCAGCGCATGTATCTTGTTGCTACGGACATCTCGCCGGAAGCGGAACACGCACTGGAGTGGACTATTGGTACTGTGCTTCGAGATGGTGATACTCTCTTTGCAGTCTATGCGGCAGATGAATCAGAAGCTGGTGGAGCTGGAGAGGGTGGTGTGGAGATTGGCAGAGGTGCCGACATGGTCAAGGACACAGCAGCTATTGTGAGAGACTTGCAAAGCACTACGATCCAGCCCAATGCGCCCGGCCCGTCACCCCTGGCTCGGTCCAGTCAGCTCGCAGCAGGTACATCGAGCGACGCCCGCAGTCGTAGCCGTGGACCTTTCAGCGCCGCCGAGGCAGAACGCAGACGGGTCCTCGACGACATCACAGCCCGCTGTGTCCGTATGCTCCGCAAGACCCGCCTGCAATGCCGTGTCGTGGTCGAAGTCTTCCACTGCAAGTCGCCACGGCATATGATCACGGAAGTTATTGACTTCCTCTCGCCGACCCTTGTCATTATTGGCAGTCGTGGGCAGAGCGCTGTGAAGGGTGTGCTGCTTGGTAGCTTCTCCAACTATCTGGTTACCAAGAGCAGTGTGCCTGTCATGGTAGCAAGGAAGAAGCTGCGCAAACACTCGAAGAGCCAGCGGAACAAGGATGGAACTACGATCCCATACTCTGGCTCTGGCAGACCGGGCAGGTTCAGCAATATGATCGAAGTGCCGAAGGGCAAGGGTCTTAGAGTCAAGGGGTGGGAGCAGGTCGGCATTGATTAAGGGTGGGCGTTCGCTTGGATCGAGACGTCTACATCTTCCAGTGACTTACCTGGTACGCCCGGTCTCAGAACGTCTTCATCTTTCTGCTCCCGTGACTTCCCGTCGAATGATTCCATAATCTCCTTCCTAATCCAGCCATCATGCCTAGCTTACTGTGCTCTTTGTCATGAACCCCACATGAGCTGAGGTTCGACCTGAAGCCTTCAATGCACTTCACCTTGCTCCATCATCATCCGGACTATCAGCTGCGAGCTGCATTGCTCAGCAAATTAGGGCGGACCTAAGCAGTGTCAAGTAGTAAGGAAGGCAGGTAGGTCTCTGGCGTCCTTGTTGCAACCTCACTTCATCTTCTCAGTCAATGCTACATGCTTCGCTCACTTCGACGGGCTCGCTACTGTCAAAATACCCTTCAGCTCGCAAGACTATCAACCAGCAGTATGGCTTCCGCCGATACCAAAGAGATGACCGTGAAGAAGTTCAATGCTGTAGTCATTGGCTCTGGACAATCAGGTATGGGACTGCGTACTACCATCATTTGTAGCAGCTACCCAATGCTTACCTCCTCACCATAGGCACACCACTAGCCTCAGCACTGGCGCAAGCCGGCCGCAAGACCGCCCTCATCGAGCGCACCCACATCGGCGGAACCTGCATCAATGAAGGTTGCACGCCGACGAAGACCATGATTGCCAGCGGTCGGGTGGGGCATCTGGCGAAACGGTCAGCGGACTACGGCATCTGGAACATCCCCACGCAGAGTCTGGAGAAAGGCCACAAAGCCTACCATTCCAAGGAAGAAGGCGATTGGGAGAAAATGAATGTCGCTGTTGATATGATGAAGGTTAGGCAGCGGAAGCGGGATATTGTCAACAGCTTCCGCGGTGGGAGTGAGGCTAGGTTGAGCAAGCAGGAGGGGCTTGAGCTTATTACGGGCGATGCTAGTTTCAGGGATGAGAAGAGTCTGGTGGTGAAGATGTCGGGGCAGGAGGAAGGGGTGGTTGTTGCGGCGGAAAAGTTCTTTATTAATGTGGGAGAGACGCCGTCGAGACCGGACTTGCCTGGGCTGGACCAAGTGGATCCGAAGCGTGTGTTGGATTCGACTTCGATCATGGAGCTAGGTAAAGATTTTCCCTCTAAAGATACGAGAAGTGTTAGCTAATGAGTCTACGTGTGCTACAGGAGAGGTCCCACACCATCTGATCGTCCTTGGAGGCTCATACGTCGGTTTGGAGTTCGCTCAGCTGTTCAGAAGACTGGGAAGCAAAGTCACTGTCCTTCAGAGGGGCAAGCAGCTCGTCCCACGAGAAGATCCGGAGATTGCAGAGGCCGTGAAACAGATCATGAAAGAGGACGGCATTGACGTCCACCTGGACGTAACGGTGGCAAACACCAAACCCGACCATGGCGAGAACGTTGCACGCAAGGTGGTGGTCTTCTTCGAGCTCGGGCAAGAACACCGTCGCAACCTGGTCAATGGCTCGCATCTTCTACTCGCCACTGGACGGACACCCAACACTGAATCCTTGAACCTGTCGGCTGCCGGCGTGGAGACGGACTCCAAAGGCTACATCACCGTCGACCCAAAGCTGCGAACAACATCCCCAGCTGAAATCTACGCACTAGGCGACTGCCATCCCGGACCAAAGTTCACCCACATGTCCTACGACGACTTCCGCATCCTCAAAGCCAACCACCTGTCCGACTCATCTTCCCAAACGCAGCTCTCAACCACCGATCGCCAGATCCCGTACGTGATGTATACTGACCCTCAACTCGGCCACATCGGTCTCCACGAGCACGAGGCGAAGGCGAAGTACGGCGAGGACAAGATCCAGACGGCTTCGATGCCGATGGCGTGGGTTGCTCGAGCGCTGGAGACGGATGAGAGTCGTGGGATGATGAAGGCTGTGGTCCACAAGGAGACGGAGCAGATTTTGGGGTTTACGTGCTTGGGATTGGAGGGTGGGGAGCTTATGTCGATCGTTCAGGTAGAGCCGCCGTGGTGTCTTTGATTTGCAGCTCGCTGACTGGCTTTTAGACCGCTATGCTGGGATCTCTGAAGTACACGGCCCTGCAGAACGCGATCTATGCGCATCCGACCCTGGCTGAGTCGTTGAACAATCTCTGGGGTTATCTGAAGTGAGGGCGAACGACTCTCTGGGACCAGGTTTCGGCGAAGGGGCTGCGGTTGAAAGCAGACGACACAACGTTCGTCTGTAATCGACCGCGGTACTGTTGTTCCTCGCAATGGTGGCTTGAGAGGAACCTGCTCCTTCCATAGTCCCTCATTCCATAGCAAGACACTCGTGCTTTTAATGTCGACTCGGCGATGTTTTCGTCAAGCTCTCACAGACCCATCCACTCCTTAGGAAGGAACTCCCAAGCCGTTCCCACGATTGCCAACACTGTCGAAACGATGATCAAAATCCAGTCCAGTATCATCTGCCATCTGTCGATCTCGCCGTGGAAGAGCTTGAGGTGGAAAACGGCTGGGCAGATCACCTGAAGTGAACGTGTTAGCAAAACTTGACCAGATCAGTGCAACAGTTTTCGCGTGGCTTACACAGATCAGAAAACAGAAGCCCGCACCCATGACTGGATAGGAATGGTCAGCACACGCTTGCTTCCACTGTTCAAGGCCCGTGAATGGCACGTACTTGCGGATATGACTTCAAACGACGGCACCACGATCGCTATCAAGACGATAACGACTGTGGTGACTATCCGGAAGATTGCTTTGAGCAGCTTGGTGAGGAATGGCGACTGATTGAATCGATTCGGCTTGATCGTGGCGGCGCGTGGATCAATCCTGAACACCACCTCGAGGGTAGATATTATGGGCGAGCAGCTTCTCGCGGTTAGGAAACAGACCTTTAGATGAGCGTTGTCGACGGAGAACTTACTTCAACGGGAACTTCGTCAATGGTATGATAGCGATCGTCACCAGGACCAACACTCTGACTGCCTGCGGGTATCCATCGGTCTTCATCACGTTGGTGCTGATTTCATCCAGAGTGTTGCTACCGTACATGAGGTAGCCTAGCACGGCCATGACGAGATCCACGCTTGTCTGCACGATCATCAGCGCTTTGCATGGTTATATGCGGATGTCCTCGACTCACCACAAACGAAAAGATGATACTCAGGCCCTTTCCGTACTGGTTCGGGTGCTTCATGTCTCGGTATAGATTCGGAAAGACTGAATGGCCACCCCAGACAGCTGATGAGGAACAGTCAGTACCTCATCTTCGCTTCATCGATTCAGGAGGACTTACCCATGATCAGCCCGAAGCTCAACGGCAGAGCTTTCCAATGCTCTGGCAAAGCATACGTCGTCGCCACATCGAGTAGCGATCCAGGACTGCTCGACTTGAGAAAGCCGGCAACGAATGTGATGACGATCAATGCAATGCCGCAGAATATTCCCAGGAACGAGGTAAAGCTGAGCCAGCGCATGGGGAAGAAGTTCAGAGGAGCCAATATGCACCCGCATAGGATCTTCCAGTGCACGTCGTTGGGTCCTTCGATCAGGCTATCGAGTGAGTCGGCGAAGAGAATGACGAGGCTGACGCAGGCTGCTACGAGCTCGAGGGTGAAAATAACGCTCGTTCCTACGCGACCCTTCTCGCCGAAGGCCACAAAGGCAATGTCGGCGAAGTTGGCGAGCGAGCTGTCGACGTCTAGACACTTGGCTAGTAAGCTGGCGGTGTATTTCGTCACGAAAGCGGAGGTGAGGAGGAGTATTAGGCCGATGACCCAGCCGGCGTACCGTATGCCCTAGATGGGAAACAGGATCAATCAGCAGTGTCTCCGACAGGTCCATACCATTGAAGCTTACCAGCGGCAGACTGAGCATTCCCACCCCAATCAGAACATTGGAAGAGTTGAAGATCGTCTGTGACAGGCTGCTTTGACCGCCTATCACGTCTACGAACGTCCCATCGTGACGCTCCACTCTCTTCGCCAGCAGCGGTTCTCTATCCTCCTCCTTCTGCTGCGAGCGGGTTTCGTCTCTTTGCTTGCAGAGCGCCTCGATCCGTAAGTATGAATGCCGGTGCATTTTTTGGCTCAGGTGAATGCTGCAATCTTGTGCCTCAGCCGGTGCCGGCTTGCCGTGGTCGAGCAACGGCGTCTGCTCGTTGGCCATTCTGCTTTGCGTATTTTGCGCGTTCTGCGCAGCCGTAGGTCTTTGCGCATCTCCGTCGTCTCTGGCAGTCTCTTCGTCGCTGCCCGGTGTGATCTTGTGAAAGACGACTCGCACGTTCTTGAAAGTAGCGGCTCTCCGGACAGAGCGCGAGAAAGCGTCGAGACTGTTGATGCCGACCATCGCGGCGGATTGGAAAATTACAGAGAGAAGAAAGAGACAGCATATGAGATACAAGCAGAACCTTCACAACCACATAGTCTTGTAGCTATCGGAAGCTACTTACCTCTGGCGGCACACAGGGTCCAAGGTTCGTCGCTGTATACCCAGATGTGGCTAAGAAAGGCCGATCGTCTGCTAGAAGGCGATCAGCATTGGGCTTGCAGCATCCCTGGTTCATATCTGCATGTGTGAAGAGGGCAAGATCCGGAATTGGTCGCAAGAGGGTCTTATCTATGGCTATCAAAGCCAGCTCGCCGCACTGCAGCTGCCGGTATGCATAATGACGCAGAGCCGCCCGGCAAAGAGCTGCATATCAGCCAAGTACGCAGAAGAGCTTGATAGTGGCACTGTGGAGAGAAATGCAAGTGCGAAGCGAGGAGAGGGGAGGAGATATGAGTAGATCACCGAGGACTGGACTTTTCTCGGCTGATTCCGGTAATTTTCAAGTGATCACGTGCACTCTAACTGCATCCATTCTCGTTCCACAGCACACCATGCCTGCTGCTTCCGTCAACAGTATTTTCGTTATCTCGCATGCTGCCTAAAGCTGATATCGGAACTGCGGGTTCTGCACATTGTCAGCCGTTCCCGTACACAAGACGCAGGACGCAGATTACCTTGGTATCCGTTAGATCGTCGTCGTAAGCATTGTCAAAGTCCTCCAAAGTCCCTGTCTTGTCTCTCCTTCGATTGTCCCAGATCGCAAGATACCGGTATACGACAGAGAGAACCGCGACCAGCAGCGAGGTGATGACGACGGCCATGAAACCGGGAGCGTAGACTGGAGAGTCTTCTGCTTTGAACAGGAGCGGCCCGACCTAGATGAATGCATAGAAGTTAGGAGGTGTCTCGGCTCTCACGATTTATCTCGGATGGAACGAACAAAGTTTCCCAGACAATACCCTAGACACGAAAAACTGTCAGTGAACGTCTCAAACATGGCTGGATCCAATGCATGGATATCATACCAAGGAAGATGAAGCTCGCAGCAACGCTCTTCTTAGTATACCCAGCGATATTCGCCGTCTGCAGCCCCATCAAGACCGCATAGCTGCCGCCAAAGCACGCCAGCGTAAACGCTCCGTACAGCAGACCGCCGGTGGCGTTGCGGGGCAGCTGCCAGAGCAGAAGAGCGGCGAGAACAGTGCCCATCTGGCACACGACGATGACCCAGGTCCGCTTGTTAGCCCATCGGTAGCAGACGTAGGGAGCCACCCATTCGATCGTGCCGATAATCAAGCCGGAGGGCATTACGAGGAGGAGGGAGTTGAGCTGGTTGAAGCCGAAGCTTTGGATGATGATGGGGATGAACGTTGAGACGGGTCCGTTCGCGATCACTGAGCAGGTGTCAGAATTGAGTCAATGCAGAGAATGGAGAAGGCATGGAAGCATACTCGTCAGGAAAGCCATGGCGAACACCAGCCAGCATTTCGGATCCATAAAGACCTCCAGCGCCTGGCGGGCTTTGAAATGCGTGTTCCGCACTCCAGCATTGTTTGATCGAAGTCGCGCAACTGCAATGTATCGCTGTCGTTCTGTGAAACCCTTCACTCGGATCGGGTCCGGCGGCATGAAGAAGAAGATGACGAAGCTCCAGATGACGGTTAGAGCACCTGCTACCAGGTACACTGCAGCGGCGTGAGAGCAGTACTCCCCCGGTTAGAATGTGTACTTACTGTATTGCCAGGAGTTCAGTGAGCCGCCGTTGATATGGCCCAATCCGTAGTTGATGAGCGGCGACTGATCATTAGAGTCAGCAGTCTCCAGGAGTGAAGTAAGGTGTTGGCCCTCACGATGATAGAGACGTAGCCTGTCGCACAGTACCATAGACCCATGCTAGACGAAGAAGTCAGCCATGACCTCAAGAAGAGAATGAAGTGAGCATACCGAAGCGCCTGTTCATGCTTCCGATAGAAGCCCGACACCACCAGCATGAACATTGGCGACACGCCCGCCTCGATCATACCCAAGAAGAACCTCTGCGCAAAGAACCCAGAGTAACTCTTACACCCCGCCGTCGCCATCATAACCACCCCCCACACAAACACAATGCCCGTCGCCACCCTCTCAATCGGCCACCGCTGCGCCATGAGAATAGCCGGCGTCGCTCCACATATAAACCCCAGATAAAAGATCGACGCAGAGAAACTATACCTCGTCCCCACGTCCAAGTCCAAGTCCTCGATCAGCCCGAAGATGGCCGCTTGGGCCAGCATGGCTTTGTCGTAGTACTGCAGGCCGTAGGTCGCGATCAGGATGGGCATGAGGCGGAAGTCGATGCGGCGGACGAGGGCTTTTTCTTCGGCGGGGGTCCAGTGGAGGTCGCCGCTGTTACATTACAGTGAGTGGTGGTATAGGGGAGGTGGGGGTGGGCTTAGACGCACTCGTAGGAGGCGAGCACTTTCATCGCTTCATCTTGGTGGACGGTGTCGATTTCTTTTTGCTGGCGTGCTTCGGTTACGACGTCTTCGACGGCGTCTTGGGATTGAATCTCGGGTTTGTCGGCCATGTTGGCGGGTTGAGAACAAAGTGAATCACCTGTGAATCAGTTCGAATGACAGACGTCCAGCATTGCCCACAAGATCCTGATATATCCCTACCTCATCCTCCTCCCGAGGTCACCTACCTCGCTCCCATACCACAATGCCACGCCCTTCTCGCCTGTGAATGCTTGATATCCTGGGCAAACCCACGTGGAGTGCAGTAGCACCTTCTTACCCGAGAAGCGCCGGCGTACCATGCGTCGAGTTCCCACAGAGAGCACCAATTGCGGCCATATTCGCCGCCAGTAGCGCCTTGGTTTCGCCTGGAAGTATCTGCGGTACCAAGAGGAAGAGCAGAGCAGGAGAGCAACCCCGCTTCTGGGCGCTGGGAATATCTGGGGTCCGGGGTGTTGCGGAAAGAAAAAGTCCACGGCAGGGATGGTAACAAGGAAAAGTGAACCTGAGCAGTCCGCCGAAGTAAGGTGTTTGAGTCCGTTTGCGAGCGAAGGAAGGGCGGACGAAAGCCGGGCGAGGAGGATCAGATGTGGACAGTCAGAAAAGTTCCTACGCAATACGGTTAGCGCCGTAGAAAGAGATGATCACCGGGCACGTGAGTGTGATATGATACGATCTCGTGTCTTCAACTAAAGTACAGCAATCAGTACATGTATCATACAACACTTTTCCTCCGCACTCCACCCTGCCCTCACATGTCCTGGTAAAAACGAGACCCAGCCCACGTCAGTGGTCATCCGCGCTGCTGCTCCCACAAAGCAACCTCCTCCAACCCTTGGCCTTCTTTGGCGATACTTGGGCGTGACGATTGGCAGGTTTCCTGGCCGCCTCGCTGCCTACAGTCGAAGTCGTAGCAGTCGTGGTACTACTCTCCCTCTTCTCGGGACTCGAAGCGCCTGAAGCTCTCCCGCCTTTGTTGCGCGGCGTGGCCACGGTGCTGTTCGCTCCATCACTATCATTGACCTGCGGCAGAAGCGGCCGAGCAACAGACTGTCTCCGCTGCGTCACCGCGCCTTCGAACGGCGCAATGACATGCGAGCTATTCCTCGAACCGTCCTCACTAGGCGGCTCACTCATCTCGCGCTGCGAATCCAGCAGGTCCGGTCGCCAGGTCGCTTGATGGTGCTTCGCTCTATTACTCGCCGCACGATGCACGAGCACCGTCGAAGCCGAATCCGCGCGAACGCGACCGGTTTTGCGGGCCGTCTCGAAGTACTCGGAGGGTTCTCCCTCAGTTTCAGGGACCGAAACGGTAGAGCCGCGGTTCGATTTGCGCATGAGGCTGGAGGTGCGGAACATGTTTGAGCCAACACTCTTGATCGAGCTGCGCTTCTCGAGCTGCGGTTTCTGTTGTGGGGAGGCGGGGGGTGTGGAGGCAGGGGAGGAGAAGGTCGCGGATTTGGAAGGGGAGTTTTGCATGCTTGGCGAGCGGTTCAGAGCGGATGCGTCTTTCTCCTTGTCGTCGTATTTGAAGTTGGGAGACCAGTCTTCTTTGAATGCCACCCATAGACCTGTCATGACGATGATGGTGCGCAGGCGGTCGTCGGTCTGGCAGTGCTCCATTTCGTCGTGCTCTTCGTCCATTGCGTCTGTCAGGAACCTAGAAGCTTGCTTAGGAGTGCTCAATGGGGTTACAGCTGATGGATTTGGCATCTTGTAGGTGTCGTTGACGTCCAGTTGTCTCTTGCTCAGAGTCGCGATCACGGGATGTTTCCGGCTGTTTGGCGAAATGGTACTGAAGTTGAACCTCTTCCTGCTCGAGTCCGACGCCTTGCCGCCATCTTTGTTGCGCTTTGGCACCCATCTGACCGTCAAGCCAAGCCCATGTTCATCGGTGCTGAAGAATTCGTATCCTCCAACAGGTGTCGGGTATGCTTCCCACTCGCGGCCCCCTGGTAGGCATATCCGTGCTTTCCCGACCGCGCCTCCCTCTTCTTTGCGACCTTTGCAGATCAGCGCAACAATGTCGCTGGCCTCTTGATCCTCGTCTGGTTCGTAGGCACAGTATTTCTCCGCTCTCATCACCACCAGGTCGTTGGGACACAATCCATGCTTGGTCTTGAACACCTTGGTGATAGCTCGAGTCAGTCGGACGCTGAAGTTGGCCGAAGGCACAACCTCGTACGCAGGCTTTGGTCGTGCATCTTGGGACAGTTTGTGCAATTGTAAAAGCGATCGTGGTCGTCGATGCAATTTTCGTCGGTTCGAGGAGGTCGGCGCTGGATGGCATATACTGTAGCATGTCTTCGGCCTGTTTATACGCCTGGAACGTCGCCTTCCCGACTCATCAATGCTGCCTTCTCGGGATGCATCCTCGCTGTTGCTCGCATCGGGTTCGGCGAACATTATAGATGCGTCGTCCTTCTCGGGAGAGGGCGGATCGTCGGAGGATGCATTGGCTAGGAGACTCGACAGGAACGATTTGTTTTTGTTCGAATGATTAGGTGATGTATCTTTGTTGCTATTCGTCTTGGTCTCGTCATCGCCCGTGAGCATGCTCATGAAGTTGGTCGGTAAGCTGGGCACCCATCGCGACAGCCCGCCTTGGGCTTGTTGTGGTTGCTGTTGTGGCTTCGAGTCCACGTCTGACTCGGCCATGGTTGTTGATCGATGGAGAACAATGGCATGGCACGACCAGCAACATCAACAGCGAGAGGAGACGTTGGAGTGCTGTTCAATTCAGGTGCCTGAAGAGTGCGCGAACCTGTGCATCAGCTCAGCTCCTGCCCCCAATGATCTACAACGGCCTTCGATGGTGGCGGAGATCCCTGCCCGATCTCCAGTTTCAGGAAGTCGTCCAATCAAGTATGCTGCTGTCCAACGTCGCGAACAAGTTATTGCAGCTGAAAAAGCAGGAGGAGTTGAACGGGCGAACGGTCGAGTATATGCGCGGTTTTACGTTTGCGGCCACAGTCCGTAGTCAGACCACTGTGACTGTCGTGCAACAAACAAAGGACAAGCTCCGCCATGTTCCGTTGGCGGGGACGGCGGACGAGGGAGCGTCTGGGGCCAAGCTCTTTTGGTTCACCCTCGCGCTTTCGCTTTCGTCATACACTTCTGCTTTCTTCAATGGGAAGTTGGACAGACGGCTTGCACGGCTACTCGGATCTCCATCTGCTGTCGCATACCACTCTGGACGGCACGTCTTGACCGGACACCTCAAACCCGAGGACAAACGAGGCCTCGCATATATCCCGAAGGCGGACGAAGCTCGCAGGAGGTGGCTGACATTGAACGTCCGTCAGCTTCTTCGGCCGGACCTCTCCCCTGTGGGTCGACTTTTGTTTGGAGCGGGCATTCAAGCATCCTCCTAAACCTCCGTTCAGGCAGCCTATTTCGCGACGCGGCCATCCGTCATTGGTTCTGGGTACACGCGCTCGCATTGATACGCACGGGAGACACGTTGACCGCCTCATCCATCTGCCACGCGCGAACATCCCATAGGAGCGCAACTTGGCCACTTCTTGGGACCATCGACACAGTAAGCAGGGCAGAGCGGGCCAGACCATTCTGACCAATTCTGGAGACCTCGAAGTCAGACTGGCGCTAAATCGTCAGGCAACACAGTTCTTCCGTATCCGTATCCTCCGGCGCGGATTTCTGGAGCTGCTCTCTAACAAGGCAGCAACAAAAAAAGCCTGCCCCAATGGCTGGACTACGAAAGTTAACTACAGCGTTCATCAGTGGGAAGCTACTGCTTCTCCTTGTTGCCTGCGCAAGTCCGGGACCCGGCTACGACACCTCCACCCAGATCCTGTTCGACCAATACTCTCATCCCTCAGACTCGTGGCTCAATCGCGCGCTTGAGCATGTCGTGCTCAGACTCACCAGATGGGACGGCATATACTTTGCCTCCTCATCTACCCGTGGCCACGTCTACGAACAGGAATGGGCCTTTAGCTGGGTGGTAGCAAAGATCACCTCTGCGGTCTCAAGAGGTGCGTACCACCATGAACTATGAGTAAGTCTATAAGCTAAGTGATTCCAACATCAGTCTTTCTTTCGCCGCTTCCGCTCTCGCCCATTGTCAGCCATGCTCTCGCTGGAGTCATCGTCTCACACATCTCGCATTTACTCGCGGTCGTCTTACTGTACTTGCTCACGAACAATCTCGTACCAACCGAGCAGAACATCAAGCGCCATGTGGCTTTCACGGCAGCTTGTCTGCACATTGTCTCGCCGGCTGGTGTCTTCCTCTCTGCGCCAAATGCTGAAAGCACTTTCGCCCTGTTCAACTTTGCTGGGATGCTGAGCTATGTGTATGCCAGTCAGAATCGGCTGGATGCTAAAGCAACAGCTTCGGCAGCCTTCTGGACCATCGCAGCAGGTACAAGCTTCGGTATTGCTACCACGATTCGCGTCAACGGCCTACTCAGCGGCATCATCTTCGCTTGGGATGCGGTCCTAGCTCTTGCGCATCCTTCAACCACCCTGAGCAGTAGTCACAGGACCACTGTCCTTGCTGGAACCATCCTCGCTGGCACGCTCGTAGCAGTGGGCTATGCCGCACCCCAAGCGGTTGCGTACATGGAGTATTGCACTAATGGCAACACGCGACCCTGGTGCACCAGGATTCCACCAAGCATCTACAGCTGGGTTCAAGTACACTACTGGGGCGTAGGCTTCCTGCGGTACTGGACGCTGAATAATTTGCCACTATTCCTTCTCGCAGCGCCGATGCTGGCGATGCTGCTCGCCACAGGTCACCTGGGGTTGATGCAGCCTGAGAGCTTGCTACAGATGATCACGCCAGATGGAAGCAAGACCGCGAGTAAAGACTTGATCATCTTCCGACAAGTGCTTCCGCGCCTGGTGCTGCCGCAGATCGTGCTTGCGGTGATGGCGACCACGAGTTTTCATGTGCAGATTGTCAATCGCATATCCTCTGGGTATCCTGTGTGGTATATCGTGCTGGCCGTGGCTATTGTCTCTGCTACCAAGACTGGATCTTCGACCAGCAAGACTGAGAAGGAGGACACACAGCAACACCTCGATACTCCGCCCAACGCCGACCGGTTGGAGAGCGTGGTGCGAGGTATGGTCATGTACGCCATTATCCAGGGAGGTCTGTATGCTAGCTTCCTGCCACCGGCGTGAAGATGAAGAACTGAAGAGCAAGAGCATCGCCAAGCTATTCTGGCGCAGCTACTGCAGGAACGGGCAGCTCTATCATTGTTGAAGGCGTCCTGAGCTGAAATGAGAGTCCATCCTGCCAGATAACCTCCACAGAGCAGTCAATTCATTGCCGTATTTACGGCAGTTTGGCTGCTTGGTTCTCCAATGCTGTTCGGAGACGAGGCCGCCAGGAAGACAACGTGGAGATAAAGACAATTAAAGCCGAATGCACGTCATACCATGTTGATCGGCTACATAAAACTACATCCTCTCACTCTTTTTCAATCTTCCACCATTTCAGAAGGACATTTTGAACAAGGGAATTCACAGCAAGATAATCACCATCCAGAATTATGGCGACCACCAATGGATCAGAGCAAAAGCCCAAGATGCAATACCAAAACCTTGGTTCGAGCGGACTGAAGGTGTCCAAAGTGATTGTTGGAGCCATGAGCTACGGTTCGCCGGATTGGCAAGGGTGGGTGTTGAATGAAGAACAATCCCTCCCACTCCTCAAGCACGCCTACGACTGCGGCATCAACACCTGGGACGTACGTGTCCCTCCTCCCTCGCGCCCCAACTTCCACAACACAGGCTGACTCGTACCACCAGACCGCCGACGTCTACTCCAACGGCGCCTCCGAACGCATCATCGCCAAAGCCATCGACCAATTCTCCATCCCCCGCTCCAACCTCGTCCTCCTCTCCAAATGCTACTTCGGCGTCTCCAAAGACGGCTCTCAACCCCCCATCGCCGCGGTCTCCTCCAACGACGGGCCCATGGTGAACCAAGTCGGGCTGTCGCGGAAACACATCTTCGACGCTGTGGAGGCTTCTGTGAAGAGGCTAGGGACGTATATCGATGTACTGCAGATCCATCGGTTGGATCGCGGGACGCCGAAGAGGGAAATTATGAAGGCGTTGAATGATGTGGTTGAGAAGGGGTGGGTGCGGTATATCGGCGCCAGCTCGATGGCGGCGTGGGAGTTCCAGGAATTGCAGTGGATCGCGAAGACGAACGGCTGGCACGAGTTCATCTCCATGCAGAATTACCACAACCTCATCTACCGCGAGGAAGAGCGAGAAATGATACCCTACTGCAAATCCACCGGCGTGGGCCTCATCCCGTGGTCCCCCGTCGCACGAGGCGCCTTGACACGACCATGGAATCAGCGGGACACGAAACGCGAAGAAACAGACGCTTCGCTCAAACGCATGATCCGATCGCAGGAGAACCAGGTGGACAAGGCGATTATCGATCGCGTGGAAGAGGTGGCGAAGAAGCGGGGCGTGAGTATGGCGTGTATCGCGACGGCGTGGAGTATTCACAAGGGGTGTTGTCCGATTATTGGGTTGAGCTCGAAGGAGAGGGTGGAGCAGGCGGTGGAGAATTCGGTGTTTGAGTTGGGGGAGGAGGAGGTCAAGTATCTTGAGGAACCTTATATGCCCAAGGTTGTACAGGGTTACTAGGGGTGAGAGGTGGTGCTGGGGATGCCGGGAGCAGACAAGACCATCGCATATGCTTGACAGATGCTTGAGCGATGCAAGATGAGCACAGTCTTGATCGGAGCACGGCACGACGAGAACACGAGATAAATGTAAAATGGAACAAGTGCACGATGCATGTGATCAGGAAATCATCTCATTGACTTTACTGATCATCTCTCCTGCTACTTGAGAGCCATCTCACTCCCCTGCATCAGTCCTCATCACCATCACCATCACCACTCCCCACCTCATCTTCTCATAAACACAACCAACGCCATCGCTATGCAGTGGTATAATGCAGGTAAAACAGCTTTCTATCCCAAGTATTCCACCCAGCAAGAGCATCAATCCAGTCGAGCCTCATGCCACACATGCAGTCGTCATCAAGTCGTTTCGTGGTTTGTGATGACGTTCGAATGAAAAAGGAATGTAATAAAACGAGCGGGATAACTCTACCAAGCATCAAGCTGAGTAGGGCCGCGGTAGTGAACGAACGTAGGTGTCGAGAGTGGCGACAAACTTTTAGTACCCAGGTCGGGTGAGCGTGGTGGGCAGGAATTTGCTGAGGAAGCTGCTGGTCTTCATCTTCTTCGCGGGGTGAGGGTCGGTTTGGTCGAGCGGCAGGGCGTGGGTTTGGCTCTGGAGGACGGCCATGGAGGGTCGCTTTTGGACGGGAGGTTGGATGGTGATGAGGGATGGGACCTGGTGGCTGTCGTACTGCTGGATCTGGACGGGAAGGTCCTCGGCGACTGGGATTGCGTAAGGTGAGTTGACGCTGGCTGGCGAGGAGGTCGTGGTGTAGGAGTCGGCAGACGAGTAAGAGGCAGATGACTGGCTGCGGGTTGGTGGCGAGAGCGATGGCGTCCGCGATGGAGCACGCGATGAACCGTTCGACGAGGCAGCGTAGTAGGCTGACCGCGAGGCGTACTGGTTAACGTACGACTGCGATGATTCGTAGTATCTCGCAGCATCCATGGCCGATCGCCGTTGCTGCTCGGCAAGCATATCATGTCTCCTCTGCTCGAGCATCATCATCTCCTGCCGGACCCTCTCCTTCTCGGCTTGCCGAGCTTGCCATTCTCTGATTGTGGCAAGGAAGGGTTCCAGGTGGTAGTACAGGTCGTCCTCGGTGACCCTCAAATCCCAGTCGAGGAGCCCAAGCAGCTGCTTCTCCATGAGGTTGACCTCCGTGAGGCTGAAGCCGAAGCTGTCAAACCCTCGAACAGCAGTGTACCGTGCCCAGTGCTTGTTCTTGGGTGAAGAGTCATTGAGGTTCTTGGCCGCCAGGATAAGCGAGGCAAGGAAGATGCGGTGCGCTGTGCACTTCATGCCTTTGGCAACTGGAGGCAACCGCTGCTGCAGCCTGCTCAGGTAGACCAACGAGGTCATAAGAGTAGGCACCTGGACGTGAGATCTCTCAACGAGCGTGTTGATGAAGAGCTCCAGCGAGGGAAGCTGTGGCTCGCCATATCCAGACATGTGAGGCGGCGTGGTTGGTGGTGTTGGCGGGAGGGTCTTGTCGAGCACAACCTGGTTCTCGCAGCGGATCACCTGCGAAGCCATGTGCGCGAGGTAGGAAACCATATCCTGGGAAACCGGGAGGTAGATGAAATGGTCCAGAGCAGCTGCGTTCTGCGCCGGGGTTGGTGGATTGCAGTAGGCCATGTTGGAGGAGGTTGGTGGCGGTGGTTGCAGTCGTCGAATGTGTAGTTGTTTGGTGGTGGTGGAAGAAGAGGTTGTTGTGTCGTAGACTTATTGATCTTCCGACAATACGATCAATGTCCAGCAATGTGTCGTGAGAATCCTATAGGCTGACAATAGGTTTCTCGAGAGATTGAATTTTCCTGATGGGAAGATGTCGGGTACAATAGTAGAATTAGGCGACAATCGTAGTGCTGGCTCGCAGTGCTCGAAAGTCCAGAATTAGGTGATGATATCTAGATGTGTCGATAGATCGATGGTCGTGACCTGTGGGATTCCCCAAATGTCGATGTGGACTTTGGACTTTTCTTCGAGCCAAGTGAACGAAAGACGAGGAGTTGCAATTAATTCGAAATCCTTCCCGACCAGCGGTGTGGATGTGTCTGGTTTGAGTTGCTGGCGTGGACGACGGACAGGCAACTTTACTCTTTTGGACAAAGAATGGCGGAGGGGCTTTTCGCTGTTCCTGACGAGGCGTAGAATGCAGAAGATGGCGTTCCTGCGGCCCGGATATTGTAATGGCGGAGAGAGGGTGAGTTATTAATTGTCCAGACAGAGTAATGGCGATATAAAGATCGATTGAGTAAGGTAAGTGTCTGGGGCGGCGATGCGACTCTTATTCAAAGGCGCATGCCTCGAGACAAGGCGGAGGGTCCAAAGGAGCCGCTGCAGGAGCTCTGCGAAAGTAGCTCCAGAGGCGGGCCTTGGTATGCGAAGTCCCAGGTAGAGTCGCAAGCATGGGCGCAGGGCAAGCTGATTGGCTGCGCTATCGTCTGGGGTTTTTTAGGCGCGTCTTGAGGGGGCGCTCCGACACCCTGAGAGGATGTTTTAAAGATTGCGTCAAAATAGCGGCGGTGGATAGAGAAGCACCCACTCCCGCGAGTGTTTCAAGTGTTCGAACGTCTCTGACCAACGGCCCGTAGACGCTGGATGTCGTTTCGAGCAGTGTGGGTTTGGCTTTGCTGTCGAGTTTGAGAATGGGTTCTGCGAGCAGCCGGCCAGCGTCTCACTATCTGTATTCACCGCAGGCGCATGCCACTACCTGCTGCAAGGTTTCGCGCAAGCCCGCCCTGGCTTCGTGATGCACAAAGGATCCACAAGCCAGGAGTAGGAGGAGCTGTTCGTTCCAGACTAGAGGAGACGATCGCCAAGCTTCAGGCCTTGCGATACGTGTATCTCATCTGCTGGCCAGTCGCACGAAATGATTCGTCCTGGTGGCTTCAGGCTCGGGAGTAGTTCTGTAATGAGAAGACCAGCTCACGAGGGCGTGGCTGTCGCTTCAGTATTCGCTAGAAGTATCTTCTTGCACGTTGCCCGTTGCCCGTTCGCATTTCGCCTCATCTTGGAACAGCTTTCATGGCGATGCCCACCGTAGCCAGGCTGGGGTCCTGCAGTCGCATGGTATGCACCTGATGAACGTGGTGCATGGCGATAGGTGGCGAGCTGCATGTCTGACCAGCCTCCTTTGGTGTATCCACATCTTCGGCCTCTGCGCGCCTTGCCAGCACGGCAGACGATGCATGTCGCTTTGATGGCTGTGGATGGTCAGTGGTAGAGTCTAGCTCGACGGTCTGAACGCCCTTCTAGAAAGTCGAGGCGATGGTGATCTTCACGTCGAGCGAATGAGATGCGGAGTCGTAACAGGCGTGTGGCTGTGGTCGTGGCTGCGCTCGCTCGGACCGCTTGCTTTTCCTGCTTCGAGCTTCATGTTGCTTCCGGAAGCACACACTTCAAGCAATGAGAATACCACGCGTATCTTCAACGGATGCCCGGCATTGAATCTTTCAGCAACGTTGATCACAAGCTACACGGCCGACTACAGTCAGCAGCGCAAGGTATACCGACATTCCATATCTGCCGGTCGAACAAGGGCGTTCTTCGGGAGATGAGGCTTCATCTGCGCATCCACCACTGACGAGAGACTATGATTGGACCTCTTCTTATACACCGAACGAGCGTTCGTATACTAGTTGGTGGTCATCGGGCCGAGATGACTAGAAGCCTGGAAGTATAGCCTTACCACCACTACAACTGGGAACGGGGCTCGTGGTCACAGGACCTCATTCCACCTGGCCAAAAGGCCACTCGTGCCGGTTGCTGACTCGTCGAGGCTCTTGAGGCGCTCTGCCAGAGAAGATCGTTCTTAGCAGCTCTGGTTTGTTACACCTGGTTCGTTTCAATTTCTAGAGCAGGCGGCTCAAGAAGACAGCCGCCTGTTGTATGTAGCCGCCCGTCAGCCCGGATGCTGAAACAAGCGCCCTCGTGGCGCCTGCTGTGCTATTGCTGGCTCGGAGATGCGACACGAACGATTGCGGCTCTATCCCGATCAACTCAACTTCAATAGGCGGTTGTACCATCTATTGTTGACACACGGCAGCCGCGCTGCGCTCATCATGCGCCTACTGGTTCTCTCCCATCTCTCTCATCAATGAGGAGGGCAGTGAGAGAGGTAAGCCACGGCGAAGAGGCCAACTCCAATTTCTCAACAAGCGACGCACCGCTGTTCGACTTGTCTTGGGTTTCCTTCTGTCGAATACTACTCTACATCGAAGCTTGTATATCCACCAATATCTTGACATGCTTATCCTTCTCATTGATTAGCGGCATATACCCCTCCTTCACCAGATCCTGCATCTTGATCTTCCCGGTAATCATCCCAGCCGGCTTGATCGTCCCTTTGCTCAGCGCATCAAGCACGCCTTCATAATCCTTCCTCTGATACCCCAACACAGATTTGTAAGTCGCCTCGCGGAAGGTAAGCCACATGGGATTGAACGGGATCTCCTTCTCAAAGATCGCCACATTGATCACCGTACCACGCGATCTTACAGCAGTGCAAGACGCCTTCACGGAAGCCGGAACACCCGCGCAGTCGAACACGATGTCCGGGCCATTGACACCACCGCAGATGTCCAACGACCGCTGGACGACGTCTTCACTCGACGGATCGACGATGTAGTGCGCTCCGAAGTCTTTGGCGAAGTCTTGCCGCTTCTTCGCAACTTCGGAGCAGATGACGACTTTCGTTCCGCGCGCAAGAAGGACCTGGATCACTGCGAGACCGATGGGGCCGCCGCCCATGACGAGGCATTTCGGCTCCTTCATGTCTGCGATCGGGGAGGCGTCGACGGCGTGCCAGGCTACTGCTAGCGGCTCGACGAGGGCTCCTACGTCGAGGTTGACGTTTGAGGGCAGAGGCTGTTGAAAATGCGTCAGGGGGCGAGCTTGCCAGAGCCGTTTCCATGATAAAGACTGCACATACCAAAACAGAAATCTGAGGCATAACAACCTCCTCGCTCATCCCTCCGCCCGCTCCGCTCAATCCCACAAACCCGCCCGCGGCGCAGGCATTCTCAGCGCCGACTTTGCAGGCCCCGCACGATGCGCAGTAGACCGTGGGCTGGACGACGACTTGGTCTCCAATCTTGAAGCCGGAGACGTTCTTGCCGATCTCCTTGACGGTGCCGGAGAACTCGTGGCCGATGGTGATGGGAATCTTCTCTTTGGTGACGGGGTGCGGTTCTGTGGGTGAGAAGCTGGGGGTGCTGTGTCAGCTGGATATGGTCTTCTTCAACCATTGGACAGCTTGAAAGGTGGCTCCAGCGTCTTATTGACTTACTTCGGCCCTCCCAAATACTCATGCAAATCCGTCCCGCAGATTCCGACAAAAGCTACGAACCACACGGTTAGCGAATGTCTCAGACACGTTGTGGTTCATGGGCTTAGTACCCGGCTCGACCTTGACCTGCCCTTCGCCGCACACCGGGCGTGAGATATCGTCTTTGATCTGGATGTCTTCTTTCCCATAAAACCGCGCGGCGCGCATTGGTTTCGCGGAGCTGTCTGAGGCGATTTGTCCTGGTACGGCCATGATTTCTAACGAGCAGTGGTATGCTAGTTGAGTGAAAGGATGGAAGAGACTGAGGTGAAGAATGAGGGATCAAGAAATGCACAACAAGAAGTCCGTCATCTACTTACTCTCTACCCACCAGAACTCCTCTCGTGCGCTTGACCGAAGTCTCCAGTCCGGAGAAGCGTCGAAGGCTGGTTGACGCGACTGCGGGGTGTTTGGTGGGGCATTCGAGAAGTTGACTCAGGACAGACGGTGGAGTTGATCGTTCATGAGTTGTGTTCGAAAGACGATTGCAACCAGCGCAAGACGATGCCTAAGCAGCCAGACTTGGAAGAACCACGTCCTCCAATTGCCTGGTGGTATAATGGGTCAAGGAATCCTCTCGTACGACGAGTCTGGTCCCATCGTACGAGACGTCGTTGTTCAATGCTTGGAACTGCGCCGAGTGTTTGACGACAATGCCGCGAATATTATGGCGAAGGCATTCATACCCCTACGGCGGTATCGACAGCTTACAAAGGCCATGATCAGAATAGTACCAGGGACATCGTTGTGGACCTGACCTGCAAGTGTCAGAATGTCAGAAAATGGATCAAACTACGAAGCTGCAAGCCACAAAAAACTCCACCTCGCACAAGTCAGGCATTCTATGGCTTCGGACCAGCCTCGGTAAGCAATAGGCTGTAGACAAACGAGCTGCATTTGTTATGCCGACCACGAGCTACTGCATTGCCATCGTTCGACTCTTGACCGAGTGTTGACCGATGCAGACCCTGTGAACGAGAAGGATTCGTGCCTGAATTATTCAGCTGCAGGAACAAGCATCCTACCGCGAATACGAACCCTGCGCAGCTCACAGTATATAAGGAGCTGGAGAACTGGGCTGGTTGAGGTGCTGTCAATCGAAACACAACAGCTTTCATCTCGAGCAGCATTCCTCGTACAACATTTCCGAACAGACACACAAGATTACCACAATCATGCCCGGCGAAGCGAGACAACTCCTTAAGCATGCCGTCGAGGCAGCGGCAGACGAGGCGAAAACCGGCAAATCGTCTCATGAAGCCGTCAAGGTCGGCGCATACCAAGCCCCTGGCCGCATTGGAGACCCAGGTATGGGCATGGAGCACGATCCAAGAGTCAACCCGAAGTTGCTGGCCGCTGTCAGACCGCTCGGAATGGACAAGTTCCAGGCACCGCCCGGACTGGCCAAATTGACGGAAAACTCGAGTATGGAGGAGATTGCTGAGCTGGTGGATGAATTCGAGCAGGGAATTATGATGGTGTACGGTGGTCATGCCATCTCACTGGACTTGCCCAGTGACAAGGATATGAAAGTTGAGATGACAGAGGAGACAATCAAAGGTGGAGATGGACAAGACATGAAAGTCTACGTTTACCGTCCGTCGAACCAGGGCGACGAGAAGCTGCCCGCTGTCGTCTACACGCATGGCGGCGGCATGGTCCTCGTCGCCACCATGAACCCGGTGCACGACTTCTGGTGCAAGGGACTCGCTTCGCAAGGTCTCGTCGTCGTCATGCCCGACTTCCGCAACGCTTATACGAAGGAGAAGTACAACCATTTTCCGGCTGGACTGAATGACTGCGTCGCGGCTGTCAAGTGGACCTCCGCCAACAAGGACCGTCTCAAGATCCGTAACATTGTCCTGAATGGCGAAAGTGGCGGGGGAAACCTCGCGTGCGCCATCTCTCTGCAGGCCAATCGTGACGGATGGGTGAAAGAGATCTCCGGCGTCTACCCGATTGTGAGTACCTCGTGATACCTCCTGGTCTGTTGTCAGAACCATCAGCTAATGCCATTTCCTCCCGCCCTAGGTGCCATACATCAGCAACCTGTACGGTGCCAGCGCTGAGCGGAAGCTCAAGGAACTCCCCAGCTTGGTTGAGAACCATGGGTACTTTTTGAACAGCTGGAGCAATGCGTTTCTGGGATACTTCTACACCCCAACCGACGAGGGCGCCTCTGACCCTATCGCCTGGCCGTATCATGCTACCGAAGACATGATGAAGGGACTGCCACCTCACGTGGTGGTGATGGACCAGCTGGACCCTTTGCGTGACGAAGGCTTCTCCTACGCTCAGCGGCTGGCCAAGACGGGCGTGCAGGTGAAGTACTCGATGAACATTGGCGTGCTGCATGGGTCTGCGCTCTTATTCCGCAGCGCTCTTCCAGAGCTGCACCTGGGGATGGTGAGGGAGGTCGCTGCGTTCGCCAAGTCCTTGTAGGTAGAGGTGTGCTTGAGATAGCTTCGTAAAGCATACCTGACCACCACTGGCCGCAGAACTGTCCACAATGCCTTTTCTGTGCTAGCTCATCACTTCTAGTAGTGCTGAGCAGGTCATTTCCAGGTTAGAATGCTTCATCCGCCACCACCGACCTCCACGCCAGTCCGTGGGCGAGCTTTGTTCAGCCCTTCCAGCAGAACACATGCTTTGCAGACGCTTTGAGAAGAGAGGTATCCGCATCGCTCACACTGACCAAGCCGCTGCTTCGGCGCAGCCGCATCTCTCGTGGGCTTCCGACCCGACTTCTTCTCCTGCTTGGTGCGAATCGGGACGGCTGTTGCTTTTGACGCGCCATTCTTCTCGTGGTTCTGGCCATAAATCCCGTCGTCGGGTGGAAGCGATGAGTATGCTTCGTGGCTATGGCGGACCCCAATTGAAACTGTCTCCTTTGGATTTGCTGGGAGTGTCACCTCCGTCTCAGGTCCATTGGCTTCTGTCCGCTCATCCTGCTGTAGCTTTTTCTCCATCTCAACCATGCTGTCGCCACCACTATTTGTATTGCTGCTGCCACACCCGCCTTCTGCTTCTTCCTCAGCAGCGTTGGTGGAGCCTGCTGCCTTGCTGTCGCCGCACGCACCCTTGCATTTGCCATCTGCGCCTGGCACCAGCTTCGCCATGTCGACACCAGATCGCACAACATCCAGAATGCTCTCCGGTCGTATACGCTCCAGATTCTTGATCAAAGTCCTGGCCGAGCCACGGAAAGCCTCCGGGCTGTAGATGCACTCCGTGCTGAAGTAGTCGAGTTTCTTGTGGTGTGCATAGAGCACGATCTCCTTCTCATAAGCATACATGAGCGGCTTGGATCGTTTCACATTAGTGAACGACACGGCGCCGTCGTCCTTCGGTGGCGCTGCTGATGGCGTGCTTGTAATAATGCTCGTGGCCCTGCTGAGTCTGGGCAGATCACCTCTAAGCAGATTCATGAGCACTGTCTCCGCAACATCATCTGCGTTATGTCCAGTAACCACGTGTCCGACATTCAGCATAGCCGCGCCTCTATCCAACGCCTGCCGACGGAAGACTCCACAGTATGTGCAATTGCCCTTCTTTCCCACCTGTGCTACTACTTGGTCCATCGACCAGCCGTACAACTCTTCATAGCTCACGATCTTCAGCGGGAGGTCGAGGTCTGCGCTGTTCCGCTTGACGGCTTCCAAGCTGTGGTCGCGGTAGCCTTGAATACCCTCGTCTACTGATAGAAGCACGAGATCCAGATTCCAGCCATGTCTATCGTTCAGCGTCTTCAAGACTGACGCCAGCACTGTGCTGTCTTTCCCACCAGATGCGCCTATCGCTACTCGCTCGCCAGGTTGGAAGAGGTTCGTCGAGGTGATCGTAACGGCGACTTCAGATTCGAAGAGAGCGATGAAGCAGGCTGAGCATATTCGTTGGCCGTTTTTCGGGCGTAGTACTTGTGCTCTTGTGATCTTGCAGATCTCACACTGGTGGGGTGGCATCTTTGGAGGTTGGCATCGATGGTAGCCTCTGAGTCCAGTACTTCTGTGCGGTAAGTAAATAAGAGGACGATGCTAATGAGAGCAAGACGCATGTGAGTTCATAGGTCGCCAAATTCCTGTTGCATGACTTGACACATGGATTGATTAGGTAGAATCGGTTAGTTCTTGGCACTATCCTCATCAAATACGTCGGGTAATAAACATTTCTCGAGATGCATTGCTCTTGGACTACTACGTCCGAGGGAAGGGTGCTTGATATTTGAGTATCATGCTTCGTTGTTCTATCTTAGAGCCTACTTCGCAGCTTTCGCGGCCGTGCATTTCTACGTATACATAAGCCATTGACCCAATGCTACTCCATCGCTGTGTATATCCTTGCAGCATAGCATCAGCATGAGTGAGATGCTCACCTCTGACGGTTGAAGGCGTTTGGCGGATCAGGCTTGTTTCCCAGAATCTTCTCTATCTCCTCCATCACGTCGTCGGTCAGCTTGGGCAACAGCTTCAGTGCTGCGACGTTGTCTTCGATTTGCTTGGTCTTGGTCGCTCCGAGGATGACAGTGCTGACGTTCGGGTTCTTGACACACCACGCAAGGCTGAGCTGTGTTACGTTGCCACCAAGCTTCTCGGCGATCTCAGTGAGCTAGAAAATGGTCAGCCTATGATCATACAGAGACAAGTCGTTCAACGCGTACCTTGCGGACTTTAGCAATCTTCGCCTTGCCCTCCTCGCTCTGCAAAGATGCGATGGTGCCCTCAAAGAAGCTCTTGTTCTTGCTGAACCTCGAGTCCTCCGGGATGCCGTCGTTGTACTTGCCGGTCAACAGTCCCGAGGCCAGCGGGCTCCAGATGGTCGTGCCGTACTGGAACTGCTCGAAGAGAGGGGCGTACTCGACCTCGAATCGCTGGCGGTGGAAAGCGTTGTACTGAGGTTGCTCTGCGATTGGGGCGATGAGATTGTACTTCTCGGCAATCTGGGTGGCCTCCATGATTTGCGTAGCAGACCACTCGCTCGTGCCCCAGTAGTATGCGAGGTTCAAGTTCCTGATGCATTGTGTGAAGCCTTCCACGATCTCCTTCATGGGTGTGCCGACATCGGGCCTGTGGGCGAGAACGATGTCGACGTACGGCTGTTGCATGCGCTGGAGGCAGCTCTTGAGGCCCTCGACAACGTGCTTGCGCGACAAACCACGAGTGTTTGGTTCCTTCCTGCCGGTGCCGAAGAAGACCTTGGTAGACAGCACGTACTCGTCTCTGGGCCATGCGAGCTCTTTCAGGGCCTGGCCCATCTCAATCTCACACTGGCCATTGGCGTAGACCTCAGCTGTGTCGAAAAAGTTGATGCCATTGTTGAATGCCGTCTCGAGGCACTCCTTGACGATGTTGCCCTACACGCAGTAATGGTCAGCATTTATTGTGGCTGCAACGAGACTGTTCGCGAGCTGGGGTAAATTGTCATACCTTCTCAGTTCCACCGTAGGTCAACCATCCTCCCAGAGACAACACAGAGACCTTGAGACCGGTTGGTCCAAGGTAGCGGAATTGCTAGAAAGCTGGTCAGCATCTGAATTCATGACCCAAAGTTCGTGTTTTGATCGTACCATGTCCTTAGGGTTGACTACAATATACAAGTCAGCGGCGTGCCTTTACTTTGAATGCCTTGCGAGGTCAGTCCTTACACTTGCTCTCTACGGCAGACATCTTGGCGGTGGTGTTGTTGTCTGGTTGAGTGGGTGTTGTAGTTCGGTATGGGGTTGAGTGTTGTCAAAGTTCAAGAAGTCGGTGTCGAAGAAGACATTTTGTGGTTGCCGTTCCTGCAACCATTGCGTCAATCGTTCATTTGTGTCGCACCTTCCCAATCGAGCTTGGATGGAACGGGAAACAAGCTAGCCATCTCTAGAAGTGAGTGCTGCAGATCGAAGCTTTTCAACTGCCGCTCCACTAATCGATATAGCCGCACGCTCATTCTCTACGGAGATAGGCTGTATCACCGTGGTCAATGATCAGTTATGTAGAGGCTGATGATGATCAACCAAGTGAATGTCTGCGGACGGCGCATGAATGCAATTAGACTCCTAGGGTAGCTTTGAATATGTGTGAAGCTGTTTGATAAGAGTACAAGATGGTGTATATGTCCCTCCAAGCTGTCGACAGTGAAATCGGCCCACCAGGTCAGAGTGAGCCGTGTAAGGGACCTTCTCGCAAACAATGACCGCACGGTGACGAGAGTGATGTGGCCGTTTTGATCACAACCTCGTCTCGGAGAAGACTTTTAGATGTCTCTAGGTAGCCCCCTTCCACTAATCTGTTGCTCAAGCGAGGGATAGTGAAAGCGGCTCAACGGGCTTGAGCAAGTCATCTGATAAATCTTCTCATAGGCAGGAAAAGCCTACCCACAAGAGTGATGTAGCCTTTTCGGGCTGACTGGATTTGGGAGAAGGCTGCCAGATATGTCCGCTGGTCCGCTTTCACTGTCTGCCACTTGCCCTCCTACGAGGCTAGATGAAGCACTCCTTACTGCTTTTCCTTCTCGATAGTCGTGTTCGATATGCGTGACGCATTGAGAGCGCATGGCACTCCTGCGTAGATTCCTGTCTGCATGTGTTGTGAGCAAGGTATTCAGTCGTATCTTCGGGCACACCGTACCTGGTAGATTGCCTCCATAATCTCCTCGGGCGTGCATCCATTGTTCAGTGCTCCCTTGACATGCACCGAAAGCTCCTGATCGCATTTGAGCGCTGTCAACAAAGACACCGTAATCAGAGACCTATCGATGGGCAGCGATGTCAGTCGGTGCTAGGACGTTACAGGGCCTAACCCGTTGGTATCGTACATACCGAGTCTTCAACTCCAGTCCCGGTCTGGACCAGCACATTCCCCAGCCTGCGGATGCCGCCAACGATTGGATCGGTTGTTGCAGTGCAGGCGCCGTTCTTGAGTTCTTAACATGATCTGATCCGAGCACCTGTTCGCGAATCTTCATGCCTTCATCGTAGATCACTTTCTCGGCCTGCTCTATGGCCTTGCGATCTGGTTGGCCAGACATGGCTCTTTCTTGCTATGTTCGGTCGAGGCTATGAATGGAGACGACCGGGAACTGTGAATATAGCTTCTTTTCTTTCTCGCTTGCAGTGACAATGGAAAGAGAAGAAGAACTCGCCGGAACCGCTTACATCTATCAGGACCTGTTGGAGAACCTCCGCCTTCGGGAGCTGCTGCCCTCGGGTCCTTGCTGTAGCACTGATTGATCCTTCTTTCTCGCGAACAGACTGCGACGGCGGAACTACTACACCGAGAGTGCATGGCCTGCATCGATTCGCGTATACCAGAGGGAGCAGTGTGAGGAGAAGAGAAGAGAGTCCCAGAAAAGAGAACATCTCCTGAGATTGTGGCTGTGGTGGCAGTGCTACAGACAGATTTAGATTTCAAATGCGTGCGTCCATTGTCGCACGACCATCACCATCAGCTCTGATGTCCAGCAATGATAGAAGAACTTTGGACTCGACAATGACTATCTCTCGGCTGCCCAGATCAAATTTGCTACCAACGACATGGTCAGCGTTTCCCCTCGCCTGAAGGACTGTCTTGAAGACGACGAACAAGACTCCGTCGACCCTCGCTTTGTATTTGGCTTCCGCTCCGTGTCGTTGGACTCCTCTGGCTACGAACAATATGAACAAGATGATCACAGGCCTTGGTCGGCCGGTGGCGACCCGACAGCGAACAGAAAGAAGCAACGACTCCGGCAAAGCAGCCAAAGGCTAGAGCAGCTGGAAACCTTCCAGTACCGGACATGTGCAGATGGAAACCTCTTCCGGTTGTTCGAGCTGTATCCAGGTGTTGGCGGACGACCGGTTGAGGGCCGTCTCAGCTTCGAGCATTCAAATCGTGTTGAACGGGACTACACATGCTTGTCCTACTGCTGGGGCGACATCGTCGAACGGCCAGTGGATATTGTCTGCGATGGCTTCAAGCTCCCTGTGACCTCAAATCTATTAGCGGCATTGCAATGTCTTCGGAAGCCCAAGAGCAGTTTCTACATTTGGTGTGATCAGCTCTGCATCAGTGAGTTCGTCCTTGAGCAAGGGACATTATTAGACATAGTCTAAGATACTTGCTGACTTGTTCTCTTTACCTGCAAAAGATCAGGCAGACCTGAACGAGTGCAGCCGGCAAGTGGCGATCATGCACGACATCTTCTCGCAGGCCAAAGACGTGATAGTGTGGCTGGGAGAGGAAGACGACAAGTCCGGGAAGCTGTGCGAATACGCCAGAAAAATGCGCCGTGGCGAAGACAGCCCTAAGCAAACGTTGAAGCGCATCTTGACTCCTCGCCAACTTCAAGATGCGATCCAAAAGCTGCTGCAGCGACCGTGGTTTCAGAGAGTTTGGACAATCCCAGAGGTGGCGAACGCACGGTATGACAAAACCCTGCTATGTTCGAGATACTTGCTGACCCTTGTACCCTTCTGTTCGTAGCTTTACCATTGTTCAGATAGGTAATGACCAGCTTTCATGGGATAACTTTGTCCGCTTGATCAAAGACGTCCCTCTACCTCCAGCAGGTGGATTCGACAAGCAGGCCGCCTTACTGGGCAACCCCAGGCAACGGATCGCCATTCTCTCACAGATGAGCGCAAGCCAGAAGGCTGGGCTTCGCCATACGGACATCACACAACTTCTGATACTCGGGAAGGCCAGTAAAGCGAGCTTCGACCTCGACTACGTGTACGCATTCTACGGTCTCACCTGGCTAAGAACGTTCCCAGACTATCAGATGCCAACTGAGGTACTATACGCGGAGATAATACAATACTACGTCAATAGCATCCGCTGGGATGCCTCATACTCCAACGTCCACGATCTGTCCGAAGATAGACGAACGCACCAGCTCATGAGCGTCCTGTACAGCGCAGGTGCACTCCACCAACACTACACCCTTCCATCTTGGATTCCGGACTGGACTTTCGGCTGGCATCTCGCTCCGATATGGTGCCGGGCATCCTCCAATATCGTCACAGCATCTGGCAAAGATGAATGGTCGGCTGGCGTGCGCTGCGACTTCCGAGCTGGCGGCAGGGAGTGCGGTGAGTTTGACGTACTGCCAGGTCCTTTTGGTATGCACAAGCTGCGTGTGTCTCTTATCATTTTCGACACGATTACCATCACAAGCGAGACAACTCCAGCATCCACACCCGGTGCCGAAGTGAACTCCGCCATGCAACCGGATCCCACGATGAGATACGGGCGAGCTTTTTTGCGGACTGCGAAGGGCTACATTGGCCTTGCGACACCAGGAATCGAAGCGGGCGACGACGTCGCGGTGTTGCTCGGTGGCGACGTTCCAGTCGTCATCCGTCCTTGCGGCAATCACGATCCGGACACTAGGGCATACAAGTTGCTTTGTGAGACCTTTCTTCTCGATGAAGGCGTAATGCATGGCGACATTGTGCGCGAGACGTGGCCATTGGCAGAGGATGTTGTCTTTCTGTGAGCTCGCAATTGCAAGAACAGGCCACTCTTCACGAGTCCGACTGTGCATGCGTCGCAGCCGCAGCAATCCACTCGTCCTGGGAGAGCATCCTGGCTACTGCCACCGCCTGCCCCCAGTCTCTCTGCTCATCTCTGCCGCATTGGAAGACTGCAGCTTTTGCGAAGGCGGCGTCGTGGAGCTCACACCTCTTATCAAGGATTGGTTGGGGAAACAGCCGGAACAGCTCCTGCCACCCCTCCTGCCAGTAGCTGTCATCGACCGACGGTTTTTCTGGATCGCCGTGGAAGTCTTCCGGTGTCCATGACCGCTCTCCCGGATGGCAAGTTTGCGCCAGTATGTCGAAAAGGACGAAGGCATACGACGTGGCGTCCTGTGTATCTGCAGCATAGACGATGGTTTTCTCGGCTTTATAATATATCAAGCCAATTGCTCGATTTTGGAAGTCCCATTCCGCAGAGTTCATCCTGTTGATACACAGTTCATCTATAAAGAGGATTCTGGGCGCATTGGGTCGTCGTAATGCTCGAAGGGCGGTGCACAGCTCAGGGCTGGCGTCCAGGAAATGGTTGTCGCCAATGTATACCGTTTCGAGTCTTTCCTCAGACGTTATGCTGGCCAGGCGGGTTTTGCGAACGATCTTATGCCAGGACAGTGAAACGGCTTCGAAGTGTGGAGCGTCATCGATGGTCGTTGCTGCAAGAGTGCACACCAAAGGCTCCTCGTCTTTTCCAGCATGCAGATGCACCAGTCGCATCTTTGCAGACGAGTCTTCGGAAGCGGCGTTGGTACCGTACAGTTGGGTGTCGAGGTACTTGTAAGGCTCGATCTCCTTAGGCTCGTCTCTTGTACCTGGATTGTCGTCAAGGTACGGCTTTCTGGGTCCATTGTCGCTACTCTCCAGCGACAGCAGGTCCAGTTCGGTCAGTTCCCGACCATTGACATCTGCAAAGTCCGGAACCTCTATGCGAGGTACGTTGATAACATCGAACTCGCATGGCCCGGGGCACTCCAGAAGGATGTGTGACTTGTCGTGATGATCGTTTGGCTGGCGGACGCATCGATCACAAAAGTCCGCTAGACATTGCGAGCAATTGTATCGCATTCCGTGGATCGGATTGCCAGAACCGAAGCACAGCGACCCTTCACAAAAGATACCATGATGCGTTACCAGAGACGGGTCCGCACCCCAAGGATCCTGTGGGCCAGCTTGCGGCAGTTGTCGTATTGGATAGAGGATGGGAAGGTCGTGGACTCTGCCTTTATCGTTCGTCATGGTCTTTGATGGTTGCTGTGGACGCAGACCGGTTGAAAGAGGGAGGGGGGAGGGCCATGATAAGGAAACTCGGCAAGGCAGATGCGCCTTTTGCACAGCTCACCGGTCGCTGCGTGAAAGAATGGCATTGGTCGCCTCTGCCAGTTCGCGTGACGAGGAGAAGGCAACGTGCTGACGCGAGACAAGTCCACATGTCAATTGGGCATCAAGAGGCCGCCTGCAGTTATGGACCGGCGCAGCAAAAACCGTGTCCTGAGGATTGCAAGATGAAGAGGTACGTTGCGTTTGTTGAAGCTGACAGCAACGGCAACCCGGCTGAGGCGCCGATGGTGCTGCTGTGTGGCATACTTGCATGATTCGTGCGGCTTCCTTTGACCCGATGCAGCCTCGTCGTCATGTCCTGGACCTTTCGAAGGGCCAGCCTTAGCAGCCAACCTGGAGCTATTGACTTAGCTCCCGAGTCGTTGTTGTTAGATAGTAGTTAAAATCGTAGTACGAGTTGAGAAGTCCGTACTTGCCGAATCGATCCACAGACCTGGAACAGATCACTCGCAACTCTGTGGGGCTGGAGACGCATACCCAAGGCCATATCACACACTATTCTCGTAACGCTACCGATTCAGGAACGCTGGATTAGAAGTGGAATCAAACGCAGAGCACAGCCCTGAAGTGGCTGCACTGCGTGGACGCGGGTCAACTCTGCCCTTCATTCTCCTTCCACCGCCAGACGCACCATTCGTATGGCGTGTGAGAGAGCTCATTCCAATTGTCGTCTCCACTTTCTCGTCCTTCCTGCGCACACTCGAGGCCGGCAGCTTCCATCAACTCCCAGAATTCACGGACGTGGTCTATATAGGCCATGCGCAGAGGGTAGCAAAGGATAGCTCTAGAACGAGGACCAGGTGCCATCCACGTAACGATCGTCTTCGACAGAAGTTCCGGATGCTCCTCAGAGTATATGGTATCTGCTGCCAATATCACTGAAGCCTTCGAGGTCCCAGCGTCCACCGTCATTAGATCGCCACCGTTTCCATCCGGATGGAGTTGCAGCGTTGCCGGGTCCGTCCAGTCCAAGGTGCCACATGAGCCTGAACCACCAGACTGCTTCAAGAGTGGCTCGTTCAGCGAAATGTTTGCTGCCAGTCCAGGAATGATGTTGGAGAGGTCGGTCAAAGTGACCTTCGTGCCCCATATCGCGGCCGCCGAGAGACCGACAAGACCTGTCCCGGCGCCAAGTTCGAGCATCCAAGGTCGTTCCGTAGCACCACTATCTTCTGCTGGGGCACTGTGATCGGGCGGTAGAGAGATGGAGTGTAGCTGGTTGGCCAGAATGAAAGATGCACCCCACGTGGACAAGGAAAGATTCTCAGCAGTCAAGCCTGCAGGCTCTGAGATATGGATTGATATACTTGATCCTGTGTCATCAGTCTTGACAGCTAGGGTGCCTTGGACACCTATAGGGGAGGCCATGTCGCCCTTCAGGGCCTTCGTGGCTTCTCGATCAGCTCACTCGGATATTGTGATGAGTCTGGAAAGCCCAGAATGTCGTGAGCATCCGGGATCAGTCTGGTCATTGGGGCTGTGGAGTGCAAATCTGGTCAAGAACACGAGCAGTCTCGTGAAGCGAGCACGCGCTGGGCGGGAGTGGCCGAAGCTAGAGATTTAGCCAAGTTTAGCCTCAGCGCTTCGACCTCCAATCACTTCACTCCATCGACCTTTCACTGCGTCTTGACGAGCAATTGGATCTCTCTCGACTCGAGTCGGTCAGTGATGAGGCGTGGGCCTCGAGAGTAGGTATGCGTGCCTCATGGGCACATTCACTATCACTCTGCCTCCGTAAGTGTTCAGTCATCGCTCTTCCTTTCCATCTCGACTCTCGTTCTTGTCAGCAGCGATGCGGTGATATAATATAGAAGCAAGAGGAGGAACCGCTCTCGATCTATCCATCTAGATCCACGATACAACATGGGTAGAGGCGGACCCTCCTATCTGAATTACACGGCGCTCGTCCTACTGTCGATATTGTCGCCTGCCAGCGCTGGTCTCTGGGACATCGACATTGACAACGGACCGGCACCTCCCCCGGAGAAAGGACCGCCATTCTCGGCGCACGCCAGCCGCGATCGTGCTCTCCTACCATATCAGATTGTTGGAATCGTCGGCGCATACGTGGGAATAGTCTTGATACTCGGGTCGCTACTCTTGACAGTCGGCCGAAAGCTACGGAAGAAAGCGCAGAGTATGACGACGAAGCCGAAAGAGATGGTCAAGCCCATGCCGAAGAACTTCGAAGCGAGTCCGATAAGCCCGCGAAGCAACAGAACGTGGTTCTCGCCGAAAGGCTTAAGGTCGAAGAGAAGCGTGACAAGCAGCATCCGCTCCGGCGTCAGCACTCAAGTGTCGCCCGCGGTTGAGAGCGTAATGAGCTTCGACAACAGCGTGATCGAGGCAGACCGCGCGAGGAGGCAAGAGGAGATGGAACGGTTGTATGCTGCTGCTTTTGCTCAAGATGATCAGCGGAACGGCCATCCCAATGCAGGGCCGAATACCGCACCGCCAGAGTACTCCGGCAGGGCACCGCCTCGTCTGATCACGGATACGCCCAGACTCAGACATTTACAGATACCTGGCTCCGGACCTCAGAGTCCGACTACACCAAAGTCACCAGTTCGCGCGATATACCCACCCGCAAACTCTGCTGCAGCACAGCCGCCCATGCCTACAAGTCCAGTCAGAGCAGAGGTGCCAAACTACAGCCTACCGAAGCCGCCGCCAGCGGATTATGATTTTAAGATGAATCGTCATGAGAGGGTGCCTTCTTATGGCAGCGGCCAGACGAGCGCTTCAGTATCGGCACCGAAAAAACTTCGGAAGTCTCTGCGCAACATCAAAATCAGTGGGCCCATCATGGGCGATGACAACAGTGATGGTGCTCGTACGCCTCTATCGCCACGCTATTACACAGACCCTGGAGTCCCGCCAGAGCCGCCGTCCGCCCGAATGGAACATACGCCCAGCTCTGCTTATCCACCAGAAACGCCCGCAACGATGCGCAGCTGGCATCCGGGTGATGAGCATGAAACCCTTGACGAGGTCCGCGACTTGCCGCAAGCGTATCCTCAGCGCGCGACTGCCCACAATTACAACAACGAGGCACAGCTTGTGATCAATGCAGCATCCACGCGGCCAGACCCCACCAAACCTGCAAACGCGACTGGCAATGGTGCTCTGCCCTTCCGCGAGATGAACCGCCAGTATGCTCAACAACAGCAACAACTCTCTTCCCAAACCGCATTCCCACTCAGTCCTGGTCACTGGAACGCCAGCTCAACCACGCCGACCTCTGCCGGCGGCTTCGGCTATTTAACCAGCGCTGGTCCTGTCAAGACAACGTTCTTAGAAGCACGGAGGGATAGATTGGGCTTAGGGCCAAGAACTGGCCAGGCGACGCCATACAGCCCGTATATGCCTTTCACGCCGCTGACACCTGTGACGCCGCGCTTGACCAGCCGTGCGGAGCGGAAACAGAGGGAGAAGGACGAGAAGAAGGTGCATGGAGCGATCATGGAGGAAGATCAGGTTGCGGACGAGAAAGACCTCTGGAGTAGTGGTTACTAGTGACATGTGTTGCTAGATGTGTAAATATGCCTTCATCTTGACATTCTTTCAGAGTTTATCACCAGCACGGTTTAACAACGTACCGCTCGTGGATCCCACAGCTCGCACGCCACGGCTCGCGTAGGATATGTGCAGCTGTATCAAATCTCCAGTATGCAAGATTTATGCATGCATGGTTGACTAATGCTGGCACAAATTGGGAAGGCAGAACCCCTGCTCTTCCTCGAAACAGTTGCCTCTTTGAGGACATCCAAACACAACAGTCGGCGACTCTATCCTGCCCTAACAGCGCATTTTGCGGGATTGGAAAGGCGGACAGACGCAATGGCATGGAAGCGGAGGCGCGCTCCTTGCTCAATGAAGGTACACCAACGCGCCACAGGAGCGGCGTAGGACTGTAAGGTTTTCTTCCCGTCTCCTGTCGTGATCATTCGAAAGATATGAGAAGGCATCTGGACCCAAATAGAAATACTCCACTATCCCAATGGCGCTCCCGAAGACCATGCGCGCTGCGCGTTTCACGTCAACAGCAGGCGGCCTGGTGAAGCACCTGAAGGTCGATGCTGCAACACCACTGCCCAAGAATGCCGACTCGCTGCCACAGGACTCGACACTTGTCAAAGTCGCCTACGCCAGTCTTAACCCAGTCGATTACAAACTGCCAGAGTTGTATCTCTTCAGAGCCTTCAAGATGTCCATGCCGGCCGTGGCAGGAGGAGATTACGGTGGGAGCGTGGTCTCGACCGAGCTTCCACACCTCAAGCCAGGCGACCGCGTGTTTGGACGAAGCGACCCTCCAGCCTTCGGATCTTTCGCTGAGTATCTGGTGGTATCGAACAAGGAAGGCGTGGTGCCGCTTCCCGATGGCGTGAGCATGAGAGACGCGGCGACTCTTGGAGTGGCTGGCATTACCGCGTACCAATGCCTAGCACCGTACGTGAAGCCCGGCTCCAAAGTCTTGATCAACGGAGGCAGCGGCGGCACCGGGTCGTTTGGGGTCCAGATTGCGAAAGCAATGGGCTGCTATGTAACCTCGACTTGCTCAGGCCCAAACGTCCAGATGGTCAAGGATCTTGGAGCAGACGAAGTTATCGACTACCGCACCGTGAATGTTGTCGAGCATCTCAAGCGACAGGGCAAGCAGTTCGACCACATCATCGATAATGTGTGCACGCCGGACATCTACTACAACGCCCACCATTATCTCAAGCAGGGTGGAATCTACGCTCTCATTGCCGGCGAACCAAGCCTTAGGGCTGTAGTGACGTTGCTGAAGATGTTCTGCACTCCTGCATGGCTCGGAGGGGGGAAGAGGCCCTTGAAATTTGTTGAAAGGAAGAGTAATGCAGAGGATTATGCGACCGTTGCTGGCTGGATGAAGGAAGGTAAGGTCAAGGCTGTGGTGGAGAAGGAGTATCCGCTGGATGAAGCGGCAGATGCGTTTGCGCGGTTGAAGACTGGGCGAACGAGGGGGAAGTTGGTGGTCAAGGTTGCTGATGGTTGAGTGTTGGGAAGTGGCAGCATGCTTGCATGTCAGTTGTTAACTTATGGAATGAAAATTGCGGCAAGTGAGTCGTTCCGATAGGCACTAGTATTATACATGTTGTACGAACGACATCTCTTCGAATACCCTTCGTTTGCTAGCTGGAGAACATGACTTCTCTGCACTCTGATGTATTCTTTTGTGATCATTGCTATGGTCCTAAATTAAACGCACTTGCAAAACCACCACATCGATCAATGGCTAACAAGCATTGGCCAAGACGAACAACTCGTGCGCACCAGGTTTCAACTGGACTGCTGACGACAGCTACAATGCACAGTCTTTGTGCGCGTACGAGACCGTGGCTCTGGGCTATTCTGGCTTCTGTGGCTTATTCACATACGAGGATTGGGAGGGCTACGAGTACAGCGTAGACATCAACTTCGCTGGCAACAATGCCTTCCAATCGACGACTGGACGTGCTGTCGGTGTTGGTTACGTGGAGGAGGTCAAAGCACGCTTGGAACATCATTTGATCAAGACCCCAACTGCTCAAGTCAACACTACTTTGGACTCCAACGAGAAGACGTTCCCACTACATCAGGCTTTGAACTTCGATTTCTCGCACGACACCAACATCATGGGCATCCTCACTGCTTTTGGACTTACCCAATTTGCGGAGGCGCTGCCCGATGATCATATCAAGCGAGACCGCCAGCTCATCGTCAGCCACATGGAACCATTTGGGGCAAGGTAAGCAAGAACCCTCCAAGTACATTCACAAAGACATGCTAACGGTCTCACGCTTCATTAGGCTCGACATCGAGATCATCGAGACTCCATCCCCGCTCTCTGGCGATCGAAGCAACCGCGCTACATACATGGATGGAGAGTCGACCAAGTACGTCCACTTCATTCTCAATCAGAGGAAGATCCCACTGGGTGCATCCTATTCTTCCTGCGGAGACCGTGACGACGGATGGTGTGAGTTGTAGACTTTCTTGTCCAACTTGAGCTCGAAGCTGGATGAGGCGGAGTATGAGTACAGCTGCTTTGGGTCGTGGCCGGTTGTGCCTTACAGGCAACTTGAGGATGGCGTGCCTCCGCCCATGAACAAGACGACGACTGCTTAACGCTTGTGGAAGTGGGTAGCTGATGTCACGATGAATGTACATATCAAAGTTGCCATACTAATAAACGAATTGTAACACCATTTATGAAATCCTTCAGGAGGTGCCATTCGAGAATACGGACGGAAAGTTGCTCTGCTGGGTTTGCCACGTTCCCTAGACTCTTCTAATCGCTACCAATCAATTCAGCCATCGGCGTCTTTTCAGAAGTAAGCAAGGTTGACAACGGAAACATAAAATGTCTCAAAGAGCACCTTGCCAGTGGCCGGCCAGTTCTTGAAGCTCCGGAGACTTTCTACAGCCACAACACATGGGTCTATACCATCCGCTCGCGTTCTTACCAAATCTCGCTCGATCGTAAAGACACCGAAGAGTCACCGGGAACTTGTCTCGAGCGCACATAGTATATAAGATGCTGTGCCTTTCACTCAAGCCCGAAAAGTAGCATCAAATCGATTTTACATTGTTAACACGGAACTCATGATGGAGCATAACCACAACGACAACCATGAGCACGAGGAGATGGATCCTGGGTATGTTAAGAAGTTGTCTTGACTTTCAACACAAGCTGACCGGGCGAACAGCATCATGTACGAGCAACAATGGGTCAAAGACCTCGTTCAAAAGCTGCAACAAGAAATCGTCGTTTTGGCCAACAAAGGTTGGTTAGGCCTGGACGATTCAAAAAGTCAGCGTGTCCTTGACTACGCCTGCGGACACGGCACCATCTCGCTGGTAAGCCATACCTGCTGACCGTTCTTCGATCCGGGCTGACCAATTCATCAGGCGCTCCTCGAAGCCTTCCCATCAGCAACCTTCCAAGGCCTCGACAGCCATCCAGCACAAGTCCAACGATTCAACGACGAAGCTCAGAAAGCTCTCGAACCTGGCTCTTCTCAATCACGCATGTGGGCTAAGGTAGGCGACCTCTCAACCTCCCCTGCCAAAGACTTTGAGACGGAGGAGTGGTTCGACTTCGACGCCATCATCATGAGCATGGCGCTTCACCACGTCAAAGACCCGCTCCAGATGTTGAGGCAGCTCAAGAAGCGGCTCAGGAGGGGAGGGACACTTGTGATTATCGAGTTCCACGGCGCTGAGCACAGGAAGCACGATCATTATGGGAGGCAAGATTCCGGGAATGATGAGATGGAGATGATCTATGCCCCAGGAGGCCAGAAGATATGGCCTGGTCTGAATAAGAGCTGGCTTGACCAAGCCCTGGCAGACGCGGGTTTCGATAAGGCTTCCATCGACATCGTTCCGGGTCCGACATTCACGATACCGGAGGAGTTGTCGCAACACTCTCACGGCGGTGAGAAGCAGTTGGTCTTCGCCAAAGCTGTGGCGTGATGGTGATAGGGCCGGATTGGACTTGTTAGGCAAGCGGGTTGGTAGCTTTTGTATCGTTGTATTTGCTGTTCGCTGAGATGCAGCGGTGGCAGGGCTGGTCTGGCTTTATCACACTGGGATGCATGTTAGTCAATCTTCTAGTGCGAGTTGGCTCTTGAGCGTACGTACCTCGTCTCGCCGTAGCCTGTACCCCGGTGATAGTGCTCGGCCAGTTCCATCTAGAAATTGAGAACATCAGCACAAGCAACATACGTCAGCATTAGACGAGGCTCAGGAAAGCTCGTGCGCTTGCTACGATCGACCACAGCGACAGTGAGGCAGAGGAAGCAGCAGCATGATCAACAGCATATCGGCATCTACCCATTCTACTACATGCATCCACATCACCATCCTCATACCATCCTGAGGACCATGCTTCATGCCTCCAGCGCCATTGCTCAATCTCATGCCGACCTCAAACATCAAAAATCTCAAAACCCGCTCAAAACACCAGCCAAATCAAATCGTTCCGTCGCACATGCATCAGTTCAGTTCGGTTCACCCATCAGCCATTGTGGTCATAAACACATTCCATCTTCAGAAAACAATAACAAAAATTCGCAACGCAACGCCATGCTGGGGGGTAAAAGATAGATGCCAACCGCCGTCGCCGTCGCTGTGTATACGGCCCATGCAAGGAATGGTATCATCGTCCGTGGGTACAGTCGTAAAGAAACAAAAAAAGCGCTTGTCGTCCGTTAAATGCGTTGCGTTGATCGTGGCTTCGTTGTCGCGCGGAAGCAAATCGTCGTCGTCGTTGAGGAAGCGAATGTAGAACAAAGGGAAAATCTTTTTTCGTCGGCCGTGATCGTAATCAGATGGTCGGAGGAGGTTTGGCGTCGAGATCTTCGTGAAGATCTTGGCGACCGCCGTCCCGGTCGTTTTCGTGCGGGACGGTGAACAGCGGCTCCTCCTCGCCAGGACCTTCAGAGTCAAACATGGCCACTCGGTCGCGCGACCCCTAGTTGGCGCGGATGACCAGCTTGCTCAAGAACTTGTTGCTCAGGCAGTCAAAGTCCCGGCGGTCGAACTTGGCAGTCGTCGAGCGTTCTTTGAGGTAGGATTCTGTGATGGTTGTCAGTACGTTGTGCGTTCGCGAGGTTGTGATGTCCGAACTCACCGTATCGGTTCACATGTCCCTTGACCTCTGTCAAAGCATCGCACACCGCGGGGTTCGAGCCAAGCAGATGATGATGCTTCCTCGTATCCCACTCCTGCAGACCAGGCAGCTTGGTGGAGATGGCTTGGAACAAGCCGACGATGACACCAACAGGCGTCGTCTCCATCTCGTCGCAGAACTTGTTCACAGCCTTGTCGTCCGGCACGCGGTAATGGCAGTCGAACTGCATCTCCTCCCAAATCGCCAGCAGGATGGCAGCCAGCATGAAGATGGTCGGCCAGTTCTTCAGCTTGTCACCAGAGTAGACTGAGCTGTACAGGGTGGACAGCTCCTCGAGAATGTCCTTCTGCAGCTCACGCCACATATCCGCCAACGCACATTTGACCTGGAAGTTGATCATGACTGGTGCCACCGTCTTGCCGGCGAACTTTGACCGATCATCGTCAATCTTGCCTTGGAACTGCTCCTCTTCCGACAGACCTTCGACCATGGTGACATGGAGGGTGAGGTTGTACGCCAGCACAAGTTTGAGCGCCTTGCGTATTGAAGGCGTCTTCTCGCGCTGGTAGTAGCGGAAGGCGGTCTTGAGGATTTCAGTGACGAAGACGGTGCCGTCAAAGTACTCGTCAACGAAGGCTTCAAAGCCCTGGTCGAGATGGCGGTCAAGGTACTCAGACAAGAGAGTCGTGCTGACACCTTCCATGCCCGCGGAGAGCTTGGCCGTGTTGATCTCGAACTCTTGTGGCGTCTCGTGAGCAGACTCGACCCAATCCATGCCGAAGCATTTGTCATCGCGAACGAACACCTCACGAGCGTTGATGGGTAAATAGTGGCCATAGCCGTGAGTGATGTACAGTGTACGCTCCATCGAGCTAAAGCCTTTGATGTTGCCGACGCTGAAGCCAAGGCTGATGTGGCGCTCGTAGTCTGCTTTCCAGTCTTTCATGAAGTATGCAATGTCCTTGATGTCCATACGGGTACAAGGCACCTGCCATAACCGGGCGTGGCTTGGCCGGCAACCACCACAAGGCTCTCCCTTGTCACAGGTCTTCTTCAAGAACTTGCACCGTAAGCAGGCACGAAGTTTGCGGATCTCGTGCGCTTGTTGACGCTGATCGGGACGCAGAGGACCACGTCTTCGGCCAACCTTCTTCTCGGTGGTGGAGTCCTTGCGAGTGCTGTGCGAAGTCTTCTTGATGACAGCCTTGGTGGTCTTACCATCAAGAGGAGACTTGCGCCGGCGAAGAGGAGGTGAGGTGGGTCCGGAAGAGGTCGGTGATGTCGATGAAGAGCCAGAAGACCGGTATGAAGTCGCTGCGTTGACGGTGGGGCTGACCGCAAGTGAGGACGAGGGTGACCGATGCGGGCCGGCAGCAGGAAGGCCGTGAGTCTGCTGTTGGATGTATTGCGAGTCCAGGTAGTCGCTTCCATGGAGCTCATGAGGCGAAGTGAGAGGCCACGGTGGGATCTCCTCGTAGCTGCCGGACAGATCCGCCGAGTTTGGACCGTCTGATGCTGACGAATCCGAGTTGGTGCGGATGTGCAGATTTTGGCTGGGGTTTGACACGGTGCCGAAGGAGTCAAGAGAGTGGCGGTTGGTGTTCTGGTAGTTGACCATGGACCATTCGTTATCCGACACTGACTGCACTTCGTAGATAGTACCAGTTGGCGAACTGCCGGGTATGCTGGACTGCGCGGACTCGACCGCTTGCTGGTTGAGAGCGTGTTGTTGTAGTGCTGCGTTGTTGAGAGCCATCGACGGGAAGGTCATGTCGTTCTGGTAGTCGTTCAGCGGGAAGACGAGCGCACTCATGGAGTCCATTGGGCCAGCCATGGTCATGAAAGTGGTGGGGTCCATGCCGGCGGAGACCGCATAGCTGTCGGCAGCGGTAGCGGGCATGAAGTCGACTGGCGAAGTTTGCAGTTGTGCTCCAAACGAGGCCTGGTTGTACGCGTTCATGTTCATCGCGCTGTTGTCCTGCAGACCAAAGTGGTGTCCATGGTGGTGGTGCTGATGTTGGTGGTGTGGGTGTGTGGCATGCTGCATCTGGAACTGCCATGCATTCGGCATCATGTTGGCATACTCCAGGTCGAGACCGGGGTTCTGCATCCCCATCGCGGCATGACTGCTGCCCGGCCGGCTTTGCTGTGGACGGACATGCTGCTGGTGTTGTTGGTGCTGCTGACTCGAGCCCGAGGCCATGTAAGACTGCTGCGCGTGGTGGTGGTGTTGTTGAGACATGTCGTCGCCCTGCTCTATCCCGTCGAGGCCGAGAGACGACCAGGCGTCGTCGTACTTGGGGCCGGAGGAGTGCACGAAGGGCGGGTACGAGTGGGCTCGCGGGTCGTTACCACTGAAGGCCGCCCCAAAGTCGAAGTGGGAGTCATGGGAGTTGAAGTCGAGGTGGTCCATGGTGATACCTCGGTGAGACGGGTCGCCTCTGAGGTGTTGGTGCTGAGGGTCAGGCGCGCGCCGCTCTCTCGACGAGGAAGAGGAAGAGGGCGAGGTCGCGAAAAGCGCAGCGCTGCCGTGAGGACTAGCGGTGTGAGACGACTCTCCAGGCCTTTAGGTGGGGTTGTGGGACCCTGCTTTTCGCCCGCTTCCATTGGCTGTCCTGCTCTCTTCGTATTGCACGAGCCTGCACTACCGATGCCGTGATCACCCACGACGGGCGGAGATGGCGCAATACAGATACAGGAGATGTGTGTATATGGATGGCTATTGTCTAGGCAAGATGCTGGTCATTCTGTATGCGAACGTGGTTTGTCCCACACACAGCGGCGACGCTGAGCAGTCGAGACGAAAGCCCACGCTGGCGACGAAGTGGGGAAGCGGCTAGCCACTCGATTCGACTCCAGCCTTCTTCTTGACCGCTCCCGCGCGCTTCCCACCATTTCAACGCGCTCGAGTTTCAATGAATAGGCGAGCGGATAGCGGTGAGTTGTGTGTATCATCGCGGGCAGCTCTACGTCCTTTTTCATGATTCATGTCCCGCAATCAACAAGAACGCACCGACTGCGTGGGATCGGTCGACGAGGATTTCCAACTCGATAGGCGGACTTGGCGAAGACGCCAGATTCGAAGTAGGTCAAGCTGATCTACAATGCGCTGGTGTGTTGGCACTGGCAGTCTTGTTGCAAACACGTGCTAGCTCAATACACCGCACACCACCAATGAGGACATGCACCGTCACGGTGCTCCCACCCAGCAGTGCAACCTCGAGAGAGCAAGTGATGGTTGGGTGCTCTCCCACAGCGTGCAGCCGCGTGACTTCTGCTACCACGCAAGGAGCCAGGGTGACGTTTCTGGAAACGATCTTGTGCTTTTCGACAGCCGAATGGCTGGTCAACCGTTGCCTCATCGCTGCATGGCGAGTGTGCCTTGCATTGCGCTCTGTAGTACTGCGAAGCCCGGACGTAGCTCTGTGTGGCAGCTGTCAAAACACTCCAAGGCCAACCGGGACGTACGATCTTCTCCGGCCGGAAGCCCGTCGTGAGTGTAGGCTAGAGTACAGGTATGCAAGTACGTTGCCCGTCTCACCGCCACAGGAGAAAATGACCCCATAGTCTCCAATGCCCTCATTAAAGAGCGGACACGTCGGCGTAATGGTGAATGACAAGCCGCTATTTGCTTCGTGAAGCATGCATGTTCAGATGTGTCTTCGCTCGCCTGCGCGACAACAGTCGCGCCGTACAGTGTCATCGAGCATATTACTCCTCGTCCGCCGTAGCAACAGCCTGACTGTTAGCACCCTACACCATCAGTCACCTCAACGAACTTCATCCCGAGCCGTGAAGGCCTGACTTACTACCCTCCCACATTGCCCTCCTCTCTCTTCATCTTTCCCATCCCCAGCACCATCGCAAAGGGCACAGCAACCCAAGCAATAACCGCCTGGAACACAAGCGCCCTCTTCATACTCGCTGCCGGCTCCCCCGTCGCACCACCTCGCAAAGCGTCCATGATAACAATGAAGATAGCGCCCAATAACTGTCCCATAGCCCATACAATCGTACTGGTAAGCTCCGGGCTGACTGGATGCGTAATCAAAGCCAGATATTCAAGTGCACATGGCAGTAAGCTGAAACTCGTCGCTCCAAGGATGGCACAAACCGCGAACGGTCCTGCCACGGAGCGGGTGGCGGGCATCCAGATAAGGACCAGGTAAGATGCCGCGATGAGCGGGATTAGAGCCTTGATAACCGGCGTGTACTTCTTCGTTCGGTCGACGATGGGGCTGACGATGGCGGCGGATGCCAGGCCCACGAAGATTAGCAGTGCGCCTGCGATGCCGGCATCCGTCTCGCTAAAGCCGTAGGGGTAGAAGATCTGGTTTATGAAGGTAGATGTGGCGTTGAAGAAGCCAACGTAGACTGCGAAAGGAACAAGCACCATCCAGAAACTCAGATTCTTGGGTAGTATGCGGGCAGCTTCGTGGAAGTCCAGCTTTGGTGCCGCAGCAAGAGCTGAGGGTGGAGTTGGCGGTTCCTTGGGGAGGAAGATGGCAGGCAGGGTGGCAACCGTGCTGAGAATGGATGTGTAAAGGATCATGTTGGGGATGTCCGTACGATCTGAAGCCCATAGAGGTGAGACGAGCTGTCCTAGAGCACCGCCGAGTGGATTTGCGAGCGATGCGATAGCTGTCGCGGACACGCGGCCCTGGTCTGAGAACCAGAGATTAGAGTAGCGGGTGGGTGCTGCGAGCACGAATGGCTGCGAGAAGCCGATTAGGATCTGCCCGAACATCACGACGCCGAACTGTGGCGGCGAAGATCGAGTGCCTGCGTAGCGGATCCAGTTTCCAGCGAGGATCAGTGCGCTTGAGGCGAGGATACTGGCTTTGGGACCGCTGCGATTCAAAGTGAAGATGACCAGCGGAGCCATGGGCAGGAAGGCGAACAAAAAGCTAGTGCTCAGCCAGTTGATGCTTGACTCCGAGACGGAGAAGAAGTGCGACGCGGTAGTTGAGATGGCGCTGAAGGAGAGCCAGTCCCAGGAGACAATAATGTTGAGAAGGACGAGCTGCGCCAGGCCGAAGAAGCGGCGCTTGTAGGTGCGATATGGGCAATTTGCATCTCGAGAGATGTGGTTGTCTTGAGTCGCTCGTGAGTCGATGCCAGTGGTTCGTTCTCCCTTTGGCTGTTGATGCCGCACATCGCGTTCGTCGTTGGACATCAGCCGCTGCATTTTGTGGGACATGAGGAGGAGCGATAATGTATAGGCGGTGTCATGGATTGAAAGCGGGTGGTCGTTGCTACATGGCGATAAGCAGACTTTTGTATCGCAGCTCGCGTGCGTGGCGGCGCGTTCTCCTCGTCTCGCGTCGCTTGTAAGCACAGCACAGCTGCCCTGGAGAGGAAGGAGGTTGATTTCAGGCAGAAATAATTGATGCCTGAAGTCCACACGCTATCGATAAGGCATGTGATCTCGAAACATCCATCACCACTGCGGCCTCGCGGCTTCGTCAACCTCACCACGCCACCCGCCTGCCTGCTTTGACATCCCTCACTTCTTGGTCACTCGGTGATGGTCTATCCATACAACTGATCCGGCTCAGATAATGTCAATATGTATCAGACATTCACAGGAAGTGCGCGCCGCCCGCGCCAGGTCAACCTCTCCGGCCGGCCTACGAACCCTTTCGCTGCAGCCTCGTCAGCGCCCACATCCGGCTCACAGTCTGCGGTAGCCTCTGCTGAGAGGGAGAGGGCAGCACGACAACGGAAGCGAGAGGAACTCCAGGCCTCCGCCCGCATTCAGAAGGTATGGAGGGGTCACAGTGCAAGGCGGAGGACCTTTCGCGCGTGGCGGCAAATCTGGGACGAACTGGAAGAGCAGGCTTCGGCAAAGCAGCAAAGAGGAGCATATGCGAACGCGGAAGAGAGTCTGACACAACTCCGGCGACTGCTGCTGTTCTTCCGGGGTCGGGAAGGTGGCGATCGGAAACGACTGGGATGGTATGGCATGCGGCAGATGGCCACGGCGGATGCGGTTCGATGTGAAGGTGGACCTTGGCCGGAGGCTTACTTGAAGTTGGAGCGGGCATGCATTTCCTCGCTGAGGCTAAGGGATGGCACGGACACGGAGACAGACCGGGTGACATTAATGACATTGGCATTTGCTGCGAGGAGGACAACTTTGCGTGAGAAGGATGCCACGGAGTACTACGATGCTCTGATGGCGTTGAGGGAGGTACACGCAGATGCTCTGCAAAACGCGCTGCTGGCGCCGTTGCAAAGCTCCCCCGAGGCTTATGTGGGCCTTGCGGTATTGCTATCGAGACCTTTGGCCGTGGATATGATGGACTTGCTCCGCGTCTCAATCGATTCTCCCACGCTGGTTAGCGCTCTGGCATCCATACAGGAGCATCGACTTGGAGACACTGCCCGGGCTAGGCTTTGGCTGTTAGGCAACACAATCTTTTTGGCGGCGACGACGCAAGCTAGTGACAGTTTTACGGCGATAATATCCCGCTTGCTTGGTTCACTCGCCGACGAAGTTGACTTTGAAGGAACACCAATCGACATGGAAAATGTGTCTTTCGACCAGGATGTCCTACGGAAAGTCAGCAGCGGTCTTCCTCTCAACAAGTTCCTCGACAAACAGATCAGCTCTCTTATCAACCAGGAATCTATTCGGAACCTGCTCATTCGCCAAAGTCCTCACACCTCAAACGGTACAAACCGGGTAGCGAACACCCAGCTCCTTGCCGGCTATGCACTCACACTCCTTCGCTGCTTTCCACGAAAAGCAGATGACATCCGGATGTGGCTCTATCTTGGTCCTACAAACAAGCGAACCGATGACCAAGCTTTGCCAGCAACGCAGTACTTCTGGTCAGCAGCGAGATCCAGTTCTGTCTTTGGCACCATAGAGCAGAACTCGCGCACCGTCTTGCCACTGATCAAGACTCCCACTCCCACAGCTGAGATGCGCGACGACTGGACTGTCATTCTAGTTTTCCTGGAGCTCTATACATTTCTTCTGAAGATCATGGATGATGAGGAGTTTGTTGGAAGTGGGAGAAGACCAAGTGCTATCCCCTTGACCAACGTGGCCGACCTGGTGACGTTTCTGAAGAACCTTGGATTCGTCCTCTACTTCAATGCTTCAGATCTGAACAATACAGACACTGCCTCAGCCGCCAAGGATGGACAGGGCTCGAGCTTGAGCAGGCATTTTGGCCACGGCACTCTTGTTGCAGGCATGCCAAAGAAGGACGCCGAAAGTAAACCGTTGGTAGTCGCGGGTCTCTCAGGATTGACGATTGACTACCTCAAAGGCCTGGTGACCGGCCTGTTGCGAGCCATCTATGAGCGCGATTCAAGACGACACTTCCTACCTGCAGACCACTGGCTTTTGACGAGCAGATTCAACATGGAGCAGTTCATCCCAGGGGTTGTGGCTGAAGAGGAGTCTCGGCATCAAGTCCAAGAACAGGACGACGAGGATAAGGATGACACCGCAGCCGACTCAGACGATGAGCCTGCTGGCGGGATAATGTCTGGTGCTGGAGCTCGCGCCGGTGCACTTCGCTCGCAAGAGAATCGAGCGCGAGCGCAACGGAAAGCGAGCCGTAAGCGTTATCTCGAATCGGTGGCGCCTCGTCTGGAGATTCTTCAGAACATGCCCTTCTTCATTCCTTTCACTACCCGAGTGGAGATCTTCCGCCAGTTTGTCGGCTTGGATCAAGAAAAGCGACGGAATGGCCACACCGATCCCGACCTCTGGCGACAGAGCATGTTTGTTCAGGCTACCCAACACGGCGTCGACCCGCGACATATGCTGGCACGGCACCACGCCAAGATAAGACGGAAGAACGAATTTGATGATGCTTTCAGAGAATTCTATGATCTTGGAGCCTCGCTCAAAGAACCAATCCAGATCACTTTCGTTGACGAGTTCGACATCGCCGAAGCAGGCATTGACGGTGGCGGTGTCACGAAGGAGTTTCTGACTTCTGTCATCAACCAAGCCTTCGATGTTGAAAGTGACACCATGCCAGAGAAGTTCTTTGTAGAGAACGACAAGCACCTGCTCTACCCTAACCCGACCGCTCTCGAGGATCTCAAGCTTAAGTGGCAGTCCATGGGCTTTCCCCAAAATCACCCAGAATCTCGGGCGGCTGTCAAGGAGCTACTGCAGCAGTATGAGTTCCTGGGCAGAATTATCGGCAAGTGCTTGTACGAAGGCATCCTGGTGGACGTCAATTTCGCCGGCTTCTTCCTGAAGAAGTGGGCGCTCACGGGTGGCACGGGACAGGCGACGTTGGAATCAGGTTACAGGGCAAACATCAACGACTTGCGAGATCTTGACGAGGGTCTTTACAAAGGCCTGCTGAGTCTGAAGAATGCGCCTGCAGATGAGGTCGAGAGCTTGGGCTTGACGTTCACCGTGGACGACATGATTGGGCCCGACGAGAAGAAACAAGTCGTCGAGCGAGAGCTCATCCCCAACGGCGCCAACGAGCCTGTCACAGCACAGAACAGACTACTCTACATCAACGCCATCTCTCGCTACCGCTTGCAAGGCCAGAGCGCCGCGCAAACGAACGCCTTCCTCCGAGGTCTCGGCAGCATCGTCCAGCCGAGCTGGCTCAACATGTTCAACCAGTCCGAACTGCAGACTCTAATCGGCGGGTCTGGCAGCGCTATCGACGTCGCTGACCTCCGCCGCAACACCCTCTACGGCGGCACGTACGTCGTCGGAGACGATGACGCAGAACACCCGAGCATTCAGCTGTTCTGGAACGTGATGGAGAAGCTCCCAGATGCCGATCGCAGGGCGGTGCTCAAGTTCGTTACGTCTACACCCAGAGGTCCGTTGCTTGGGTTTGAGTACCTGAATCCGAGGTTCAGCATCAGGGATAGTGGGAGTGATGAGGGGAGATGGCCGAGCACGAGTACGTGTGTCAACCTGCTCAAGCTGCCGATGTATAGGTCGGAGGAGGTTATGAAGAGTCGGCTTTTGGCGGCTGTCCGCAGTGGAGCTGGGTTCGACCTGAGTTAAGGTCTATGGACGTCCGCAGATGATGATGGGTGCAAAGCGTGGTCGTGATAGTTGATTACTCTAGCGTTGCCTTTCAAGCGATTGTATAGAATGCATCCCCGAGCACCACGTGCGATCTGGCATTCCCAGCCACCTGTCTTTCCACCCATCTGCCGTCCCCAGGATCAATCGGCATGCCGTTCAAGGCACAGCGTGTTATGGGATTTAGGCCAGCGCTATTCTTGGTTTCAACCAAGAGGTGTGTGTTTCAGATCATGCTGACCTGCATTGGCGCCATTCCTCTCTGCTGGCTGACCGCACCTCACTCCAACAACAACAACACCTCCCATTTGACTCATCCTGACCTACCGCCATCTCGCTGCCTCGTGACACCTTCTTCTCCCCGAACAGGAGAGAGCAGAGTCGTGGCAGCGCGCAGCGGCAGTATCGCCTACTGCCAGACTGCCAGCTGGACATTATTTGCGATCGCAATAAGCCTGCGCTTCGAGTCCATCCTGCAGGAGGCGCCGAGTTGCTCTCGAACGGTCAGTCTCCACCTTGCCGCGATATCATGCTCTGCGTGAGAGCGCCGGTGGATATAAGTGATATCCCACGTTGGGGTGGTTGGTATGCTGCTACTGCTCATCCTTCCATACTTCCCTTGGTGGCCGCTCTCTGCATATCACGCTCCTTCAGCATTCACTCTGTTACATCCATTCTGCATTCACTCCTTCAGCAAGATAAGTATCCGCTCTTTACCATGCCCCGCTTGATCCTGCTCCCACGTGGATCGCAGGAAAATCATCCATATACCAAGCCTGCGCTCCTCTTCTTCCTACCGTTCATTCTTTCCTCTACGAAGCTTTGACAGCCTCACACTCACCATGGCCGGACCAATGGTACACGCTGTGCTGGTAACAGCCCTGCTCTGGAGCAATGCAGCCGCACAGCAATTCGTTATGTATTCACCTACAGTTGATGACACTTCAATCCAGAGGATTGATCCCATCATCGCACCTGGAGGACTGTCCGGCCACGCTCACCATTTTTTTGGTGCCAACAAGCTCTCTCCCACGCTCGACTACGATGAACTACAGTCGTCGACATGCACAACAGTCGGTTCCGCTGGTTTCCAAGGAAATGCCGTCGACCACAGCATCTACTGGCACCCAGCATTGTATATGGAGTCAAGCGACGAATCTGAAGGCTACATCCGCGTTCCTATCAAAGGCCACAAGCTATACTACATCGATGTCGGCACTGGAGAGAAAGCGGAACCGTTCGAATTTCCCAAGGGCTTCAGGATGATTTCGGGTGATCCATACGCACGATCGTCCACTGGCAGTAACGCCATTGACTGGAAATGCAATAACGGCGGCTCGTACGTCAATCTGATGGGTGGGAGGGTTCTCCAGAAACGCCTCTGAGGTCTCAGGACCACGGAGTGCTCCGAGACCTCACCACTTTTGCTCCACTTATCGAGACATCTGCTAACCCTTCTCTAGTACTAACGTTGGAGACAGTGGAGGCTTCCCCACTGGGGTCAGCACTTGTTCCGACTACCCATACTTCTTCGGAACTGTCAGTTTCCCCCACTGCTGGAACGGCGACGACTACGATCCTTCCAACCCAAGCGCACACATGGCATATGCAGAGGGGGATCCCAAAGGTGGCGCCTGTCCAAGCTCTCATCCTCGCCGCCTGCCGCATCTTCTCATCGAGAACTTCTTTGACATTGATGCGGTGGCTGACAAAGTCAAACCAGACTCCTTCGTTCTCGCACAGGGTGACAATACGGGTTTTGGCATGCATCAGGATTTCTTCAATGGCTGGGAAGAGGGCGCTCTACCCGATCTCTTGTCTACATGCCCGCAGCCAAAGTTTGGGAACGACGACGTCGGCAGCTGCTCGAACTTCAAGTCCAGTGGATCTGCGGAGAGCTGCAGCTTACCTGTGCAGTACAAGGAGAACGTAGACAGCCCTGGCAAGTTTCTCCCCGGCTGCAATCCAATCTCCGACAGCAATCCGGCGCCCCAGATGGCCGTTGCGCCGCTTGGATCGGCAACGGACTCCTGCGCTCCAGGGGGCGGCGGTGATGGTAGTCCTTCCGAAGGCTCTCCTCCTGCAAGCAGCTCTGCGGCGCCTGTGGCTAGCTCTGCACCTGCATACGAGTCTCCAGGAACAACGGCAGCCACCACAAATGAAGCTACCCCATTGACGACTGGAGAGGCCACGCAAATCGCGACTGGCGAGACCACACCATTGACGACTGAAGAGACCACGGCAATGACGACTGGCGAAACCACACCGCTGACCACTGAGGAGACTACGCCGTTGAGCACAGGGGAGACCATGCCAATTACTACTGAGGAGACCGCACCGTTCACCACTGCCGAGACCACGCCAATTACCACTGGAGACACCACACCGTTGACCACTGGAGACACCACACCAATTACCGCTGAAGAAACTACACCATATGAGACGTTCCCTACCGAATACCCGACTGCAGCAACGACGCCTGATCCATACGCCTCACCCACGGCAGAGCTAACGACACTCGTGACGGTCTTTGCAACGGCTTCACCGATATATTCGCCTCCGGTTGAGGCGCCAACAAGCGTCAGACTAAGACATCGCCGTCACGCGAGGAGACATGCTCGACCAGATGGGAGCTGGAGTGGATGATGGTAGTTGGTGTTCGATGCGCGGCTTCGTCAGAAGGAGTTGGGGTTGCACTGGAACGATTTGACGGCATCTAAACGATGACATATGAGGTGGCTTTGGGATTTTGGATATACCCTACAAGCGGTTGGCTTCGGCGAATAGGTGTTTTGGCTTCTGCCTCCCGGCGTTGGTGGATGGATCTGTCGGTTTGAACACATATACCCGGGTACATTCATGGCATGCACGCTCCTTCGAGACAAGTTTGAGCAATGTTTTGAGCGCCGAATTCATCAGGACTTTGGTCTGTTTCATTGAATGGTGACGTCAGTGATATCGTAGTAACGCTTTTGCAAAGCGCTTCATTCTTCAAGGGTAAATGTTGTAAGTACATCTCAATTGATGCTGCGAGCAGTCCAAGGTCGTTAGCATGCTCTGGACAGCCGGATATGGGCACCTGACTTCACATGTTGTACCAGGCCCACGAAGTCTCTCATACTTTGCAACGATCATCCTTCTACCACTCGCCCTCTCGATCCCACGAAAAATACTGTCGAGATGGCAAAGCGCAGCAATATTCCTGCCAACCACGACGGCTTGTACGGTGCATGCTTGGATCGAGATGGGTCCAGCTGTCGATGTGATCAGCGTTGACCTCTTGCTCTGGAGCTTCTACTTTCTATGCTTCAAGGATGTTCAAAATCGATTCGTCTACGTCGTCAAACGAGGATCTACCAATGGGGATGATGAGCAATTTTCGGATGCGGCCAAACATAAAACAGACGCTCAGGCAGCACCATCTAGGATTATCGAGGAACAATACCCAGCAAAGCTTTCAGAACGACTGAATTGGATCGGAACACTGCTCGTCTCTATCCGCATGAAGCATTGGAAGGTCGGAGACGCTTCTCACGACCGACGACAACCTCCGGAGCTAGCTTTCAGGTCTCGGAGTGCCTTCATGAACCTGGCAATAAGGAGCTTCGTTCGAGGATACCTGATCCTGGACTTTACGAGAGCATACATCAGCTACGATTCATACTTTACGGATGCCAACGTCTCCATCTCCTCACCTCTGCCCTCCCGAACGCTCGACTTCGTCCCACCCCAAGTCTTCCGAAGCGCCATCTTAGCGGCTCAAGCTTGGGCAGCGATCAGTCAACTGATGTATCTACCCTGTTTGTTACCCTTAGGTCTCAACGCTCTGGGCTGGCTACCAGATGAGTGGTCACCGCACCACTGGGCTCCTCTCTTCGGCCCCATAAGCGTAATCGCTCAGCGAGGCGTCCGCGGCTTCTGGGGCGAGTACTGGCACCAAGCGATGCGCATAATGTCGGCCGGGCCGGGCTATGCTGTCGTCGATGTGCTAGGCATAGCGCCTGGTAGCTTTCTCAGGTACGCGATCGTCACCTCTGTTGCCTTCTTCTTGAGTGGTGTGGTTCACATGGGTCTTGTACCTCCGGAGCCACTTCATGCGAAAGAGAGCGTGAACATGATCAGGCTCAAAGTTGGGACGTTCTTTTGGCTGCAACCAACAGCTATACTTGCAGAAGTTGCGGTTGGGAAGCTGATGCTGGCGGTATGTCCGCCTTCTGTACGCCAGACGAGTCTTCCCATGGTGGGGCGAAAGGTGGTGAACGTTGCTTTCTTCCTAGCCTGGGCCACTTTTTGCCTGCCACTTCTGGGGGATATGGCACGACAGATCGGGTACTGGCATGTCTGGCCCGTGCCCTTGAGCCTTTGGAGAGGGATAAGAGCAGAAGGGTGGTCGACTTGGATCGAAAGATGAGAAAAGATAGATGCCACTGTATGAAAGCATCTGTGTGTTTCTGTCAAATTTCAATGTCCTGTAATACTGTTCCGCATACGCTGCAACATATTTCTAGCCACTGCGGTCGACTATCGAGCAAAAGAATTAGACCCAGCAAATAGCAATCGCAACACAGCATCCCCTAGAGATGGCCAGCTAATCATCACTCGTCACCGACGTCACGCCATGAGCGCGTTCTCGTAACTGGAAGGACCTGGGCTGGAAGGCAAGCCAGCAGCGTCAAGCATCACTGCTGTACGGACACTCTTCACACGTGCAGGGGAGCTGGTTGTCCTTCGTCGGGCCTTCGGAGGTGTCGCAGCTACAACCTCATCTTCGTCGCCGCTCAAGCGTGCGCGCTTCGAGGATCGGGTCAAATGCGTGCGGAGATGGGGTGGCGTGTCGTACGGGGTCATTGATTGGCGAAGGTCAAGACCTGATGCTGGCGTCTGAGCGGCCTTCCTCTTTCTCAACTGAGAAGCAGGAGTGACAGGTGGTGGCATGCCGCCTGCTTTAGCCACCAGACGCTGCTGCACTTCGTTTGTCTGCATGCTTGATGCCTTAACTACGCCGTACTGAGATGAATGTTAGCGTTGGTAGCCAAACCCCCACAAGCGTGAGACTCACGTAGTGGCTGATGTGCAAGAGAGGATCAAATAGGCTGGCCAGCATTTCCTGATACTTCGGGCCTTCCTTGAGGGCCACAGAAGACAGCCTTCGGCTTCCTGTGTGCCTTCTCGTATTTGGCTGCTTGGCCGCAATGAAGTATCCGTTGCTCTTGAGGAAAGCGAACAGATCCTTTGCGGCAGAATTTGGAATGCCTGCAAAAAGCTCATTAGCAAAGTCGCTGCCGGTCAATCTGATCGTGGACGTACCAAGAGCACCAGCCAACTGATTTGGAGTGCTCAGCCCAGAGCTGAGCGCGTGGTACATAGCTCGTCTCTTCATGGTGAGTTCTTGAAGGCGAGAACGAGTGCTGGTGTCATCATCACTGAGCAGGCAATCGTAGCACACGTGGACTTCGGGCAGACGCTCATCATCTTGGCCCTTATAGCCGTAGCAGTGCAGGTGTTGCCACGTACTGCAGTACGTACACTGGACCTGGCGCATGTTGTCAGTGTGTGTATGTGATGAAACCGAGCTCTTACACACCATGTCTCCCTCGGTTTCGTGGTGCTCGCACTGGCACAGTACGGTATGGTCTTTGTCTGCTTCGTTGACATCTCCCGCTTTCGCTGAACTCCGAGTCTTCTGTCGTGAAATGCACTTCGACCTCTCTGACGCATCGATGACAGGTCCTGAAAGTGTTGCCTGTGCTGGCGATGAACGCGGCGATGATGCAGGGATAGCGGCAGTATCGTTATGACCGCTTGGTTGGGATGATGGAATTGCCTGTGTTTGGGTATCGCCTTGTGTGAAGTGTTCGGCGTGCATCATCGACCGCAGATTTCTCTTCATCTCTGGAACATTGCTCGATTGCGTGTTCTGAGTGCCACCGAATTGGGACAAGAGGGGTTGAGTGGGAACGAGAAGGGCGACAGCTGTGTAGCCCCCCGTGTACTCGTCCTCTGCTTCTACATCGGCCGACTGTTTGCGTGCGGGCGACGTGGAGGGGCGGCTGAGTGCAGTAGGACTGTCTTCTGGAGTCGAGGTCCTTGCAAGGTATTCACTCTCCACGACCGTTGAGGGAGTTGCTGTCAGTTGACGTTGTTCTGCAACCGCAGACGTGGGAGCCGTCGACTGCAATGAATCGAGCCCAGGCTCCGTTCTGTAAGTGATCCAGTCTGGGATTTTCGGGGGCTTCAGTCCAGCGCCGACGGCGTAACCGAGTGGTTGCAGGTAAGTTATGCCCATGGAAGTACTGTAGTCACGTCAATGGAGCACGTTTGATGAGACACCAACTCATATTTACCGGTGAAAGCCAGAGCCAAGATTCTCAAAGTAACGCTCCTTCTTTTCCCACCCATCCGTCGCGGCAAAGGTGAGGTCCATGGTATCGTTAGGTACGAAGCCTGTTGGCTTGTCTGCCACGGCTGTGTCACGCTCGTAGAAAAGTGCCATTGACATATATCTTTTGCCTGCGAGATGTCAGTATTGTCAGGGATTGTGAGCGCATGCGGCATGCTGACATACTTGGAAGATCAGGCAGATCGGCACAATGCGCGATGAGCTGGCGAAGGAGCCCTTTCAGTGCTTCATTCGTCGCTCCCACACTGGCGGATGAGCCGCCGGGTCCTTCCAGCTGAACTCCAGCAAGCAGCTGGCCGCCTTTTGGCCTTGGAGCGTACCTGATTTTGAACGTGTACGTCTCCACTACGCGCTCGGGATGTTCCGGGTCTGTGTGCACGTGTATCTCCATGGAACGCAGGTTACCTGCTTGGAGCGCTGGGAAAGCGCCATGTTCCTGTCGCTGGCATTAATGTCAATCGATGAGTTTTCAACCGTATCAAACATACCAGCCAGTCTAGCAGCAGGTCGACTCGCTTGCTGCGCCCGCGTCTCAGCACCTGAAGCTTGGCGCTTCGCTGAGTCGAGCGCCTTCGCGTGAGCGCAGCTCGGCCAGAGGCGTACTCGTCGTAGGGCTGGATGGTTGCGGTCGAGTCATATTCTTGCATATCGTACGCCTTGTCTGCCAGGAGGTTGCTGTTCAGATTAGTCTCCACCCCTGTTCGGTGTGGAGAAATGCCCTTACCGCAAGTACGTTATGCAGCTCAGCTGCCACGAAGTTAGCATTGGTACGGTATCAGAAGATCGCAAAACATACACCACTGTGAAGCATGGTTTGCACGACATCGATGCTTTGCTTCTGCGTGACCTCGGTCTTGTTCAGCGTCTCGGTGCCTTTCGTCTTGGAGATCTGGATCGTCGCCATTGTGTTCTGTTCAGTTTCTCAGTCGCGAATCGGGGTGCTGGCGGCAGTGCGCATTCGGTGAATATCCCACTCAAAAAAGCGAGCGAATGTGCAAATGGAGTCGGAATCAAAAGCGCAGTCATGAAGTCCAGGTGAGGTCTGGAAAGCGGTGAGGTCCATGCACTTGCTTGAGGAAGGTGCGACGCCTGGCAAGGAAAGAGCTCGATGAACCGCTCCATCTAATCTCTACAACGTCGTAAGAAGACAAAGGAGAATTACCTTTCTGCGTTTGCCTGAAGTTCATCAAACAACCATCCTTTCGAGTGTGCTGTGGATCAAAACGAACACGGCAAGGCTCCCACGACCCAGAAAACTCACTTGTACCGGCTCGCGTGCCACTGAGCATGGCCATCGATTACGAGTATCTGAGGGTGCCGGATGAAATGTGATTTGCTTGTCGCGGACTGCGTGGCAATGGCACGGAGCGTGGCTGGCGGCCATTGTGATGGCGACAGGACGGTCCGGCGAGCACTTGAGCTGAACACCCAACTATCGGCCGCGACTGTCTGTCTTGACCAGCGATTTGATCAATCCCGGGAGTGGTAGGTAGGGCGCAGAGCGCTGGCTACCCGACCTGGACTCCAGGCTTGTAGTCCACAGCGCTTATCTCGCCGAGAAGAACCGTCCTAGCTATTGAATCAACCGAAGCACCCCAAGCGCGCAGTACTGTCGCCGTTGAGGTCGTCGTCAAGCTTCTACACATACGCGACGTCCTTCGCCGGCATCTCACCGGGTTGGTTTCCTACGCTCTTGTACGAAGAGACTTCGGTGGTCCCATGGCAAGCGGGAGACCGTGAAAGTGGCCCACGAGGGACATCTGGACAGTCTTCTCTCGACCCACAAAGCCGTATCTCTCTCATCGTCACTGTCTGTGAGAAGATCCCTTGGACAGCTCGCGCTGACTTAGTAGGCCGCTTTCACTGTCGACAGCTTGTTTGCCTCAGATCGTGCGTGCGGGAAGGCGCTTCAGCGAGCCGTGGTCGCCCCAGTCCCGATTGTTGACGCGACTGAGAGAACAGCAACTTGCAAGAGGTGTGGTCTGCAGAGCAAAGTACTCTCCGCGCTGCTTTCAGCCCATGCTGGGAAAAGCTGAGCACGTCGGAGCTCGCCTATGAGGAACTGGGAGAACCTCACGTTCCAGACCTCTCACTGTCCAACGAGATCCGGTCACATCGCCAGACCTACGCCTTCCATTGATGGTAGCCATGCTCTGCCTGGCAGCAATCCAAAGCTCGATGGAGAGCTCGCTGGCTGTGGGAGCCGCTAGGGCAGGACGCTGGCATGAGAGGCATGTTCATATCGACGGCGAGCAGAAGGACAGACTCCCACCACCCAGAAGCACACCAAGGAGTGGCCGGTGGCGACCACAGCCGCTCTGCTGCATGCAATGCTTTCGCCAGCTGCTTATTCTCCGGCGTGTGGTCAAGCAGGATGTGAGAACCGTAGGTCCAGCTCGCACCGCTGCACAGGTTGGTCCAATTGTTTCTTTGCCAATGCTCGAGCATGCAAGAAAATATGTGTTGTGGACGTCAGATCTCGCTGCGGCGGAAATTGTGGCTATGGTCCAGCTTGCAATATGAATTCTTCTGACCGCTTGCTCGGGGTGGCCTGGTGAAGAAAGGAAAAGAACGGCAGCCTACCTGGAGCAGCTGGACAGTCAGCTTGCGTGAAGAGTTCGTTGGCCGCATTGAGAATTTCAAGTGTCGTGGAAGGACATTCACGTCGCCACGCTGTCTGCAATCTAACACGACTTCATCCAGCAGCAGCCGTTGCTCACAGCAACCTTCACTGAACAGTGAAGCAGTGCGTTCATCGACAAGTTGCACGATCAGGCCGTTCTTCAAAGATGAGGTGAAGCTGATACGATTAGCTGCGGCGGATGTCTGCATGATCGCAAGCGTTGGCTACAGCTGTCTCTGGGGCCACTGTGAGTTCCTTCCTATCTGGGAAATTACTTCATTCAAATCAGGCTAATCCAAACAGAGGTAGATCACAACACGAGTCACGCGCGCAAAGGCTTCCGTGACCTGAGCTCATTTTCACCTTCTTCTGGACCATCAGCACAACAACATCTTGCCGTACGCCAGCCAAGCTTCCACTGACTGACTGACACATTGCTGACTTCTGATTGACTCTAGAATCGATAACTTGCTGCTGATCGGCCAAGCATCACCGTAAGGATCCGCCTCTTCTCCGAAAGCACGAATTTTCTCATGCTAATTTCCTACCGCAGATGGCCAGCAACCCCTCCGCTCCAGCGGAGAAGAAGCGCTCGTACGCGGAGGTGGCGCGGCCACCCCCCATCAACACCAACCTGGCTTGCGTCGCCCCTGGTGGCGCACCGCCCTCCTCCTCCGGTCCCGGCTCGGCCATCTCAACCGTGGCCACCTCCCTGTCTTCCGGCTCCTGGACTCCCGGTTCGGCCACAGAGGCGACTCAGAGCGCCACCATCCCAAAGAAGAAGAGCTGGAACTCCTCCCTTCGCGGCCATGCAGTTGCCGTTCCTTTGCGTCCCGCCGGTCGTCAGACTGCCGTGCCAGAAGCCGCTGTGGGATTGGGGCTGCAGTTCGACCAAGCTGACCAGACCGATCGTGTAGTAGAACGCAAGCATGATGCTCTTTCCACCGATGCCACCATCCACCACACTTTCTCCACGAGCCCGCATGTCAACCAAGCTGCAGACTCGAACGCGAACACGTTTCCGCTCATTCAGTATCCATTCGGCTCATCACGTGACCTGGCGAATCAGCACCGAATTCCTTCGAGCGACTTCACATCATCGACGCCGATCAAAGCAGAAGACTCTTCCAACGTACCTATCAGCACTGTTAAGAAAGCCGTACATTTCAAGAACACCCACGAGGTGAGCAATGACGCGGTTCTCAACATGACAGTTCCAGATGCTGTCCCCGGCCAGCTTACCCGTCCGGACTCTACCATGAACCCTACTGCCGCCGAAGAGGGCGACTCTGAGCTTGACACGCTCAGCGACCTCACCAAATTCGAGGAGCAGCAACACGGCACCGCTCCCATCTTTGTATGGATCGAAGAAGCCCATCACCCGCAGAGCATCCAGAAACAACTCAGAAACAACCGCATGCCCGAACACTTCACCGCAGCATACCCGGGAGCATTCATGACCTTGAAAAGCATCGGAAACAAAAACTTCAAGCTGGAGGCGAATGTAAGTAAAAGATGATCTCCCTCGTGAGCGTGCAGAGCTAATATTCTCAAGGCGCGTGTCATCTCCATCAGGACGGACTTCTTCTCAAACATTCAAGCCGCTGTGCAGGGGGGCAAGTGGGCCACGGTGGACAAGGTCGGAGCCCGCATTATGCGTGTGTGGAATTCTCGCAAGAGCGAAGATGACAAGGTGTTGTTTCTTTTCTCCGTTAATGGGTACAAGTCGTACTGCGCCCTTGCTGAGATGTCTGGACCGTTCATGGAGGGTGGCACCAACCTCGAGAACTTCGAGTACGGCGAAGACGGGTCGAGCGAATGGGGGTGAGTTTCCTCAACATGCCATACATGAATGGCTTGCTGACCTATCCTAGGACGATTCCAGTGACATGGAAGTATGTGAAGAATGTGGCGTACCCGTGGTTCAGTGACATCCACCACGACCACAACGACGGTCCGATTACGAACATGTGGAACGGCATGCACTTCCCTACCGAAGCCGGGCGTGCAGTGATCAAGAGATACGTCGAGAGGCCGCATTTCACCAATTTGCTCTGCTGGGTCACCAAAGGGGAGTTCCTGCCTCACCGAGTCCCTACTCCGGCAATGATGGACCCTGACCTTGCTCCCAAAGACAGCAACAGTCATTACGGCAACAACTATCGTGGCAAGAAGGGTGGACGTGGACGTGGACGCGGCCAGCCCACACAGCGCCTGGCCGAGGATGGTCGTGCAGCCACCCATCGTTCTGATGCCGGATATGACAACAACTTCCCGCCAATGACGCAGCAGCATGGCGCCATGGTGCCGTGGGAAGGTCGCAACGCTCCGTACGAGCGTGGCCGCATCATCGGAGAAGCTCGAGACACTCAGCCGACACCCATGCGCTCACGCTTCAATGCGATCCACAAGCCGCAGTTGCAGATCACGCCACCGTCGAACTTCGATGGCCCTGCGAGCCCGCCTCCGCGCCCAGGCCAGATTATGCATCTTCCGGTTGTTGTTGACGAGCATGGCAACTACGTCCCCATCACTCCCGGCGGTGGTCGCCTACCGTCTATGAGTGCTCAAGGTTCGGGCAGCACCACGCCAACCGCTTACCACCATCCGGCCAACAGCCGCCCAATCAACCCGGGATTTCTAGGCAGCTTCCCACCGCAAGGCGCCCGGAACTTCAGCGGACCTACCAACTTCTCTGGAGCCCGTTCGCCGCTCGCTCCTCAGACCGTCCGTCGCATGCAGTCTGACGTTGGCACGGCGGACGTGTTCAACACCCCGCGTCAAGTGCGCCCTGCTACCACCGTGAATCGCATGGGAACACCAGCTGTCGGCATACAGTCAGGCCCGAACTACGGCGGCAACAACCAGAACGAGACCGCGCTGCAGCGTGCTGCTGGCTCGGCCAACTTTGTGCCATCCCATGTCGGCTTCAGCTCCCAGTACGGTCACACTCTCGTGAGCGCGTCCGAGGAGAGCGAGCATTCCCTGCGTACCGACAACGCCCACAGCAACAACACTGCTGAAGAGGGAAGGCTTACCGCCGAGGAGAAGGAGCGCATGTTCCACGAAGCTACCCTTCGTCTTCGCCAAGCCGAGTTCGACCTGGCCAGGATCAACTACCAGCAAGACCCACGCCGCACGATCGACAACAACGCCTCCGAGTACAACGGCAGCGAGCCAGGCGGCATCCACGCATGGGTGTCGACCTCATCGCTTGAGAAGCGCATGATCAGCCCGCCGGCGAGTCTCACTCCGAGTGTTCTGGGCACCGAGGCCGAGTTCGAGGCGAGGATCCAGAAGGATATTGAGAACATCGTCGCTTCTCCGGAGGGCAGTGTGTGTGAAGAGAAGGTTCATGAAGAGAAGAAGACGGAGACCGGTTCGATCAGCTCGGGCACCACCAAGGACGGCGGTGTTCGTCTGCAGAAGAAGGCATGAGCAACGCTTTGCGTAAGAGGCCTTGATAATTTTGAAAGGCTGCAAGGTTGATGAGGATTCGATTGAGCAACGCTGGATTGAGGAACGGTTGATGCTTGAGATGGGCTTGATGGTTCAGGAAGCTCGATGTTCGAGGAAGACTTGTACTCGAGGAAGACTCCATTGTTTGAGGAAGGAAGGATTGTTCGAAGCCTGTGTAAGAGGTTGGTATTCTCGAGGAAGGGGCTGCTGTGCGCCACCCTGTCCCGTAGCAGATACTGATGTAACAACTTGCCATTCATGAGAACTTTCTTGTTGCAGCTTTCCAGAGCGAGCCAGTCAGCCAGAGAGAGGTCAAACGAGAAGTTGGCAGCTCTCGGGCTCAGGATATCAGGCTCACTGCGTGGTTGATAAGACCAGACTTCAACTCGTCCATTTCATCTTACTATCCACAATGATGCCTCTCAGCAACTGCCTCTCCATCTCCGTTCCCTTCAACCTCGCTTCGCGGACCTCCTTCCTATCTCTCACCACCACATCCACCCGCCTGCCCTTCCTGCCCTCACCGAATACCACGGTATAGTCGTCCAGTACCTCGTTCGGCCCTACCTCGCATAGAGGCGCAATCTTGCACCACTTGCCCAGCACGGCTCCTTCTCCCACTCTGCAGTTGATGCCGAGCGTAGCATGATCACCAATCTTTCTTGCCTCAACGATGGCACCGGACTCAATGCTCACGCCTTCGCCGACCACAAGGGTCGTGTCTTCGCCGCTCTCCTCGCTCAGTCCGACGATGGCTTTCTCGGAGACGATGGTGCCTTTGCCAATTGCTATATTGCCATACTCTGCCTTGATCTTCGCATGAGGATGTATGACGGCGCCTTCGTCTATCTCAATTACGTGAGGCCCGATGAGTTGGGCTTTGTCTGCTACTGTTGCTGAAGGGTGGATTTTGCATTGCGGCTTGACGAGAGGGATGGCGCTGGATGACTGGCGGTTGGAGGGCGCAGCAGGCTTGGAGGTCATCGTGGTAGCATTGTGCGCTGTACTGCGTGTGTGCTTGACGTGTTGTTTGGTCGAGTTTTGTAGAGGAAGTTGTGGAGCGAAGATCGATGCCCGATTGGGATTTAGCGTGTTTTGCATGTGAAAGCCGGAGTCAATGCGACGACCTTCGCGTCTCCTACTACGAACATCCCTTCATCAAGCTACCAGCACTGCACAAGACCAGCTGCGCTTCCTTGAACCGATGGAGGCCATGATGACGCCGCCGATGTTGTGACAGCCGTCGCGGAAGCAGGAGCGCCAGCATCACGCGAACGGCTCCAGGGTGCGGGTACCTCGTCCCACAGGCTATGTCACTTGCGTGCAAACGCTGACTGCTACCAGGAATCTGCAGCTACGGGCGATGCATGTGTCTCACAAAGCGCTTTCGTGAGTCCTCCACACCGGATGGTTGCGCCGGCGCGGGCGGAAGATGGTCTACTGCAGGGGGCCGCCGATGCAGTAATGTGCGGCGTATGTAGGTATGCGCAGCAAGCAGGATATGAGCACATTCAACATGGCTCTTTGTGTTCGTCGTGAAGGGGTGGCAGCTACTTTGCCTGGCCACCCTGAGCCTGCCAGCTTGTCGTGAATGTGATCTGCTTCGTACGATTCAGTGGCAATGTTGTTACAGCGTATACATACACGCACATGTAGGTTATACAGACATTGCGTTCGTAACGAAAGTGTCTCATCCGATGTGTTCATGCGATTCCATTGGCTTCCGCAAGATGCCTTGCTCCTTCCCTGTCCGCAGACGCGACGTCACCTCATTCGACACATGCACTCTCCGTTTGACAACACCCGCAAACACCGACCTAGAGCACTTATGCATGCACCGACATGACCCTCTGGACTGCCACCTGGAGTCGCTTCTGCTCACGCCAGAGAACATCACCCTATCGACGCGCCGAGACCTCGTACTCTCAACCCGACTTCTACATTGTCACGTCCAACATGGGCAAGTCCAACAAGTTCGACTACTCGAACCGCGCCAACTCCGGCCTCAAGCTCGGGCAGATCGTCGGTGGCGCTTTGCAGAAGGAAGCTGAGAAGGTCAAGAAGGATGCCGAACGCCACTTGCAGAAGGCCCGGAAGCAGAGCCTCGACAGCCTGGGAGGCGACATCGATACTACTAGGCACATCATCGACCTCAAGGCGCCGAACAAAGATCTAGGTGATGAAGGAGTCTGCGCGCTTGCAGACGGGCTAGAGGATGCTCTGAGAAACAGCAGCACCGTCGCCTCACTGGCGTTGGAAGACCTCAATCTCTCTGGCAATGGCATCACCACTGTCACCCTCGCCCGACTGGCGCCCATCATCGAATTGAGCGTTTTCGACCTCAAGACGCTCAACCTTGCCGACAACAAGATCAAGGTCGAGACGGACGATCAGGCCGAACAATGGGAGGTCTTTCTTAAAGCCTTCCGCCACTGCTTCAAGTTGCGCAGGATCGATCTTAGCAGCAACACTGGCCTTAGCTCGAGAGCGCTTGAGATTCTTGCCCGCGTCCACATCTCCGAGGACTGGATCGATCCTGTCAATCCAGGTGGTGAGAGCTCGGTGCTCTCTCTGGCTTCTCACGCAGGAGACGACGACAATGATACTCCGTCTGAGGTAAGCCCACAACTTGAATATGGATCCATTCCACCGTCGGACATGTCAAACGCAAGGATCCTCAAGCGGCGATGTGGTCTGCGCTCTGTACCTTGCCTCACTCTCCACGACATCGGCCTGGATGACGCAGGCGCACTGTGGCTTTCCTACGTACTGCAAGATCACCACTATCCGAATCAACTCATGGACGAACTCAATGCGACACATGCGGAATCTGCAATCAAGACGTACCAGCAGGGCACCAGCTCGAAAGGCATCGACTGGACCGATAACAAGTCTGCTGGCAAGGAGGGCTTGCAGCTTCTGGAGAAGACGGAAACGCTCAGGCAGCAGATCATGCTTGACGGAGACACGGCAAGGACCAGAACAACGATTCAACTCCACCAGCGCAACCGGCAACATGGAGAAGATCATTCGAGCGGGCAGTCCGGCCAGCGGCGTACATCTGGAGCGGCTCCTGGGGATCGACGTGTCAGCATGCGCTCCATTCGAACGAACGATGGTGGTGAGCACGATCCCACGGAGCTCCAAAGCGCCAGGAGCAGGATCCAGCGCCACATCATCTCCCAGGGCAACGTTCACGCGGTCGAGCTATGGAAGGCAGCGCTCAGAATATTTCGGACGTCTCGTATGCTCTTGTTCATCGCGCCGGACATCAGAAGCTACCTACCAGACAGCGATATGCCAACCAACGCGATTGGCAGTGGCGAAGACGAAGCACCACCGGCCGACAGTCCAATCGCACAGAGTCCGTCCCGACTCACGCTCGACACTGCAGCAGCCAACAAGCCGTCCGCCAACGGTCGAGTGTCGTGCGCTTCGAAAGCAGGACGTCAAGAGTCTTCTGAACTCGCCATTGCCGACGCTACGAACCGACCTACCTCACCACTCAAGCTGCAGAAGTCGACGACTCGCAAAGGCGCAAGCGGAGACGTCGGGGCTGCGACTAAGAAGCTGAGCAAGCTGGCCACAAAGGCTTCCAGACAAGGAGACTTCTTGCGGTATCAACGGCGGCGTGCTCAAGAGGCAAGGCGAGATGGACGTGCTTTCAGGGACACCAATGCAGCGTGCCACCTTCCAGCGGATGTTGTTGAGCGTATTGTGCGGCTGACAATGACCAGTCGAGAGGTGGATGTGTTGAGTGCGGCGCAGAAGGCTGAGGCGATCATGCGGTAAGTCCTATTCTTGCAGTACTTGAAGCGACAGAAGCCGACAGGTATGCAGTGGCCAGCGAAGAGACACTTTGACGGCGGAGCGGGAATGGCTGAAAAAGGACGAGAGCGCGCAGGTGTGGATGTTGCTTGACAGTCTGGACTGCTTGAGCTATGGAGAGTAGAGCCTGGAGACACTGAAGCGGTGGAGGGAGTACGTCGTGCATGGGGACGAGATGATTGATTTCGCAGCCGAGCTGCCGTCTACTCTGCAGTCCAGTTGATACAGAACACAGTTGTAACAGAACAGCCGCATCTTTCGAAAATCACTCTTCACGTCGTCCCGTTATTGATTTAGTTTAATGTCCGGCCTTCCGTCGCAATCTTGCCCCACTATCAACAGTGAGGTCAGCCATTGAGGGCAGAAGCGGGTCCCCACCATTGCTGTACGCGTCGTCCTGAATGAGACGACATCGCACACCTACGTCTCGAAAGGGTCGGAGAGATAACGAGCTACTGCCGGTTCAGGTACGTTCGTCAGTGGTAGTGAAGATGTGAGCGCATTTAGCGAAACCTTTTTCTACGTCACTTCTGTATACATCTCGTCTGTCAACTCGCTCAAGATGAGATAGATAGCAGTCTCTTTTATCACTCCACCACAGTGACCATGTCAGCCCATACATCCTCCCTTGTACTCATCCTCCTAACAATAGCCCTCCTCACGACACCCAGCCTCGCATTCGGCGCCGGCTTCGTCGCTCGTGGATCTCCTCAACAAGGTACCAGCTTCCGACATGGCGACATCCTTCTCGCCGTCCCTTTCCTCGCAAAAGTAAACCGCCGTCTGGTCAAGACAATCTACTTCGGTAACTGGCTGCGGGACTTCAGCCAATTGCTAGACACCAGGTCATTATCTCATGTCCCAGAACCAATCCTGAGGGTACTGGTCGCTGTCTTCGGGGTTCTGCAATTCGGCTACTCGACTCGAGAGTTTGAGGTCACGTCTGAACGATTGGGGCTGTACAGGCCGCGTCATCATATCGACAACCCAAAGGGCTACGATGGCGGTGGTGGATCGGTTTCGGGACTGCATTATCACGTGCTTCCGGAGGAGTATGTGATTGACTCTGCGAGTGGAATGAAGAATTATATCGCCAATACGCCACCACGGCGCAATGACGACGATGTTGAGGCGAAGACTCCTAGGATCGAGACGGCTGCGGAGTATATCGAGGACCAGCTTATTGCGGCGGTCGCGTGCGGGAGGAGTGGCGATGCTGAGGCATATCTCCATCTAGGCGCGGCTTTGCATGCCATTGAAGACTTCATTGCGCATTCGAATTGGCTTGAGCTGTGCTTGCGGAGGCTTGGGAAGGGCGGGTTCGATGAACACGAAAGAACATCGTCGGAGCCTGGGGGGAAGGCTCCCGGTCTTGCGAGGGTGTTTCCGTTTGTAGGCGACGCTGTCAGAGTTCCTACCATGCACGGACTCGTTCCTCCGTTGGTAACGGGCACATTCGGCGCTGTGGATCTGTATCAGACTATCCTTGGTGAGATTGACGACAAGCTCACCACCTTCAACCTACCGTCGCTGCGGGCACGCACAGCTAGCTCAGATGGTGTACTGTCTGCCGTGACCAAGTCTCTCCTCGGCATACTCAAGGATCTCGACGCTCCTTTCGAGAAAGACGTCAACAGCGTTCATAAAATGGCGAGCAACTCAGAGCCAGCAGACTGGGGCAAGCTGCAAGAGACGCCGGACCTGCTGTGGCAGTCACTCGAACCCTTCTTCCGCCTCCGCGACAACATCGTTCGCTGGACTTACGATCATTTGACCGTTCGTGCTGTACAAGATGCTATCGCCGCTTTGTCAACGGCCGTTGACCGGCTGATATACACCGCGCTGGGAATCTTCTTGCGTCCAGTGCTAGATCAGATTGCAACCGGACTGCAGGAGCAGGAGGCCGCTCTGCTCGCTCAGGAGCGGGCGATGCGTGATAAGTCTGTGTTTGACATCGGCTCAACCGTGCAAGATCCCAGCCACAGCGAGCTGGCAAAGGACCATTATGGCCACCCGCTCAATGAACTTGCGGGTCGTGTTGCGAGTAAGATGACATCGTACACGATAGCGAAGATTGCTTCGCTCTGGCGGCCTGATGCCACGCAAGATGTGCGTCCCGCAATTGACGGCGTTCTTTCGGCTCTGCACCATCCTGAGTTGACCTCCCGCGAGTCTCGCACGGAGGTGCAGACTGCAATGCTTGCGGAGGTCCGGCGGTATGTCGTCGATCGCGTGCGCGATGATCCTGCTGGATTCGAAGCCTTGCTCGTCAGCCTGGACAGAGAGCACATGGCTGCCCGGCGTGGTGAGCATGAAGCCGCTCATCAAAGCGCCAAGCAGTCTCACGGTGCAGAGCAAGAACAGTCGCCCGTGCCACAGGCATTGGCTTCTCGGATAGCGTTGAATCTGCAGCGGGCAAGCGACGATGGTCATGTCTCCTCACCTGCGATCTCTGGGATCGAGAAGGCGCTGCGTGCGGCACCGAGCAACGAAGCGCCGAATCCGCTTGATGCTGCTATGGCCGGGCTTGGTGGCGTTGGGCTGAAGGCGGCGTTCCAGGATATTGGGACGAGTGAGATGGCTGGGATACCCGGCATTGGAGAGGTACTGCGAGATGCAATCGTGATGACCCGGATGATGGAGATGGAGGAAAACAACATGCTGGATATGGGAGGCGAGTGGAGCAAGGAGAGGTGCAAAGAGCTGAGTGACATGATGGATGTAGGGAAGAATAGAAAGCAGGAAGAGGAGAGGGCGCAGAAGGAGGGGAGGAAGGAGGAGAACAAAGTGAGTGCGTTGAAGGAGGGACTGATGAAGTTGAAGTTGAAGAAGTGATATGGTCCAGAAGTTGACGTAGGATAGATTGTCTGCCGTTTACCTGCAATGTAGCCATGTTCCAATAAGTATGGTGAAGTCGTGAAGTCAGACGCGTTCATGTAAAATCACGTGTGTGAAGTGAATGCTAACGGGTATACGCGAGGAAGGCTGCTCCGTAGTGAGCGCGGGGTTAATCCTACTCCAGACCCCTGCACTCCATCCGAACATGAATCGAAAAAGTAGGCCAAAGCCGTACACCTGACTTATCGCGCAACGAGTGGGTCTTGTTCCCTCAGAACCATCGCGCTCCAATGCAGTCGCCGGCGAGCAACCAGAGCTCGTTCCCTTCACACCACCAACAACCGCCATACAAGAGCGAGGATGCAGCCCAGGCCACAGCTGCCGCAGCACTGTCGCAGCAGGATGCGCCAGCATCTACACCTGAAGCTGGGAGGAAGCGGAAGGCGACTGGTCAACCAGGGAGTCGGGGTGTGGCCAACCTGACACCAGAGCAGCTGGCGAAGAAGCGCGCAAACGACCGCGAGGCGCAGAGGGCCATCAGAGAACGAACGAAGAACACCATCGACAGTCTCGCGGCTCGCATCAGAGAGCTGGAGAGCCAGCAGCCCTTCCAAGAGCTACAGAAAGTGGTCGCCGAGCGAGACAGGGCGCTTGCAGAATGCGAGGAGCTGAAGAAGAAGCTGGCTCATGTGGCGAGTGTGGTCAATGTGCCCGAGCAGCAGCAGCAAGCTCAGCAGGGCCATCAACAACCTCCACCCAACTTGCATGGTACGTATGATCTATTCGAGCAGTTCATTGATACCGCCTTGCTTACAAAGAACCGCAATACAGAGCTGGCAGCTCTGACGGCACAGCAAAGCCCGCTACCTTCCGCGGGCACGACTGGTGCGGGAGCTCAGCAGTATCCAGCTGTTCAACGAAGTCCAGGTGCTCCGGCCTCGTTCTACGAACAACAACACATCCACCCGGACTTGAGATCGCCCCATTCAGCAGCTCAACATAGCCCGGCCAGCCAGTCAGCCACTTCTGGGACACCCACCTACCATGGAGATACTGCCTCTCTCCGAAAATGGTCGCCTGGTCTGGAGCAGCACTCACATCCAGCGCAACATCCTCCACCGAACGGCATTACGTACGAGCAACGCCAGCCACCACGAGCGCCAATGCAGCCGCAAGGTAATGGCGAGCGATTGGATCTGGCGTACGTGCTAGAGCCTTCTTCTGGAGGTCCCACTTCCGCGCCCCAACATCAATCGCCCCCCTCTTTGGAGCCGCCTTTGCATACCCGCTTGCCAAAGAACTGCCCTCCGACCTGCCCACTAGACTTTCTTCTGGTGGACTTCCTTACAGGCAGACGGCAACAGATCGCCAAAGGCGTTCCCATGCATGAAGTGGCAGGACCAGAGTATCCATCGCTGCTCGCTTTCAAAGACCCGGAGGCACCGCAAAGTCATGGCTATCATCCGGTGTCAGCTCTTCTGGTCGACATCTTGTCCAAGTTTCCGGACATTTCCATGCTTCCGGAGAAAGTGGCTGTTCTCTACATCATGTTCCTCATTCTACGATGGCAAATATGTCCTTGTGAGCGGTGCTACCAGAGACTGCCGGATTGGGTGAAGCCCACTCCTGGCCAGCTGAATACTGAGCATGCTGCATGGCATGATCATGTGCCTTGGTACGCTCACCCCTTACTCTTCCCAAAGCAACGTTCTAGTAGACACTGACTTATGTTTGCAGGCCAATCATCCGCCAACGTCTAATAGCATCCCACCCCGTCGACTTCGAAGAGTTTTTTATTCCTTTTTGCAACCGACTGGATCTGAACTGGCCCTACGAGAACGACCAGGTCCTGATCTACAACCGGAATGCTACGAAGCCCGAGGATGCGGTGCAGATGAACCCCGACTTTGAGGCTCACTTACGGGACCTGTCGAACTGGAGCATGGGTTCCATCTTTCAGTCTCAATTTCCTTACCTAATCGATGAAAGTGTCAGGATCCAGGACGCGCGACGATCGAGCTAGGGATTCGACGTTAATACCATGGCAGGGAGATATGAGGGCTTTACGATGTGGTAATAGTTGCTCACAAAGGATACAGCTTTTGGCGCGCCAGTGTACAGCATGGTCGCGAAGCTCACTTCTTCACAGCAGCGAGATGGAGAGAGACATTCACAGTCCACAAATCCTTACCTCTACCCTTCACTCTTCTTCAGCATCTCTCCAAGACCTAGACTCTTCATCTCTCTCTCTCACTCTCACTCATCAACTCCAAGACACCACAAACACTCACAAACACTTCCTCAAACCTCACACCCCTCATCCTCCACCGCCTCATCACTAAACGGCCTCGCACTACTCCCCGTCCACCGCTGAAAAAACGGCTGATCCAAACACGCATTCCGCACCGCAATTCGCTCCGCCAGCTCCCCCTCGCTCAACGAATCATCGTTCCGCATCAACACCCGCATCAGCTTCGCCAGCAACACCACCAGGTCCATGAACAGGATCCAACCTGGTCGGGTGCGCTGCGCGAGCTCGTCGGGTTTGAATGTGGGGTCGAAGAAGGGATCCGAGAGGAGGTGCGCGCGGAAGGTGTTGAGGGTGGTTACGCTGTTGGGGCGGGGTTGGTGCAGGGCGACTGCTGTGCCGTTTTGGAGGACGATGGTTAGGATTTTGGCTATGAGGATGGGGGTTGGGGCTCGGCGGGTTGGGGTTCTGGGGGTCGATGTGGGTGCGGCTGTTGGGTCTGTTGGTGTAGTTTGTGGTAGTGCTGGTGGTGCTGGAGGCACTGGGACTGGCGGTGCTGCGGCTGGTGCGGTTGGTGGTGCCGCTGCATCGGATGGTGGTGTTGCCGCCTGAACGTTGGTTGCCGTGGACTCTTCACTCATTGTCATTAATGCTTCGTCCAGGAATTGATGTCTCTGAGACGGCTGTTGCTGGTACATGAGACATTGCTGTCTCAGACATCCTTATGGCAGTTGCGCTTCTTTGGACCTCACGTCAAGCAAACGGCAGCTTTTGCTCGACTACAATGATGGGCACCAGCTGCAGAGTGTGAAAGACGCACGACGACTTTGAGCTCTTCACCTGATGGTCCAACAGCCAAATAACTACTGCCTGCATTGTTCTGCGTTCATCATGTAAGGAGATGTGCAAACCTCACCATTCAACGATGGCCGCTCTTCTACTGGACAAGCCTCCGATACAGACATCAGAGCAAAGACTCGCGGGCAACAGGAAGATACTGTCATACTTTCCACCGCCATCAGGAGACGTCAAATGGGCGTTCATCTTTGTGGTCCACGGGAAAATCCACCATGAAAGCTGATCCCCCTGAACAAGAAATCTAGCGGCATCGTGCTTGCGCACTCATCAGGCACGAGCTCGGGATGGCGGCGGAATCTCACATGTATCTCTGTAGATGCTCTGTAACGACGCCGAGTACGAGAACGTGCTGTACTTGTTTGGTCATACCAAAAGGGTTTGACCTTTCGGCTGGTCTCTGCTATATTCACTGCAGATGTTGGCCTCCCAAACTCTGCGGGTAGTTGCGCGATCCGATGCCGTGGTCCACACAGCTCGAGGATTTGATATTGAAGTCCATTCTTCAACAACAACCACGCAGCCACACGCAGCCTGCAATCTATCAAGCCATTGCGATTCCGGCGGAACAAACCGACTCGGGTGTGAAGCTTGGTAAAATCCCTAGACGATGGTGTGCTATAAGCAGACAAGGGCGGGCAAACTAGCGGCATTTAGCTCGCATAACTCGTGCGTTAGCTAACGGTCTTCATCCCACGCATCTCCTTGGTGGACCTCGTTCAGTACTTCGCTTGCCGACATGTTCTGCTGTCGGTAGTCCGCATATGCGCGCGAGACAGGAACCTACCGTGCGAGAGAATTAGTGTAGATTGCGCAGCATGAAGGAGGTCGAGTTGCAACGGTACATGCATGGTACGGATAGCTATGTTCCACGTCATGTTCAGCTTGCGCGACAGTCGGCTGATCTAGGGACCACAGGATGAGTGTGAGACGAAAACACCGCGAGAAGAGCAGTCGCCGAGTCCCTCTTATCGCCAGAGGAGACGACTCGAGCTGAACGCTCTCCCTTTGGCAACATGCGACTACGCCGGCGCCCTACACCTACAGAACTCGTCCAGCAGACGTCCGACGATGGCCTCCGGCAGCCCCAGCAGTCAGAGGTCCCGCTGAAGGCTCAAGGTCTACTTGGGACGAAAGCCCGTCGAAACCCGGTCGCTCCTCGAATCGAGACACCAGAGCCGCTCAGAGAGCTCCTACGTGCAGATCAAAAGAGCCTGGCAACCTTTCCAGATGCAAATGGGAGTTTAGGAGATATCACGCCGAACGGGGGACATGTCATGTCTGGACCCGCGAGACAACGCTCTCACCTGTCCGGCAATGATGCGCGAACGACGTCGAACTCTGGCGGGCAATATGCACATCCGCGAACCAGTGGACAATCTGTTCGGCCAAACCAGTTCTACACCGAGCAAAAGCCTTCCGTCGAGTCTATAAACCAGAAGTATTACGAATCTGCCAGACAGCCTCCTCAGGCATTCCAGCAGACTTTCGCCCCTGCAGTGAGAGACACGGCGCCCGGCAAAGGCTCACCGAATGTGCAAGATGGAGCTGGCAGTCCCTCTCGTGCTACCCGGCCCTTGAAGTCCGCGATGAAGCAGCCGAAGTCTCCGAAGGAATCGGATGGTCCGAAAAGGTCCAAGAAGCTGGATGTCATGTCTCTGTTCCCACAGCCGAAACCAGCCAATGGACCCCTACCCATGCTGTCACCTGCAAAATATTCTCAGTCGCCATCGGCGGTGACCGACAACACAGATTACTTCCCGCAGGACACTGTCTATGCTCAGGTCCGCCGTCAAGGCCCCAACGGACGATTCGAAACTTACACTGATGCCACGCCCTCACCATCGGGGCCTGTCAACGCCAGGGACCTTCCTAGAGTGAAGATCTTTGATCCGGACCTTTACGACGAGCAGAAAATCCACAAGCGAAAACCGCCCAGAGGCATTCAAAACTGGTTTGACGGCTTCTACATTTCTTCGGATGATGAGGACCAGGATGTAAAGGATGTCAAGATCAACAGAGATCCAGTGGAGCTACCCGCCGAGCCCCCATTGCCCTCTCCCTCAGTACTGCCACCCAGCTCTCATTGTCGCCGAACAAAGGACGCTTCTCGTCCACCGCAGCATCATGCAGGCTATAGATCGCGAGAGAGCCTACGTCCAACCTTGCACATTCAACCAGCGCCAGAACGAAGAGAGCACACAACGATCGATGAGGTGACGGCTCCAAATAGCGCTGCACTATCTCCACTATTTCCAGATGGTCAAGGTCGACTTGGTGATCAGAGGCTCGCGCATTCGCAGTTGGAGACCGAGAGTGTGCTGGCGCTGTCGTCCGAAGAAGAAGAAGACGAAGACGAAGACGAACGCAGCAGCCAGCAGTCTTCGGTGCGTGACGAGCGGCACGTCGGCAAAGCCTCTACAACGATGCTAAAGCGACCTTCCATTCCGCCGCGAAAAGTCCACAGTAAAACAAGTCTGAATCAGGAAGTCCTGCGGAAGAGTACCAGCACTGCACAGACAACAGGATCAATTCCGATTAGACTGACTGACAGCATCGAAGTTCCGCCAGTTCCAACTCCTCGTAAGGTGCAGAGCCCACGCGAGTCCAATGCACCAATATCGCCGCATTTGATAGACTTGGCAAGCCAACATACAAGAAGTCTGCCGGCTTCTCGGGGAGGGCCGGACAGGGACGAGATGCGAAGCGCGGCTGGCGAAACGACGGTAACTACGAGCAGTGTACCCACTGATGCATCGCACTTCATGGCAGTCACTGACGAAGAAATGATGCTGCTGGAGTTGATGCGACAGAAACGAGCTATGATGCAGAAGAACAGCTTTGCAGAAGGCTATCGTCTGGCGCTGAAGCAGGAGGAGGAGCACCTGGCAAAGAAGAGATCTTCTGCTCATTTGAAAGCGCTGAAGATGCTGAAGCTGCGGGAGGAAGGGAAGCTACAGCCGTCGAGCAGTCGTGCTGAGAGCCGTGCTGAGAGCATGTTCAGCGACGATTCGAGAGACCAGCGCAAGAAATATTCGATGATCAGAAAAGGCTCCGTGGATAGACACTTCCGCCTTGGGCGATTCCTAGCTGGAGAAGGAGCTGCTGAGGGTAGCCGCGAAGCGACCCCGCCTGCGAGTCTGGCCAGGCTCGAACGATTCCTTGTGATGAAGCCCAGCCTCCTCGATGCAATCCAAGACAGCCGACCTGTTTCAGGCACTGAGATTGAGGCTGAGTCTTTGACTGAGCATGACGACGACACGTTTGGCGAGACCATAAATGAGGACGACATCGTGGATGAGAATGGAGTGGTGATACAGCACGGCGCGCCCTCGCCCATGCAGCGACTACGAGAGATGGCCCGCGGGTCGCCACCATTGTCTGTGTCGCCGCTTGCTGAGGAGGCCTCGCAAGTGGAGACTCCCAATGACATCCTCAGCGATGCCTCCGCGTCCCGGATATCGGTGCCCAGTGCCGATGAGTTCCCCACACCACCACGGATTGGAGTCTTGGACGACCAATCGCCGCGATCGTTCAGCTTGTTGTCACCGCCCATCAGCGAAGACGAGCCGTTGCTGCCGGACATACCAGCTCGCAGCCCGAACCGTACGCCACTCCAGGTGGATGCCCTAAGAACTAGACCTCCGCGCACACCACGGCAGATGTCTGATCGCAGTATTTCGACAAAACAGACACCCGAAAGTACACGATTCTCCCACCGTGCTGCTTCGAAGCACTCCGAGCAGGACTACTCATCTCCGGGTGTTGACTACATGTCACTGGAGCTTCCCCCGGCGGTCAAGACGGGCTCGCCCTCTCTGTCTACCAGTCGCGCGTCGCCATTGACGCCGACTTTTACTCCTATGCCAACAGTCGACAAGCCTGCGATGACTGCGTCGGCAAGTGATGGATCCAGCTTCCGCGACGATCTTATTGATATGTCAACGCCCGAACCTCCGAGCCGTAGGCCGGCTGCACGACCCGTTGCGGAAAGGAAGACCAGCAAGAGGCAGCCGCCGAAGATCAAAACTAGTGACGGGAAGAGTCTTGCTCGCATCACGAGTATGTCAAGTATCACGAGTGCAGGGGAGGATGTTCTGGCTGCGTGGGCTGAGCTGGGTGGGAGGAAGGGGTGGTGATTTATAGATGATTATGTGGTGGTGTTGCTTTCGTCGCGGCGTTTTCGTTCATCAGCTGAGATACCCCATGTTCTACTACTGTTGTTTATATACGATTTATTAGACGGCGGCATAGAGATGAATGTTCTATGAGTTCTGGATCTGACCGGGCAACTTGTTACACTCGAGATCGTACCAAGCTGTCGACGGAAAGCGGACCACCAGGTCAGAGAGGGCCTTGTGAGCGACCTTCTCAGAGACAAGGATCGCCCATTGACGGGAGAGACGTCTCCTTTTTGGCGGCAATATCGTCTCGGAGAAGATTGCTAGGTATGCCGCTGGCTGTCCGCTTTCACTGTCTCTTGCCTGCATATGAGGTCGTTTCCTCGCATTTTCTGACATCATGGTGATCGTCACTCCTTCTCTTGCCATTCTCGAGCCATTGGAGTTGCCTCCAAAGTTCCGCTCATCAACCAACTTGTCATATCCCTTCAAAGCTAGAGCCTCTTCCGAGCCAGTACTATAACGGACGAATCCATCAACATGTCGTCCGACTACCCAAAGACCGTAATGACGACGGAGCAAACCCCGGAGGAGCAGAAGAACATCGACGTCTGCAAGGAGTACATGTCCATTGCATACTCGCCAAGCAGGAACAACGGCGGCTCATCTGTAGAGCATCTGTGTACCAGCGATAGCTGGTTTTGGGCCCCCTCTACGTTTCCTGGGTAAGATCTGGAACTTTTGAGAAGGGAATGGTATGCTGACCGTTGATAGCTGCGAAACGCCAATGGATTACGCAGAGTCTCATGCTCACGTCATGGTGAGACAGATGCCAGATCGATGAGACTGAGTACTAGCTAACAATAGTGACTGAAGGCGAGCGTAACCAATTTAAGAATCACTCGCTACGATCAGGCTTGGGCAAAGGGTGGACATGTCTTGCTGCGTTACACTGCTGAGGGCAACTTCGACGGCGTGAGACTGATCAACCTTGCAAGCCCGGTAGGACGACAAGCTGACCACTTTGTTTGCAGAAACCATACAAAGGGATCCAGCCAAACGGGAACCATGCCAGATGGTCTGCGGCAGCTATTTTCGAGGTGGAAGATGGGAAGGTGAAGTCGTTTACCAAAGACTGGGACCAGGTAAGTTCTAATGCGTATCGTCAGGCCTTGCGGTCTGGAAATGGCCACTGCTGACTCCGGTCTGTCAAGAAAACAATGCAAGTCCAACTGAAATGGGCCCCCGTCAACGTCTACGAGAGCGACGACCCGAGGTGGGATAGCACAGCCTTGGGTTTTCCCGAGCGAGCAAGGACGAAGTAGTTGATGTTCTCTCAAGCTGATGCACTGGATGGATGGAGCAATGACCGACAACTGTGTTCAATGAACTCAAACTCAGTGCCCCGCCCCTCCTCTTGCCCAGAAAACGTCATCTTGAGCCTCGTGCATCTATGGAACCAGAATCGACGAGACATGACCTGCTGGTAGACTGTATGCATTTAATTTTGAGATCGTTTGACCGGGTTCCGATAGCGAGGATCTGATACCGTTACCTTCTTTCACCCGCGATGGAACGATTCGTGCACAAGACGCTGGTGACCGAGCCGCTGCAGCTCAAGTACAGCTATTACCTGTCCCCGAAATTTCACGACAACGTTAAGCAACGGCCAGATATCCCTGTTCTGCTGTTCTGCCATGGTTATCCAGATGATGCCTGTTGGTTATCGCACAAGCGGAATTCCGAACGAAGACTAATGCAAATAACAGATATGTGGGAAAGTGCAGTGCCCTCTATCGTCAAACAACGATACCCCATGGTCCTGATCGATATTCTCGGTTTGGGACACTCGGACAAACCTCTGGATCCATCCTGCTTTCGATACAAGCAGCAAGCGGACTCCCTTGCTCAAATATTGGACCACGAGAGCGTTAAGAATCCGATCGTTCCGATTGGGCATGACTGGTACGTCCTCCGGCAACCTTTTGTTGTCCGTGAGCTGAAATGTCGTCCAGGGGCTCCGCAATATGCCAGAGGTTCTATCTGTGGCACGGAGAACGATGCGTGGGCTTGGTGCTCTTGTCTCTGGGTGCGTTGGACAGGTAGTCCGACATCCCTATGTAGCTTGCTGACGCCTTGATAGCATACCAGATCCCGACGGACCAGAAATTCGATCTAGAAGAACAAAACAAGGCTACAGCCGGACGATTCGGGTATCCTCAGTGGGAGTATTGGAATTTCTTTACCTCTCCAGACGGTGCAGAAATTCAAGACCAAAATCTGGCCCGGATGTACGACGTGAACCATGGGTTATATCGAAGCCATGTTCCTGGGGAGGAAGAGAGAGATATCTGGATGCGTGAGATGTTCTGTACTATCGGCGCCATGCGGTAAGGACTTCTAAAGTATGAACGAGAGATGCAGGCTGATGCTCCCTATGAGGGAATACGTTGCGAGACAAGGGAAATATGAAAACTTTACCTGCGAATTGAAGCCTTATGCCAGGGACCCAGAGCTCAAGCGCCGATTCATCGAGCGGATGAAGAAGGACTCATTCGCGTCGCCGAACAACTACTACCATTCGTTAAAAGACGACTACAACCTCGAGGACGAGAGGCAGCTCAGCGAAGAGGACAAGCAGATCAGAATACCTTTGCTGTACATCGGGCAGACCGGGGACTGGGTATGCAGGACTGATCTTATGAGCGATGCCAAAGGTGCCGGCCTCATCAAGAATGACCTTGAAGAGAAGGTGATTGATGCCGGGCATTGGTTCCTGTATGAGAAGCCTCAGGAGTTCAGCGAGCTGGTCATTGACTGGTTGGGAAGGAAGTTCTCGGTAAGTGGGTAGTCGTTAGATGCGTCGGCCGTTATCACGCCTCGAAATAGTGGCCAATCACGTTGTTACTTTAACCTCGGCACGTGGCCGTGAGGGCCGCAGCTGTGCTAAATTCGACTACGCCTGCATGCCCTCGAAAGACCTCCATCTCGACTAGACTCCATTTCGACTCTTTGCCGGCTCGCAGCTCAAGACTTGGATAGCCATCGACTTCTTGAATGCACATGCCTCTGTCTAACATCCATAGATTCAGACTTGGACGCATCGACGAAAACAACCCAGGAGCTCCTCGCTTGTCGTTCAAGACCACGGTAGCGCCGGCACACCGGTCTGGCCTCCTAGCCAAGGCCATAGCTGCATGCTCAGGCATCACTACATCCTTCGATGCAATATCAAGCCGGATGCGGCATCACCCTCTACATCCACCCACTAGTCTTGCCTTCTTGGAGTGAGAAAACGCAGACTCGCCTAGATGGCTTCATGCACGGTAGGTTATCGGTCCTCGCCCATACCTCGCGGTAGGTTTTAGCGGTCCAGTATGCACTTTCTGCGCCTCCACCACTCCAGAGCTCAGTCATACTTGCAAGGCTGCCAAGGCAAAGCTGTCCCCCGTTTGCCTGTATGCCTACAAAGACTCACCAACAGGGCGCTGATGAAGTCGACATCGATCCGGCTCAGTCGCCATCCCGCACGTCGTGGACCTTGATGCGAGGATGAATTGTGCTCGAAAGCAGCCCTCGTTCTTTGACACAGAAGGACATCTCCGACGCCGGAAGTGTGGATGAGAGTTCAGAGCACTTCAAGAACGTTTCTGCTACCATTGGGAACGCCAACATGTCAGTCTACCGGACAATCCTGCTACTCTGGGCGGTCTTCCTGCAACTCGATTCAGTCCTTGCGAATCCAATTGCACTACCTACCAAAGCGAAACCTCATCGCGGCGGTCACCAGCGCCATCAGAACCGAATGAAGTACGGCCCGGTGGATGCCTCGACTGTGGCAGATCGCGAGAACCGAGAAATCACTGTAGATGCGGGCGTGGGAGACTGTGAGTATCTGTCTGGTCTTCAACGTGGGGTTGGACTGACACTGACGGATGCCCGTAGTCGTCTACTCCGGCGTTGGTGGACTGATGCACATGGTACGTCCAGAAGCTTTACCAGACCAACCTGAGGAGCGTCCTAATCCGTGCATAGGTCAAAAAAGAGTATGGCTTGCGACGAACAGAATCGTTTTACTGGGGACCAGCGGGCAATCCCTACGCTAACCTTACGGCCTTCACGAATGGCAAGGATGTCCGTGTCCTGTCGCTAGAGCGCTTCCAAAACGTCCTACAGCACGCCAAATGCACACCGGAGTCCGTGACGTTCACTTTCCTGAAAGAGGTGAACTTTGACACAGTCCAGAGAGAGTGGAGCTGGATCAACGACGCTGACGAGCATTACCTCGTCCTCGTTACCGAGAATGCTCGCTGCAATGTGCCTGACGGAGACCCAACCAATCGCCAGCCTTGGAAGGTTTCGAAGGCAACGTTCGACGATGAGACTAATACAGTCGTCCTCACGGCCGAGCCGAGAACATGGTAAGTAGGTTTAGGGGGAGCATGTCGCTGCTATCTCCTAGACCTGAATGTCTCCAAGAGCCTGCCGGCCCAAATGACCTTCGAGGGGCGTTTCCCCTAAAGCCTTCGGACTGGTCTAGGAGATAGTAGCTGGCAGCGCACCCTCCTCTCCCAATACAGCAAGGATGTCAAGCTGACATATTTCACCTAAACATTGTAGGCAGAACGCTTTTGAACAATGGCATCTGAAGGTCTCTAGCCAAGCCATCAATGCCGCTTCAAATAGTAGCTTGGTGAAGCGGTGGGGCACCGACGAAGTAAGTTTGCGCTCTCCCTTCGGATGTGGGTTGTATTGACACCTTGGCCTTCAGGAAGTCCAGTTCCCTCTCGCTGCCGACTTCTCAACAGATCCCATCGCACTATATTCGGATGACTCGACCTCCTCCACTGGATCAATATCCTGTAACCCCTGTTACACCACAGGAGGTACCAAACCCATGGGCAAAACCCTACCAGCTCTGATACATTTGCTAACCCTTTTGCCCTTCTGTTTGCAGCTTTGGTAAGTGCCACATGTCCAGAAATCCCTCCCTTATTTACACTCGAGGGCCTTTTCCCTTATGCTAGCGCATTGGTGCTTCGTCAATCGGCCATTGAATTTGTGCCTGGCCACCGACAACTTACAACGCCATCCTGAACCAATTTCTGAGACATCTGCTGATGGATTCTTCTTACACGCACACAGGACTTCGACATTGACATCACCTATTGGTGGGACTTCAGCATCACAGGCACCATTACCATGACACCAAATGGTACCAAACCCATGGACAAAACCCTACCATGTCTAAGACACTGGCTAACCCTTTTACCCTTCTGTTTGCAGGCCTGGGTGCGGTATTTATCCCGAACATCGAGGCTACTTACCCCGTTACTATGCCACTGCGTGCGTCCAAACAACTTTTTGAGTGGCAAGTTCTCCCAAAGGAACGGCGTCACCGTGACGGTTGGTGATGGGCTCTGACTTAAACAGGTATCCTGACGGGATCAACGTTGGCGATATCGTTGAGCTCGGGCCAGCCTTGAAAATCGACCTCTTCGGTCAACTTGATTCCACGACCGCCAAATTCGATGTCTTCACGGCCGGCGTTTCAATGGAGATTCCTTCGGATTCCATTGCGGTACTGGACTTCGAGGATGCCTCGCAGAACGTATGGCAAGGTTGGAGCCCGATCTTCCATTCCGAGCTCCCCTCCACGCCTTGGTCTGCAGAAATGTCCATGTCAGCATCTGCCGGCATCGAAACTCGCATTGAGTTCGACGTCCTAGTATTCGACCACGGCTTCCTTGCCGGACTGGCTCTCGCCGCACCTTCCGTTGGGATTTCGGCGTCAGGCCTGGCGGCACAGGGAGGCGTCTGTGGCGTCTCTGAAGCCTCACTGGGGGTCGAATTTGGCGTTAACGTAGGTGTCGAACTGGACTTCTTTGTTGGGGCGGGAGAGGATGGAGACTTGCCAAACAAGATGCCCATCTTCGCTACTTCGTACGATCTGCTTTCGACATGCGAGGTTGTTGCATCGGGCGCTCCGCCGTCGCCTTCTTCGATTGCCACACCCGGAAGCGTCTCCGTTCCGTCCTATCCAAGTGGTTCTGCGAAGGCATCTGGCTCCTATACTCCTGCGGCAAGCTCATACCCTGTCGGCAGCTCATCTCGACAGCAAGCGAGTCCGTGGCCGGCATACTCCAGTTCGCAACCGGCGGTGATCTCTTACTACCCGACCTCAAGCTCACAACCAGCGAAGAGCTCTTATGTCCCTCCTGCCAGCTCGTACATTGTGGTTCCGGCCGCCTCGTCGTCTGATTATTATTCAACTACGACCACCATCTACGTTCCCCAGAGCTCGTACGTTCCTCCGGCCGCCTCGTCGTCTGATTACTACTCGACGACTGTGACGGTCTGGGTCGAACCTTCGTCAAATGTGGTCGCGTACAGCTCCTCGAAGGTGTACGACTCGACGGTCGTCGTGTACGTATCAGCTTCGTATCCAGCACCGAGCTCGAGTGGATGGTGAGTTCGAAAGGATACTGTCATGAGCCGTTCGACCTTCGGCGCACACTGGGGAAGAGACGTTAGACGAGGCTGTGATACAAAAGCCGGACGCCCTCCGGGTGGGCGCGTTCTCGCAACGTTTGGATGTCCAGGTTGGCACTGGTACTCCAGCTTCATTGGGAGCTCAACTCAAGAGCGCCTGGCGCAGTGGAGGTCCCAGGAAGGCCCCATGAATGGTGGCGACGGCAATATGTCAATTCTCACGATGTAACGCATCAAGGATACCCGTTCGCATATATGTATCATATATAATCCAGCATTAATTTCATGCTTCCGTTCACGCCTGTTCGATGGTTCGTGAATGCGATTGACTTCGAAACTTGTCATGGAACTTGACAGAACGCCAATGTGTACAAAGATCATCAGCGTCCTCTCGCCTAGTACAGCGGTTCACAGGACCAATTTTCGGAAAGATCCGTGTCGCCGCTGCCTTTATACCTTGCTTGCTTTGGATAAGGGCAGATCTTCCGCTGTTTCCACACCTCGTCATACAGCGTATCGTTCCTCCATTTCGTGGCCACGATACTGTCCGGCGCAATCCCGTGCTCCGTCCACTGCATGACCGCGAGCAGAGCGTCGTGCTGGGGGTCTTGGAAGCCGGGGACTGAGTGGACGCTGCCCGGAGGAGTCAAGGTACCAGCTTGATTTGCTCCTGCAAAATACCAAGGTGCATTGACGTCCGGTGGAGTACCAGTACAATGCTGCATGCCGGGGACCATAAAATGACGAAAGAAAGGGTCCACCTTTACTCCTTTCGGCTTCAAGGTCTTCAGCACCTCCTTGTAGAAGACGATTGAGCTGCCGCTTGGGATTAAGCCATCGGCGTATCCTTGGTACGTGAGCAGTTTCCCGCCCTTCTTCGCGAACGGGCTGAGATCAAAGTCATCCGCATTGCAGTTCCCCGGGTCAAGACGGTCTGCATCTTGAACGACGGAGTAGTTGAAGTCGTAGAAGCTCCAGTTGGCCCCGAACCCAAGCATGTACTGCGGATACTCATAGCCTAGCGGGCTTGGCTCAGGCAGGCCAAGCAGGACGTCCCACTGCGACTCGCTGCCCAGCTCTAGATGTGGGAAGACGAACGTCTGGTTGGCGTCAACGTAGTTGTTTTGGATGTTGTAGAGTCTGTGAGAACGGCAGAGGTGAGTGTCTCGAAGCTATGTTGACTCTTTGCGACCTTGAATGACCTGACAGCTATACGAGACGGCATGGACTTACGTAGAGATTTGCGCCGGCGTCAAGCAGCCAGCTTTCGTTCCATTCTTGATGTCTGGACCACAAAGAAGTGCTTCAGCGAAAAAGTCGCAACGGGCGGGATCCGAGATGATGCCATCTTTGAGTCCATCTTGAGCGTCACACTGCCGCAGGACCTCCTTCTCTACCGCTGGGAATAGGCTGGGAGGTATGTGGTGTTCCGCTGTCGTCGGTAGATTGTACAGGCCGGCCTTGATTGTCCAAAGCTGGAGGTGACTCGTCCACCATGCAGGGGCGCCGGCAAGCAATCCATCAAAATCTTCAGGGAACATCTGCACCTCCTTCAACCCTTGACGTCCACCCGTGCTGCAGCCCGAGTAGTACGAGTACTTCATCTCACAGTCATAATAAGCCTTTGCCAGCCTCTTAGCAAGCACCACAGACTCGTGCATGGCTCGGTATCCGAAATCGGTCTGCTTCTCCGGCTCGTGGTAAGCCCAGGAGATGTCGCCAGAAGTGCTGTTGTGGCCAGTGTCGGTACTCATGGACGCGAAGCCGTATTGAACGCCAGCAGCCATGTCGAGCCAGTTGATACCACCCGCAAAGCCTCCATTGCCGACAGCGAGGAATCGGTCGTTCCAGTCTTGTGGTAGGAAGAGGCCGAAGCTGAACGCAGAGCTGGGCGAGGAAGTGACATTCACCTGGACGGCGCAGAGGGCTGGGAGGCCTTGTGGAGAAGTCGGGTAGGCAATGTCGCCAGTAGGCACATGGAAAGTCGAGTTGCTAGGCAGGTCTCGAGTATAAGCAATCCGAGCATTGGACGGTAGATGCGCCTCGAAGCCGGGCGGAGTGCAATCAAATGCGGATGTGGTTGTGGTTGTGGTCAAGAGAAGAGCTGATGTCAAAAAGACCTTTGTGTTGCGTTGCCGCATGCTATCGTATCTAAAGAAGTCCATCCTGCTTTTGAGAATGGATCAAAGACTCGTTTCTGGCATGAGAGAGTCAAAGTCAACTGTTTAGACCGGCTGTCAAGCCATTTGTGGTACCCATCCGCGGTGAGCAGGTCCCGGCATTTGTACGTTCATCAATCATCAACCAATGCAGGTGACGATGCCTTGCTCGTCATAAACGCGACTCAGCGTCTGCCAGTATGCGGGGTTTGCCGATCAATCCGAACAAGCCTGCTCTGATGCAGTGGCCTGCGGCAAAGGCGAGCGGCATTGCCCCTTCTCAAACGGCCCTGTGTGAAGAGTATACTTGATCTCGCAGAATTGCCAAAGGGCACGTACTTTCACTAAGCTCAAGAGCCAAGCTTTCACATGTGCTGCCAAAGCTTTCTGCTGTTCTGACAACCGTCAGCTCCTCGGATTTTCGAATCGATGGGACATTCCTCACCTGACCCAGTATGCTCGGAGTGTTCCAATGGGTTGGTGGCGGGAATACGGCCTCATGTGAATGGCCAGCAAACTTGTCTCAAAAGCCTCAAAGTTTGGCTTTGACGGGTTTTTCATCTCTCTCAGAGCCAGTATCGTCTCCATTTCTGCCGAGACTGCCATCCACGGCGATGCAGACCACGACTGCGATATCATCCGCCTTGCCGCCTTCCCAGCCTTCTTGCGGATATCGCGCATTGACTTCCTTCGCAAAGGGGCCGTTCCGCCTCGGGTCAAGACCTGCAAGCTTCGCCTCCCGCATGATAGCTGTTGCCAGGATCGCAGGTAAATACTCCTCGTGCTCCTTAGGCCCACTCAGGCTCGCAGGCAGGGCTGCGATGCGAGTGGCGTCCAACGTCGTCTCTCTTTCGCCATCAATCCAATATTTCTTCTCCATCATTACACGCGTGACGATGCTCAACGTGTCCTGCGCGCTCAGATTATCCCAGACACCATCCGTGGCGAAGACAACAACATCGCCATGCTTGACGTTCTGCCTTACGACCTCCGCCTGTCGCGGCGTCTCCGAAAAGTGCTTCCCACCAGATGACTCTCCTCCAAAGATTGCGTACTGGGCCATCATTTTCGTAGGCACCTTTGCCATCTGAAAAGGCGTGTTGAAAGCGTGTGTCTGAACGTCGCTCTTGTAGGCCACCTTGCCAGGACCAAAAACCATATACCCGCTATCCCCCAGATTCGCCGTCTCCATCGCGCCCTCATGATCAATAACAGCAAGACAAGCTGTGCTACCGCCGGCGAGAATACGCGGATTGGCTATGACAGCATCGTAGGCTGTCTGCAATAGCGCTTGTGGCCGCAGCATACCACTGTCTTCCACCGAGTGCAACTGTGCCGTGCCGGCCATCAGTCCGCAGAGACCGTGGCTGAAGACGCTCGGATCGATGCCCTGGTCTTGCCATCCTCCCACCCCATCTGCTACACCAAAGGCCACGTGATTGTCGCTGTCGCCGAGAGTTGTAGCGAAGAATGCATCTTCGCCGCTGTCGGGCTTTGTGGATCGGAGATATGGTGGATTTTTATGCTCCTGGGTCGAGATGTAGTTCCAGAAGTCCTTTTGATGCTTGGGGTTGCGCGGAGGGCTGCGCTTAGCTGACGCCGCGGCTGCCAGGCGGTAGGTGAAGGCAGACGATGCTGTAGATTGCGCTCGTTTTGGTACGATGTATGGCATGGTGACCCGTCTTGTTGTCAACCGGAAAATGCGTGGTAACATTGCAGCTGGTGCTGCTGCTGATCGTAGGGGAGGTGTATCCGGTAGTGCCAGGTGGTTGACATAGTCATTATGGAGACATCCCTCCTAGAATATCCAGAATCCAAAACCCCTGTCCGTCCTCCTCTTCCTCTTTTATGCTTTGTCGATGTTCTTGTACTCGGAGGTCCATCATCTCGCCGCGGAAGAGAGCTTTCGCGTGCACGGACCTCGATCATATGAAAGTCTTCTGTCAACCTTAAACCTTCGCTCCACACTTTGGCCGACTTCACTGTCAGAAGACTCGAAGCTGACCTCTTGTGGGCGCACAAGCTTCTCACACACTACTTTTCTACTGGGTGGAGGAGGGGCAGGGAAGAAGAGGCAACGATGTCGGTCCACCCATCGCGGCAGGCATACGTGGAGGAGGCACAAGAGGTAAGTCTTACTCTGTCTGCCATGGCTCGATCTATGTTCACACCTTGTCGAGCAGAGCGGGCGGCAATACGGGATGTGTGGTTGAGAAGGGAAGGAACAACAGCTGATGAGCCATCTGTATCCAGGACTCCCTCGATCTGAGCAATGTCCGTAAGTTACAGACCGACCTGCTTCGCAAGGCTGAGTAGTAGCCCTAACAGAAAAGTAGCAACGGATACAAACTACGCGCTCCCGGCCGCCGGCCCTGGCCAGCAGTCCAAACAAGCATCCGCCATTCTGAATGACTTCAAACGAAAGCGAGAAGCAGCTGCGATAGCTGTGCCCACCGACGACAAGCGGGTGAGAGCAGACCTTCGTGCACGTGGAGAGCCCATAACACTATTCGGCGAGCGACCCGAGGACCGACGGGATCGACTGCGCGAATTGCTCTACTCCGATCAGTATGGCGACGGGGATGAGTCCATGCAAGATGCGACGCCGGCGGCGGAAGATGATGAAGAGGAAGAAGTGGGCGAATTCTACACCGAGGGTTCGACGGAGCTGCTGCAGGCGAGGAAAGAGATCGCGCGATACAGTCTTCCACGAACAGCGAAGCGGATAGCACATCAGCGGCTGGAGTCGCCAATACCCGTAGCGACGCACGTACAACATCGGAAAGCGATCAAGGAGAGGTTATCAGGCTTTGAACTGTTCGGGTCGCAAATCGCCAGCGAGCGCCCAGTCTCGATGGTCCGCTTTGCGCCGGATGGCCAGACGATGGCATGCGGTGACTGGGCTGGCAGTCTCAAAATCCTCGACATCCCCAACCTCGAAACCCAGACTGTACTGCGAGGACACAAGGCCATGATCAGTGGTCTCGCATGGCATCCTAGCGCCAACCATTCACCAAAGACAGCTGCCAGCGACACAGTCACCCTCGCAAGTGGAGGAGGGGAAGGAGATGTGAATCTCTGGTCGCTATCACAGGACACACCCATCTCAACTCTTTCAGGTCACTCTGCGCGCGTCTGCCGGACTGAATTCCACCCCTCAGGACGTTATCTTGCCAGCGCGAGCTACGACACCACTTGGCGATTGTGGGACCTCGACACTACCACTGAACTGCAGTTGCAAGAAGGGCACTCGAAAGAGGTCTATGCTGTCTCTTTTAACGGCGATGGATCATTACTTGCCAGCGCGGGTCTCGATTCGATAGGCAGAGTGTGGGATCTGCGAACCGGTCGGACTGTCATGCTGCTGGAGAGTCATGTCGCACCCATCTACGGCATCGACTGGGGTGTGGACGGTACGAGGGTGCTCACTGGAAGCAGCGATGGGTTCGCAAAGTGCTGGGACCTGCGGGCAGTGCGAGAGACAGCATCGATAGGCGCGCACAAGGGTGGTGTGTCTGACCTTAGATGGTTCAAGGGCACGGATGGCCCTCTTGCGGATTCAACAGCAATAAAGGATGTCACCATGACGAACGGAGACAGTGAAGCAGAGGGCGAGCTCCAGCCTAAGAAGTCAGGGACGTTCGTGGTTTCATCCGGCTTCGACAAAGCTGTCAACATCTTCTCCGCCGACGACTGGGCCCTGTGCAAGAGTTTGACGGGTCATGATGGGACAGTGTTGAGCTGCGATGTCACGAATGATGCGAAATGGATTGCCAGCTGTGGACGCGATCGCACGGTCAAGCTGTGGGCGAGAGACGACATGGAGGGGATATGAGAAGCATGAGAGCACGTGAGAATTCTCTCGGAAGTGTTTGAAGCGTCTCGAAGTAAGTCTTGCTCAAAATGCCGGTGCCAAACGAGCAGCTGGCTGGAAGAATGAATCACCTCTACTGCACTACTTTCACGTCTGCCTTCTTCTCCTTCTTTCCACGAGAGAATTTCGTCTTGACCCAGTCCAGCGGTATAATCCCGACGTTGCCCTTTGCTTCCCGCCTCCCCAGCATCGCATCCGCCTCACCTTGCTTGCCATTCTTCGATGCTTCAATTATTTCTGCTGCACGTTCGCGCGCGGCTTGTGCTTTGTCACTGGGCATGCTGGACGCCTGAGGAAACATGACTCAGCGAGTGTCTCGGTACTGCGACCAGTTGATGCCTCATACATCATTCGCGTTCGTGCTTGGCGCGAACGCGAAGCCAGAGGTGTTCCATGACGAGGAGCCGGACATTTCTGTTCGTCGTTCGCGGTGTTTTTGGGCGTATAATGAGTTGGCAGCTCCTGTGGACGTCAATGAGTTTAGAGTCCGCGAGTGAAAGGTATACACCGGGTTCGGCAGATGCTTATGATATACTTATTAGTCCAAGGCTTCCAAGGCTGCGCCCCCGTTGCGGTTGCAAGCGAGGTCATACCACAGTGTGGAGGCAGTGCAAGTCGTCCGACAGCAATACGTACAATTTTCCAATACAGGCTATGCGGGACTTAGAATCGGTCGCAAAAGCGCTGCAGAATCGGATGGTCGACCAGTGGCATCTATCTGAACGATCTGACATGTCACGACGACATTGTGAGGACTTGATGGCTCATCTTCAACGTGCAGTTCGAAGTCAAGGCGTAACGAAGGAAATCTTGAGTACTGATACTACACTACATACTGAGTTGCTATTCTACAGGACCCTGCTCGGGTCGTTTATGGCGGAGTTACATTCGTGCCCAACTCCTTCGTATGCATATGCAATCATTCTTGCTCTTTGAAGACCGTGCTTCCACCAACGTTTCCATATCTGACAGCCTGGCCCAGAAACATCGCATGCCTCCCATTCTCACGCAGACGCCACCGGCACAGCAGCAGCAGCAGCAGCACCACCACCGCTCTTCCCAGCCACCCCATTCTCCTGGCTCGACTTCGCACTGCTCGACTTCTCAAACTCAACCTTGAACGGCCCCCCACCCTCCGACCGCTTATTCTGCGCCTCACCGTGAAAGAACTCACACACAAACTTCAATCCCGGCTGGCCCTGTGCATTCCTCTGAAATACCGTGATCTCATCCCCCGTGTACACCCTCCCATACGCCCTCCTTCCCGGCTCCCCTTTCATCAACCTCACCCCATTAACCAAAATCCCCGTCCTACTCTCCGTCTGCACCACGCAGTGCAAACCCGGCATCTTCGTCAATCCCTGGTCGTCGTCAGGGATCTTGTCGATTCCTGGCGCATGGAACCAGATCACGATGGCGCGCTTGGGGATACGCGTGTCGAAGGCGTCTTCGAAGACGTGAGTGTTGTCGGGCGCGCGTCCCCAGTTAGAGGTCCGGCGGTCGAGGACGAGGGTGCGTTGGAGGCAGGAGTCAGGGGTGGTGGTGAGTTTGCCGAGGCGGGGACGGGGTTTGGCGAACTCGGATGGTGGGGTGGTGCTGGCTTGTTTGACGATGGTTGCGTGTTGTGCAACGTGGTCGAGGTCGGTGATTTCCTCGTGCTCTGTTGTTGAGCCGCTGGTTGTGGCGGGGAGAGAGACGTTCTGCTGGCCTCCGAAGCTTGGGTCTTTGATGTAGTCGTGGCCGCTGATCTTGGTCGCGTATTCGAGAGTGTGGGTGCTAGGATCTTCCGCGATGTAGTACGACGACGCTGGTATTGGCAACTTGATCTGGCGGTCGAAATGGCGCTGTGGCTGCTTGGGCGTAACATCGTCCTTCTGACTCTGCGATTTGCTGAGTGTGCCACGTGAAGTTCGAGTTGGTCTGTCGGGAGCTTGTGGCGTGACTGGCTCTTCGGGCTCCGCTTCATGTGATTCAACGGAGAGCGGCGAGTCCATGTTCATCTCCCTCACCATAGACTCGGCTCCAAGTAAACTTGGTGAGGCAAACGCTCCTCGCTCGTCGTGGTCACCTCCGCTGCGGCTGGCTTGCTGCTCTTGACTTGTGGTCGAGCGAGGTGATGCGAATTTCTGCCCTAGAGCGCCTGAGCTTCCCAATGCAGACTGGCTGATCTCACCGAACAACTTCTGGTGCTGTGGCTTCGCGGCGTTTGCTTGTGCTCCTTCAGGCTGGTGGATGATGGGTATGGATTGATAGAATAGCTCTCGGCTTGAGTCCACCATGTCTTCCGGATCGCGGTACGCTTGCACGTGCGACTTGAAGCGCTTTGGCTGCCTTGGATCCAGAAATTCTAAGCTGCCGGAGTGAATGCTGACTTCGCTTGTTTGGCTCTGATTGTTGCTCTCCTGTTCGTCAAGACTTAAGCCAGACACATCCCACTCGTCTTCTGCAATGCCTTCGTCTTCCTCGGCGATCGAAACCAGACCCTCCTCAGCGGCTCCTAGCTGTAAGTTCTCGGCCGATTGCGTTCCTCCAAACCACCGGTGGTTCAGACAAGTAGCTGGTGATGGTCGAGCAGCGGGATCGGTGTTCAGCATGTCCGTCAGCAGCGACACTGCAGCATCTGACACGCCCTGTCGGACCAAGTCTGTGACATCAAGTGGAGTCATCATGATCTTGTCGAACATGCCACGGCCGTTACCGTCAGCCACACCCTCAAACGGCGGCTTGAAGCACAACGAGTACCAGAGCACGCCACCAAAAGACCAGATGTCCACCGTCGAACTGTAGCTGTGGAACTTCGCCGCAGGCAGATTCTTAGTCTGCCGTGGGCGCTTGTTGCCCTTTCCAGCCACATGAGCGTCGTAATGCGGAAATACTTCTGGAGCACACCACAACAGCGTGCCGCAGAATGTCTTGAGAAACGTCTCATTGTTCGTCACAACCTTGGACAAGCCAAAATCGGACAACTTGATCGAGAAGTTCTGAGGGTCCAGGTTTGCGATGAGGATGTTGTCCGGCTTGATGTCTCTGTGCGTGATCTTCTCCCTATGAAGATACGCAAGCGCATCAAAGACCTGAGACGCCATCCTCTTTGCGAGGTCTTCTGGGAGAGGACCGTGAGGGTGGAGGTACTGCTGCAGGTCTCCGCAAGGAACGAACTCCATGATGATGTACATGTGGTTTGCATGGTCCTGGTAGTCCACGTATTGTACGATGTTCGGATGGCTGACGGACTTCATGATCTTCATCTCGTTGTCCAGCTTGCGATCTAGCACGCCATTCTTCATGAACTTCCGCTTCTCCAACTCCTTGGCCGCAAATAGTTGTCCTTCGCTCTTGGTTGCCAGCTGATACACCGTGGCAAAGGCACCTTTCCCAATCAGGCCTACGACGTTGTACTTGTTGCCGCCACTCCAGTGCATGCCGTACTGATTGTGAACGAGAGGTGCTCTGATGGAGCCGCCATTTTGGACAATCTGATTAGCCGCAGCGTTGCGCCTAGTGAGCATATTATGCTTGTTGGCCTTTGCCTCTTCGGCTGCCACCCTCTCCATGTAAGCCAGAAACTTGGCTTCATACTCCTCAACGTGACCTTCTCGTGATGGTATCCGCACGATGAATTTGACGATTTCGTCAGGCTTGGGTGAGAGGATTTGAATGATCGAGCCTGGGTTGAGCATCCTCGTCTGTGGATTCCTCGCGATCTTGCCCTTGAGAACGACCTCATCGACGATTGTGCCATTGGTAGACATGTCCCGCAACATCAGCACTCCAGAATCGTTGATGAAAATGCTGAAGTGGACGTTGCTAACGCGCTTGAATGTGTCCGTGGCCAGGACAATGTCACACATATTCTCATTACGCCCGAACACGAAGCCTTGTTTCAGGCTTTTCGTGCGCGCCGAAAATCTGAGGGCAAGGTCCATGGCCTGGTGCGGTGCATCTGCTCCGAGAATGAATGTTTCCTGTTCTTCCAGGGCGCTTTGGGTGAGGCCATCGTCGAAGTGGTCGAGCCCATCGTTCTGCAGAACATTGTGCGGTGTGCGCTCGGATGCCGTTGCGACGATTCTGAACGCTGCAGGAGAGCATGGATGCAGAATGCATATCACATCTGAGATGTCGGCTTCGTTCAGCCCTGAGTTGTTTCTTCCGATCCGTCGGGGGTCCACTGCTCCTTGCGTGTTTTGCGTGAGCTGGGTTGCATCGTCGTGATCCATTGCGGCGTCACTCGCGACCGAAGGTGTGATTGTCAAGGCTTCCTTGAAGCGAGAGTCAGGTTTCGGGTCCTCGCATGCAGGTGACCGTGGCTAGGCAACGCTGCCTGCACCAATGCCGAAAGTACCGAAACAGTCTTAGACTCGGCCAAAGTCACGTTCACGTGGTGACGCTGTCTTCGATCGAGCTTTCTTCAGAGCGGTCGTCTCCCGCGAGACAGCGCTGGTCTCCCTCCTTGACGCTCAAGGCTCCTTGCCCCGGCCAATATCAGCAACAGACAAGGCCGGGGCGGATCCTATATCGAAACAGTTCTTCGTACAGCGCGCTCGCATTCCAAGCCACCCAAGCTCTTTCAAGGCCCGCCTGCTTTGTTGCTACTTCTCCGGCAATGAGTGCCGACTGAAGGCCACGAGAGTCTGGTGCTATGCTGTGAGAATCTGCGGAGGTGGAGACTCGGTGGTGGGATCGATCGATGGCGCCTCGTGTTGTTATGACTGATATCGGAAACGCTATGAACGCTGGACAGTATTAGGCAGAGGAGGCCGCCCAAGACTGAAGAAAGCTTCAAAACCGGCCGCCCCGCGCAACAGGCTAAGTAATCAAAAAATTTAGACAGCTCCACGAGTGGTATTACCCGCAAGACCACTCAGTAGGTCTTCCAGAGCACTGGTTCAATGTGGTGAAGATGAAGTGAGGTAGGAGGCTGTCGACAAAACTTTCCTAGACGCGACATCGCGTAAAGTGAATGTCGCTCGGGAGACTGCATCGGTCAGTGTGCCATAACTACTCCCTCGCCCTCGCCCTCCCCCCTCCCCGCTCTTCTTCCCTCTCCCTTTTCGTCTCTTGTCACCGCGATCAGCCTATTGGTATTTGCATTTTGGTGCGCTCATAGCAGCGCTTGAAGCAAAATGTATGGCCGCGACACGAGCTCCAGCGCTGGTCCTGGTCTGGGCAACGGTGCACCACCAATGCCTTCTACATGAACCTCTGCTTTCAGCTCGTAATATACACAATCCTTGACGGAACCGTATTGACGGAACCGTAATGGCACTCTCCACATGCGTGGCTGCGCGCCCTGGGCCATTTTGGCTTCATACAGGGTTCCCTATGGTTGGAGAGCACTCTCAGCTCGACTGGGCTCGAAGTTGAGTACCTTGAGGTGCATGCAGGCGCAGCAAGACACCTTCTCATCAAGGTTGATCCTTCTCGCCTATCCAGTCCTCCAATCCAAATACTGGCGACACAATGCTTGAAGAAGACAAGATCCCGCCCTGGCGTTGCCAAATTTCATGCCGTGCTCTGTACCTGCATCGATTGGATGGTCGCACTAGGGGCCTAACGAAGTGCAGGCCTCAGTTAGCTATCGAGAGTCCAGAACCATGCTTTCGGTGCTTTGACTCCTATTTGGAGCCGATCTTTCTATCATACCGCAAGTACATAGTCGCTGATATGCCTCTCATACATCTTTACCCAGTCAAAGCAAGAGACGTTGAAAACGGCCTACCGGACATACCTGGCTGCGTTCTCCCAAACACAATTACACCCGGAAAGGCCATATCACTTGCGTCGGCGTCGGCGAAGGTGTCATTGTCTGGGAGAAGATCCTTCACATTGCTCACCCTGCCATAGTTGGCCCACCTCACTGTCTGCGGCTTGCCAGTGTCTGCTCACACTTACCTTGAGAAACTCTATAAAGCCAATGCACCGCTACCGCCACGGCGACGAGCCATACGGCTCCTATGGCAAGATACTCCCAACGAGCGTAACTGTGCTGTCTGGAGAAGATGCTCCCGTCTCTCAGCATACAACGAGCGAAGGCCGCAAATGGAAGCCGTCTTGGCTACAGATTCGTCCTATTCTAGGCATTGCATCCCTTGCCATCACAGTTGCCTGCATGGCGGCTTCATTCCTTGTCTTGTGGGCATCTGATGGCCAGCCTGTCGACACAGCGCTCTGGAAGGTACAGCCTACAGTGTATGAAGCTATCCGTCCTAGACTATCAACAAAGCTAACCCAACATAATTATCTCGCCATCGCGGCTGCTGGAGCAGCAGCAGCCGCTCGGTTTGCACAGGCACAGGCCGTACCAGTCGCATGGTGGTATTCCGCGATTGAAGGTACCTCTATGAGGCACCTGGAAAATCAATGGCTCGCCAGTCAAAGCGTCATTTCGGCGGTCTCGAAGTTTCCCGATGCGCCATGGATCTCGCTGGCCTCGATCTTTACCACTTTGACGATCGTTGTGAGTACCACCTTGCCCGTCACGTTCGCGATGCGCATTACCCTCGTTACCAGGATTTCTCTAATCTTGATGCGATCCACAGGATGGCGTACTACTCCAGCGGGCAAGCACTATTGTCACGACAACTCAAGTCAAGCCTGCCACCCTGCAATTCCAGCTCTTACCGCAACTTCCACGAGACTTTTCTGGTACAATGCAACTCGAGACGCTCATGGGTCCCCCCGATCATGCCATGACAGCATGGAACGACTGGCTTCAGAACGCATCTCTGCCAATGGAAGTGCGAGGCTGCGGTGAGAACTCCACCTGCAGTGCCACGATCACTGCTCCGGGATAGGCGGAGGTGAATTGTACAAAGAAGACTTGGCCAATCACTCAAGACATGTGGCACAGCTCCAACGCCTCGTGGGGTTTCTTCCACTGGGTAGGCAGTGCGTCAGACTATATGGGCTATAACGCCGACAACGGGACCGTTGCCGTTAAGTCAGCGTTTGAAGTTGGACTCGGCTTCCGTCAAACGACGGCCGTCAATGATATGCCAGAAATCCTGGAGGTCGAAGCCGCCTTCCTGCAGATGACCCGAAACAACGGTGGTGAGTTCACCTGGAGGCACTGCAAATACACACCTGCCGTACTGGAGTACGAAGTCCACTTCCAGTCCGGAGAAATGGTCCTGCCTGAGGACACCAGCGCGAATCCCGTCTACGCAATCGCGAACAACAGCCGTCAATACGATACCAATAACCCCACCGCTCAACAACAGACACTAACGTCCCTGTACGAGGTATACGTTGCATACAGTCAAGTCAACGCCACAGTCGTATTCACCAAACCCTCTCCGCCAGGCCAGACGTGGAACGGCTTCCCCGACACTCTGAATGCATACGCCATGCAGTTCTACAACCAACACCGGCACGGAGAGACCTGGTATGACGATCCGCTCCCGAAGATCGTGAGCAGTTTCAACAACATGATGGTGCGTGGGAATGCTGAGTACACTCGTGAGATGCTCGCGGGCAAGGCCTCTCCCGGTGAGGTGGATCCTGGCGTTTCGCCGGACCAGAGAGTCAACGGGACAGAGAAGACAACACTTAATGTGTTCTCCAAGGACTACTCCTGGTTCGCGGCGGCTGCAGTCCTTGGTGAGCAAGCCACCTAAATGAATGGCTCTCGCATTGCTAATTAACAACGGTAGATTTGATTGTCATACTAGCCTTACTCCCTCTCTTCCGAGGCTTCTGGCTCTTCCCGAAGCATCCCGACCTCTCGCCGCTCGAACTTGCTCTGGCGTTCCGAAGCCCGTTGGCTGCAGATGTCCATTCAACGGCGGGTGCAGATGGGGTCGTGGAGGCTGTCGGAAGTCGGAAGATTGCTTATGGTGTTGTTGAGGAGGAAAGAAAGGGAGGGGCGTTCGCTTCGCCGAGCAATCGCCTTGCTTTTGGAATGGCCGACGTGGTTCGTCCACCGCAGAAAAATGCAACCATAATCGCTTGAGGAGATGAGCCTGTGAGGGTGGAGTCAATTGAACTCCTCGCCTTTGGTTGAACAACAGCGGCGCCCTTCTCCGCCAAGTCGCGATGCAGTTGGGCATGGTAGCGATTGATCACTGACTCTGCTGGGGCGTTGGTAATGGAGAAGTGTGACGAGCAGCCTGTCGTCGAAGACATGTCCGAAGCAGGACTGTTTGGAAATCTCGTTCTCGAGGCGGCTTCGACAGCGACGTGAGTACTTAATCCAGCTTCTCCTCGAGTACGTCCTGTCAATTACTTGAGCCACCAACGATGTGATACCTCAGAAACGCCTCTGAATTAATTCAAGACTCCACTCAGTACTCTTGTTCCGTTGTTCTGTTGATCCTTTGTACACTTGCGACGTACAATGAGTCGTTCTGCCACCTGCCGGGAATGAAGTGAGTGCAGCAAAAAGTTCTCGGGAATCGAACTACGGACCTCGACGAGTGAGAAACAAAAGAAAAACCCCCATCGTCAGAGGAGAGAAGAAACCAGGCGTACAGATTTGCTTCTATTCATTCCTAGCGCAGGATCGACCCAAGAGGGTGAGGAACTGGAGGCATTTAAGGAACTGGTCATGGTGCAGGCGAATTAGGGGGTGGGGGGTTTTAAATGGGTCTGAATCCATTGAGCAAATTTGTGCAGTGTGAACACTCGTTCGCCGGTAAGGGCTACTAAAGATACTTACGGGACTTTTGGAATAATACATATACCTTTGACAAGGGCTTGCCGACATTGCGCGGGGGGTGGACGGGGTGTGCTGGCGACGTCACTTCATCGACCCCTAAGATTCTTGCTGGTGGACATCAGTCTTCCTGGACTCCGCACAGGCAACGTGAAAGGCAAAAAACAAAAACAAGAAAAGGTAGGAGCATGAGGAGGATATCATCGACCGGCACTGGTCTTTTCAAGAGGTTGCGACTATACAATGGAGGTACCTACTGGCTATGTCCTACTTCTGCGGCTGCGCCAACTTGAGCTTCCCCTCATCATCGTACACCAACTCTCGCACCTTTACGCATCTGAGGTGGTTCTTGTCGGAAAGACTGGTGTCGTGATAAAACAGGTACCTGGAACAGTCAGTCAAGCGCCAGTAGTAGTTCTGAGGCCAAACTCACCATTTGCCCTTGAATTCCACAATCGAATGGTGGGTCGTCCACCCCTGGACCGGATCGAGGATCTTCCCAGCGTATGTGAACGGGCCCAACGGAGAGTCGCCAATCGCATGAGCCAGGAAGTGCGTGTCTCCGGTTGAGTACGAGAAGTAGTACTTCCCGTTGTACTTGTGCACCCAGGCGGCCTCGAAGAACCGGCGGTCGTGGTTGCTGGCGTGGATGGGCTTGCCGTCAGTGTCGTTGATGACGACCTCCTGGACACCACCGTCGAACGTGTGCATATCTTCGGTCATCTTCGCAACACGGGGGAAGATGGCAGGCTGGTCCCCAGACGCTTCCCTGTTGTCGTAGTCTTCCCGCTTGAACTCGCCGGTGGTCCAGCATTGCAGCTGGCCTCCCCAGATGCCTGAACGCAGGTATGTTAACACTGGGCCACTGTATCTGGATCGACGTACTCACCACCAAAATACAAATAAGCCTGTCCATCTTCGTCGACAAAACATGCTGGGTCGATACTATAGCTGCCTGGGATATAGTCCGGATCCGGCTTGAAGGGTCCCTCAGGCTTATCTGATTCGGCCACACCAATCCTGAAGATACCCTCCTTATCTCTTGCCGGGAAGTAGAAGTAGAACTTGCCATTCTTCTCGGCACAATCAGGAGCCCAGACTTGCTTCGATACCCATGGGATGTCATCAGCCTTCAGGGCAACGCCATGGTCTGTCGTCTTGCCACCAACGGAGTCCATGGACAGTACGTGGTAGTCGACCATGTCATATTGATCACCTTCATCGTTATCTTCGATCTCGTTCTCTCTGTCATGTGATGGATAGACGTAGATCTTGCCATTAAACACGTGAGCACTTGGGTCGGCAGTGAAAATGTTTGTGACGAGCGGTGCTGGATCGGACATATTGGCTTGGTTTTACTTCGCTAAAGCTGTCAAGTGCCATTGCGGGAGGTTTATGTACGGGCCTACCACTTTCGTTTAGGCTGAATGAGGAAGAACACGAGCGCTTGGCGGTGGTAGCTCGAGCCGCTTCTCACCAACGCTCTAGGGACTATTAGGACCGAGACCTCACTTCCGTATTCCGGCTGTTGTGTTTGCTCTCTTCCATATCGCCAAGACGCAGTCTGGTCGTTGTATGTATCACTCTGGGCTTGGACGCACCAGAAGGTGTACGTGAAGTCATGAGCTGCTGGCGCGGGCCACACGTAAGGACCGTGAACAGATGGCCTCAAAATCCTTACCATCGCAGTGGATCGCATCAGAGTTGCAAGACTGATCTGTCTGGCTAATCACTCATCTCACCTGTCAACGCTTCGCGACATGCTTTGAGGTGAGAAGTTCCTTTCTTTACAGAAAACACATCCAGCAGTCAGACTCCCGAAGACCTGGCCAAGCGAGGCACAGTGAAAGCAGCCCAGCGGACATATCTGGCAGCTTTCTCTCAGAGCCGACCCAATCGAAAAGGCCACAACACTCTCGCGGTGCGCGTTTCCCGTCTATGAGAAGATCCATTACACGGCTGGATCTGACCTGGCAGTGCCTGGTAGGCCTCGTTTGTTAACCCACAGCGAAGGGCGGCGAAAGAGACGACCACTACTTCAAGACTTCTCAACGCGCGACAACATGGCAGACACCCACTCTATGAACATGGCAGCACGACTTAATCTGAAGCAATTGATCCCTTGCGGACTGCCTGGCAGCCATCGATGGCAGAAAAGTCCCTGATGCACTGGGACTGGAGCTTCACCGCCTGTGCACTATTCGCGGCATTCGCTATCATATCGGCTTTGCTGAGGAGCTGAGGGGATAACTTCCGGAATTTACGCTTGCTCTAAACGCGCGGAGCATCATGAGCAACGGCATCCCGGACATGAGCACAGACGATGACTTCGCATACTGCATCTGGCCCGGAGACTGCGGAGGAGAACACCTACCGAGAACTGGCGCAACGATACCCTCAGATGAAGTACCAAGTTGCCCGTGCTTGCGCCGTGGCTGGCTACGACAAGTTATACCAGGAGCTCGACGTACTTCCAGAGACCCACATAGCAGAAGAGGCTAGGGAGTGCGGCAGTACGGCCATTTACGATCAGATCATGGCGGCTCCAGTGGGGTACGAGGTGATGAACGACTACACCCGTTGAATTTGTCCGCAGGAACCAGCTGTGTGCTGGATGCTCGATAGTAAACAGTCTGTTGGATACGCTACCACTCCGGAGTTCGATGACTATGGTGAAGAGACTTTTGGTCTGTGGGACGACCCAGGATTTGAACAAAGATCCATCGACATCACCGAAGACATGAGCGTGGATCGCAACGCCGTGGAAGCGACACCCCTTCACCCAATCGATGGAGTCGGGAGTCCTCTGCTGTACCAGCGCCTCCCACTGGACCTGCCAACCATCGACGAAGACGTGCTCATCCCCATTTCTGCCTACTACGGTGACATCGACCGATACGAGCGCTTGCGGCGGCCCAAGATGCTACCTTACGAACTGAACTGTTGTGTAATAGGCATCTATCACAACACAATGTTCGCCATCTGGTGGTCAAAACAGTCGATGGAGACCAAGGGCATCTGCGTCATCAGAGCGGCTATCAACGCACGCTTCATCATGAATAACGTGCTATCTCGCGCAACCACCGGCGACGACAAGAGCGACAATCCATACCTGATCTGATATCCCACAATTGCCAAAGCATCCACATACCGACACTTGGCGAAAGTGCGGCCACAGATGCTACCACAGGCTGTCCGCGCATGCATCGTCGGTGACTACCAGAACGTCTTCGATGAGCTTCTGCCGGATACCGTACCGGATGCAGCCCTCATGGCAGAGGCGAAGGAAAGCAGCAATGCGCACTACGCAAAGGCTCTAACAGAACGTGCTCGAGCGCTCGGTGGCGTCAAAGCTCTCGCGGCACACAAGCAGTGGCAGGAGAACACTCAACGCTCCTTGATGCACTCTGACAACATCGTCTTGAGCAAGATCGATCCCTCGAATTTGATCAGCGAGGTCCCAGGGTTATACAACGGCTTATCCTTCAACACCAAATCCGTCGAGTTAATGGCTTGTTTGCCAGACGTGTGGAAGCTGCCGCAGGAACCTGTGGCTCCCGTAAGGGTTGATTACTCAAGCTAGCCTCTAAAACAACCCGAGTTTGCAAGAAGATAAGGGGACGTGGCACCACTGGGCCAGGATGTCAGATATGAGATTTTCACGGCGTTGGTTGCACCACTGTCTTCGAGGATATGCATACAGTGGGACTTTGGCACAGGATCCTTCTGGCTCCGCCGTTAACGACCAAGCCGCCGACAGTAAAAGGGGCCAACTAGGTGAGACTGAGCTGTGTGAAATGGATCTTCTCGCGGACCAGGACAGCTTGCCGATGATAGTGATGTGGCCGTTTCAGGGACGTCTGGATCTCGGAGAAGACTGCTAGGTGTGAGGTGGGCCGCTTTCACTGTCCCTCGCTTGACGACCACACAAGGGTCTTGTAGCATAGCAACTATTTAGCATGGTATCAACACTCAAAGGCATCACTCATCCTGCTCCATCATGCTCAAGCAGTCGAGCTCGGTCTTGACAATCCGCTCAAACTCCTTGCGCTCCATGCCAGAACTTTTCGCCAACCGGAAAAGACTTTTGATATCTGTACTGATGTGTTGCTTCACGGCCATCTGTGCGCGATCGGATCCTCTGCTCACGCTACCGCGTTGAGAGGAGAGTTCGCTCATCTCCGCTGCTTTGGTCTCCAGGCGTTCTATGCTACTGGTGCTGGAGGAGATGGGCGAGATGGGTTCAGGGGCTGAGACGCGTTGTTCGGGTGGTGAAGAGGCGGGGAAGAGGCTTGTGCCGTTTGGTCGGGAGGTGCGACCGTCTGTTTGTTGGGATTGGGAATGTGGGAGGGCGCTGCCGTTGAGTGAGCTCTCGCCGAGCTCCGGGTGTTCTTCATCGGGGTCGTAGGCGTCCATGGCGGGTTGCACTTCGGCGCCATAGCGGGCGTAGTAGTCGAGCTCGGATTGTGTGCGCTGCCGTCCTGCTGCTGCTTGTGCGGTTGGAGGGGCTGCTGGGGCTGCTGCCTGCTGTGGAGCGGGCGTCCGGCTTGGTGTGCGGTCATAGGAGGCCCAGTAGTCGTCGTCTTCTTCTGCGTCTTTGGGCTGGCTGGGCTCTTGCTGGTTCTGTCCGCTATCCTGGCGTACTTGTGGCGCAGCTCTCGCGCTTGCAGCGTCCGTGGCTTCGAGTATGGTGTCGAACCACTCAGTGTCATCGTCCAAGTCTTCCAGGCTCTGCAGCTCTGACAGCTTCCAGCCTGCTCCCGTACCTCCATGCTCGTCTGTCTCGCACCATACGAAGATGGGCAGGAGTTCAAACTGCTCCACCTCTATCCTGGACTGTAGCGTCTCCTCATCCAACCTCCTGTACTTTGCGGGCCTCGTGTCGTCGAGCTCAACCTCGCCAGAAACAGGATGTGGCTCGAGTTGCATTCGTTCAATCACCGGCGGTAGCTTCTCCGCTCGCTCAGCGTCCCAGGAGAGTAAAGGCAGCCAGCCATCGCTTCTCGGAGCGTTGCCAGCCAAGAAGTTGACCCTCTGTCTTAAGAGTGGTGAAAGTAGTGGTAGGAGGGCAGGCGGTGGTCGAGGCGAGACGAAGGCTGTTGGCAGGCAGGCGAGCAGCGGCGGGAGCAGATCTCGAGAGTTGGGTGGTGGTGGTAGATGCATGGCTTTTGTGTTGCAGAGAAGAATGTATCGAATGTGTTCTTTACTCGTAGTGGTATGTCCAAGTTCTATGCTCGGTTGCAGGTGTTGATTTCCTGGTAGGAAGTTGAGCTTGGCTTTTCACATGCAACTGTTCAATTCACTGCACCCGCCGTCGAGCCCACACGTTCAAGAATGAGGAACACAGCGGAAGGAAAGAGGTTGCACTTAGCTGACCGAGCAAATCCCTCTTACGGGCCAGAGTGACCGCAGCAAACACAACACAGGCCCATTGCAGTGGGTCGGCAAAGGGTAAATGGAGAGCTTCTCACTTGTTGCCGTCGGCTTTGCAGCAGCTTCTCCTTTGGGCCGGCCGCCTTTTGCACGTGCTCGTCTCACTTCTCCCTTCCAGCCGCACGCGAACCTCGATCTCTGCTCGTGCTTCTCCCTCGTGTTCAGCCGGCTTTCCGCCACGCCTCGTCCAGAGTGGTCCGAGAGATCCAGATCGCACAAGGCGTTCTTGTTTCAGATGTCGCTTGTCCCGCAGTCAGACGCTTCCCCATTGGGCGGCCGCTAGAGTTTCGAGTTGACCTTCGCGCCGACCCCAGACTTCACTTCATCCTCTCCACCACTACTCGTGCTTTGTTCATCCTTCGATACAGCAACCACAGACGTCCTACCTCATGCTCTATAGTGAGACTGGGACTTACTCTGGCGTCGATGTATCCGCACGTGTCTTGACTCCCGAGCTGGAACGGCGTCGGACTCAGGTCCAAGCCCGCACACTACACCTCTTACATGCCCCGTGCGGCAACGTGTTTCGATGAGGAGACGCCCAGTCGCCATGCGTGAGAACCGCCCAAGCGAGCCCTCAACACCGCGTGAGCCCCATACGGGGTTTGGCGAGCCCGACCTCTATACAATAAGTCTCCCAATGTCGCTATTGTTTCGCGTTTCTTCTATTCACCGCTGCACCACTTTCTCTTCTCGTGCCTTCTCGACTCACTCGTTCGGTCGATTTCTCTTAAAACAAACGACACTCGTTACAGATCTGTGCTGGACGCAGGTTACTTTCATTAATATTATCACCCACCATTAATTCGTTCGTTGGACACGGCAAGCATGCACTACGTACCACAAATCCTGACCTCACTATGCATCCTGAGCTGGCATCAGGTGCATGCGGCACCGGTGAAAGCACATTCCTCCGGAGGAGCAGAACATATTGTCTTCATCAACAAGGACCACCCGATACCGCCGCGAGTGGAAGATGTCCTAGAACGTCTGGCCCTCAACGACAAGCACCCCGATGTGCGACGGGTGTTCAACAACAGCCAGTTTCAAGGCTTCGCTGCATCGATGCAGTCGCACTGCTTGGACTCTCTCGGCAAGATGGCCGACATCTCCATCGTTGAGCCGGCCACTACTGTCGCCAGTGCAGGTATGAACGTCCGGCCCAACGCACCCTGGGGCCTACAGCGTATCTCGACGTCATCCACTGTCCGCGGCAACGACAAGTCACTTGACTACACCTACTCCTTCTCGAACCAGCAGCTCGGCGGTGGAGCAGACATCTACATTGTCGATACCGGCATCTACACCGCCAACAACATCTTCGGAGGAAGAGCGAAAATGCTCTGGACCTTCGATGGCGACATGACCGACAACGACGGCCACGGCACACATGTGGCGGGCACAGCAGGCGGTTCCATCCTCGGCGTCGCCTCCAACGCTAACATCTTCGGCATCAAAGCCCTCGACAGCGACGGTGGAGGCTGGTCATCAGACGTCGTCGCCGGCATCGACCAAGTGATCAAATACCACGACCAGCGCAAATCCTCCGGCCAACCCTTCCTCGGCTCCGTCATGTCCATGTCCCTCGCTTCCACAGGCGAAGTCGGCGCCATGAACTCCGCCATCCAAGCCGCCATCGCCGCGGGCGTGCACACGGTCGTCGCAGCCGGCAACGAAGGCGACGACGCCTGCGATGCCTCGCCCGCCTCCAACGGCGGCTTGAACGGCCCTGCCATCACTGTCGGCGCAGTAGACATGGACACCCACCGCGCGGACTTCAGCAACTACGGACAGTGCGTCGACCTCTACGCCCCCGGCGTCAGCATCATCAGCTCCTGGATCGGCGGCCCGAACATGATCAACACGCTCTCCGGCACGTCGATGGCGACACCGCACGTCACTGGGATCGTGGCGTACGCGATGGCGAACAAGACGCTTGCGGCGGATCCGCAGTTGATGAAGGAGTGGGTGCGGATGACGGCGTTGTATATGGGGGAGGATGGGGTGTTGTTGGCGAACAACGGCGTGCAGGCGGATGAGGGGCAGGGGTTGGTGGGGTTTGATAGGATGACCGCGGCGGCTTTTGAGGATGCGAGGGATGAGAGGCCGGTGAGGTCGAAGAAGAAGTGGAGTAAGAAGGGAGGTAGGAAGGTCGGCAGGAAGGGGGGCAGGAAGGGAGGCAAGAAGGGAGGGGTTGCGAAGAGGATGAGTGAGGTGTGGGATAGTGTTGTGGAGAGTGTGGGGTTGTATTGACGTTCAAGTAATCGAGGAGCTTGAAAGAATTCACGCATTACGAGTAACGGCCGCGCTGTATTGGTAGTACTGAAAATGGGACATATTGTGCACTTTTGATCAACTCTGCATTGGACAATGTCTGTCGCTGCCCTATCTAAATGCAACGCCCGAGCGCCTTCGCTAAATCATGCTTGAATCGAGGGTATCATGCCCTGCCCTATGCGCCTTCCTTTTCGTGATCGCAGAGTGAACGCTCTTTTCCCTTGCAAACCCCACAAAAGACAGCAGCTGCCGGAAGGTGAAGGAAGGCGCAATCAAATAACAGCCATCAAAATTCAGTGCTGTCCTGTGCACTCCGCCTCTGCTTCCGGTTGTAGAACTTGCGCTTGTCCTCGCCACCCCAGTACAGCGCAAAGGCACCAGGGTTGACGCTCGCGCGAGGGTCGAAGGTCGGGTTCTGGTCTTCAACAGTCTTCACGATGGCCTCGAGATGAGATGCAATCTCGTCCGGCTTCGCTGGGAAGTAGCAGAGGTAGCCGGTGCTGCTGACACGGTGATGGAAAATGGGTGTCTCGAACTTGACGCGAGGTTGGGAGTTTGGGAAGTCGGGCGGGATAGAGAGGGTCACGTTGAAGATGCCTCCTTCTAGGTTGGTCGATGAGTTGCCGAAGATGGTGAGGCGCCAGACGAACGGGTTCTTGGAATTTGGAAGGCTGATCTCCATCCGTGAGCCGGGGTAGGAGGTGTGGTTCCACTTATGCTCAAACTGTTTGAATTGGAACGCGAGCTGCGTGGCGAGCTGAGTCCCCTGGTCGACCTGTACCGCGCCTTGCGACTCCCAGCAGATACGTTCCATTTCGAGGTGGTCGTGGATGCGCTTGAGGCGGCGTTCGAGCCCGGCGTAGTCAAAGGAGCCTTCAATGCTGTTGGGCGGGTATTCGAACGGCATGCGCGTGAAGGCCTTGCCATCAGCTTGCTCGCTCTTTGCCGCGTTGGTGGCCTTGAGGTAGCTATCGTAGTACCATAGAAAGCGGCGTTTGATCATGTCCGTGAAGGGTTCCCACCTGCCGGAGTCGAGCGCGGCGAATGTGGCTTCTGCATCGTACTCACGAACGGACGTGTCGGTGTTTGGAGTTTCGGAGCCATCGTCAACCGCCTCTGCAAATGTCATCTTTCCAGCCGGCGTTTGAGCCTTGCTGCGGATTCGGCTGTAGACCGCAGGGATCTTGTTCTCATCGATACACAGCAGAGCCTCCATGCGCTGAATGACCGTGATACGCAATGTCTCATGGCGGATCTTCGCAATGTACGCCTGTGGCTCCGGTTCCTCTTTCTTTGACTCTTCATGACCGGGCTCGTTCTCGTAGGGATGCGCACTCATCAAACTCTGGATGCTCAGCAGAATGCTCTCCAAGCCCTGTGCACTGCTCCACTCCTCACCCGGCTCGCCTCGCCATGTGCCCAGGATGCTTAGACACACCTTGCCGCAGTTGTAGATGTTGGGGTTGAAGCGACATCTCCCAGAGTTGGTGGTGATGCAGGTCACCGCGGGACTTTTGATGGGATAGTCCTTGCCAAACTGGAGGTTGAATTCGAAGAAGCCGAACTCGTAGGGTGTCTCTGGAGGTCCGATGATGCAAGCCCGTACGTGACGGACATCACTGTCCTGGCATGCGACAGCGAGCGAAAGGTCACTGCCCTTCTGTACCTGAGCTATCTCCCTGGCGATGCGCGCTGTTGCTCCTGATGTGTTGGGTGACGATGTGTTCTGCCTGTTCGCCATGCTGTGTAGTGGTGGAGGGAGCAGTGAGAGAGGGCGTGGGAGAGGTCATAGCATGGTGTGGTGAGGGTTGTTTGTGTTTTCGTGAAAGAAGGCTGGAGGTTGGAAGTTGCTCCAGCCAGGCACCGAAAGCTCAAGCCATTGGGAAAGGTGGGGTCGGATCTAAAGTTATCTTAGCGTGGACCCTGATCATCTTCACTTCACGCGCTTCCACGCTCTCTCCACGTTCAAGAATAGCAGCCATCCACTCTTCTCTACGACGGTTGCGGTGAAACAGGCCACATTACTCTGGTCAGCAGGCGGCCGTTGTCTGCGAGAGCGTCCCTTTCACGGCTACTCTGACCTACTAGTGGACCGCTTTCACTTCATCGAGACGTTTGAGCGGCCAAATCTCGAACATGTGGGCACAACCAACATCCAACAGACTCACAAGGATACTTGCTGACATTCCTTAGGGTCGTATTCAATTTGATGATAATTTCGAAGTCCGGCGGATTAATTTACAATCGTACTTTCTCCCCAGGCCTGCAGAAGCTCGACAGCAACGAGTATCTCATCCTCGCCGGTACTTTCCACGGCATCCACGCCATCAGTCGATCCATCAACCCTGCGCCGCCAGCCGAGCAGCTACCAGGCAATCGCAGACCTCCTACGACCGGAATTGAGAGTCTGGAGAGCAGCCATTTTAGGCTTACATGCTTTCAAGCACCCACAGGCGTGAAGTTCTTGCTGGTCACGAGTCCGGAGCAGCCGAATACAGATGTTGTGGTGAGGAGGTGCTATGAGCTGTACGGAGACTTTGTAATGAAGAATCCCTTCTATTCAATGGAGATGCCGATACGGGTCGAGAAGTTTGATAGGGCACTGGGTGGGTATCTGGTGCGGCCATGAACAGGCGGAACACTTGCGAATATGCGGGCGACGAACGACGATCCCATAGTGTCTCGCTGCATTGAGACTATCTGGCCCTCTACGTCCGTACTAGGCACAAGCGCTGGGCGAATCCTGACCAGAAAGCAACCCAGGACCGGTGTCCTGGACGATTTGTTGCGATACGCAAAGAAACGGTCTCTGCTGGGGTCAAAAGAGGACGTGCAACTGTATTTTGCGGCCTGCACTAACCACGCGATGCGACCCCAGCCGGACGGCTTTGGAGCAACGGGACGATGTGCGATAAGGAATGCAGGAATGCGGTAGGTAGCAATTGAGAGCTCATCATGACCAACATATGGACAATACCAAAGAAAGCACTTTGCAACCACCAAGCTCATTTCGTAGCAGGTACCTCCTGCCTCCGAGAAAATCGGATATGGACCCGGATTTGACCGAGAGCCTCTTGTGTGCCTCCGCTGCCTCCCCACAAGCTCATCCACAATCCTTGTTGCCCATGGTATCTCTCGTTATTCACAATGTCCCACTCTTTCTTCACTTCACCCACTCTTCTCCCACTTCACTCATCGTATGGTATATCGCACTTATTAGCAGTCCGCGCAACATTCACAACACTCTGCACAACATTCACATCCCTCCTCGCACACGAAACAACAGCACAATGTCGCAAGACAGGCCTTGAAGCACCCGCCGCCGCCTCCTCCACCGCTTTGGCGTGGGGGTGGTCTGTCAAGCATTGACTGTCAGTTGCATGTGTTCCGTTGAAGTGTATATGGTTGTCACTCACCCTTGCTGATACTGCATCGGAGGCGGCCCTTGCTGGTACTGTTGCGGCGGGGGTCCATAGTTGCCTTGCGGAGGGGGATAATTGCCCTGCGGAGGGCCGTAGCTGTATGCGCTGGTCAGTGACTCTTCGCAATGCCTTTCTCGCGCGATACGACATACTATGCCTGCTGCGGCTGGTTCGGGTAGCCGTAGCCAGGCTGTTGCTGGCCGTAATAGCCTTGTGCCGACATTGCGGTGGTGGATAGGCTCCCGCTTTCGAGGTGGGGAGATGTCTTGGTTGCTTTATCGCCGGCGTCAGCGGCGTGGCAGGTCGGGGAAGGTTGTTGTTGATGCCGCGCAGCTGGTAACAACAGATGTCACAGGAACGATGCGGTGAAAATGTGTCAAGAGGCGCTGTCACCTGGCGAGTCGACCGACCGTCGCAAGGTGTCGATAGTAAGGTCGAGAGGTGTTGTCAGCAGGTCGGGGACGGTGGAGGCCAAGGAGGCAAGCGAGAGATGAAGCTTTGCTTTGCAGGGAGGGTTGCCGCCGATTCCAACTGCCACGTGCACCAACAATGTGTTTGATGGACAGTCAGCTGCTGATTGATGGTGTTGCTCTCAAGAAAGTTGGTGTGGAGGACAATTTTGTAGGTTAATATGGTCTTGCGCCTCCACGACTTGTACGTATTGCTGCGTCTGCTGAGCCACACTAACAAGGACATCAACACACCATGCACACTCTAATGTATTACGTGGCTCGAAGCCGGCTCGCCGGCAGCCGGGCCGACTGGGACATCTGGCGAGATATACAATGTAACTTGTACACTTCCCTCAAGGCCTATCAAGACACCATCCCATATCCAGGAACGCTTCGTAAAAGCAACAGATGGAAGGCTAAAGATGTATAGAGCAATGCCAATGCTATCCAACGCCGCCAATGCAGCAGGGTTAAACGCTTTCGCTATGCACACCAAGCAACTGAATCCCCAAGCACTCCATCATTAACGCCACACATGCAGCTTACCCGACGACCTCCTCCATCTACCGGCGCGGGTCTAGACCGCTCCTCATGCTCCCCAACGATGGATCTATCGCTGCCGACTGAACGCTGAGATCCATTTCGTCTGCTTCGGCCGGGTCGACCACCACTTCGACATCGTTCGCGAGCGCCCTTACGCTCTGGCGTCGCGGCTGTCTCGCCATGGACTGCATGGCGATGAAGCGGAGCATCAAGTCTTTGACAAGACTCCAGTTGTGCTGCTCCGTTTGGTACAAGCAGCGCGTCAAGTGTGCAACGTACCAGGATTTCGAGGCCGAAGAGGGAGCAGTGGCGAAGGCTGTGAGGAGACTATGGTTTATTAGTACCTCTTTGATGTACTCCTGGAGCAAATACTCACATTCGCAGGTGCAGCGTATGACAAGCTTCCCAAGCATCGTCCGGCAGTCTGGACATTACGCTGAACAACTCCACAGCCTGCAACTGCAGCCTCGCAGAGTTTGCGGCAAGAGGACTGTAAGCCGCAAGATGCAATCCAGCCGCCAACTTGCAGGCATATGCAAGGGCGCCGTCGTACTTTACAGCCACTGTGGGCTCTGGCTGCTTCAAGAACTGATACCAGCCTTGGACCTCCATCTCCAAAGTAGACGGCGTGATGGAAGGCTGCAATGCCAAATCTTCCGGTGGATCGTCCGGGCCGACTCTCTCAGGTATGCTCATGATCAAATCACTGATCTCATCCAGCATGTCTTGATCCGGCTGTAGCTGCGGCGTGTCTTGCAGTGAGCTGGGCTGCGAGGTGTCCCCGGCCGTGTACAGAGGCGCTTCACTGAAAAAAACCGCATGGACGAGATCAAGCCTGGTCGATGTTAGTGCGTTGAAGGACATCTGCAAGTATGATGACTTACATCTGGAGAAACATGGCCAAACCGCCGTTGTCTCCGATTCTGACTGTTCCTCCCCGGAGCCTGATGATCTGGCAGAGACCGTGAAGGTGCATGGTAGCCTCCCTCGAGCCACGAGAGATTTCATAGCTGGTCAGGCAAGCCAGCGCTCCGATCGTCCTATCTTCGAGTGCCTCGGTGGGGCTCTTCAGCCGTCTGTTGATGAGCGCGAGAACTTTGGTCTTGAGGAGGTCGGTATCCGCCCGGGTTTGACCAGGCTCCAGAGCGTCCAGGTATCCGATCGACTTCAGACATAGAGCAAACAACAGCATCTGCGACGTGGTATCGTTTGACGGATCGCCGGGCAGGTCAAGCTCAGGCTGTGAAGGCCATTGCGCACCAAGCCAATGGTTGTACCGCTGACATATGCTCAGCAGATGCTCCAGTTGACCAGGAGTATCGAGTGGGTTGATATCGTCGAAGGTCGGTCGACGTGGCCTCTGGCGTCGAGGTAAGTTGACCGTAAACGTGCCAAAGACTCCCGGCTGTGCTCTGGTACTGGCCCGTTGTCTGATATTACGACTCAGCTTCGCCTGCTCATCGCTAATCGAAGTTTTTGGACTGGGACGCCTCTGCTTGACGCCCTCTTCATCATGAATCGTCGGCAACTCGTCTCGGGACAAGCTACTACTGGTTCGTCGATGTACCTCCAGGTCCGTTGGGAGAGATTGAGTGCTGCCTTTGCGTTTCCTGGACTCTTGTCTGGACCCGCCTGCAGACGATTGCGGAGGACTCGAAGCCTCTGAAGGTGAGCCTTCTGTGCTTTCGGGCGTCGATTCTTCGAAACGCTGTCGTCTTCTGAAGTCGCGCATGGCCTGGCTCCGGATCTTTCGGCGCGTCTCGTCGTCATGTTCGGTTTGACCTGGTGTTACGTTGACGAATTGGAACGACATGGTCTGCCTCTCGAAGGCGATATCCGTAGGTGAGCGAGCTCAACGCCAAAGAACTCTGGTGAAAAGACTGATCGTCGTTCAAAAGTCGGATCTCCAGCAAGCGTGGTCGACTCTGGTGGCTTTGCGTATGGTTGCAGGCGGTTGAAGGAAAGGCTGGGTATTCGAGACGAAGGCAATGTGTCTTGGGCTCTTGGTAGGTCGTTCCGTTGTCTTCTATATGCTTTGGAGCAGACGTCCATATTCTATCTCACTTTTGGTACTGGCATACTGTCAACGGGGCCAACATCTCATCTATGCCGCGACTTAGACATCCTACTGTGCTAATACAGTACACGCCGATCAATCTCCTACGCTGACTCTCTGGACGCAGCATCGCTGTGTCGGTGTTCACCATCGTCTAAATTAGAGCCGCAACAACTCAAGCATGGCATACTGTCTGCTCATTCGCTCGACGATCACAGGACAATGACCTGGCCCAATGGCTCAGACTAAGGAGCTGAATAAGGTGAAATCCAAGGGTCGTGGACACCGAGCAGAGGCCACTATGCCGGAGCCTAGCTGGCGTCGGAGTGCAGCGTCTGCGATCCGCCGTCTGGCGGTCACTGACGGCGGTAGTGCCATTGCGTGCGTAGGTTAGTGCACGCTTGGTCATTTCAAGCTCTGCCCTACGCCACGAGGAAGGCTCCAGGATAGGTAAAGAGGATCTAAGGCGGTGGACACGGAATCAGACCGACGAGTTACTCGAGCAGAAGCATTTAGGCAGACGCTTTTGGAAGCTGTCCAGCGAGATATCTGAAGTAGTCGATTGCTCTTCCGTAGATGGGTCCAGGGTCATTGAGTGAAGTCTGGTCCAACAAGGCGGTCGCTTCGGCCCCAAGATATGTCGAAGGAGCAAGTAGCTCAACGCTAGGAGCGCTGCGTTCGCCTACATCTCCCAAGTCAAGGCAAGTATCGGCGTTGAGCCTCCTACACTGCAAAGACGGCGACCGACTGCACCGCCTGATTGCAGATCGTCTTTGGGCCTTGTTCCCTCGCGTACCTCGTCGGAAGCACATCCTTGTCACTTCTGGATCACTGCAACGATGGGAGACGTAGAGACGAGGAGTATCCGATCGATATCGAAGCGGATAGAGCACCTCAGCATGTAGTTCACACATTGCATACTGGACCTTGAACTTGGCACCTCTTCAACACAGCCATTCATCTACATCGTTTTTGAGAAATCAATGGACGGAGAATTGATGTGTCCCTACCCCATCGATCAACCATCGACCAACGGATAGGGCTTAAGGGCTACAGGGATCCTCAACGAACACTCACGTCGACATCACCTCAAGCATCGTGACTGGGTGTTCCAAGAATGCTACAGCGGCGACGCCGAATGCACCAACATCCCGTAGGTCGATCTCGAAAAGCAGCAGACCGTCTATTTCGGCGACAAGCTATACTTGCCGATGCTCGCTATCGAGCCCTCGTTCTCAGGATTGATCGGCGGACGGCTGGGCTGTAGTTGATGTAGGGCCGCAGGCCTTTGGCGGTCTGTGCGGGAGCAGTATCAAGATTGATGCTGCTCGAGGAACGCTGGACTACACTTCGAACAGGACGACTCAGCTGCGGTTTTGAGAAATTTGATTGAATTGACATGGACGACTCCAAATGTATCAACAAAGTCCTGGCTCAGACGCCTTCCCACTCCAATGGCCCCAGAATACCACGAGCGATGCCTCCATCAAGATACACCATAAACAGCTGCTAGGCACCAACATTTCGTGTCAATTAGCACGCCATATGCCAAGTGCGCCAACGTTCATCTCCATGGTATCTTCATCGCTAAACATCAACGTCCATCAATTCGTTCGTTCGTAAATATCAAATGCCTTCCACCGAGCTCACGTCCAAGTAAGCGGCGCATCAAGCTTGCACAGCAGTTCGCGCCAAACTCCTCTTCAATCCCAAACTTGACCGCCCTGCCTCCCTCGCACACGACCTAATCTGCTCGTCTGCAGCAAACGAGCCAGCTTCAAGCCTCCCCGCCTCTTTGCCAATGCTGTACCCAGCACTGAAACTCAAGGCACTCAAGAACACCACAACACCTGCCGAAACAACCCACGTTAGCAGCGTGGGGGAGACATGCAGGTCCTCGCTGGGAGATGTGCGTCGTGCCTTCTTCAAGGCGCGCCGCTCACGACTGGAACTCCGGCCGCTGGCTGCTTTCCGCTTGGTGTCTTTGTGCTGATCGGTTGAGGTAGACGTCGATGTTGAGTGACGCCGAAATGTGGGGTGGAAGGTGGGTTCCTGGAGCTGTGGTGGCGAGCGGGCTTGGAGTGCAGATTCGGGTACTAGGCGGAAAGACATTGGATCGATGCGGTTGCTGCGCGGCTGTTGTTGTGTAGCCGCAGTAGTGTTTCGCTTATTGTCCGGTTTGCCTAGATTGCGAGCAGCGGCAGCACAAGAAAGGAGCGTTGAGAGGCTAGTCCGGAGAGCCTCGTCATGAGCTGATGCATCGTGAGCAGGAAATAGTATGTTTTGCGGCAGGTGACTCGAGCGTCGAGTCTCTGTATTCGGCGCCAACGACGGTCGCTGGAACGATCGGGATTCTCGCCGCTGCGATGGAAAATAGGACCCAGACACTTGCTGGCTCGAAGTGCGTGACTGTCCACTAGGCGGATGCGTGAAGGCGTTAGGTTGTGGTGTGAAGCATTCTTCGTTGCGTATCGGCTGATTGATCGCTGTTCGGTTCTCGTCATCGTCAGAGGATTCCGAGTTCAGGCCTAGGCTTGGTCTGCTGGAGACGCTGCTTGGAATGATCGGCCCTTCGTTTGAAGACGTCATGATCTTGTCCGACTCGCTCTCGCTCTCCTCATACTCTTCCTGACTGCTGGCCCCTCCTCCACTTGAGGGTTCGCGAGATATCCCCAACCTGGTTGGAGCGTTCTGCCGGAATGTCCGTCTTCGACGAGTTCTTGGATCGTTCTGTACTCTTAGACCTGCTGTAATGACTTCTTCGCCGATGGAAGAGAGGGATGAGGACGATGGCTGGGAAGAGATCTCGACCCAAGAGTCTATGGCGTAGTAGTCAGCGGCCAGCTCATGTATATCTGGATACCTCCACATTGCTCAAGGTGTAACATGTACATGTACACTAAGGCGGTAGAGTTGTGTGCAGCAAGGGAGGATCTCAACCCGGCCATCGATGGGCGGAGGACTGACCTTCGGACCGTATGCGCTGGTCAGTCGGAACTGACGAGGCCATGTTTCGCGTAGGACCCGGGAGGCTGTTCAGATCGCCGGATTGTGTTCGATTCGGTTGATGCATAGCAGGCGACAACCCTCAGAAGAGCAGCGACACAGTGTCTGTATTCCTTGCCGTCTCACTCTTCTGGCGCGGCTTGACCGCTTTCTTGTCTTCGCAATGCCAGCCCTGCAAGAGTGCTGCCGCCGTCCGTCTTGAAGTCACTGCTTGAGGAGGGTTGCGATACTGGATTGCTGGAAGGAAGGTTGCGAACAGGCTCGCCAGACAGCAGGTGAGGTGTGGTCTCGACGTGGTGTCGGGTGGTCTCATCAGCAGGTGGCTTGGTGAGGTGCGTGGATCAACGTATGATGCGGCGTGGGGGTCAGGCGGGGTGAGATCGACCCGACATCAACGAGTATGCTGGACAGACATCACCATATAGAGATCACAATAGAAGGACGGGATCAGATGGACAGACAAATGAAGTTCTCAACGCAGGAGATTTTGCGCCGCGTACCATGGGGGATAAAGATGCGCTCCCTTGCGTTACTTGTTATCACGCTCATACCGGATGGACATCACACCAAGAGATCATGGAGACAGAAGGTTCCATAAACACCATTGCATTGTGTACACGACTTCAGTACTCTAGGAAAGAGTACAGATCCATTCCCATGAACGCCGCATGAACGCACCAGCAACACTTTTAGATCCGTTGATCAGCACCGTCGTCTCTTTCGGTACAGTCGTGAGGTCACAGTCGAAGGCAGCGCTGAGGGTGAAGCACCAAGCGCAGGCCGTCGACTGAAGTAGTTCGTGGACAAACCAGCTTAGAAGGTCGTCTTCTTGCCGGAGAAGTCGCCGAAGCCACCCCTGTTGAACGAACCTCCTCCACGACCGCCGCCACGACCCCGTCCGCGATCGTTGAAGCCGCCGCGACCCCTACCCCCTCGACCACCTCGTCCGCCACGATCGCCAAACCCGCCTCGGCCACCTCCGCGACCGCCGAACCCACCGCGCGGCGAGTCGTTGGACTTGGGCGTAGCATAGTCGAGCCTGATCGCACGTCCAGCAATCTCCGCACCTTGAAGACCCTCGAAGGCAGCCTTGGCCTCATCGAGATTGCCCATCTCAACGTACCCGTATCCCTTGTAGTCGCCGGTCTCCCGGTCGGTGGGCAGACGAACCGCGTTGATCGAGCCGAACTCTTCGAAGGATGCCGAGACCGCGCTCTCATCCGCGTTGAAGGACAGATTGCCGACAAAGAGAGTGGTGCTTGGTTCCTTTGGCGCATCACCATACCTCTGAGCGCGCTCGGAGCTACGCTGCTGCGGGGTCTGGCCTTGACCAGGCTCGGGACGGGGGTTGCTCATGTCGACGCGGATGGCACGACCGTCGACGTCGGCGCCGTTCTTGCCCTCGAATGCTGCGACAGCGTCGGTGACATCCTCGAACTCGACGTAGCCGAAACCCTTGCTCCTGCCGGACTCACGGTCGGTGATGATGCGGACACCCTTCAGCTGGCCGAACTCCTCAAACTCGCGCGTCAACCACTCCTCGTCGATGTTGAAGCTCAGATTGCCGACGAACAAGTTGGCCGTGGCGTCCTTCTGCTGGCCTTCGACCGTGACCTTCAACTTCTTGCCAGCCGGCGTGACGGTCTCAGAAGCCTTGCGCTTCTTGTTCACCGGCTGCTCGGTCTTGATCACCTCTTCTTCCTGATCAGATGACGACTCATCGGACGATGCATCTTCGGCACCCGCGCCGGCCTTCGCCTCGGCCTCGTCAGAGTCGGATGCGGAAGACGCTTCAGAGTCGGAGGCGTCGCTCTCGTCGGAGGTGGCGGCAGCTTTGCCATTAACCTTGGCACCTCCCTCCTCGCTGTCGGAGCTGTCGGAAGACTCGTCGTCGTCCTGAGCCGCCTTGGATGCACCGTTGGTCTTCGGGGCAGCGGGCTTCTTGGCCGGAGCCTCTTCCTCGCTGTCGGAATCGGAAGAAGCGTCAGAGTCGCTGTCAGACTCGTCCTTCTTGTTGACAGCCTTGGCAGCGCCATTGGTCTTTGGCTTTGCCTTGGTGTCCACCTCCATACTCTCATCGTCGCTGCTGGCAGAGCTTGCGCTCGTGTCCTCACCGTCTTCGCTCTCGCTGGAAGGCTCAGGAGTGGGCTCCTTCTTGCTCTTCTTTGACTTCTTCTCAACCTTCTTGGCAACATCTTTTGCGGTCTTCTTTCCGCTCTCAACTGGCTTTGCCACACGGCCAGCCTTGACGGTCTCGATTGGCTTGCTTGACGGCTTGCTTGACGCCTTGCTTGGCGCAGCAGCCGACTTGCTTTCCTTCTTGACCTTAGCCATTGCTGAAGGTTTGTGAAGAGATGTCTACGTCTTTAGTCAGTGTCTCGCTTCCCCAAATGAGCCCTCAGCCGTCAAGCTACAGTTGTAGCAGTAGTCTCTCCTCTCAAACACCCAGCAGCCGCAAGAACGCAAGCACCCAACAGTTGCGAGAACGACGAGCGTCCAAACGATGGTAGCAGTAGCCCACGAGCGACAGAGTCGCTTCAAGCCCTCAAAAAGCCCTCAGATGTGTCACTGTGTGACGTGAAGAAGCCCACGAGTACGATTTGCTCAATAGCGACGAAGTCGCTGTATGCCCTCTGGTCGAAGGCAAAGGCAGTGCGTTCCCACAAGAGCCGATGCCGTGTATCCGACGTTTGATCAAGCCCACTGATTGTAAGTTGTGCCGACGACTGCTTTTGCAGTGATGACGCTCTTTCACGACCGCAGCGACGTGAAGATGGGAAGCCAACGAACCGATATGTGATGCGCTGGGGCGCAGATGTTTCGCAACGATGCTGGTGTATGCCGACTGTGTAGCGACAAGCCCTCTGTAGAATGTGTGATGATGTTGGAAAAGTGTCGGTGGCAGGCAAGAAAAGCTCGAGAAGCTCGAGTCTTAAAAATTTCGAAAGGCGCTAGGCTAGCGCCGATGCCCAGCGGCTAGCCCGCATTGGGACGGAGCTCCTCTTCATTCACCTCGACCCTGACTGGACTTGATGTGGAAGCAACCTGGAAGTGTTCTGTCGCGAGATCGGAGCTGTACCTTTACTGGCTGCTGGAGTAACACAAGCAATACCATGCAGCGATAACATTCGCGGACCACAATCATGCCGCCGTCTTCCTCACACCGACCGCGCAAGAAGCGAAAAGCGGAGATATCTAGCAGCAGCTCCAATGGCACAGTATCCTACGATGCCAACACGAAAAGAGAGAAGCCCGCTTTCCCTCTGGTAGCCTTCTTCTGGCCTGCTCGTGGAACCTCAATCTCCCAATGGATCCTGCTGCCATGCATTCTTATGGTAGTGGGCCTCTTCCGCTGGTGCACTGGCATATGGCCTTATTCTGGCTTCCGCAAACCTCCTATGCATGGCGACTTCGAAGCGCAACGACACTGGATGGAATTGACGACCAATTTGCCGTTAACCCACTGGTACTTCCACAATCTGGAGTGGTGGGGCCTCGACTATCCCCCCTTGACTGCGTACCACTCCTGGCTGCTCGGCAAGGTCGGAGCGTTGATTAGGCCCGAATGGTTCGCGCTCTACCTCTCACGGGGTATGGATGACCTGGATCTCAAGGTCTTCATGCGGGCTACTGTTATCATTTCGGAGTACCTCGTCTACATCCCTGCCGTGATAATCTGCGTCCGGCACTTCGCGAAGCTCTACCACATCAACTCGTGGGAGTCGTCCATCGCGTTGACGGCTATTCTGATGCAACCGGCGACCATACTCATCGACCATGGCCACTTCCAATACAACACCGTCATGCTTGGCTTTGTTGTTGCAACCATCTCCAGCATGCTGGCAGGAAGAGCACTCTGGAGCTGCGTCTTCTTCGTCGGTGCATTGGGCTTCAAGCAAATGGCGCTGTTCTACGCGCCTGCTGTGGCTGCTTACCTGGCTGGGGTGTGCCTTTTCCCAAGGGTGAATCCACTTCGCTTTCTCGGAATCGCGACTGTAACGATTGCTTCCTTTGGAATTCTGTACCTCCCGCTGCTGCTAGGCACCACCTACGACACTTACAGGAACGTGCCACTGTCCTCCGATGTGGTCAAACCGGCTCTGCTCTCTGCTTTCCCATTTGAAATCAAGGAAAAAACGTGGTACTACCCATACTTGCTCCAGCTGGCGCAATCGACCCACCGCATCTTCCCATTCGCGCGTGGGCTCTTCGAAGATAAAGTGGCGAACGTCTGGTGCGCGGTCCACAGCTCTGGCGTCCACAAGCTACATCAATATTCATCAACACTTCTAAGCCGGGCCGCGCTGGCCTTGACGTTGGCATCAATTGCACCGCCTTGTGTAATCCTCTTTCTGAGGCCGAAGAGGCGACTCACTCCGCTAGCCTTCGCCGCCACAGCCTGGGGATTCTTTCTCTGCTCCTACCAAGTCCACGAGAAGAACATACTGCTTCCACTACTGCCAATGACCTTGCTTCTCGCCTCGGATGGTGGTATGAACCCCGCCATCAGAGCATGGGTTGGCTATGCGAACTTGCTCGGCTGCTGGACCATGTTCCCACTGCTCGCGCGCGACGAGCTTCGCATACCTTACGTCGTGTTGACGTTACTGTGGAGCTACCTCGTTGGTCTGCCGCCTTGCAGCTTCAGCTTGTACTTTGGTCAAGTGAGCGGCGACAGTCTGCATTGGAGCACGAAGCTACTCCATCTCGTCACATATCTGGCCATGCTCGTGTGGCACGGGGTCGAGCTCTTCATGAGGCCACCATCCGACAAACCGGACTTGTGGGTCGTGGCGAATGTATGCATAGGTGCTGCCGGCTTCGGTATCTGCTACCTATGGTGCTTGTGGCGTCTGTTGGAGGACAGCGGCCTCCTCGTTGATCTTGGCCTGGTAAAGAAGTCGAGCACCGATGCAGAGAAGAAGAAGCAGTAATAGAGCTAGACCACTATACCCTTTTGTTCGTTCAGCGGAGAAGGTTGGTCTGCTGTGTATAGATACATGTATTTTACATTTCAACTTCTTCCATGCGCCGCCTCATGCCCCGCTGTCTATGCAAACACCGCGCGATGCAGCCCTTCATTCTTCATCGTTCTATGCCATGTTGAACCCATAGCTCGCCATGCAGCTCCTGTATTTGCCCACTAGGTCTTTACACGCGTCCTGCGGGTCCGAGGCGTTGGAGAAGAGCATGCATTCGTCTCGTGCGGACTTCTCGTCTTTGCATACGCAGCAGGGCTGTAAAGTCGTCAGCTAAGGGCCCATAAGAAATGGATGAGGGACTATAGATGTACCTTCACCTTCGGTGCGCCTTCATTGCCTTGCGGTTTGAGATCGGCCGCGAGGTTGTTGGGCTGGGGTGGATCTGCGCTGCTGTTAGTTGTCGTGGCGGCGCGTGTGGTCTCGCTTGATGCGTACTTGATGATAGTGGCGATGCTGCTTTTGTCGACATGGTTGCGTTATGAAAGTGTTGTTCTCGAGGCGACTCTATCAACTCATCTTCAAAGAATGACCATTACCAAAGCACATCTTGGCGCTGCGGGGCCCTGCATATCTGTCCGTGACGATCCTAGCGGCTTTGGAAAGCTTAAACCTTGAATTGTTTATGAACCGAGAAACTGCTTCTTGATTCCGACCTGGACCAGGACTTCCATCACTCGACACAACACCCCATGGCCAACGTCTTCTCCCTCCGAGGGCAGGCGCTCAAGCTCAACACCGCAGCCGACCTGCAAAAACACATCAAGCCGCTAGAAGACAACCCCCACGTCGAGGAGATTCACATCGAAGGCAACACGATCGGCGTCGAAGCCTCGCAAGCTCTCGCAAAGATCCTCGAAACCAAAAGCTCCCTCAAATACGCCAATCTTGCCGACATCTTCACCGGAAGACTACTAGCAGAAATCCCACAAGCTCTCGACGCTCTGCTGCAAGCATTACTGAAATGCCCTAACCTTCACACGATCAACTTGAACGACAACGCCTTCGGCCTGAATACTGTCGAGCCTCTCCGACCTTTCCTCAGCCAACATACGCCTCTCCAACACCTCTACCTTAACAACAACGGCCTGGGACCAGCAGCGGGCACTCTTGTCGCAGAAGCATTAGCGCAGCTCGCAGAGAAAAAGGCAGCGGCGCGGAAGGATGGCAAGGATGTGGCAGACCTCGAGACTGTTGTGTGCGGTCGCAACCGGCTGGAGACGGGCAGTATGGCGGCGTGGGTGAAGGCATACCAGGCGAACAACAAGGTGAAGACGGTCAAGATGGTGCAGAACGGCATACGGCAGGAAGGAATCGGCATGTTGCTGCAGCACGGCCTGTCTGCTTGCACGCAGCTCGAGACGCTGGATCTGCAAGACAACACTTTCACAGCGCTAGCGGCCAAGACGCTGGCGAATGTGGTGTCGAAGTGGACGGAGTTGAGAGATCTGGGAGTGGGCGACAGTTTGCTCAGCGCGCGGGGTGGCGTTATGCTGGGCGATGCGCTGGCGAAGGGGAAGAATCCGAAGATTGAGATTTTGAGGCTGCAGTTCAACGAGATCGATACCAAGGGCCTCAAGGCTTTGACGGACGCGGCGACAGGCTCTGGTCTTCCACGGTTACGGCGCGTCGAGCTCAACGGCAACAAGTTTAGCGAAGATGATACGAACATCGAGAAGCTGCGCGATATCTTGGACAAGCGTAAGGAGGAGCACGCCGAGGAGTACCCGGGCGTTGATGAAGATGATGAGGACGCGTGGGGCATCGACGAGCTGGATGAGCTTGAAGAAGAGGATGAGGAGGACGAAGATGAGGTAGATGTTGAGGAAGAAGACGAGGAGGAGAAGATCGTCAAAGACGCTGATGCCGCGGAGGAGGAGCCCGTTGCGCAGGAGAAGGATAAAGATGTTGATGATCTCGCGGATGTGCTGGAAAAGACGGAGTTGAAGTAAGATTCAATTCAGCACGATGCTTACTTTGTTGGAGTCAATCAGGCAAGGCGGAAGATAGAATTAAGATACCATTGAGGAGCGGGAGAATTGGCATGCCGTTGGAAACGTGCTGCAGAGATCCGTTCCTCTACCGCGGAATTAAGCGCGACACCCTAGTACGTCGACATAACTTGTCGTGCTGACCCAAAGTGTTTAATGGCTGTCTACACAGACCGCTTTGTCAAGCTGATGAATCGAAATATGTATTGTTGCAGAATCAATCTCTCAAACTGAGCTCTCCGCCCCACTTGCCTTGCGTGATCTCGCAACTGACGCCGGAAATACGGCAAAAACACTTGATGGTCGTGATCATGCAAAGTTCTCGCCTTCACACCATCTAATCATCACAGACAACCCAAGCTCGAAGGACAGTATTCTTGACGATGTCTTCCTCCGAAGAGGCAGCTTTGACAGCGGGGTCACCGCGCAGCTCCATCTCCAAAACAACGCCAGATGGACATACATCCACACGACCGGTGGAAAATGACGATGAAGGCGTTGAAGGAGACGAACAGCTCGAACGCCGTCTCCGATTGAAGGTCGACCTCAGGCTCTGCACGATCGCCGGCATACTCTGCTCATTGAATCTCTTGGACTCCGGCGTGATATCGTCGGCTTCAGTCACATCGATGATATCTGACTTGGGCCTCGAAGGCAATCGATACTCCGTCTCCATCTTCATCTTCACTATTGCGAGTATTGCATTTCAGCTCCCGTCGACCATCGCTGTGAGGGCGTTCGGCCCTCGGATATGGTTTCCCTTCATCACGGTCTGCTTTGGGATCATAACTATGTGCACAGCTTTCATCCACACGTGGAAGGAGATGATGGCATTGCGAGTGCTGCTGGGCATGGCGATGTCGGGGATCTATCCCGGACTTTCATATTTGATCTCGACATGGTACCTCAGAAGAGAGCAGCAGACGCGGTACGCCTTTCTACAATCTGGAGAGGTGATTATTTTGGCCACCGGCAGTATCGTCAACTTCGGTCTGAACAAGCTCAATGGCAAGGGAGGGTTGGAAGGATGGTGAGCACGACTCTTCAGCAAGCGATGCTACAAGAGAAGTACTATGGCTAATGACTCGTCAGGAGATACATGTTCCTCGTTCAAGGCTTAATCTCAATCGTCATTGGCTTTGTCACCTACTTCTGGATCGTCGACTTTCCCGAGCAAGCCCACAACAGCTTCTACTTCTTGACAAAAGAAGAGCAGGCTCTAGCCGTCTCAAGGATACAAAAAGACCGGAAGGACGTACAGCCGGACCCGTTTACCTGGGGCAAGGTCTTCTGCCATGCGAGCGACCTCAAGGTGTACGGCTTCGCTATTCTGTTCTTCCTACTCAATTTGGTCAGCACCTCGCTATCGTACTTCCTCCCTATCATCTTGCAGAGTGGCATGGGCTTCAGCGAGAACAAATCTATCCTCCTATCGGCTCCACCATACTATTACTCAGTGATACCAGTCGTCGTCACATCGATCATCAGCGATCGATACCACATCCGCGGACCAGTCATCACATTCAACTGCATCTGCCTGATCGTCGGCTTCTGCATGCTCGGCTTCACGGACCAGGTGGCCGTCCGATACATCGGAACCTTCCTCGCCACGGGTGCGTACGTGAGCAATTGGGCGGCGCTTAGTGCATACTACCAGAACAATATCGCCGGACAATGGAAGCGGACGTTTACTGCGGCGACGGTTACAATGTTCAATGGCGCGGGCGGGATTGCTGGTGCTTATATTGTTCGGCAGCCGGAAGCTCCGCGTTATCTCACGGCGGTTTGGGTTAGTATTGGGAGCCATGCTGTTATTGTTGCGATTGTGGCTGGCTTGTCTGGATGGTTCTATGTCGCAAACAAGAGACAAAGGGCTGGCAAGGCGGTCTTGGAGAAGACAGAGGGGTTCAGGTATACTTACTAAGGTCTGGTTCTCCGAATGAAAGAGACAATCTCAACTCACGGTGGAGCGGCTGGGAGCATCGCGTCTGTGTTTGTGGTGGGAGAAGTTCCAGAAATTTGCTATCATCCTTTTCAGTCAAGCCTTTGATCCTGCCTGTCTTATGCAAGGCAAGAGACAAAGTCTCGGTCCAGGTGAGCAAACTGAGACAACTGGGCTGCATTGCTTTGTATTGAAGACGGCAACTTCGACTTCTGAAGTAAAAAATTCATCACAACCGCCTCAGACATTACCTCAGACATCAGACCAGCAACAATGCCTCCCAAGAAGGCAGCCGCGCGGAAGGCAGCAGAGGCGTCAAACGCAACGGAAGCCTCAGCAGTACACAACTACATCAGTCTCAATGCAAGGATCGAAGGACTAGAGCAGCGAATGACTACACTGAAAGGCTCAGGTCCACCGCAGGCCCAGCCGAACAATGGCACCGATCGGCAGAAACGTACCACCTATCGCACACCCTGGACCGTCAATCACAACTACTTCGGCCCTGTTACAAGGAATGGCTCGGAACAGCATGAGGGACGGGACTCATTGTACAATGATGACGATGAGGGCACTTATCTCAAAGGCCTCACGCGACAGCGCCCAGAGAACAATCGACAGCCGGCCGAGCACCCAGCCGGCTCTCGTCATGCTTCCAATTCCAACCGACATGATTCCACGACTGCCAATCCTGGTTCACAGGTCTCCCAGCAACACCACCCAGAGACCAACGGTGAGCAAACCATTCTCTCGATTGAGCCTCAGCACGCCTCCAGTGCCCGCGAAGAGGGCATGAACCTCTTCGATAACCTTCCGCAGGCTTCTGCATCTGGTCACCAAGCTGTTCGGGGCTCGCGCCGCGCAGCCTCTCCAGTCAAGAAGCCGAGGAAGGGCAACAACGAAGGTACGACAGCCAAGGCAATGCCAGCAGCAAGCGCTCCACCACTTGAGCCTACCCCAACGCCTTCTGCGGCTGATCAGAACGGTAAGCAGCCAGGTACTAGAAAGCGGCAGCCGACTTATCACTATGAGGAACGCTCAGAGGTCCGCAACAAATATGAGGAGGCGGCTGACAAGGCCCGGAACAATCCTTACGAAGAGCGTTTGTCGCGCAACAAGGCAAAAGAGCTCGAGACAGCTGCCAGTAGCAGCAGGCAGACCAGTGTCGCGGAGCCCAAAGGTCCGACAAAAGCGGCCGGGAAGCGCAAGGAGCAGAGCCCACCGCGCAAGAAGGCTGCACCGGCAAAAGAGAGGTCGGCGTCAGGTGAGTTAATTTACCCCTTCAAATCCTCCCCCTGCACGTCCCATTCTGTCCGCTGATCGATGTCTTACTGACCCTGCAGCAGCTCCGGCCCTCAATGTCCTGCCCAAAACACCATATCCTGCCGCACCACCTGCTCCTGAGTCCGTGGCCTCAAGCAAGAAGAGGAAAGATCTCAGCGACATGGGCCTTGGAGAGAAGACACTGGACTCCAACGTTGCAGGCGAGACGCCAGTTCCCGAGAACAAGAAGGCAAAGCTCGGCCACGGTGCTGCTGCTGGTAAGGTTGCTGCTGGTACCTCGCACTGGGATGGCATGACTAATGCTCTTGCTCCGTCTGCAGCCATCAATAAGGGCAAGGGAAAGGGAAAGACAGCGACCAAGCTTCTCAATGAGAGGTCTAAGGAGGAGGAGATGGACAAGAAGAAGACTGACGAGAAGGTTGAGGAGGAGGAAGATGTGGACAACGACGACAGCGGCGATGAGGCTGACTCTGATGATGAGAAGAATGAAAGTAAGTGCTCCGACTTCACTCTTGACAATCTGCCATAGCAGACACTTTGCTAACTTTCTCCAGAGCAGAAGTGATCGCTTGAGGAGAAGGAGAAGGAGGATATGTATGTGTTGGAGACTGGCAAGTGGACGGAATTAGCGACAGAGTTTGTTTGGCTGGCAGAATCTATGCTTGGAAATGTCGTATGGGAGTGATAGATCATTTCAATACCATTTGTTGCTTCGGCTGTCATTATCTTGCCCTTCGAAGTCGTGTTTGGTACAAGCCTTGCAAAGGAGGTGAGGTCGGACGTTCTTCCGAACTTCAGCCGGGCTCCTCTTCCGCGGGCTCAATGTTGCTGTCGATGATCGCAAATGGCCAGCCCTTTCAACGACTTGCTATTCTGATTCTCCTTATTACTACACACCCACTCGAAACCACCTCTGAAGTCTTAACGGAGAAGAAGTGGTGCTTGTGACACCAGTCCACGCCGACGCGCGCCACTCCCCTTTCGGCTTCATGTGTACATAACCTCCTCGAGCCTGTTCCTTCCACGGCGCAACATCACCCACCATGGCCTTCCTTCAAGTCGTTCGAGCCGTCTATGACTATGCGCCGCAGTCCGATGAAGAGTTGGAGATCAAGGACGGCGACCTGCTCTTCGTGCTGGAGAAGAGCTCCGAGGATGACTGGTGGAAGTGCAAGAAGAAGGCCGCCTCCGAGGATGAGGACGAGCCAGAGGGCCTCGTGCCCAACAACTACGTGGAAGAGGTCAAACCCACACACCCCGCCAAGGCACTCTACGACTACACCAAGCAGACCGATGAAGAGCTGAGTTTCCAGGAGGGCGCACAGCTGCAGGTGTATGACCAAACCGACCCGGACTGGACGCTGGTGGGAAGGAATGGCGAGTATGGCTTCGTGCCCGCCATCTACATCGAGCACCTACCTGCTGGAGGCAGTGCCGCTCCTGTCGCTGCTCCTGCGCCGCCCGCCATGCCTCCCCGCTCTTTAGCTGACGACGACGATGACGACGGACCGCTACCCGGAGAGGCCGATTATGTGCCTCCTTCATCACCGCAGACGTCTTCTAATAACCCCGCAGCAGCACTCGCTGGCATCATTGCTCAAAAGACTGGAGGTGCCACCGACTCCGCCCCCTCCACCCAACGAACGCTAGCCGCTCCTCCGCCGATGGCACCTCGCCCGCAGTATACGCCAGAAGAAAGTGACGAGGAGGAAGCACCGCCTCCAAAGCCGCAGCGCCCGCAGTCCAATGCCATGCCGTCTCCTTCGCCTATCCAATCACCAGCCCGCGCGTCACCACCAGTCCGATCACCAGCGAGGACAGAGTCACAATACGTGCCTTCCGGAACTGCCGAAGCTGGTGGCATTTTTCCGTCTCCGCCGTCAAGCGCAAGAACACCTACCTTTGACGACTATGACGTTCCTCGGAGTCCTGCGGGCTACCGCCTGTACAGTATACACGAAGTCATTACACACATGGGCAAGTCGAAGAAGCTCCCCATGACACTGGGCATAAATTTGCAGAAGGGCGTCATCAGGATATCTCCGGACAAGAGCAAGGATGGCGAGGCGAAAGAGTGGTCGGCGGAAAAGCTGGAACATTATTCGATCGAAGGAAAGCACGTATTTGTTGAGCTAGTCAGGCCCAGTCGGAGCGTTGACTTCCACGCCGGGGCTAAAGAGACAGCGCAGGAGATTGTGGCACATCTGGGCGAGGTGGCAGGCGCTAGTAGAGCCATTGGGCTGAGCGAGGTTTTGGAAGCGAGCGCAGGGACCGGTACTGCAGGGCTAAAGACAGGGCAGATGCTTTACGAGTTCATGGCGCAGGGCGATGACGAAGTTACGGTCGCTGTCGGAGATGAGGTTATTGTTCTGGACGACACCAAGAGCGACGAGTGGTGGATGGTGAGGCGGTTAAAGAATGGCAAGGAGGGCGTGGTGCCGTCTTCATACGTGGAGGTTACTGGCACAGTCCCGACACGACCCGACACTGCGCTGGATGCTGCAAGAAGCACTGTCGAGCAGAACAGGCTGGAGGAGGAAAGATTGGCAAAGGACGCTGCCAAGGGCAGTCGCGGTATACCAGAACGAGGCTCCAGCCTGACCGGCGAGTCATCTTCTTCACGGAGCAAGTCAAAGAGAGGCACCAAAGAGCCCAGCGGTGCAGGCAAGAGCAAGCCCAATCCAACTCGCGTGAGGATGTGGACCGACCGGTCAGGGACTTTCAAAGTGGAGGCGGAGTTCATTGGATTGAGGGAAGGCAAGATCCATCTTCACAAGATGAACGGCGTCAAGATTGCCGTACCTGTTGCGAAGATGAGCGTGGAAGATCTGGAGTATGTGGAGAAGGCGACTGGAGCGAGCTTGGACGAAGACAAGCCCCTTTCCGACATCAAACGAAGGTCAACTCAGAAGAAGACGAACGGGGCAGGGGCAGGGGCAGCAGGGGCTTCTGTCGTGCCAAAGGATCATGAGTACTGGTTCGACTTCTTCCTGCAATGTGGTGTAAACCCTCAGATCTGCGACCGGTACGCGAGTGCATTCAGCAGAGATCAGATGAGCCCTGAGGTCTTGCCGGAGGTGAACGAGCAGCTCCTTCGCACTCTGGGACTGAAGGAGGGTGACATCATCAGAGTGGTGAAGTTCCTGGACAGCAAGTACGACCGCAAGAAGACTGTGGTGGGCGGGCCAGGTGCGTCATCAGCAGGTGATCAAGATACGATCGAGCATGCGAATGGAAGTGGACTGTTCTCTGGCCCAGGCGGAGCGTTGAAGAACAACACACGAAAGGGCAGACCAGCGCCTGCGGTTCAAACGAATGATGTGGTGTCGGAGGACGCTTTCAAGACGAAGGACGATTCGAGCTCGCCCGCCGCGAGGAGTCCGAACGAAGGCGCACAACGGACGGTCCTGGCCAGTGCTCCCGCACGAGAGGCTAAGACCGGGTTTGATGATGATGCTTGGGACGTGAAGCCGGCTCGAACGCAGACTCCCGAGCTGCGAAGGCCTGAAGAGCCGTCCAGACCTGCAGAACCGCCGAAGCCAAGGATGAACGACGACATTGCATCTCTTTCTATCACGAGCCCGCCTTTGCAGCCAACACCAGCAGCACCGCCCGCACCTGTGCAGTCTCCTCCGCCCGAGCAACAGCAGCCTCAGGCACCGCCAGGCGCCAATCAGCAAATCTTCGACAAGATTGCTTCTCTGGCTCCTCGACAGCGCCCAAATCCTCCTCCACAGCAACAGCAGACTGGTGGCGCTTTGTCTATGCCTCCGCCACCGAGAGCAGCATCCGCACCTGGTTTCCAACCTCAGCAGAATGGCTTTGGAAACGTTGCACCGCTGCAGGCACAGCTGACCGGATACCAGCAACAGTATCAGCAGCCCATGCAGCCACAGCAGACGTCTTACCAACAACCTCAAGGCTATGGCGGCTTCCAGGGCCAACAGCAGAACGGATTCATGCCACAGCAGACGGGTGTCCAGGCTATGCAGCAGAATTACCCAGCTCTGCAACCCCAGCCAACAGGTCTCAACTTCCAGCCACAGAGCTCGTTTGGCCAGCAACAGCAGAGCCAGTTATATCCAGGCGGGAACTTACAGCAGCAACTCGTCAATGGCGCCCAAACAGGCTCACCCTTCGCCGACCCGCCACGACAGCCTTACCAGCCAAATGCTCCGAGTGGTCTGCATAACTCGTTCTCGATGCCTCAGCAGACTGGCTTCCAGCCTCAACAAACAGGTTTCCAGCCTCAACAGACGGGCTTCCAACCTCAACAACAACAACAGACTGGCTTCCAACAGCAGCAGCCAAGCTTCAATATCGCTGCTCCAACTGGCATGAACGGTGGCTACGGGGCTCAACCGCAGCAAGGCGGAGCGCCACAGCTCCCTCCCCAGCAGACTGGTGGCGTGTTCGGCCCTTCGCAGCCCGTCACGCCGCTGGTGCCGCAGAAGACTGGACCTGCACCGCCCGTGAGGTTTGGCGTGCAGCCGGGCGACAAGAAGTTGATGCCGCAGCCGACGGGGAGGGCCAATTTGGCGAAAGCTAGTAAGTCTTGAATTCCTACGAACTGTCACGACCCTACTAATGCGAATCACAGCTCCCCAGAATCCCTTCGGTTTTTAGAGTGTCTCGGGAAAGGTCGATTTGCTTTTCAGCGGGGATGTGCTTCGTGTGACGTTTGGAGTTGCTGAGCGTTGCGATGCATCAGGCAGGAAGACCTGCTCAAGGTGAGAGAACGTGTACATAGGGTGTAATGGACCTTTGTGGACAACTTTAGCTGCGTCATTCCTCATTTCATTTCATGCAGCATGATATCATAATGTAGCATCTGACTGACGCTAGCAATGCTTTACCGATGTCCACCAGACCGACGACTTCTCTGGATCGTCCAAGGCCGCCGCTCACACGCTTGCCTCCTGCCTATCATCATGGCCCCCTAACAAAGGTCCCTCTTTACCGTCACTCTCAGGACGACCAGCTTTCTCCCCATCCGGATACTGTACGTGCAAGAACCTCAGATCGCCAGTCCTCCCCGTATTGGCCACAGCACCGAGACCAAGCCACTTGAACATGTCATCGCTGACTTCGTCCTTAATCGACTGCGGCAGCTTCGCCGTCCAATTCACCTGCTGCCGGAGGAAGGGCTTGGTGTAGTATCCAAACAACAACGGCCGGTCGACATTTTGCGTCACGTTGGCGCCAGACGTGTGCCATACTCGGGCATCCATACAAATCATACTACCCTTCTTCGCCTCGAAGGGGACGAGCAGCTCGGGAGCGTTGTCCGGGACTTCAGCCCGGGAGGTCCACTTGTTCGACCCGGGGATGTATTTGGTCGCTCCATTCTCAGCGTAGATATCGGGCAAGCAGAACATGCAGTTGATGGCCCACACCTCTCTCCACGGATCCGGAACGACGATGCTCTGATCGCTATGCAACGCCATCGATTTGGATCCAGGCGTGGCGATGTTGGCGGTGAAGTTGCTGATGAGGAAGTCTTCTCCTAGCACCGACTTGACTAAATCCACCGCTACTGGATGGGCGATTAGTTCGCGAAAGACGGCGTCGAGTTCGAGGAGGTAGAAGACGCGGATGTTGCTATCGTTGGGGTCGAGGTGTTGCATATGCGTGAGGTCGCCGCGTTTCTCGCCGGATTCTTTGGCTTTCCAGAGGCGGGCGAGGATGTGGTCGGCTTCGGAGGGGGTGAGGATGTCGGGGATCACTACGTAGCCTTCGTCGGAGAGGTGTTTGCGTGCCCAGGCGTAGTTGGAGGGATCGACGTTGCCGTTGGCGCCGTATGTTGCGGTTTTGGCGGTCGTCATTGTTTCAGGAAGTTTGGAGGATGATGTCGCTGTGCTGATTGAAGAATCGATTTGGTGTTTCAGTCCTCTTTAAATTCGTTCGATCATCTTCGTAGAGCCATCGATCTGTTTATGAAGGCAGCTCCGCATTTGCCTTGGGCTGCCTCGGGAAGCCAGCCGAACGCTTGTTGGAGACCTTACCTCACCTCATTCTTGGCTCGAAATCCTTTGAACTGAATTGGGCCTCCACTGAATTTTGAGCCTTCCTCAATTTTTGAGATGGCTTTGGCGACTCTTCTGGTCGTCACCGGCGGCGTTGCGCTCCTGGGAGCCGTCCTCTGGCCAGTCATCCTTCGCGACCTGGTCGTTGTCAACTTTGGGTATGGTCGGCGGCTCCAGCCATTGTCAGACTTCCCATATCAATGCAGGCGGATCACTGGACCCGGACTGCAAGCATGCGAGGACATGTGGCTGTCCGAGCAGACGAGGCAGCTCTTCCTGGCCTGTTCGAATCCTCTGAGCAGGAAGGAGTGGATGCCAAAGTGAGAGAGCATCAGTCGAGCATCTCGAATATTGAGCTGACCGACCACAGCATCCAACGCCTCAATGTCTCGGGCCGAAGTCTCGACGACAGAATCATCGCCATGAGCATCGACGAGCCCGTTGGTGCTGGTTTCCAGTATCGAGAACTCGAGATCCCGGGGGCGGAGATGCACTTTGTGGGCTTCACCGGTATGGCGTTTCAGAAAGAGGCAGCATAATAATACTGCTGACGTCATTCTTCGTCGTATGCAGGGTTTGACTACGAGGACCACACCGACCTCTACCTCGTCAACAACAAGCCGTTCATCGATCTCACCACACGCAAACTTCTGGACCCAACGGACAAGGGCGCCAACACTACTATCGAGCACATTAGAGTAAACACGGAGGCAGAGACCGTGACCGTGGTCGGGACATTCTCTGACCCGCACATCACCACGCCGAACAACATTGCCACCAAGGGTGATAGCTCCTTCTACTTCACGAACGACCACGGCCCACACAAGCTAGGCTATCGTCACCACCTAAGCCCCTTCCTGAAAGACGGCGAGATCGGCTACTGCAATGAAGGTGGATGCCGGCAGGTCGAGAGCGGGATTGGGTTCCCCAATGGCTTGTCCTTTGGCGCTGACGGTCTGCTGTATGTGCCGAGCTCGTTTCAAGGCGATGTTCGAGTGTACCGACCACAGCAGGATGGCGGGCTGGAGCAGATAGATACGATCCCGCTTTCGTACCCTCTGGACAATCTCTCGTTGGATGCCGACGGTGACATATGGGTGCCTGGACTGCCTGATATTCAACAGACCCTGGACGGCTTCGCCAACCCTCTCGACGTCACGCCGCCAGCGAGCGTCTTCCGGATCAAGAAGGGCCAAGACGGCTATCAAGTGGACAAGGTGCTTGAAGATGGAGAGGGCGAGATCTTGCCAGCAGCGACGACGGTGGTGCACGACGTGAAGACGGGGAGGTTGTTCATTTCTGGAGTCTTTTCGCCGTTCATCAGCGTCTGCGAGCCGAAGAAGTAGGGACGAAATGTGACAGACTGGCTAGAGGGGAAGGGAAAATTCGACCAATAGTAGACGGGGCCTGACAAACCGTCAGACTGAATGGTCTGGACTGCTCTATACCTGTCTTGTCTCTCTCTCCCCTCAGGCTCATCCGGAAACACGTCATCGTGCGGTCACTATGACTGTCGTAGTCTGGAGACAGCCCTTGCGAAGATGAACTGGACCTGGCTGGCTTTGCGGCTACGTTCAACTAGCATGCCCAAGCTCCATCGATGGCATATGTAGCGCCTGAAATCGTTAGCTCTGGAAGTACACGACTGCTGACTGTGATGTTCTACCTGATATGAAAGCTGATTCGTCACTGAGCAAAAAGGCGATGAGGTTGCCTACTTCGTCGGGCTTCCCAAGCCGGCTGATTGGCGTTGGGTGGTAGTCGTGCGGTACCACACCTTCCAGCGCATTACGCTTGTCCATCAAAGGGGTCGCTATACTCCCAGGTGCGACTGAATTGACTCGGATGTTTCGTTCTCCCACTTCCTTTGCAGCGCTTCTCACCAAGCCCAACATGCCATGCTTCGAGGCCTGATATGACGTCAGCAGCCAGCATCAGTGTCAGAATTCTGGCTCTTACTGTGTACGCAGCGTGCTTTGCAAACCCCATCGTGCCCTGGATGGAGCTGACACAGACGATGCCGCCCGGCCCTTTCATCGCTTGGAGCTCCGCCCTCAGCACGTACATCATTCCCGTCAGGTTGACACGCATGATCATATCCCACTGGTCGTCATCCTGCTGCTCGACCGTGCGAGTCCCATGGTGCTTGCCGATTATTCCCGCACAGTTGGCTGCTCCATCTAGACTCCCAAAGCGTTCAATGGTTGTGGCAATCCACTGGTCAACTTCTTTGCGGTTGGAGACGTCCACTTTGGTCAGCATCACCCTCTCCCGGTCTTGGAAACTCGCTGCAGCTTCGTCGAGAGCATTTTGGTCAACATCTGCAATCGAAATTGAGCCGCCCCTCGAGTAGATGGTCTGGGCTGTAGCCAGGCCGATGCCGGAAGCTCCTCCACTAATGGCTATGGTCTTGCCGGTAAAGTCGTTGTCACGTCCCATCGCTTGAGCAGTACTTGATCAGGTCGCGAAGCTCGTGGAAGAGGAACGGAAACAGTGTCGAAGGAGAGGTATGCAGCCCCACCTCGCATGTGGAGCCGTCGAAGTTGTCCCTGCCTCCATCGCAGTCGCCGGTTGAGGTGTAGCTTTCGACAGAAGATTCTTTGCCTGGGCGCGGACGCGAAGGCGACGTGATTGGTATGACTGGCTTGTCGAGAAGGAGGGAAGGTCAAGGGCCTTGACAGGGTGGTATGACAAGGCGGTGACTGCGATGGCCGTGGAGTTTCGAGAGGAGAGGATAAGCGGCGAGCAGCTCGAGCCGGCAAGGCAAATCTGTGAAAGGCACATCAGCGAACGACCGCACTGTCGTTGTGCAAGTTGCAAGTCGCACGTCTTGTGCTCTGTTTGAAACGCGTCGAGATTTTATGATCTCTGCTGGCACAAGCAACATTGTTGACAATTCTTAAAATGGTGGGTGACCACTTTTCGTCGATTCGAAATTTTGGGTCACGTGATTTGACCTCACCCCTGTATATCGACTCGGATAAGCCAACCACCACTTGCATAGCTTATTCGACTTCGTATAGGGCTAAAGATATAGCGGAGAGTACTATACGAGGTTGTGGTCGCAATCTAGAAGGGTAGCAGCCTATCCGCCGCATTTTGCATCGAGTGGAAATTCTGAGTCACGTGATTTGACTTCATATATGTATATCGACTCGGACAAGCCAACTACCACTTGCATAGCTTAGCTAGCTTCGGATAGGGATGAGAAAGCCAAGAAGAGCACTATATGAGCCGCAATTGGTCATTGGAAAGAGTAGAAGCTTATACGAGGCACGAATGTGGGCGCTCGCTCTCTTACTAGAACTTCAACCCACCCGTATAGGCTCGATGTTTATTCTGCCGCCTTTGAACTCTCGTATAGGCAAGAGACTATACCTTAGAGTACTACCCGAGCAGGATAGTCTCTCTACTACCTGTAAATACTTATACGAAGGTATCCTGCCCGCTTACTACTACCTAGACTTCGACCGACCGTATAAGCTACCAAGCAAACGAAGGCGCCTCTAAAGCTCGGGTAGCAAAGATTGCATGATTTTAGAGCCTATACGAAAGTTTTGGGACATGCGGAATTGCGGGTGCACTATACGGACGACACGCTTCCTCTACCCAAACTCCAACCCGCCCGCGTAAGACGATGCCCTATCTTTTGGCTCTGAACTTCTCCGACCGTCGAGATACCTTCCTATCCACGCCTATACGAGAGTCTCATTGTGCTTCGACTACTCGGAAGTCTCCTCGACTGCCTGCTCTACCACCTAGGATTGGGCCCACCGGACAACGGCTACGATGGTCGGACAGAGACCAAACGCCCATATAGGGCGGCACACATGCAGCTTACCACTATACGAGAATGAAGCAGCTCCTGGACCACTCAGGCCCTTATCCGGTAGCATCAAGACCAGTGACATACAAGTCACGTGATGTGTCTTGGCCCTGGCTTTACTTCCACCAACGGTGCACCTTCCGACAACGATCGAGGTACAGATTTGGCTGACGTGTCTACATAATTCTGCTGCTGGCAATGCGAATCGTCCCAACCGAGACGAGACGGAAGCAAGGCGACTATCATCTCAAGTGAGACGAGACGAAATTTGCCCAAATTCTGACTTCGGCAGAGCTTAAGATTCCGTGTCTGTAGCATGCCCGCCCGAGGACCTTCAGTTCTTACCGGAGCTAGCCACATCTTGCACTTTTCTGCTGATAGTTTGATTTGACAATCTCACATGGAAAACATCACTTGGGAAAACTCACTTGGAACATCCCACTTGGGCAATCTCACTTGGAACATCTCACTTTGGAATCCTCACTGTCAACTTCAATATCAGAGCGAGGTCTCGTTATCAGTATCACGAAAGAGCGTTCGAAGCTCCTCGGAAGACCTGCCACAGCCAGAACGGCTACCGTCGGCCCACCTCGATTGTGTTATCACGGCAATCTCAGCCCGATCGGGCAACGCATCTCAAGTCTTAATCCACCACGGCAACATCACCTTCTCCTGGCCAGCGAGTCCACCTTCGAATCTGTTTTCACTGATAGCACATTCACCCAATCCGCAAATACGCTGGCCCTTTACTGCTCTCGTCCGGCTGTCCTGCCCCATACGAGCTCGGAATGGCAGAGCAAACAGACTCCGGCCTCCGCACAAGGTACCCACCCGCCCTACCGAGGCACCGCAAAGAAAGTATCGCGAACCACGTCGCGTTGATGATGCGTATGAGATAAGTATCAAGAGGAGATTCATTCTCCTTTGTGCGTTTCCTTCGTCACTTCCTCATTCCACAACATGCAACGCTCTCTCAACCGCGACCAGGCGAACGACGTCAACGGCCATGTCAACGGTGATGCCAAGCCAAACGGAGCACCGCTGGAGCTCGATCTGGACGCGGTGGTTATAGGCGCTGGCTTTGCAGGGGTATATCTTCTCTACAAACTTCGAAAAGAAGGTCTTCGAGTGAAGCTCATCGAAGCTGGGGACGGTCTAGGAGGCATTTGGTACTGGAACAACTACCCTGGAGCGAGAGTCGACAGCCAGTACCCCATCTACGCCCTCGCGATCCCAGAAGTCTACGAGACATGGCACTGGACCGAGCAATACCCTGGCTCCGCCGAGCTTCAACGATACTTCAAGCACATGGACTCCGTTCTCGACCTCTCTAAGGACACCATCTTCAACACACGAGTCAGCAGAGCGAGCTGGGATGAGTCCGCCCACAAATGGCACATCACCTGCGACAATGGCACCCAGATCACCACACGATTCATGAACTGCTGCCTTGGGTTTGCCGCAAAACGACACTTCCCGGAATGGCCAGGTCTCAGCGACTTCAAGGGCTACATGTGCCACTCTTCCTTCTGGCCCAACGAGGGCGTCGACATGAAGGGGAAGAAGATGGCAGTGGTGGGCAATGGGGCTACGGGCATTCAGATCGCTCAGACTGCGGCGAGAGAGGCGAGCGAGCTGACCGTACTGGTCCGGACGCCAAACACATGCATACCAATGAATCAGCACGAGGTCGATCCCGAGCAGGCGAAGAAGGATTTGGAGACCATGGGAGACAAGATTGGCCGTGAGCGGTATCTCAACCATGGCGGCTTCCTGATAGAAGGACAGAATAAGAACGTGTTTGATGATCCAGAGGAGCGGCGGAAGGAAGTTCTCGACAAGGCGCTGGATGAGGGAGGCTTCAGGGTGTTGTTCCAGTATGATGACCTCCTGACGGACGAGAAGGCCAATCGATACGTCTACGACCACTTAATGGCCAGGACGCGAGCTCGCATGACCGACGAGAGGAAGAAGGACATCTTAGCACCGTTAGAACCACCGCACCCCTTCGCAGGAAAGCGACCATCTCTCGAGCAAGGTATGATATCATCGTGCATTTCCAGAGCCAATGACTAATCTTACCCTACAGACTATTACGAGCAAATGGACAAACCTCACGTGAACATCGTCGACCTGAAGACCAATCCCGTCTCGCACGTGACAGAAAATGGCATCGTGACGAAAGACGGCACTGAATTTGAACTCGATATCATCGCGATTGCAACGGGTTTCGATTCCTTGACTGGCGGCTTCATGGAAATCGACTTCACAGGCCTCGACAATGAGAAGCTCAACAAGAAGTGGACCGGCGAGCGAGGTGCTCTCTCCTATCTTGGAATGACGGTTCATCAGTTCCCGAACATGTTCTACACCTACGGCCCCCACGCACCGACTGCATATGCCAACGGCCCTTCTATCGTCCAACCGCAGGGCGATTGGATTACGGATGTCATCATGAAGATGCGAAAGGAGGGCAAGACCAAGATCGATGCGAAGAAGGACGCAGAGGAGGAGTGGAAGGAGATGATCAATAAGGTATCAAAAATCACCCAAGATTAGGGTTAGGAATGAAACACCGCTGACGTCAGCAGACACACGCGAAGACGCTGCGGAACAACGTCGATTCGTGGTACATGGGTGGGTGGTCCCCTGAAACGTTCAGGAAAAGGAGGCTGTACTAACCGTCTCTGCAGGCACCAACATCCCTGGTAAACCAAAGGCACCCTTGAATTACTCCGGCGGGATACCGCTGTACATCAAGACGATTAACGAGGTGCTGGAGAACGATTACGATGGGTTTGAGGTTTCATGATGATGTCATTTTGATTCAGCGATATGGTAGCATTCATGGGCGTTGTTTAGCCATACAGCTTTCTGCAGCAATGCACTGCGTACTACCACTTCAATCATTAAACCAGTAGGAAGGACGAGCGTGAAGAGTGCAGGCAGTCACTTCACCGCAATGAAGCCGACGCCCTGCCTCGCCTTGTGGCAAGCCTTGCGCAGCTTCTGCTCTTCATCGTCCGTCCACTTCACGCTCAGCTCGTCCCACTTCTTGACCTTGTACTCCTCCTTGAACTGTGTTTGCAAGGCCTGCATCTCCGCCAGCTCTCTCGGATCTCCAGAACCAGAGAACACGATGAACGCAGAGCAGGGCGGCAGTGTCTCCCACACCGCTTGGATGCGCGAGACCATCTGTGCGGTGACGTCAGCCAGCGTGTCGGCAGAGGTTGAATTGGTCGTGGTATCGAGCAGTGATTGATTGTCGAGGGTCTTGGAACGAGTCCACCAGCCGCGATGAGCCTCCAGCTCGCGAAGTCGGGCGAACACGAAGTCGACACCACGTTCTGGTGAAGGGTCGACATCCTCCTCTTTGGCGAGCGCATGCTTAATCCCAGCAATGACCTGCTCGTCGCTGTCGCAGCCGATCGCCTCCTTCGCAGAAGCACCGTAGCCTCTGGCGGGCTCGCCCCAGTCCACTACAGCGCCAGTCCTGAACTCATCATCCCCGCTCGGATGAACCTTGTCTCTCTTCGGACGCTTCTGCCTGCCCAGACGCTTGAAGATGCTCTCACCAGATGCTTCAGAAGTACCCCACATCTTACCCTTCTCGCACTTCTGCTTGACGAGATCCAAGCAAGCCTTGGCATCCTCAACGCTGTCATGCCCGGTGGAGCCATGGCCTTTCTGAATCTCACGTGACAGGTACTTCTGTGCGAGCCACTTCAGGCTGGACTTGAGCGGTGGACCACGGGGGTGTGGGAAGAGTATGGTCGTGTCGATGATGAAAGGATGTGTGAGCTTGAGCGCGTTCATGTCTGAGTTGAGGGAGTGGCCGACCAGGATGGTGTTTGGGGTGATGATGTCGGAGATGAGCTTCTTCTGGATGTCTTGCAATGTGGTTGTGACACCCTCCAGCTTCTGCGCGGTGATGCCAGAATATGGCGTGAGGTAGTCTGTGATGGGTTCTTCAGGCTTCACAAACTCGTCCAGTATCACAGCACCATCCCAGTCGATGACAGATATCCGAGTGAGGCTGAAGACTGCTGGAGTGCTGCCGGCCGGTGAGGTGATGCACATCTCGCAATCCATGGTCAGAACTTTTCTGCCTGCCAAGATAGAGCCTTGCTCGATGTCCCGCTCTGCTATTTTGCCTGCGGCCAGATCCGGGATGTTTGAGGTGTCCGTCCAGCCGCTGGTCCCAGTCTGACCACTCGCTTCTCGCTTGGCAGCCGCCTCTCCAGCGAATTTCGTGCCGTTAAAGTGTGCCGGATGCAGTACGTAGCCCTCCTCAGCCAGCTCATCTGTGGTCGCAACATACTCAGTGATTGGCGTACGTTGATTCTTCCAGTTCTTGCCTTCCGGAGGGGGTTGTGGGCCTTTAGACTTCTTCTCTTCCTTCGTCCTCACTAAAGGTGCAATAAGCATACCAGCCATCGGAGAGTGCATCTTGGCGTACTTGTCATCGCCGGGTGCTTTGACAGGCCAGATGTGCTCGAAGATGTCAGCGAGAGGCTGGAGTGGTGGGGGCAAACGGTCATGTTTGAGACGCGTCGGGTAGTAGTCGTCTGGCGAGATCTTGCGATGCTGAACAGCCTGAGATGAAGAATCTTCTGCGGTGGCACTCGTGGCTTGTACATTTGTCTCGTTCTGCGCTAGCTCTGAGCTATCTGCGGTTGATGCGCCATTGGTAGCCTCCTCTTGCTCCTCTTCTGGCGGTGACAGAGGAATGCTCCCATCAAACATGCCGGCTTCCAGACCGGGCACCATCAAGGCGACGACCTTGTGAACTTGGCCATGATGCCGTACACCACACCACTGGGGTGAGTTGCCATCGGCGAGCAGGTACAGCACCAGGTTTTGCAGGTCGCTCACCTTTACCGAGGACTGCAGCCGGTTATGTGAGGAGTGGTATATGGCTGGGTAGTTGTCGCCGTCTTTCTTCGCATGCTTCTTTCGCTTCTTGCTCCTCTCTACTGTTTGCCAGTCTCCGTTGCCGTCTGCGTCGCCGTTCGTGTTGGTGGGAGGAGAATCTTCAGGACCTTGACCTTCTTCCCTCAGGTGAGCGAGCGTCTCCCCCATACCGACATTGTTGTCGCCACGACGATAAGAGTCATGCGAGCGCTTCCGCCAGTTGCTATTGCGTGTCATCGTTGTGGTGTCGACATAGGTCTGCCGCAGCTCACGACAGAATTTCTGATCAACTTGGAGTTCGAGCTTCGAAGGGTGACGTCGCTGGCCTAGCGCCTATTGGCCCGGGATTAGCCGCCGCTAGCTGAGGTCCAAAAATTCGAGGATCGCTTGCGATGCCAGTGAACATCCCCAGCCTCCCGCTCGACCACCACAGCAGCCATGCCTCCTCCTTCGTCGAGTCGACTATGCTGCTGTTTTTCTCACATGGCGGAGTCTCTCTGATGCAGCACACCATGAGCGAGACACCGATGATCCTGGATGCCAATGATACAATGAGCAACATGAGCCCGCCCCTTTGCATGTCCTGTGCAACCAGAGCATGTCTGCTAGTAAGTCCCATCTCTTTGTCAACATCGTTCTTTCTTCGTATCAATTATCAACATGCGCCTGCTTCCCCCTCGACACGAAGGCCTACATCCGGCACTTGCAACTCCAGAGCCACCATGGTCGCCGAGTGGCCTCACCTCCAAGACTGGGAGGAGAATCATCTACGCGGCACTCCTTGGTCTGCCTTGCATCTTCGTTGGCGTCAGGCCAGGCGTGAAACCAGTTCCGAACGCGAAACTCGCCAGCAGTGTCTTCGCATTAACGTTCTTCGGGAACACCGTCATTGGAGGTCTGGGAGACGCGTGGAAGGCCACGAAAGCCAGGTGCTTCTTGGAAATGCAGGACATACCGCGTCGAGAGTTCAAGTGGTTCGACCGCCCTGGATCCTTCGGTCAAGACGATGCCATCCTTTTGGGTGGTGTAGCTGGCGTTCTTGCTGCTAGCCAGTTGCGCAAAGCCTGGATGATCACAGGCTGGAGGCGATGGACGGGTGCGTTCGTGCTAGGGTGTGGAGTAGGGAATTCTTTATTCAAGATGATTTTCACACGTCACAGAGAGATGAGGGCAAGATGGGCTGAGGCGAAAAGACAAGAGTTGCAGTGGACCGAACAACTGGAGCACTCATGGTTATGCGGCAAGAGGGGTAATGGTCTTCGTATGTGGCATCTACTGTCCGGCACTATCATCTACCATCGGAGCACAGCAAATCTCGTCCCACTTACTCCCAACATGGCTGCAAGCATATCTAAGCTCGAACATCACATCGCCGAACTGAAATGGCGTCGGGACGAAGCGGCTCGTGAACTCGATCGGTCATGGAGCTCATTGCTTGACAAAGAAGCCGAGCTTACCGGTGCGGGGATATCAGGCAACGCGCCAGATATCAAGGCTGTTTCGTCCTTCCTGATAGCATCGTACACAGCGCAAAGCGATCTTGCAGCACGTGTCGGCAGCTATGGAGCTCTGATATCAGATTCCAGGGAACGCATGAAGCGGATACGGTTCGGTGAAACAGTTGCGGACGGCACCCCAGCGACATGGCTTCCTCCATCCTCAGCTCCGCTAGATCTCCTTGGCTCTTACATGCTACCGGGTGCAGCGGCGAAATTTGCAGACATTCGAAGTCGGCATCACCAAATATACAACAATGCTCTCCGATCGCAAAGCACGGAGAGGCTACAGCTCGCGCTAGAGAGACGGATGGAAATGTCCAGTCTGGTAGCCCCAAGGACTTGGTTGGACTTTCAGCTCCTTCGGTGGCTGCTCGACATGTCTACCAGGTTTCGCCAACTTAGGCGAAGCAATGCAAATCGAGAGAAGACCACCACTCTGTATGTAGTATCCCGTATAACTTCACCGCTCCCGATCGTTCGAAGGGTCGGCAGGCACCCTGTTTAGCAAAAGAGCAGCACGAGCATTGTTACGCTCGTAAAGGACGGACCTTAGGTAGGTAACATAGCGATATCTGTCCGTTGGGCTATTATTACTACTGGATGCTACCACCATACAGCCGCATGTCGCTTTTGAAAGACTGGACCATTCGACCATTCGTCGATCCAATCCCGTGGATCCAGTCCCTTGCATGGCGACCTCCTGCATTGTGGCGTCAGAGCCGTGGCTGTTGTGTAACAAAGGAAGCACCTGCAGATTTGCAGATCTTGCCGTTTGGCGCCAGACTTGATGTCGACAAAATAGCAGCCTGCAAAAATGCGACTATTCCCGCCGAGCCATGAAGGTCGCCATACGGCCTTTCCTGTTTTCCCTGCACCCTACGCGCCTACATCGACATCCCAAGCGGCAGGCCTTACAGGAGGTATTTCGACCGTGGTGCCGTGCGCTTTGGCAATCAACCAACTTTTTGGCCTGTGGAAGCCACAAGCATCCACCTGGAGACGTTTCAATGCTGTTTGCACGTACGGCTTCTTAGGCGTCGCCGGCTGCGCCATCTTCCATGATTTCATGATACGCCAGATTGCCGGCCGTCTTCTAGAAGACCAGGAAATCGCGCCACGCCCGTGCAGAGCACTCGACCGCTTGGGTCACTTCGACGAAGACGACGCTTTGCTCACTGGTGCTGCGATTGGAGTCGTCACAGCGTCCTTGCTTCCAAGACCATGGGCTGTTGTGGGCTGGAGGCGGTGGATCGGCGCAGTCTCATACGGGTCAGGAGCTGGATGGCTTGCCTTCAACAAACGGCGTGTATTCCAAGTTGGTCGGCAAGGCTTCACAGACGACACGAACCGCAACTTTGTCCAGTACATGAAGAACAGAGAGGAGTATCAAGCGCTCATCAAGGCGACCGTCGCCTAATATGTGGATGGCAAACAGGACATCGGCTTGAAAACATTGGACGCGACCAAGCCCAGATCACCCAGTCCTGCTACAACTGCCCATTCCTCCGGTTTAGGTGGCCACCCTGCAACCCCTCAGACGACCATTCCGGCGGGAGGTGGCAACGTTGTTCTTTCTACAACACCTCCAACACCAACCTCGGGCTGGACCAAGATAGGCATCGACGCTCGAAGCTGGACGAACGAAACCGACGAGCCTCATCTTACGGCGAAACCGAATCCACAAGCTGAGCCAGAGCCTTACGGTAACACGAACTATCTCTGGGACATTCGTTCGGCCGACAGCACTGCCAAGCTGAAGAGGCATATCGAGGCGAAGGTGGACACGGAAGCCATCCGAAGTGTTCTTCGAGACGCAGAGGAGAGAAGCAAGAATGCTTGATGGTGCACTCATCAGTGCTCTAGTGTGATTCAGATCGAAGACGACTTGGCAGAGAGCTGCTGAGCTTGGAAGAAGAGAGACGTCGCTGTCGTTTTCGTCTCCTGAGAAACTTCTCTGAGAGGCAAAGCGTCTTTTCCAGGTACATAGCATTAGATACAAAGATCAAGAGACCACTCCGCTCCCACCAATGTTTCCGGGAAGCCAGTCTCGCCGGTCCAAGAACTTTGCATCTGCCCAACTTCATCTCGTCGTGATGGGGTTTGCTTTTTGTCTAACTTGGAGCAATCCATTGTATGTCTTCTTGAATTATCGAAGTATCACTCACTATACGTACAAGGTATCGATATCGCCACACATCCACAAACTGCAAATGTAGGTATTCCCAATCGCACATGCAATAACCAATGCGCCCGCTTCCAAATCCGCACCTCAATCACCACCCGCCTAAATCTCCTCCCGTCCTTGCTCTTGCTCTTGCTCCTCGCTCGCCTCCTCCTCCACCGTCGCCATCCTTGTGTCCTCTTGCTCACCCCGCCGTTGATGGTTTTCAGCTTGCGCCTCGCTCATCTCGCGCATCACCACGTCCGTCATTTGACTGCTGGCCCCTTCCTGACCTTCACCAACCCCTGTCTGCTCCTCACTCCTAGGCTCCCTCTTCATCTCCGCCTCAGTAGTATCTCGCTGCTCGTGGGTCGGGAAGAAACGTGCACCGGCACTCCTACTGGCGTCTTCCACCGAACTCGGGAAGATGCGACTCATAAGCTCGCGATGCCGCTCCTGGGTATCAGTCGGCTCACCCCCCTCGCGATCCTGCGTAGCACTGCCCGGTGATCCCGAGTCCTCTTCATCATCCTCTTCCTCGGACAGCGAGTTCGCCGGCGCAAGCGAGCGGGCAGAAGTAGGCGTCCTCCCTTCCATCTCCGCCCGCTCTGCCTCCTTCTTCGCATGCACCTTGCGTAAGTTGTTCGCTGAGCTCACCGAGCGCATGTCTGGCCGTCCGTCCTTTCGGATCAGGACTCCTTCAGCGTTGCGGAAAGGCTTGCTGCGCGACTTCTTCCCGCCGCTGCCGGGGCCCTGATCACTCGCGCCAGCTGCGAAAGGATCGTAGGGACCTTGTGTCGTGAGTGGTGTAGCTGGCAACTCCGACTCGCGCTCGGATGGCCCTGCTGCTGCCGCGCCTACTCGTCGCACGATCCCGCCTCGTGAAGTGTCTTGAGGGGAGCCAGGCTGGTGAGGTAGAGGGCGGTAGTACCCATTGGGCGAGACTTGGGTCCCTGTCCAGTCTGCACGCTCCCATTCAGGTGTTCCAAGTTCCGGGCCAGCAGCGGGCACGATGCTGACGCCCCCTCGTCCACCACCTCTGCTTCCCCGTGCACGACCTCGGCCGCCTCTTCCACCTCGCCGCCCACCACCGACTCCGTGCCCGCGATGCGGCATCTGCATCAGGCGCTCCGTCTCCGGTCGCCAGGATTCTTGCGAGTCGGCGGACTGCGTCGAGACGATGAAGCGATGGCCGGGCATGTTTGCGGACGCTGGCGTGGGCAGCGTGTGCGCCTGAGACGGTATCTGCGACTGCGAGCTATCTGACGGCGCGCGTGAACGTGACAGGTGTGTATCTGCTGTAGAATTTGGCACGTTTGAGGGTATATAACTGGACTCCTCGATGTACGTCGTCCTCGGCATGATGGGCGCAAGTCTTGGCCGCTTCGGTGAACCAGGTACTGATGACTGGTAAGGAGATTGTCGGGGCTCTTCGAAAGGACGCTTGGCTGTTGGAGGGGCATTGACAGCTGCCCATCCTGCCGCTTGCGCCTGCGGATGATGAAACGTTTGTCGGCTTGGACCGGGCTGGGTGGGTGGTGGAAGTGTATTTGAAGAGACACTGTTGTCGCCCATATGCCAGCCGGACAGAGCACTAGGCGGGGGCAACGGCTCGCCCAACCTGAAGCTGCCCATTGAGGAGGCTTGCATCGTTGCTGAAGAATCCATCGACGGTCGATGCAGCGCTGACAAAGTATGCGAGGTCGATCGGGTGTCGACAGGCGACATGTTGGCGGACGTGCGGATCGGTGGCAGCGGATGATGTTGGGACGGTATCGATGGTGGCCGAGACGGCCCGCTGTACTGACTGGGCACTTGCGACTCGCGGTATGCCGGTTCGCGCATTGCTGGACCGGGTCCTCGCATCGTGTCCGCAGCTGTAGGCGGGCCATGCTCCTCCCAACGCTTCATCCTGTTCTCCAGCAGCCTCACCTGCATTCGAAGCGCATCGACTTCGTTGACCCGACTCGAAATGGCGCCCACCCGTTCTGCAAGCACGTTCAGATCCTCGGGGTCATGGCGAGTTGGCTCCACGGTGGGCCTTGCTCTCTGCTCTGCACGAACGTCTTGCAGGACAGCCATGGCATTGCCGACAGCTTGGTCGAGTTTGGTGATTGCAACCTCGATATCCTGTACCTTCTGCCGGTGCGAATCTAACATGCTGGTGTTATGCGACACCTGCGTCTGGACTCGCGAGATCGCACCCGCCCACACTTCGCCGGAGGAGGCATGCGATCCATCTTGAGTATAACCGATCGATGATTGCGTCGAGCGCCCAAATGTCCTGGACGAGCCGGAGGGCGCTGGCGCACGCACTGCAAGGTTGCGAGGTGTCGATATGCCACTGGCGCGCTCATCTTCCTCTGTCAACTGCTGTCCCGTCTCCATGTCGATTGAAGCTTCATCGAGAGTGATGAGGGTTGTTCACACTAAGCAACGCGATCGACACCGTAGCGTGCTGCCTTGCTGCCGATCACACTCAAGGCGACGCTTCCATGAAGAGGCACGACAGCTGGAAGATAGATGAAGATTGTGAGATGCGAGCTTCGAGGTCCAGGTCCAGGTCGGGGTACGGCAGCAATAACCTCATCGGCCCTCATTTAATCTCTCAATGCCTTTCATCTCACAGATCTCGTCCTGAAACACGCTCGAAAATTACCTATCACACCAAGAAAAATCAGATTCAGGCGGCGCACAGACTCTGACCACGATCGCAGGGAGCAGGGTTCGCCGCCGCGAATCTTACCATCCAAGCACAATTTTATACAGACGTCAGTTGCAGTCTAGGGCAGGTATTAGCAGATATAGTTTGATTGTAGGCGGTAGCTACACGCACGCTAGTCGGAAATAGATGGACAGCTAGCATGGAATCTTGTTCTTGTTAGGCGCGGTTAGCTTCTGCTTCCTCGTGCCACCGATGAAACGCCGTCCTGTCAATCGTCGAGCTCGTCATGTTGCACGGTGGTGTGATCATATGATAGCGGCTTGTGCAGGAGCCGATCGAATACGAGCCAATGGTCAGATCCGCTGCTGGTCCTCGTCGAGCAATTCTTTGCGGCGGGCAATGTACCTTATTATGTGGTACCGTTTAGCCTTGAAACGTCTGCAATTACAGATACACCAATTCTCCGATTGTGTGGCGTTCCAGCGCGCCGTTAAGCGTGTGCGAGACACGATACAGTACTTGACAATAGATGGGTGTCGGGAGGAGGTACCGCAGGTTGCGTAACAAACAAGTAGCAGTCAGGTTCTGTCTCCAATGGCCTGCTGTGAATTGCTCTTCCTACTGTTTGATGCGGCCGTTCTCCCTAGAACAGAGCCCTGCCTGGAGGCTTTGAGGAATCCTCTGCCTACAGTTTGGACTGCAGAAACAGCTACTTCCTTCTGTTTCGTAGCTCGGACCCTCTGCAATATAGCGCTCCTGCTTATGACCAGTGTCTGGTTGGATGGCTCGGGGTGCCCATACGACCATGGCAGTGGCGTCGCATCTCACGCATATCCGAGATGAACGTGTGATGAATCACGCAAGCATTCATGTTGTCTTGATTGATGTGCTTTAGTCATATGAGGTGTTGTACATTGATCGGAATACTGGACGGTCCGCATGCGCCTACCTCCTTGAGGAGGATCCGTTCTCTAGCAATGGTAGGTGCGTTTTGACAGAGCGTCTGGAGTGATGTTCATGAAGGCCGAGGCACGCTCGCACTTGATATCAGCCTGTCAAGGGTTATGTTCTGTTGTGATATGTTCCATTGTAAGATACAGGTAATATTGGAGAAGTGTTGGGTGGCACGGAAGAAGGGAGAGAGAGAAAGAGAAGGGGGGGTATTTCACGTGATGCTCGGCACACCTTCCCTGATCCGGGACAAGCCGAGCACATCCCAGCGAGCGTCACAGTGTCACTTCACGACACTACCTTGCGCTTCTTCACTACCAGACAGCAACACTCCTCAAGACGCTCCACCGGCGCATATAGCGCACCCTCACCTCGCCATCTTTCCGCCTTAGCTGGAGCGCCAATACCGCCGCGCAGCTCCTGCTCCGGCCCAAGGGAGCCTCACGACGAACTTCACATCACTACCAGGACACCGACCGACCTCACCCCTTCACAGCACCCCAGACTGCGATAGCTGGCGATGGTGCCGAGCGCCGTGTGCGTGTAGTCAAGCTGAGAGGCCGGCTTTGAAGAGCATCGCTTCGATCCTCGAGGGTCAACCTGCGCCAGCATGCCTCACGCGACAGGCGGCGACAGAATGGACGACGACCTCGCCAACGTGGCCAAGTACGTGCGCGACTGGAACGAAGACGCAGAGTTCGATCGCGCCATCGACCAGACCGACAAAGCGGACGATGCCATCGACTACGAGAGCTTCAGTGACGACGATCTCCCAGAAGAAGAGCAGGCGACCAACAACCTCGATGATGACGATCCCCTCGACTCCATGCTTGGACAGCAAGCGCCCGATGGTGTACCTGGTGTGCAAGCGCAAGCAGAGCAACCGCGCACCAACGGCTTTCACAACGACCAGAGCATTGACGAAGAGGAGGACGCTGATCTCTTCGGCGAGTCTACCGAGCAGAACGATCTGTTCCAAGAGCGCAGCTCTTCTCCAGAACAGCTCAGAACTCACCCGCCTTCGATCGAGCGCCCACATCAGCGTCCGGGCCTGGCGCTTCCTAGCAAGAAGTCGCTTGCGCTACCTGGCATGAACCAGGGCTACCGGCCAGTGCAACCACCACAGCAGCAGAGTCCGCAGTCGATGAGCCCACCATCGTTCTTCGACGATGGCCACTCTCCCGAGGCTAGTGAAGACGAAGAAGATGACATGAGCGACGTGGGTGACCTCAAGGATCCAGAGAACATGCAAAAGTACCTCTTCAAGCTTGCAGCGCGGAAGCAAGCTGGAGAGGCAGTTGACGAAGAGTTTGGCGAGATCGACATGGATGTCTTCTACAGTCTATACCCAAGCTTTGAGAAGAACCAGAATCCGAACTTCGTCGAGCTCTTCCCTCCGCGGCCTGGCCGATATCGTGGCAAAGCTCCTCTTAAGCCACCGCGTTCCATTGTTCCTACCAAGCTCTCGCTCGACTTGATGGCCGATCAGGAGAAGGCGTTCAGGGCGCATGCTGCTGCAAACAAGGTGGGCGATGAGGCGGCCTCGAAGCCTGGGCTTGTCAACCTCAATCTGGGCTCGAACGCACAGGACGACAGCGACGATGATCACGACATGAGTGTTGTTGATGAGAATGAGCGCATCGGCAATCTCACCATGCAAGACCTTTCGATCATCTGTGGAGACTGGGACATTCCAAGCGTTGCTGATATCTCTGAAGGCGAGGCTCTGGATGGCGAGTGGGAAGCCGCTGAGCGCAGCAGACCGAACAAGAAGCGAAAGCTTTTGGATGGCGACTTCTCTCTGGCTGTGCAGGATCCTCATCTACTTTTCGAAGATCCAGAGCGTGCCACTGCCAAGCTGGCGAAGTCTGTTGCCCTGGACCTAAACGACCAGAATCTGCTTGTCGACGAGCTTCTGCCTCAGCGTAAACGCAAGTCCATGTTCGACACAAGGCGCGGCAATGCTCTCAACAGGAGCACAGTCAAGAGGTACAACATCAGCAATGATGAAGCGTACGATGCTTTGAAGGAGAACCACCATCACAAGGTGCGGAGCACGCTTGGTGCCATGGCGATTGAGCACAGTCTTCCGGCTACAAAGCTGCAATTCCCGTTCTACAGAGTCACACTCGACGGCAAAGCAAAGAGGGCGTTCCATCGGCCCAACTTGGACGTACGCGATAGCAGACTGCGCGAGTTCAGGTTCCAGAGGGCGAAGCACCTCAAGCGCAAGAACACCCGAGGTCGCGAGACGAAAGAACTGTTCGGCAAAGCTGAAGACCTTGGCTTGGGCGACAATGCCAACGTCCTGCTTCTGGAGTACTCTGAGGAAGCGCCGGTGATGCTGTCGAACTTCGGCATGGGCAGCAAGCTGCTGAACTACTATCGCAAGCGAGACGCAGATGACCAGGAGCGGCCAAAGCGCGATATTGGAGAGACCAACGTGCTCCTTACGCAGGACAAGAGTCCCTTCTCCAACTTCGGCCACGTCGACAAAGGCGAGATCGTCCCTACCATCCACAACGGCATGTACCGCGCGCCTATCTTCCAGCACAAGCCCAAGTCAAGCGACTTCCTGGTTGGTTTGAGCAGCAGCTACGCATCGGGCCACAAGTTCTACCTACGGAACGTGGAGAACTTGCACACCGTTGGCCAGCAACTTCCGACCACGGAGGTGCCGACCAAGCACTCACGTCGTGTCACGGATGCTGCGAAGAAGCGATTGCGGGCTCTCTCCTACAGGATGTACGCCAAAAGCGTTGATCCTCTCCGTCCCAAGAAGGCGAAGGCTCTCAACAACGAGAACCTGATGCCACATTTGCCCGGACACGACATGCCTCAGACCCGCAGCAAGATGCGAGAGTTCATGAAATACGACAAAGTGGCAAAGGACAGTGCCGGCACCTGGATCCCCCACCCGGGTCAGGTCGTTCCTGATGCCGACACGCTTCGCAGCTGGATCAAGCCTGAAGACGTCTGTGTGCTCGACTCTATGCAAGCGGGCGTTCAGCATCTGCAGGACTTGGGCATCCCGGACGACAAGAACGACGAAGACGACAAGGATCTGGACGAGGGCGAGCATATCGAGAAGCAGCTTGCACCGTGGCGGTCGACGAAGAACTTCCTTGCTGCTTGCCAGGGCAAAGCCATGCTTAAGCTGTATGGTGATGGCGATCCAACAGGTCGCGGGGAGGGCTTCAGCTTCGTCAAGACGTCTATGAAGGGCGGCTTCAAGATGTTTGGTGAGAGTGCGGAAGACAAGATTGCGGCCAAGAAGCGTCGGGAGACTGGTGGTCATTCGTACAATGTCGCAGAGCAGCAAAGGCTGTACGACGATTCTATCCGCACTATCTGGGACAAACAGAAGGAGAGTTTGAGTGCTGAGCTCGAGCACTCGGACGGCGAGATCGACGACTACCACGACGAGCCAACGAGTGCATACCCCGGCAGAGGTGCGACACCGCGGTCGTCGTTCGCCACTCCCGCTGCATCCAGCCGCCTCGAAGACGACTCTGCCAGTCAATTTAGTAGAGGCAGCGCCGGTCGTCGTGGCGAGATCCTGGAGATTACCCGCAGGGTCATCGACAAGTACGGCGAGCCGCAGCTGGTTACGGAGCAAGTCACGAACGCGAAGGTCATCTCACTGTATCGCAAGAAGCAGCTGGAGAAGAAGCTGGACACTTTGAAGTCTGTTATTATCCTTTCCCTACCCATATCTGAAACATCGTTAGCTGACCTGTTCTCTGCAGACCGGATGAGATGCAGCCATCCAACGACGCGGCATGGAACGCCGCGCAAGCGAAGGCCATCCAGCAAGAGATCTTCCGCCTCGAGCGCAACGCCGATCGCCGCCAGGCGCGCGAGAAGCAAAAGGGCAGGCAAGCTGCTGGCGCCGCCGGCTCCCCCACCGGTGGTGCTGTTGCGGGAACCACCGCAGCAGGCTCGCCCGCGGCGCAGTCCGACGCGGCCGACGGCAAGACGCCGCAGAAGGGCCAGGGGCGCGGACGCACGAAGGACGGGACGGCGCGCAAGTGCGCGAACTGTGGGCAGGTGGGCCACATCAAGACGAACAGAAAGTCAGTATCGTTCAGTTGTCTCTTTTGCGCGTGCAAGGATTTCGAGGAGTTTCAAGGCGGCAAGAAGCAGGGGACTCCTTCTAACAAGGAGAATTCTGCTGTGGATGCTGCTGCTGGTGCGGCTGCGATGAGCAGTTATTCGCGGTTCGCGTTGTGAGTGCGCGGACGCAAGACTGGAAAGATGGAGGATTGGATTGAGTGCATGGGCGAGGATACCAACATCCTCTTCTCGTGTCGCTTGGATCCGCAGCGGATGCTTTTCAATGCTCTTTCTTCGTAGTTGTTTCTTCTTGTTGTTCATCTGATCATAAATTCGAGTCGAGCTTCTGCTGACAACTCTAACTTATCAAAAGGCTCTGTCCGATGCTCAACGGGACGCTGAAGCCGGAAGATGCGCAGAATGGAGACAGCTCGTTTGGTGCTGTGCCTGCGCCTTTGACGCTGTGATGCCTGCCTTCCCTCCGTTCGAGACGACCACCGAACCGTCGATGCCGCCCCGTCCTTGGTTGCTCGCACCGAACCGAACGTCGTTTGTCCCTGCTCGCCGCTTTCAAGATCTATCATCCTCCATCCTCCTCCGACGACCTCCCGCGCGCTCTCTTATGACACGCTCGTTGCTTCCATGATCGACTAACCAACTGTATTGCTAGCGGGGGAGAACGCATGGGTTGCTCAAGAGCTAGCGGTATGCAATCATGGTTGAGGAGGAGCGCTGTTTGGTGCTTTGCCACAAGAGTCTACGGTTCTGCAGTGCTGTACCAACTATTACTACAATTACTTTCCCTCTTTCCTCGCTGTCATCATTCCAGTGACGACGTCCCTTTCACATGCGCCATCTGGGCGAGTCAGCGTGTAGCAGATCGCCGCGGGGATTGGTGGCGTGCAAAGCTTGTTCGACAAGAGTCCCGCAGTGTCTGGTGGGACAGAACAGAGACGTTGATACTCGTGACCATTTCCTACTTCTCCGGAGTCGCGGAAGTGTTGTTGTAGTTGCTCTACCAAGTGTACACGCCTCTTGCCTCGTGGTACGCGTAAAGAAGCCGTCGTAGCCGCAGGATCTCGAGAGACCAAGCGCTGGCGTACGTCACACGGCCCGACTTCGAGACACATGAGAGTATAAGCCTCTGCACGACGACGTCTTCCACATCAGCCCTACATAGCCCTACAATTTGAGTTGAGGATGAGGTGGAATTGCTTAGGCCTCTAGCAGCAGAAGAAGAAGGAGCAACACACATTCACGGCAGCCATGGCATCAGACGGCGGACAGCAGGTCAATGGCGCAAGCGGCAAGACCCCACGAGCGAATGGCCTCACAGTGCAACTCACACCAGCACAGAGGGCAGGCGTGCAACGGAGCGACACCGTCTTCTTCGATGCGCCCGAGAGCTCAGACGAGCCACCTCACAGCAAAGAGCCCGACGACGCCCCGCGAGCGCCGATGCAACGCACGCAGACGGCCAACACCATGTCCTCGATGCTCTCCGTCCCGCCCCCCGGCTCCGTGCTCACCGGCAAGCAAGAGCACTACCTGAAGCGCGAACTGCTCGCCCACCAGACCGAGTGGGAAGTCAGCGAGCTCGCCCACCCCACCGCGCTCCAACGCTTCGGCGCACCCTTCCGCTCTGACGCCGGCGAGGTTGCGCCTGAAGACTCCGAACTACCGCTCCTACGATACATCTTCGTGCACCATGTGCGTAACTTCCCCTTCCTCAACCAGGCGAAGGAGAAGGAGTTCTGGCAGGACAAGCTGCAGGTGTTTCTCGAGAGCTTCGCCAACAAGCACATCTCGTCGTCAGAAGACCGGTTAGAGGAGACGAAGCGGTCGAAGCTGGCGACTAAAGCGACGAAATTGGTGGAGCTGATGATGGTGTCGGGTATCCCGACGGCGTCCGGGTATGAAGAGCGCATTCGGTTTTCAGAGATGGAGGTGGTGGATCGAGGAGCGAACGAGCAGGGTTTGGTGGTGAATGTGCCGCAGGGACACCAGATTAACGGTTGGGATGTCAACGTGGCGGGCGTGAAGCAGGTTAGTGTCAAGCGGCACGTTCGGCGCCACGCTCACGCGGAGTTCATCATACGGGTGAAGAGGCGGGAGGAGGATGAGATATACGTGACGAGGAGGTTTGGCGACTTCAGACGCATGCACAAGCAGTTGCGGTTGGAGCTGCCGGGGAAGGTCTTACCACCGCTGCCGCACAAGAACAAGACGCATTCCATCTACAGCGGTAAAGACGACGATGACGCGGATAGCATCGACTCGTTCTCGACGCAGGATACTGCTACGCCGGATGGGAGCGCGGAGTCGGGCGGTTTCCGGTCGTACCTTTCATCCTGGGCGCCGGGATCAAGCGCTCGGAGTCATTCTCGCACTGAATCGAGGACGTCGCTTGGGACGGCCTCGCCGCGGCAGTCGATAGACGCTCTTTCTCGCGACTCTCCGGTCAACTCGCCACTGCGAGGAGCTTCGCCAGCACCTCCGTCTACTACGCTTTTCCGGGAGGAGCAGCGGGTTTCGCTTCGTGCTTTCCTGCGCAACTTCCTGCAGAACGAGGCTATTTCTCAGTCGCAAGCTATGCAGGAGTTCTTGACGAAGGACCCGGTCAAGCTCGGACGAGAGGAGGTGGACGACATCGACCGCCGGAAGGTCATGGACGAGAGACGCATGGATGAGCAGCGCAGGTTCTTCGAGGTGGCGCGAGAGCGTGCGAGAGAGCTTGACGTGCACATGGAGAAATTCAGGCGGAAGGTCATTGAGAGAGATGGTCTGCGTGACCTCTTTGGTGAGATCAAGCGGAAACAGACGATTGCTGATCTGGACCCGGAGTACCGCAAGTTCGCCGAGTGGTTGCGTATAGAGGTGGCTGCGACACTCTACCATCTCTTTCTGGCCGAGGACAACAGCCCGGAGTTGTTTGCGCAGTTCAAGCGGATCCATAGTCTGGTTCCGTACACCGCGCTGAAGCAGGTCATCCGGTTCACTAACCCGGCCGCTGTCATGGCTAGCGTCCTTGACATCTTCATGGCTCAGCCGCTCGGTGCGAAGAGCTTACTGCAGCGGATCTTCGGGCTGGCGCTGGGTGATGGCATACGCACTATCCAGAAATCGATCGATGCGCTGACCACGAAGATCGAAGAGCCGGTGCTGTGCGAGAAGATCAAGAACCACAGCGAAGCAGACAAGGCCACCAAAGACACCATCCGCCACGACGCAACGGCAGAACAGACGGACCTCCTCGTCAAAGTCCTCCAATCCGAAGACATCTCCCCCGAACTCTCCAGCGAGCAAATCGGCCAAGTCTTCAACGCCTACGTCGCCTGGGACAACGCCGTCGAGAACGTCGACGAGCAAATGCGCCAGGGCGCCGAACTCTACGCCCGTCTCAAACAACTCATGAAACTCTACACCCGCCAGCGCGACAAGAAGATGATGCTCGAGATGGTCGAAGAGCCCACCACGCTGCGCCTCTTCCGCGACCTCTTCACCATCTTCTACGAACCCCTCGTCCGCGTCTACAAATCCGCCAACGTCTACAACAGCGTCACGGACTTTGCCCGCTTCGCCGACGACACCATCGCAACCATCGAAAAAGCGCAGCGGCAGGACGTCAGCGCCGACCCGAACCAGACGGTCCAATCCTTCATCGACCTGTGCGCGCGCCACGAAGAGGATCTGTATAAGTTCATCCACGAAGTGCACACGCACGACAACGGCCTCTTCGACAAACTCATGACGTGGATCGAGGGCATTCTCGATTTCCTGCGCAACGGGCCCGCCGGCGGGAAGTTGGACATGAACGCGCTGTTCCAGGGCGCGGTGGAGATGAAGCAGATTGATCGCGAGAAGGCCGCAAGGGAGATCAACTCCCTTATCAAATGGCAGCACGCCCGGAAGCGCTGGCACGCGGACAAGACGCGGCAGAAAATGGCGCAGGCGGAAGCTAATCCCACCGAAGGTAGTGGTGGAGGGGACGCCATGGCCGGGCTCGCAGCGACGTTCAAACCTGGAGATTTCGGCCTGAACGCCATGGATCTGCAGGACATGGATATGGGCGATGAGGACGAGGAGTTCAGCGAGAGTGAAGAAGAGGATGAGGAGGTGGATCCGATCGCGGCGGAGAGGAAGAGGAGGCGGAGGAGGCAGGATGTGTTGAAGAGGAGTGCGGGGGAGCCGATGAAGCCGGGGATTGAGGAGGTGTATAAGATGGAGCCGCAGTTTTTGGCTATGGTTCGGATGGTGCTTGCTAGTGATTGATGATTGATGGAGATGAGGGGGGGTTGGTGTGGGTATGGCGGTAATGACGGTATGATGGGATGATGGGATGGGTTACGAAGATGGGGTTTGGCATACATGCATGCATGCAGATGACTACATGAGTGGTGAAGGGGATGGATGGGAGTACTTCTGAGATACCATGATTTTGCGGCTGGGCTGGTTCCTGCAAGACGAGATTGAGCATGCTTTAGATGAGAATATATCCCTGGTAATGACGGTCCTATGCGATTCTCTTGGAGCACAACCAGAGCTACCGCGCTTCCTACTGGTTCAGAGTATGTTTGGAAGTCGTTACTATATGGAAGCTATATACATCGGCTAAAGATACAAGCCGAGACTCGTCTCCGGCCGTTAGCTAGCTAGCTATACAACATACAAACCCCAACGCCATCGGCCACTGTTCGGCACACGAGACAGATATCAACACTGGTAGTAGCTGCCGCTGCCGTCGCAATTATACATCATCATCCCGCTATTCAGCGCAGCAGGCGCGCTGAGCGAGTGCTCCATCGCCGGAGCTTGGAGACCGCAGTTCGAATAGGAGTCTGTAGGCCACGGTATCGCTTGGTCGAGCATGGGTGTCGGGTAGCCGAGGGAGAAGTCGGTGGTGACCTGCGGGTAGCAGGACATGTTCAGCATGTCGGCTGAGATGGTGTCGTGGTAAGTGCCGACGGCAGGCTCAAACCCATAGTCGAGTTTACCATCGAAGCCACCATCCTCGAGTTCCTGGACGTCGTCGTTGGCGAAGTCCCGGTCCTCCACAGCACTGACTTCAATCTCCTTCAACCACCCATTCATCTTCAACCACTCAATCGGCGGCCAATCCCCCCCGGCCTTGCCGGCCCTACTCTCCCTCTCCTCCCCCCTCGCCTTCCGTCCCCGCTTCCGCGGACAGAAATGCGCTCGTCGGAGGTGCGCAGCAGCGTTGTAGTAAACGTTATACTCCTTGCGCTGATTACACTGCTTGCAGATCCCCAGCGGCCGCGTCGGGCGCCATCCTTCTGCAGTGGCGGTGTCCGGGTCGACGCAGATCCAGACGCGGCGGAGGGAGGCGTGGGCGCGTTCGTGGTGGCGGCGGAGTTCGTGCTCGCCGCGGAAGCCGGAGGGGTGGGCGGTGCAGAGGTCGCAGTGGAGTTTGGGGTGTTGGGGCCGGGTGTAGGGTGCTTTGGCGATGGGTTCTTTTTGTTGGAGTTGCGGGCGGAGGGGCCGGGGTTGGGGGTCGGGGTGAGACCGGGAGATGGAGACGGGACCGTGGGGGTTGCATTTGGAGGCGAGGGGTCGGGTGGCGTTTTCGATGTGCTTGCGGCTGCGTTCGTTGGCTTTGGGATCGGTGGGAGGTGTGGTGGTCGTTGAGCCGGGGTCCGATGTGCTGCGCTTCATTTCCTGGCTCGAGCAGTCGGGCCACGCTGAGTTGTCTTCAAGGCCTTGGCCGTCAACCGTACCAACTTGACACAACGACTCAGAAAAGGAAAGCTCTTGCGGATACTCGAGTGAGCATCCCATACTACCTAGCCAGTCTGCAGTAGTACTTTGATCGAAGCCGGTGACAGCGCTGCTGTCCACCGGCTTCTCAACAGCACAGGAAAGAAAAGACGCATCCATATTGCCCATATGGTATTGCAAGTCATCAGAACAATTTGAAAAGAAAGGTTCAAACCGCAACGTGTCGGTGCTGTCATCAAAGGACAAAGCACTCCTCATACTACTCTGTCGGCTCATTGAGTCATCTGAGTCGATCAGTGACGGAGTCGACAAGTCACTGGGCGATACGTTGTACTGGCAGGCGACCTGAGAGGTGGCGTAATGGTGTGAGCCATTGTACGCCTCGACTCTCTGGCGCTTCGCAGCGTTGTGCGAGTTGTTGGAGCTGCGTTGGAGCTGAGCAACGAATTCATGCGGCTTGTACGCCGTGAATTGATGTGATGGTTGTTGTAGCTGCTGTTGAGCAGACGTCGAGCCAGTCCAGGTTGTCGAGCCGTAGGCGCCAGATGTCGAGTGAGACTTCTGCATTTGTTGGTGAGTCCGCTTGCCGTTGGAGTCCTGTTGACACGAGGACGTCGTGGGTTGCCGGGTGTCCATGCTGATACCTCTTCGAGACATTGCCGGAGCGATGTTGTTCGGTGCCTGTATTTTTCCTATCCGACCGTCCGAGTTGTTGAGAGCCTGCGCCAGTTAGCCAAGACCAGCAGATCCATACTGAAAGCGCCCGTACCAGTGCCATCTGATCCACAGGCAGCGCCAGCCCCGTAGAAGAGTCCTCGATTCCCTTGCCTCCAGTCGTCCTCGAATCACTCCCTAGTCGCGAGGCCAGACCTGTCGTTTGCTGAGACCATGCAGCACGTAACTGATCCTCCGGCCAGTGCGCGTTGGCTTGCCAGAAAGCCTGTCGTGCCGCCTCCAGATGACCGAGAATCGAATCGCTGAGAACGTGGGTGCTTGAGGTGGTCATGTTAATGCAGACAGTGACGATTCAGCAGTAGCCGTTAAGCTGGCACCTATTGATTGGAGGTGCACGGCTATGTTTCGGTGAAGCTACCAATGGCGACAGAGTAGCGTCTGTGTTGTGAGAAGAGATGGATGCTCAAAATGAGGCTGCAGATGGAGGGAAGAGGGCGAGGACTTATGCTCTGCCTCGAAGGCTGCTGGAAAAGCAGTCAGGAGGCTCGATCGGGCCTCTAGCTAGTCTAGTAGAGCTGCGGGCGTGCATAATGAAGGCAAACGGGATGAAGGATCCTTCTGTCGTTGCTGCAGCACGCCGTGATCCTAGTAGTGAACGCGCAAAACTCGAGGCAGCGAATGGGGTGAGGTCAGCGGTAGCGCGAGACGGAAGCACATCCTTTCCAGCCTAGTGTGACAACGCACCGAGCTTGCGTCGTGGCGCTCGATGCGGCCTTGCGGTTCGTTCGATCGTGCTGTCGCAAGTCATGGGATCTCGTTATCGCGAGAGCTTCCTTCCCTTTTCGATACACTGCATGCTGCAACAGACGACATCTCGCATCTCCGGCCTGAGGCTTGCTTCTTGGATCGTCGAGGCCACGTTAGCACACGTTTCGTATCACACACCCCCTACCACTCCCTCGGCTCCACCCTGATTCGACAGCACGATGACGGCGAGTCAGCAAGGGGGTTACACTCAACGCAAGCCTCACACGTCTTGCACGTGCTGTGGCACTTCCTACAAAGGATGGAATGGTTGTTGATCAGCATACTATTTTCGTTATCACATCTCACAAACGAGATATAGATACACTATCTGGATCGATCTGCGAAGCCACGCTGTGCTCGTTACATCCGCACTCCTTTTCCTCGGACTACCAGCTGCTTTCTTCAAATCCCTGCCTTATATCATGGCGCCTAGGGCAAGCGTCTGCGCCTGACCACCTGGCGTCCTCGAATTGCTTCTATGCAGACCAGGAATGCCCAAGCCTAGCCAGCTGGACGCGCCATCCAGCTCCTCCACGTCATCACCACGGAAGGACTCCTTGACGGCCGGCATGCTCTGACTTCCTTCGTTCTCGGCCCGGGATGACACCGTGGTCGGCTCCTCCGGGATCAAAGTCAACGAGTCCTTCCGCACGTGGCGCTGCGAAGCTGGTGGATGTGAGATCCGATGTGCGAGGTAGGCGATGCCTCGAGTCCTGAGGCTTTCCAAATCGTTTCTCGGAGCACGTGGGACTGGGACTGGAGCCGGCTTCGACAAGATCTCCACCACTTCTTTCGCGACCACCTTTTCCAGAGGGCTGGCGTCGGGTTCTGCTGGAGGTGTGCTGAAGCGCTCGATCTCGGCGTCCGGCGAGTCGCTTGTATCCTTCATCTCTTCGTCCAGCATATCGACCCCTGCAATCACATCCCCTTCAAATCCAACCTCGTCAAACCCGTACTCGTCGAAGAACTCGCAAACATCATCTACAACCTGCTCATCACTCCGCCTCCTTGGTATGCTCAGCGCATCCTGATACACTCTGTCAATAGCATCCTGGAACGGCTCGAGACTGGCCACAGAGTTCTTTCTAGGCACAATCACCGGCTTCGGCAGCTTGATCGGACCTTGCACGTATATTCTACGCTGCCACGCGTTCATCTCAGGCGGACATACTGTTACGACAGAGCCTCCTCGCAGATGGATCTGCGTTGCGATGGGGGTCGTCACACCAGACGGCGGAGGTGAGTTCTCTGAGCTAGGTGCGTATTCTGGAATTGCCGACAGTCGGCTCGGTGACATCTCTTCGCTTTCAGCTGAGAGTACGCTGCTGCTCGACTTGGCGCTGTTCGTTGCCACGTGCGAAAGTGGACTCCGTCTCTTGTTGCCTGGCCTTCGTTGAGCCCGGGCTGAGTGTCGTTGCGCTCCCGGTGGACTTCGCAATGCTCCAGGGGGACTGCGTAATGCACCTGGTGGGCTTCGCAGCGCCCCCTGAGAACTCCTCTGGTACAGCTCGATTGGCGTCCCGGCAATGCTCGACGGAGTAGCAGGTAGGTCCTTGCTCAGTATCGAAGGTGGAGGCGGCAGTCTCACACCCAGCTGCATATTCGCATTGACTTTTCCTTCATTGCCAACCGGAAAGAACCCTGATTGGAGAAGCATACTCATCGTCTCCCCCTTCCTTTGCCGTCTCCATGGAAGCTGGATCTCCGACAACGAGCCAGACCTTTCATTTGTCTCCCCATCGGTAGGTTTCGAAGGTGGCGTGCCTGGACTGGCGAACGAGTATAGTTCATCCAGATCTAAGAGTGCCGATCGGAGCGAGGAGTCGGAGCTCAAGCGCTTCGACGCCTTGTCGACTCTGCCTCCTCGCACACCTGAGAGCTTGGAGCTGGCTTTTGATGATGCTGTGGACTTTACGCTTGAATCCATCGGACTCATGCTGATGGGCTGTGTAATTGCTGCCTGCACCACACTCTCTTTCGCAGGCATGGCAATATTTCGTTCTGTCGTTGCAGCCGGCGCAGTCCACGCCCTAGCCGGTTGAACAGGACGCTCTTCGACAATCCCTGCTGGCGGACTTGGTCGCTTCTCTGGAACCTTCACTGGCGGACTCGGCGGCTTCGCCAGAGCGATCGCAGGCTGCCTCAGCTGCTCTTTCGACAACCTCCACGACGGACTCGGCGACTTCTCCGCCCCCTTCCCTACAACATCCTTCCCCTTCCCCTTCCTCTTCGAATTCGACTTACTCAACGATGAACCCCCACCATTAAACGGATCCTCCTCCAGTAGCCTCAAAATATCCGCACCCCTCGCCTTCGACCGCTTCGCCGACTTCGCGGGTATCGGAGGCGGCGGCAGCTCTTCCTTCACCGTCTCAGCCGCCTTCACTGGGATCGGCGGCGGCAGCGTCTTCGGCAGCTCAGGCACCACGACCTGCGCCGGTGGAGGAGGCGGCGGCAGCACAGGAGCAGTCTTTGCTCGTGGACCGAACCACTCGTCCGGCGGCGCCGTCGAACGTCTCGGCGGCTGCGGTGCTCGTCGCGGCCGCTCGCCGAAGCCGTCTGGGAGGCGCTGCTGGACTGCGGTCTCTGGTCTTAAAGGCGAAGCGCCGGATTTGGGGTGTTCGAGTCGCGAGCGCGAGGCAGAAGACGGCGAGGCCAGTATAGGAGAGGATGAGACATTATCTGAAGGCCGTCTCGGCAGGGGTGATGTCGGCGCTGTTGTCGCAGCATGCAAGGAGCCGGCGCGATCCTCTGTTGCAGATCCCAGACTCGCTGTCGGGCTCAAAGGACCGGAGGCGACTGCGCTCTGTCGCCTTGCGGCGAGGCGGGCTTCGATTTGCGCTCGGGAGAGCTGGACGGGGGGTGGTGCGAACATTGTACATACACTCTCCAATGACACTATACGGAATCGTAGTCTCGAGACGAGTAGGTAGAAAGAGGTTTTGGACATTTGTCTTCCGCGAGCAGGAAACCAAAACCCCTAATAGCCCTTCTTTGTCTCACGCCATGGGCAGGTTTTCGCGGTCGCACGAACAAAGGCGTCTTCGTACCCGCCTGCGCGGTAGGCTGAAAGCCATGCATTCCTGTGCGCCGGTCCGCTTTGGGATGCACGGCAGACTGGATGTGGTATCTCGTGCACGAGAATGGTGTCGGGGTGAATTTACGGTGGGTGTATGGGCGTCTGTGATTTTGTTGTTGTTGAGAAGAGGTCGGGATTGTGTACTTTTTTGGCGACATTCTCGCAATGAGTATGGAAAGTGATAGGAGAGTTTCTGCGACTGCACTGCCGGCACCAACATTTCGATTCTCGAGAATAGTATCTATACACAACCCACCCATCTCCTACTCAACCCCCCTCTCAGTGCCCCCATCAACCCCATCAACCCCATCAACACCCCCTAGGATCAAGCCCCAAATGCAACGCCCGATGCCGCCAAAACATCTCCGGCACCACAACCTGCCTATCCACCTCCGCCCACTCAACCAAACCCGCGCTCTCGTAAGCGCTGACGCTTTGATCCTGCTTGCTGAGATGGTAGAGAAGCACGCCACATGCCAAAATCCAGAGTTTGTACCGTCCAAGCCAGTTGCGCGTTTCTTGATAGTGGAGGTATAGCGTATCTACTACAGGGTTGTAGCGGAGGGCGAGAGAGACGCTGTCAAGCCATCGGGAGAAGAAGGCGAGGTGGTCTCGCAGACGGAAGCGGGTCGTGAGCGCGAGGACGCCCGCTGCAGTGGCGCCGAGCAGGCGGAAGGGGAGGAGAAGCACGAATGTGATCACCGCGAGAACGACCTCTCCGACCGAAGCGAGCGGGAGCTCTCCAACGGTCTCCCAGAACCAGGCGCGCCAGTTCACCGTGCCGTGGGCGAGCCACAGCAGCAGCGCGGGCGGCAGGATCCAATTGCACAGCCATTCGATGGCGACCCAGAGGTCGCTCTTGATCGCCTCCTGGGCGAAGCGGGTAGCCGGTGCCCCAGTGTAGCGGCTGCCTGCGGCGGATGCTACTGTTGCGTCGGCGGAGAAGGCGGCGCGAGTGGCTCGCCTCGTCTCTAGGGCTGAGGTGGTGGTGGTGGTAGTGTAGTGGGCGAGGGGGGCTTGAGGGGCGGTCGGGGAGGGTGCGAACCAGCGCAGGATGGTGTTGAATATGGATTTGACGAACAGGGCCTCCATGGAGCCGGGCATCAGCGCGACTGTTGCTTCGGACGTGATTATTGGTTGGTTGGTTGGTTGGTGGTGAAGGTTTCTTTGTGTTTGGGTGTGAAGGTTGAGTCGCCGGATCAGAAAGGATGTGACTGAAGGACAGCTGATAAAGAAAAATTGTTGTGATTCTCACAATAGCAGTATTGTGCCTATTGTATCTTTCAAAACAGTTTTCTCTGAATGTTGAGACAATACCATGTGAGGTTGTTGAGTATGAAGTGAGGTGAAGTTGAAGTGAACTCACTTGCCTGTTCTTGAAGATCGATAGGGAAAATGTGCTGCTACAGCCGACGAACAATGCACCACCCAACAATATGCGCAATGAGAAAAGATGAGAAATCGATGTAACAAACCAGGTGAGAACACGCTTCTCCACGCCTTGTTTGCAGAGCTGCAGCTATAATACAGGAGACAGGCACTTGTCTTTGATTGTATGTCTGAGATTACATCTCACTTGAACGCTGGCTGCACGAGCGTGTTTCCTGTTGCAATTAGCGATTGTCTGAGTTGTTTGGGCGCAGTGGGACTCACCTCCATCTGGGTACAGCACCTGGTCGTTGTAGAACACGCCGCCTTTTCCTGCAAGGAACAGTATAGTGGCGGCCATATCGGTATCATGACCTGGCCTCCCCGCAGGATTCGACATTTGCATATCGAGCTGGCTCTTGTTGTCCTCTCCGCTCGACCCTGTCGTCATCTCGCTCGGGAACACGCCGGGAGCGATTGTATTGACGCGGACCTTGACGTCCTTGAAAGTCGTCGCTAGCATACGGCCCAAGTGCGTGAAGGCGGCCTTTGAAGAGGCGTACGCGAATTGCCCGTTGCTGCTGCCTTTCATCGAACCGCTGATGGAGCTGACATTGACGATCGACGAGCTGTAGCCGGGTGTCTGATCCGTCCCCTTGGCCAGCAGAGGCAGGAAGGCCATGGACATGAAGTACTGGCCGGTGACGTTGGTGTGGAATGTGTCGAGCCACTGCTGCTCTTCGGAGCGGAGGAAGTGCTGGGAGATTGAGTCCGCCGAGTTTACATCAGGCCGGCCGTTGCTTGCTGCAATGTGTTAGCTGCGTTGTACCCTTTCCAACGTGTTCAAGCATACAGAATTTCGTGTTGTCATCCCTCGCAATGCCGGCGTTGTTGACCAGCAGCTGTATGCCTCTCATCTCCTTCTGTGTGACTTCCTTTGCCAGCCGAATGCACTCCTCCTTCTTGCTCACGTCTCCAACAAGCAGTTCCATCTTTCCTGGTCCGGTGTTGTACTTCTCAATGGCGTTCTCGAGCTTGTCCTCTCTCCGGCCGGTGATGTAGACCCTCGCACCATTGGCGACCAATGCTTGCGCGATCATGAGACCGATGCCAGTGTGCCCTCCCGTAACCACAGCTGAGACATGGCGGACGTTGAAGAGGTCGTCCGTCTTGATTTCGTGGTTCTCTGCCTTGCCTGTACTCGAAAGTCAGTTGTCGATGCTCTCAATGGGTCGAATCGAACGTACCGGTTGCCATTGTAGCTTTCTGGATGTTGCTCAAGACTGGTCTGTTGTGAGTAGCCGTGATAGATCTTGGGACGCTTGAAGCAGTTCGAGAGAATAGCCGCAACATGTTGAGATGGCACCAGGAAATATGAACGATGTTACCAAAACCTACACCCGTGGAGCGCGTTCTGATGCTAACCATGACGCTTACACCCCGTCATTGCCGGCGCGCCGTCGCATTGGGTGACAAGAAACGTTAAAGTTCATTTAAGTATGCTTCTAAGAGTATACAGCCGGCACTGTTGGCGGATCAAGGTACCGTTGAAGATTGCGAGAGGTTTGATGAACTCCAAGCTCAGCTGTACGAGGTCGACTGATATGCCCTTAGTCAGCTTGCGGACTTCGACATGAGATACCATGACTGTCGTCGTTCTCTTCTCAAAATTACATTGAACCACAAGTTGAAGTACAATAGCAACAGACTTAGACTATCCTCCGCCATCTACCCATCCTTCGCCGTCGCCTTCAACCGCTCCAACACGTACTCCCCAGCCCTCACAGGCGGATACCGCGAAGGGTTGCCAGGCGTAATACAACTCGGCAATGTCTGCACAGCGTCAGCATATCTCCCGCCTCTCCAGTAGTCTCAACCAACTCACCTCAACCATCTGATCATAATTAATACTGAAAAAGAACGGCACACTGTACCTCCTACACCGTTGCGTCAGCACACCTTCACCTGTCCCTCAAACATAAACAGTACTCACTCCTCCCTCGTCCGATTCACCACCCGGTGCACCGTACTCTTATACACCCCATTCGTCCACCTCATCAGGAAATCCGCCACATTCACCACGAAACCTCCCTCCACCGCCTTCGCTTCCACCCACTCATCCTCCGGACTCAGAATCTCAAGCCCGGGCGCCGACGAGCACAGCAGAATGGTAAAGCACTCATAATCCGTATGCGCACCCAGACCAATCTCATCGTCCTTCCTCCCAGCCTCCAGCGGCCGCGGGTCCTTCGAAGGAGGGTAGTAGAGCAGTCTCGCGATCCCGCCGGGATGCGTCACCATCCCATCAAACGCCCCCTCCTCCAACCCCAACGCCAGCGCAAACAACCGGAACAAATGCCTCGCCAACCCCAACACCTCCGCATAATACTCCCGCACCGTCGCATAAAAACCCGGCAGATCCTCTTCCCGCGGCCACACATTCCCGTTGCCCTTCCCGCCATCGAGTTCCACGTACGCCCCGTCCCCACCCGTAGCATCCAGCCCTTCTTCGTACCCCCAATTAAACCCCTCCTTCGTCTCGGGTGCTGCTTGCTCACCGGTCCAGTCCGCCGGGTTGACGTACGTGTACTCCGCTGGCTCCCAGCCGCGGAAATACTTGGAGTGGCGGACGTGCAGGGCGTCTTTCTTCTCCCGGGGCAAGGTGTGGAAGAAGCGTTTCGCCAGGTCGAGGATGCCTTGCCGGGTGGAAGAGGGGATGTTGTGGCCGGTGATTTGGAAGAAGCCCGAGGTGCTGCAGGCGGCGTGGATTTGGGCGGCGACTGCTTTGCGGTCGGCGAGGTTGGGGGAAAATGAGGGAGAGATGTCGATTACGGGGATGGTGAAGGGGGATTTTTGGCCGGGATTTGTTGATGGGGTTGATGTGCCATTGGTGAGGCGGGAGTTGAGATATGCTTGGGCTGCTTGCCGGGCTTCTGTTTGGGTTGACGAGGGTTCTACTGCTGCCGCTGCCATTGCGTCCGATGGTATGAGATCTGTGGGTTAGTTGAATAGAGTTGAGAGGTTATTGGAGTAGAAGTAGAAAAGGTATCTTGCCTTCGAAAGTGCAGATAGGCGCGGCGAGCTCTGCAGCTAGCAAAAAACTGGTGGATCCCAGGCCTGGCCGAGACCAACACGGCAACAAACGGGTTTGCGTTTCGATGTAATCGCATTTTCGATTCGCAAAACTACTTACAGCACAGAGCGCCAGAATGCGCTACATTCGTACACTATGCATATCAACATTCAAACGCCGCAAAACGCACCGCACATCTCACCCGCTTAGTACGTCCGCTTAAACGGCGGCACCGCCTCGCACTCTCCCTGATCGAGCGTGTTCATCTCTACCCTCCTGTATCCCAGATCCACCTGCTCATGCGGCTTCTTCTGGAACGTGATGGTGTGCTTCATCCATTCCTTGTCGTTACGCTCTGGGTAGTCTTCACGGGCATGGGCGCCGCGGGATTCCTGGCGGTTGACGGCGGACTCGGCGGTTTGAATGGCGCAGGTGAGGAGGTTACGGAGCTCGAGCGTCTCGACGAGGTCGCTGTTCCAGATCATGCTGCGGTCTTTGGTGCCGACCTGGTGGAAGGAGGAGTCGACATCCTTCATTCTGTTGATGTTGTTAATGAGATCTAGAAATGCAGTTGATGTAGCGACGCAAACTTACCTCTTGACACCTGACTCGAGCGACTCCTGCGTTCTGAACACGGAGACATCCTCCTGCATCACTCGCTGCATCTCTGTCCGAATCTGGTTCGTGCTCTTCGGCCCATCTGCGTTCCTGATAAAGTCCACGCTGCTGATGGCGTCCGCTCCAGCATCAGCAGGAATCTCCTTGTGAGGCTTGCCGGGCGAGAAGTTGTCGCGGATCGTGTGGCTGACCGCACGGCCGAAGACGATCAAATCGAGAAGTGAGTTTGCTCCCAAACGGTTGGCTCCGTGGACAGACACACATGCCGCCTCACCGCAAGCGAACAGACCAGGCACAACCTTGTCGTTTCCGCTCTCGTCGACAGTCATCACCTCACCAGTGTACTTGGTCGGGATACCACCCATGTTGTAGTGGACTGTTGGGAGCACGGGAATTGGCTGTTTCCGGACGTCCACACCTGCGAAAATGGATGCCGTCTCGCTAATACCGGGTAGACGTTCGTGCAGAACCTCCGGTGGCAGGTGCGACAACTGAAGGAAGATGTGGTCCTTGTCCGGGCCGACACCCCGTCCCTCTCGGATTTCCATCATCATGCTTCGGCTGACGACATCTCGAGACGCGAGATCCTTGGCGGTAGGTGCGTAGCGCTCCATGAACCGCTCACCCTCGCTGTTAAGCAAGTAGCCACCCTCGCCACGAGAACCTTCGGTAATTAGACATCCGGCGCCGTAGATACCAGTTGGGTGGAACTGCACAAACTCCATATCCTGGTTCGGCAGACCAGCGCGAGCAACCATAGCCATACCGTCACCAGTGCAAGTGTGTGCCGATGTGCAGGAGAAGTATGCGCGCCCGTATCCGCCAGTGGCAAGAACCGTGTGGTGAGAGCGGAAGCGGTGCAGCGTGCCGTCTTCCTGATTGTATGCTACCACACCCTTGCACTCTCCATCCTCCATAATCAGGTCGATGGCGAAGAACTCGATGAAGTAGTTGGTGTTATGCCTGAGAGATTGTCCGTAGAGCGTGTGAAGAAGAGCGTGGCCAGTCCTGTCCGCAGCAGCGCAGCAACGGTATGCCTGACCACCCTTTCCAAAGTCTTGCGACTGTCCACCAAACGCTCGCTGGTAGATTTTGCCGTCCTCAGTCCGGGAGAAAGGACATCCGTAGTTCTCGAGCTCAATAACAGACTGTGGCGCCTCGCGGGTCATGTAATGGATCGCATCTTGATCTCCAAGCCAATCCGAGCCCTTCACGGTGTCGTACATATGCCATCTCCAGTCGTCCTTGTGCATGTTTCCTAGCGCGGCGTTGATACCACCCTGAGCGGCGACGGTGTGTGATCGTGTCGGGAAAAGCTTTGATATGCATGCGGTGTTGAAACCTGCCTCTGCGAGACCAAAGGCTGCTCGAAGACCTGCAATACGCGGTTAGAGTCCCTTCTCTCTGAACAACAATGGTGTTTCATAACCCACCTGAGCCACCGGCTCCAACAACAAGGGCGTCATATTCGTGGTCAATGATGGGATACTTGTTCCCTATCATCGGCGAAACCTCCTTGGCCCTCAGGTTGCCGCTGGGTGTGATGATCTTCTTGACCGAAGGCGTGCTAGAGAAGCATCGTGCCGGCGTCTGGCGGGTGGAGGAGGCTGCGAAACGGCGCAGCCCCGAAGACAGCATCCTGAACAGCTACGGTGGCGTTTCAGGAAGGATGTCAGAGTGCTTGTCGGTGGTGTAGAGCGTGTGGTTCGCGGGCAATGGAGGCGATGGCGTCCAAGGGTGGTCTTGAAGAAGATCAATGATGGAAGCGACAACCCACGAGACGAGCTAGACCCGGCCAATCAGAGAAGAGCCTCGGTCAGCAGCGATGCCGGAGGAGTTCGCCTTCAGCCTTCATGTATTGCGACAACACTCTCCGGGAATACCATTCTAATAATTGGTTGCGCAGCGCGGGAATAGATGGTGTTCTAGAGCAAATGGTACGGAGAACGGCTGTGTATGAGAAGTATGCTTGCCACAAGATCTCCTTTCATTTCATCTTCTCAATAATACTTCACCTCATGATCAGTACTGACAATCACCTCCTTCCACTCCTCCAACAACTCCTTCGTCGAGTCACACTTCGCCTTAATCATCTCATACGCATCACTTCCCAGCACCAACCGCATCGGCACCTCTTTCCCTCCCTTCTTCGCCATGACCTCAAAGATGACCTTACACCCCTTCTCAACATCCCCGAGCTGCTTGCTCGCCCGCTCATCATACACAGCTCTGACCTGGCCCGCAGTTGTCTCATCGTACGCCTGAATCCGCTTCTCGGTCGAGACACGAGCCCCAGCGTTCAGGAACCCGGTGCGGAAGTAGCCTGGCTCGATGACACACACGTCGATGCCGAAGGGTGCGACTTCCGGACGCAAGCTCTCGGTCACGCCAGTGATGGCCCATTTGGTGGCACAGTAGAGGCCTCCAGCTGGTGCACCGCCCCAGGAGCCCACGGAGCCGAAGTGGGCGATCGCGCCGGACTTCTGCTCGCGCATGTAGGGTAGCACTGCGCGGGTGACGTTCAGGATCCCGAAGACGTTGACGTTGAAAGTATCGTAGGTTTCTTTCGGACTGAGAATCACTATGTCAGCGTCGCCGGGAAGCGCCAGCTGGGTCTACTCACCTAGCCTCCTCGATAGCACCCTCGAGGATATAGCCAGCAGCGTTGATGAGGTAGTCGATGCGACCGAACTTGCTGTGGGCTTCTTTGACGATAGTCTGGATCTCTTCCAGTGGCTGCACAACGTCAAGGTCCATTGTCACCGCGCCCTTCTCTTTCAGGTGTTCAATCTTTTTGGAGCTGCGAGCGGTGGCAATGACTCTGTGGCCATTCTTCAGCGCTTCAAGAGCGGTGTATTTGCCGAAGCCACTGGAGGCGGCCGTGATGAACCAGACGGGGGTGGCCATGGTGTTGCGATGCGGTGATCTTGGCTGAGTACCACGTTTGAACCTGTCGAAATGCAATGGACAGTTTCAGCTGTTTTCGCCTAGTCGGTGGATGTGAAGAAGATGCGATAGTATCCTCCTTCCTCTCAAGCTGGACGCCCAGTCGTTGATATATTTTGCCATTTCCCATAGCTCCGGCGCTGTTCTTTTCCAAGCCAGAACCAATCCGTATTTACGGTTGCAAACACCAGACACAGCGGACGCTTGGTTTTGCTCCAGCTCAGTGTTGGCGGACGAGCTGCTGCATTAGCGTCATTCGCCAGAGCAAGTTGCGGCCGCAAATGCGCTTACTTAGCCAGCTTAGAAGCGAGCCCTACAAATTACAGCACATAGGATTAGGTTGATGGAGGCGGTATTTTGCGGGTTGCTGCTCCTCACGGATGTCGAAAAGCAACCTCCTCAGGTAACCGAAAGCTCGCACAGAACATCCTCTTCTTCGGCGCCACATCTCTTACGTCCCATATCTGCACCGCACCAGGTCGTTGGTCTTCTGCGTGCGTGCCTGGCACCATTTCGTAGCCTAGATGCTTGCTGATCTCGGAGCAGATTTTCTGCTCGGCGGTCTCGTTCGTAGTCATCAGTTTTTGTTCGTTCTCGGTGTCGGTGCCTGCCGAATGGGTTCCAGTCGCAAGCTCGTCTTTTGTGCTGAAGCAGTATACATGCACCATCGGCATAGCCGTCCCAGGAGGCAGCTTGTCTCTCAGCTCAGACGGATACAGCCCGACGAAGCTCGGTAGGAAGGTCAGCGCTGAGGCGGGTAGATTGAGCACATAGTGCTGGAATGTCTTCGGCCGAACGACTTTCTTGACCGGTCCGTGACTGACTGGGTTCCCGTTCGTCTGGGCCTGGGCTTGCGCCTCTCTTCGAGACACTTTCCTTTTGATCTCGACCACCTTTTCCTCGGCGAGCAACTGGGCCGCAGCTTCCCGTATGAACTTTCGGCCATCTGAACAGGATGGCGTCACGAAATCGCCAACCTTGTTCCTGCTCACTGCATCTGTGAGACTAGCATAAGAGTCCGGATTCAAGTCATTTGCCCAGACAAACACCCGTTTCTTTCCAGCCGGAACAGCAAATGGTCCGATCCCAGCCATGACATCGCACACTGCTTCGCCTTCCTTGAACATATCCACGAGCCGTGCATGCTCGGTGCTGAGTCGTGTGTTCCAGTAGACCTTTGAGTAGTCGAAGTGAAACTCGCAACCTGCCTCCGAAACTGCAACGTTGAGATCGTCTTTTCCGGCGAGCACCTCGTACTTGAAGGTTCGAAACTCGTTTTCCTCGCCGACGTCGTCGATCTTGTTGATGACAGTCTTGGCGCCAGGGTTCTTGTCGATGATGATTGTGGCGATGAGGTATTTGTACGGTAAGTAGGCGTCTCGGAGGTTCATGTGGACTACGTGGCCGACCTGGGAGAAGCCGGAGGGGATCTCTGACTGTGCTTCGATGGGTAGGATGGCCGTAATGATGTCGTGGTAGGTCCAGTAGTCGTAGTTCAAGTGGAGGTTGTAGGGTATGACTGAGATGAGTTCCTCCTTGACGAGCTCGGCTAGGACTGGAGAGTGTGGCCATGCTGTAGTTCGTTCGTCCTGAGTACTGTGCTTAATAGTGTCTCCGTTCACACCGTTGGTGGCATCGTGCGTATTAAGATCACTCTGCCGGACTTCTGGTCTCAATAGAATACACTTCTTCCCGACCTTGGCCCTTTCTGCATCCGGGTCGGGGAGCACGTTTGCAATCCGGTCCTGCTGGAGAGCGTCCTTGCTGCGTTCGAGCTGGGAGCGGACCTTGGAGATGTTCTTATTGTCAAAGACTCGTGCAGCGTTGATAGAGACGACCTTTTGGAAGATAGAGCGATCCAGAGCCTTCATACCACGGGCTAGGGGCGGACGGAACATTTCTTCGTCCTGATGCTTCTGATCGAGGCTTGTCGCCATTTGGTGTGGTTGCTTAGAGCCTGTCCAGTCACCGCACTATGCTTTGAGCTATCTTTTCAACCACCTGTAAATATTCCCGATGCATTTGGCTCCAATGACCCAGTATTTTCTTGTCTTGTTCGGTGGAAGAGATGAGGATGACCATTCCAATGACTCGTACGCGTTGGAGGTCGCGTTTTGTGAGGTTGCCTGAGGCATAGGGCCACGAACTTCAACCATCTGTCTCGAACATGTGACTGCAACACACACCACCACGACAGCAAGCATCCTTATCCTCCGACATACACTGGAAAGCGGTCGCATTGCGGACAGTAATCCTTTGACTGCCTCACGGCGGTCGCGCACACACACATGAGGGAGCATCAATAACACCCCTTGGGAAAGATGGCACCAGATGCCGGCAACATTAAGGTGGTGGTGCGCGTGCGGCCCTTCAATGCTCGCGAAAAGGACCGCAACGCAAGATGCATCGTCTCTATGAAAGAAAACCAGACGGTGCTCACGCCTCCACCGCCAGAAGGAAAGAACAGCAAGCCCGCCAAAGCGGCCCTCGAAGGGACGAAGACGTACGCTTTCGACAAGAGCTATTGGTCCTTCAACAAGGATGACAGCCACTTCGCCGGGCAGGAGGACTTGCACTCGGACTTGGGGAAGCCTCTGTTGGACAATGCCTTCCAGGGGTACAACAACTGCATCTTTGCGTATGGGCAGACGGGGTCGGGGAAGAGTTACAGCATGATGGGGTATGGGGCAGAGGAGGGTGTGATACCGAAGATCTGTCGGGATATGTTTGAGCGGATTGAGAGCATACATGAAGCGGACAAGAACATGACTAGCACGGTCGAGGTGTCATATCTGGAAATCTACAATGAGCGGGTTCGAGATCTCCTCAACCCGGCCACCAAGGGCAATCTGAAGGTCCGAGAGCATCCGTCTACGGGACCGTATGTGGAGGACCTGGCCAAGCTGGTGGTACGAGACTTTGCAGAGATCGATCACCTGATGGACGAGGGCAATAAAGCTCGGACGGTCGCAGCTACGAACATGAATGAGACATCGTCTCGCTCGCACGCTGTGTTCACCCTTACACTGACGCAGAAACGACACGATGTGGAAACGAATCTAGACACTGAGAAAGTGGCCAAGATCTCACTGGTTGACCTGGCTGGTTCTGAGCGTGCTACTTCCACTGGAGCGACAGGTGCGCGACTGAAAGAAGGCGCCGAAATCAATCGCTCATTGAGTACACTGGGGCGAGTGATTGCTGCGCTGGCGGACATGAGCGACCCAAAGGGCAAGAAGGCGAAAGGAATGCAGGTGCCGTACCGTGACAGTGTACTTACGTGGCTGTTGAAAGACAGTCTGGGCGGAAACAGTCTGACTGCTATGATTGCAGCCATATCCCCAGCGGACATCAACTTCGAGGAGACACTATCAACCCTGCGATATGCTGACTCCGCGAAGCGCATCAAGAACCATGCTGTCGTGAACGAGGATCCGAACGCACGCATGATCCGCGAGCTGAAGGAAGAATTGGAGAAGCTGCGTGCACAACTCGGCCCTGGTGGCGGTGCTGCTGGCGGTGCGGCACTACCAGGCGAAGAGCAGTATGCGCCTGGCACACCATTGGACCAGCAGTTCGTTTCCATTACCAGCGCCGACGGCAATATCAAGAAAGTCAGCAAGGCAGACATCGCGGAGCAGCTATCGCAGTCGGAGAAGCTGTACTCAGATCTTAACCAGACCTGGGAGCAAAAGCTACAGACTACCGAGCGCATCCACAAGGAGCGAGAAGCAGCGCTCGAAGAACTTGGCATCAGCATTGAGAAGGGCAATGTCGGTCTCAGCACGCCGAAGAAGATGCCGCATTTGGTGAACTTGAGCGATGATCCGCTGTTGGCCGAATGCTTGCTGTACAATCTGAAGCCTGGCACTACTACAGTTGGCAACGTGGAGAGCAATCAGAATCGGGCTTCCTCGCCTCCAGCGGAAGTGGATGGCGATACTCACCATCAACCAGATGTCATGCTCAATGGATCGAAGATCTTGCACGACCACTGCACTTTTGAGAATGTGGATGGTGTGGTCACGGTCGTGCCAAAGGACGGAGCGGCAGTCATGGTCAACGGCATTCGCATCGAGGCCCCAAAGCGGCTACGGTCAGGGTACAGAGTCATACTGGGCGACTTCCACATCTTTCGTTTCAACCACCCGCAAGAAGCAAGAGAGGAGCGGGAGCTGGGTGACCAGGAGAGGGGCAGCCTGCTCAAATACTCCATCACGGCTGATGAGCTCGACGACACGCCTACCAAGCGGCCTGGACTCAGTGGGCATCAGCGAAATTCTAGTACCTGGTCCAGGCCAATGTCGCCCGATGGCGACAGCGAAGCGATGGACTCTGGCGCAGCGAGCCCGGCACCGTGGCGCATGAGCAACGGAAGGGACAGCGACTGGGCTTTCGCGAGACGAGAAGCTGCGTCGTCCATCCTTGGTGGCGATCGCAACATCACGACTATGACTGATGACGAGCTCGATGTTTTGCTGGACGATGTCCAGCGTGTTCGCGCCGTTCGTCGCGCCCGCCCTGAAAGTCGTATCTTTGACGGCAGTGCTATCGGTGGCGGCGGTCAGGACACTGACACTGAGTCCGTCTCTTCTCATCCTCTACAACGCGAGAAATACCTGAGCAACGGCACCCTCGACAACTTCAGCCTGGACACTGCACTAACAGTGCCTTCAACGCCACGGCAACCTTCGTCTGAGTCGCCTGCTGAGGAGCTACAAGAAGGCGATGAGCGCATGAAGAAAGTCAAGGAGCAGATGCAAGAACAGTTGGAGAGACAAAAAGACGAGTACGAGCAGAAACTCCACTCTGAAGAGGAAGGCGCCGTGGAGATCGAAGTACTCAGACAGGAGAAAACGAGGATGGAAGCCAGTCTGCAGGAGATGAAGGAGCAGATGCAGCAGCAGTTGAAGGACCAGAAGAAGGAGTTCGAAAGTAAAGTTGCTGAGATCCGAAAGTCCACACCCGTACCGCGGGATCGCAGGCGCAGCAGTCATAGACCTGGGCAGAAGGTTCAGTTCAGCGAGGAGGAGATCTACCTCGCGAAGTGGGTGCTGGAGCATTGGCGAGCGCAGCGAAATGTTCTTATGGCAGCGGATTTGCTGAGAAATGCAAGCACGCTGAAGGAAGCACAAGTCCTCAGCCAGAGGCTGGGAAGAGAGATCGTGTTCCAGTTCACCATCGTCGAGGTGGGACACACATTCGGCTCGTCCTACGACCTCGTTCTGAACGGTATCTCTGCGGAGGAAAGCAATGACCCGGATCTCGAAGACGCTCGAAAGCCTTGCGTTGGAGTACGGGTCGTCGACTTCGGAAGGAACATCATACAGCTTTGGAGCCTGCAAAAATTGCACGCCAGAGTCAAGATGATGCGACAGATGCAGAATTTGATGGATCGAGGACCTGATGTCACGCAGCATTTCCGGCTTGATAATCCTTTTGAGGACGACTGCATGCCTGAATACACTCGCGTTGGCGATGCTGACATACCACTCGCAGCTGTTTTTGAGTGTCGTGTCCAGGACTTCACGCTGGATGTCATCTCGCCGTATACGTGCTCCGTCGTGGGCATCGTACGACTGAGCGTCGAGCCCAGCTCTGCCGAAGCGCCAAAGGAGACGCTGAAGTTCAACGTCGTGATGCACGACCTGGTGGGCTTTGCGGAGCGTGAAGGCACGAACGTACATGCACAGCTTTTCATCCCCGGCATTTCTGAAGAAGGCGGTGCTACTACCACCAGCTTGATCTCGGAGTTCGGCGAAGGACCTGTGAGGTTTGAAAGCGTGCACAGCATGAGTCTGCCTCTATCAGCACCTCGTGAGGCCAGCCTACGAGTCAGCATTTTCGCGCAGATCAGCCACATGCACCTGGATAAGTTGCTTAGTTGGGACGACATCCGGGACTCTTCTGCCCAACCTGTGAGGCCTGGTCTTGGTCGGAACCCGTCCAGGTTACCGGAGCATGAGTACTATACTGAGGAGAGACACGATGTCTTCGCCAGGGTGCAAGTGCTGGAAATCGGCGAGGAAGGAGAGTATGCACCTGTCGAGGTCGTGCAGAGTGGTACGCTCGACCAGGGCAGCTATCAGCTGCATCAGGGTCTCCAGAGGCGGGTCGTGCTGAGTCTGGTGCACAACTCAGGCGAGAGTCTACCGTGGGAGGATGTCACCGGTTTCGCAGCTGGCACTGTGCAGCTGCTCGATGAGTCCGGCAGACTGATAGATGGATGTGACAGCAATCAGACTGACGTCCTGCTTCCGCTTGTAGCGCCGCCAGTCATCCGCACCAACGAGGATGGCACGACGAGTGTCAAGATGACCGGGCAGTGGGACTCAAGCGCCCATGCATCGGTGCTACTGGATCGACCGACGCTCGAGAACAAACGAGTCCAAGTCACTCTGAAATGGCAGATCGCCTCTCCTCGAGTCACTCAGCCGATGAAATTCACCTTCGACTTCGCCGTGCAGACACGCCCGCGCACCTGGTTCCGCCAGAACTCGCTCCTTGCACAGCTATGGCATAATCAGCGGGTGGTGCATTCGACCGCTGGCAACTACTCCATCACCCTGAAGCCGAGCGCTGCAAAGCGTGCTGGTGATCTGTGGCGCATGGACACCACCGGCGAGTACATCTCTGGCGAGGAGATGCTGGCTGGTTGGGCACCGAGGGGTATGAGTTTGATACGAGATCACATCAACTTACGCTTAAGGCAGAGGAGAGTCAGGGAGATTGAAGCTGCGAGAGGAGTCCTGAGTCTCGATGCTCTGTCGCCGCCACTGCGACCTGTCACGACCAACAGCGAAGACGAGGCTGGAGCTGACGAAAGGCAACGAACGCTTTTGCAGAAGTTCTTGGATCTCTGGCAGTCCAAAACGCCCTTAGCTACAGACGTCGTCCTCTTCCGCTCCGGCAACGCCTCACCACAACCCACAACGAAGGGTGACCATGACGATACAGATGACCCATCAACTACAGTCCCGCTCGCAGCCCAAGTCGAACACCTCCTCAAAACCCCCTCCCTCCTCAAAGGCGGCTGGCTCCTCTCCCCCGACCCCTCCGGAACCCGCTGGATCCGGCGCTTCGTCGAGCTCCGCCGTCCATACCTCCACTTGTACTCCTCCGAAGGCGACGAAGTAGGCGCCATCAACCTCACAAACTCCCGCATCGACTCCGAACCGGAGGTCGCGAAGCTGCTGCGACGGCCGAATGTGCGGTTGAGCGTGTGGGCGATCTATGCGACGAACAAGGCGTGGTTGTTTGCGTGCCGGAATGAGAAGGAGAGGGGGGAGTGGATTTGGGCTGTGGACCGGTCGTTGAGCGTTGATGGGGCGCCGAGTGACGAGCTCGGTGGGCTTGTGTTGGATGATGAGGACGAAGATTGAGCGCGGTTGGCGCGCGAAGTTGTTCGATTTGTTGTGCTTGCTTGAGATACCCAATTATGTTGGCATAGCGCTGTTATCTACATCAGAAGTAACGTCGATTACAGTACGTCTGCTTTCACGTCAAACCAAGTGAAAGAGTTTCGGTTCGCCATTGAACCCCAGCTCACCGCAGCACATTCGATGTTGCTGGCGCCGCACAATGGTCATGGGATGCCCGACTGCATATTACCCTTGGCATCCAGATGAGTTCACGCACAGGTGGGCTAGCGGATGACCGCAACCTCGTCTCGGGCGGAGACCGGTTACACGACGTCTGGAAGTCTCGCTCCAAGCGCTCGTGCGAGTTGGGAAGCGCGGGCTAAAAGGGCCGACTACAGCGCTGTGGTGCTGTGGAATAACTGCACCCACGGCCTAGAGCCACTTCTCCTCAGTACCACCCATGCCCCTCCTCCCCCAACTTCTTATTTTTCGGATTCAGACTCAACAGCCTCTGCCCCGGCACACTCCCACTAATTCTCGACTCAAAGATCCCGCCCACAGCTCGTCTGCCCACCTGACTAAAAGACTCATACGCCTTCGTCTCCACCTCTGGGCTCGATCCTTGGATAGCTGTCCACTCCGGACTCGTGTACGGACTACTCCCATCCCCTAGATCGCTCCACCTCGTTACCACAATGGCGTGCTTGAACTGCCTGACAGGATCGCTTTTATCCTCCACCATCTGTACTTCAATGAGATACTCGGTAGGACACTCCGGACACCTCCGCGCAGGCTGACAGTCATCGCACCCCCTAACGATGAAGGTCGGATTCGCCAACGCGCGGTTGATCTTCGGCGCTTTCTTGAGCTGCTGTGAGTAAGACTGTGGTGGCGACGGCACGTGCGAGAGCGCGCACTTGCATAAGCGCATCAATTCGCCATCACGCCAGTGGGCGCAGACGGAGAAGAAGGGCGTGTATTCCTCCCGGTCATACAGCAAATGTCGCAGGCTCGTCTCGGTCGTCTCCGCGCTTGGTTGGGCGTAGGCTTGGCTGACGACGCGCATGAGGAGGCGGCTGTTGTTGACGAGGTAGCGGGTGCGGTGGGTCCAGGGGCTGGATTTGCATTTCCATTTGCGTTCTAAGGCTGTTAATTCGATGCCATGGGCGGAAGAGTGTTTGTGGCCTCGAACGGCTAGCTGGACGAAGGAGTAGGGTAGTTCCCGCCCGTGGACGAGACGCATACGAGGTAAATATGTGCCTCGCGTGTTGGGGCAGGTAAATAACGGGTTGGCCACATAGTCCGCCTTGAGGCTCTCCCTCCTTGGGGTGGAGCGTAGATGGAACTTCGCACATGGAAAGCAAAGCAGATGGTCTGGGAACTGTTTGTCGATGCGGTGGAGGAAGGCAATCTTTTGGTGGCGGTTTTCTTCTTGGTCCAGCTCTTTGAGCGGAGTGAACCCGAGCTTCTGCTGAAGTACCTTTGATGCCAATGATAGACAAGCAGCGTCCGCAGGCTCCAGAAATGAGGCAATGTTCTCCCATACAGCTTCCGGCAGAGCAGCCACCTGTCGCATGTGGAGCTCGCTCAATGCGTTGATAGGTTCGAGCGCTTTTGGGTCCTGAGAGTCGAACAGCGGGTCCTTGATTTTCTTTTCCAGAGCTTGGTCAACCAGAGAGTCGAAAGAGCCATAATGCGCAAGTCGATGCAACATGTCAGTGTTATCCTTGTTGCTGACCAGGGTAGTCGCCTGACTGAAGACCGAATAATCGCGTTCACCCAGTTCATTGACATCGTCCTGGTTTGATCGAGAGTCGACGGACTGCCGAGTCCATCGATACTTCTCTGCGTGCCTCTCTGCGGCTTTCTGTCGCCGCTCCGCTGCTCGAGCCTCGTTGCTTCTGATGGTCTCTTCCCGGAAAGCCTTGTTGGATCGTAGTCTTCTGCCTATGCCGGTGACGAGGCGGGCTGGCCAGCTGTTGGGGTCTGGCGTGGAGTAGTCCATGGTCCAGTCAGTCTTTTGCAGTCTGGATGATCAATACAAGACAAATATCTGGAGTATAGAAACCATATGAGGATGATGCCGGACCAAGCCGGAAGTGGAGGAGAAGAAGCTCAAACCATCACCAATCGCCACGCAGGTGATGACATTCCGTCGACGTACTGTTCAGATGGAGGTATTCTTTCTCTACTCTCACAGCTTGATACCATAATGCGGTCTATTGAAGGCCATAAGTCTCTCGTCTCATCCACGACGAGGTGTGGTCGTTTTGCCAGTGACGCTAGCCTCACTAGCGCGTTTGCAGAAGGTCATCCTTCTCGTCCTGGTCATCCTTCTCATCCTCACCCTCACGACGTCCTCCTTTCTATCAGCGTGTGCCGCAGACAAGAGACCTTAACACGTCTGCCAACCCTGCCATCGCATCATGACATGGAGAATTGTCTGCCAAAACCATTCGAAACGGCCTACAAATGGCCGGCGCCTAACGCCCTGGATCAGCGCTTCGACGCGGCTTCCGCGGTCCAATTGATTGGCGAGACAGACTCGGAGACAATCTGTCCAAAAATGTCTTGAACTGCTTCCCACTTCTCGCCATCGACTCTCCCATGTTCTGGATGAGTGCTCGGTCCAGATGGCTTTTGCTTTGATTCGACAGCCGCCTTCAACAAACCGCCAGGCCAATGGATGCTCGAACGCTATTTGAGCCGGGTTTGGAGTGACGCCTGCTACGAGGCCGAAATTGGGAGATATACTCTATGTTCGCTGTATACACCAAGGTCTGTCTGTCTTGATATTAATGAGAGAGTGTGTAGTTTCCTTGCCCTTTCGTTGTTTTCTTCTCTGCCAGCGCTCTCGCTGCCTTTCCTTTGTACACGTGCATTTGCAGGCGCCTGGCTTCACATCAACTCCCTTCGTTTGAATACCACATACTGGACGCCGGCCGTCAGAGTCTAGTGAAGTTTCGAAGCCTCCAGCCCTCGATCGCGAGATTACCAGAAGATGCCGACTTTTCGCCGCACAGCATCACGCTCAAAGACCAAGGAACGTCTTCCTCCTTACCAAGAAGCACCAAAGTCGAGACCGAACTTGCAGGTTACAACGTCCTTCTCGCGGCACAAAGCGGGAGCACCGGAGCAGGTCTTTCCACAAAAAGGAAACCCTTCTGAGGCCCGCTTCATCAACCTCAAAGATGTGCGGTCTCTTTCAGCCGAATCAGTCCCAAGACAGACCACCCAGCAAACAGCAGCCTCGGAACAACAATTGAACGACGGCACATACGCGCCACCACTGGGCAACAAGCCAAAAGTCGGACCGCATCCTCTCCTCCACCGACGCATCAAGGGCTTGCGTCCATTGCCATTGAGCTTGGCCACAGATGTTTCGCCTTCGGACCGTGCCATCCCCATCGGGATCGAAGTACCCTCAAACACAGCTGTAGCTCATTATGACAGCCCACAGAGTGGTGCACAGTTGGCTACCGGGAGCAGCAAGGAACTACCAACGCCTACCATCGTGATCACTCCAGCGAAGGAGGACTTTGACCACACTATCCATGCATCGCCGGAAGACATGAGGGGATGGCCGGGTCCGCGCCCAGCTTCCAGTGTATACTCTACCTACCCCAAACATCCCGGTGGCCGTAACACCAATGGAACGCCACCAGTTCCTCCTTTGCCATTGTTCGCATCTCAGAGCAACGCATCTCTGCAAAGACCTTCTGGCTATTCAGGGGGCTTGGGCAGAGCTGTCATATCCCAAACGCCACCTACGAGGAATAGCGCGCTGTCTCTGCAAACAGTGTTCGAAGATGAGCCAACGGCAGCTTTGCAGACTCGCTCTGCTGATTCGAAGCGTCTCACGACCGCTTCATTCGTATCCCGGCGCAGCAAAGGCTGGTGGAACTTGATCACGTCTCCATTCTCGCCTTCTGGAACCATTGCGCAGTATCTTCGATCTCCGACCTATACTGGAGATGAAGATGATGGAGAGAGAACGCCCATGTTAGCTGGAGCGTCTGGCATGCCTCGATCTCGCAACCACTTTGCCAACCAAGACCCGGCAAGCGATGAGCCGCGATCCGCACCGGAACTCCAGACAGCTGGTCTCACAGGTCTGGGCTACAAAGCAGGCCCAGACCACCCGGCGCCAAAACGCTCTATTACTGCTCCAGGGGCTTTGGACATGGGAGCCGCGGATGGACTGAACATCTACCGCCGCCCAAGTAAAGGCGCTGCCCGTTCATACTACGACAGCAACAGCCCAAACTCTGATACGAACGAGGTCGGTGAAACTAGAGGACTGGCAGACGATGGCTGGAGCCCTTCACAAAGCTGCTACCGTCCATCTCGCAGTAGCTTGCGGAGTTCGGTCGACAGCGGTATGCGTGACAGCCAGTTCTACGTGCTCCCGGACGACGGAGAAGCTGCGGAGTACTACAACCCCAACAAAAGGTTCCCCAGCCTGGCTCCGTACGGTGAGGGATTTGGCGACAGAGATCTAGACGGCTGGGATCCGAGAAATAGTGTGGCTCCTGTACAAGGCGGCGGTAGCTTGAAGGCAGCGAGCATAGAAGGATCTTTGGTGGAATCTCCCGCAGAAACGGACAGCTGTCGCTCAAGCCGCAGTGGCAGTATCGTCAGCTTCGATGACAGCGAGTCCTCGTTCGGTGGTCCCACCCCTCCTGCCGTGGCAGTCCCAGAGCGGCCACCATACCCGGACGACAAGAGCCCATTCGACGACATTTACGAAGCAAATCATGAGGAGAGTAGCCGATCGGTGCCTGGCGGGCCAGGAGTGGCACCCACACCAAACACCGGTAACACATCAGCATTCAACGACTTTAGCGGCACCCATCCAGCTGCGCGAGGCGCTGCATTCACTTTCGCAAGTCCTCCGGTAGAAGCTGTCAACCCACGACCAAGCAGCATGCAACGACAAGAATCTGATGACATGTTCTCGCCTCTTGAGACACCCCAGGTGGAAGAAGCGCGAACAGCGACTCTAATGGCGCCTGAATCTCATAGGGAGGTGGAAGTCGTTTCAAGTCGGCAGCCCACGCCAGCACCTGCTGGAACTGGCCTTGGTATTGGAAATGCTACCATGGCGTCTCGTGGACCAAGTGAGTCGGAGGATGGCAATTCTCTTGCATTCGAGCCTGTGTCAGAGAAGCCTGCGATGTATGGGTACCAAGCGCCACTAGCGCGGAACGACGATCGCAGCTACGGTGGGTATGCGTATCACGACAGAGACAATCTGTACCCGCCATCGCGGGTGCTCTCTGAGAAAGCGAATTTCAGCACTACCAGCTCCGCCAGAGGACCAGAGAAAGAAGACACGGGCACTCCTACCAAGAGACCTTGGTACCGACGATTTTGCCTCTGCCTAGCTGGACTTGTATTGGTGCTAGTTGCGGCGCTCGTCGTGCTGCTGATACTCTTCCTACCTCGCGGACACGACACGGGTCCAGTACAAGCCCAATGGCTCAACCTGACCGGCTTTCCACCACTGCCGACTGGCATGGCGACGGTGATCCAACCGAAGCCGGTCCAGCAAGTCAGTGGCTGTGTGAGCCAGGATGCGTTGTGGAGTTGTGCGATGCCTCCGGATGAGGGCTCAAGACGGACGGTACCCGACTTCAGGTTTCAGATACTGTTCAGAGATGGCATCTTACCTTCGAACGAGACGGCGATTGAGCCTTCTAACTCGACGCTTGCCCGGCGTGGGCTGGGTCATGCATCTGGTGCGAACCAGGTCGCACGCCGGAGTCTCTTCTCCAGTCAGCTCTTTATGTCCTCTCCAGCTCCGCCTTCGATTGATGATCAGAAGATCCTCGGCCACACGACAGACAAACTCAGCGCTCCATATGATGGCGAAGCGACTCCGTTCTACATCTCCCTCTTGAATGCTTCAGCACTGACGGAGAGTTCCTCATCCAACCTCAAGAAGCGTGTGAAGCGTGACTGGCAGTACCCATACCCTACCCCCCAGAAGTCCAACGCCACCTCCAGCGGCTCCAACTTCAAATACCCAGGCCAAGGACCCTCCGACTCCAACTCCGCAAGCGAAGCCGCTGAAAACATCCCCAAAGCCGCAGAAGGCTCCGACCACGCACCAGCGCCCGCTGAGCTGTACCCGTTGCCCTCCTCCCAACCACTCCGTCTCTACAACCGCGGCATGAATTCAGAGCACTATGGGTTTTACACCTACTTCGACCGCTCGCTGTACGTCTCCTCCCTCGCCAACTCGAGTACGTCCAGCAACAACATCACCTCCGCAACCACAACCACCTCCACGGGCAACGTGCCTTTAGAAGACGCCTCAGCCGTCTGCACCTGGTCGCAAACTCGCCTGCACGTGCAGATCTGGACTCAGCGAGCAGACGTCGCTGCGCTCAACGCCACCTCCTCTTCGGCGACGAAAGTCCCGGCGGTCGATTCTTCAGCCAACGACATGACCGCGCCGGGCTCGTTCCCATATTCCGTCACGATCACGCTAGATCGACACGGTGGTGATGCGAGCAAGAAAGGCGTCTACTGCCACTCGCTAGACGACGAGCAGCACGTTCTGCAAGACGTGCGGACGTGGGTCGTTGAAGACAGGAGTTTTGGGGGCGAACTCGTGCACGCAGCGGCTGTGCCGACGAATGGCGGGCTGGTAGGGGGGAAAGGACGTAATGAAAATAATGATAATGGGATAGATGGTGGGACGGGAGGATGCATGTGTCGGTGGCAGAACTGGGGGTAATGAAGGAAAAACACTACAAGGTGTAAGATATACGATTAGATTTGGTCGGGTTGTCGGTAATGCTAGATTGCGAAAAGCATCAGTTGCGTGAGCAGGCCGTTGGGGTACCGTATGTTCGCTGTAACCATAATAGTAATCCGTGATAGCAACCGAAATGTTTTCCCTGCGTGAGCTCGTGCTGCCTCTATTTCCTGCACCGGTGATCCTGATATGCTGTGCTTTTGCCCGTAGATTTTCGGGTGGGACTCGATGCAGCCGTCTCATGACGCCATGACGGCGAGCTGCTGTGGTCCGAATTCCAGGTCGAAAGCCAGCGTCGCCTTTTCTGCGATGACGCTGTTCATGGCGTCGTTGAGCTCGAATTCTTCGAGGACGGCTCCGAAGCTGCAACTCCTGGGTCAGCAATCTAGCTAGCCACGACAAAAGTCTCCGAAGAAGGAGTGGTAAGGAAGCATCAACTCACCCATAACACCTAACCTTCGTCGACAAATCATCCCTCACTCGCTCCAAATCCTCCTTCGTCAGTCCCGGCGTCCTCGGGTCCCGAATAATCTGCGTCCACGCCATAATCGGCGTAATCTCCCCCTCCGCTCCCAGCGGCAGCCTTGCACTCAAATCAAGCAACTTGGACAAATCCGCCGACTCGAGCTCGGGCATCTTGTACGGATACGGCTCGTTCGGCGTTTTCCTGACGTGCGAGTACGGCGGACACGTCGCCATCAAAGCATGGCCGGACATGTGGTCGTACTCGCGGTCGTCGGAGTTCTCGAGCGGGTGCTTGAAGTCCTGGTCTTCCGGGTTGTGCGAGCGGACGACGAGGTACTGCATGTGGTCCATGCAGGGCCGTTCGAGCCTGGGAAATGTGAGCGTCAGCCGAATAATGTCCTGTGATGGTGGCGGAAGCGTACCGAGTGTACAGCACGACGCGGAAGGTGTTGGGATCAGCGTGGAGGAGGGGGTGCGGGGGCGCGACCAGTTGGTCGGCCTTGGGAGTCGTACGTTAGGACAAAGTCTATGCCGATTTGATCGTAATCAACCTGGTTGTTTGGGAGTTGGGCCATGCTGGCCATTGGACGCTGCTGTTGTTGCATGCCGCCCGGGTGCTGCTGCGATATCTGCATCGGCTGGCCACTGGACGGGGGTGGGCTGAAGCCGGTACTGTCAGAGCCTGGAGGATAGCTGCCAGAGATTGAGCCACTGGAGCTAGGACCGTAGCCGCTGTTTTCGCGCTGGAATTTGACGGGGCTCTCCCCGAAGTTGTACGAGATGCCGTGTTGCTCCAGCAGGATTCTGAGTCGTCTGTTCTCTTCCATGACTTTGTCTCGATCCCGCGTCGAGTCTGCGTACACGTCTTTGAGGCGGAGCACCTCTGCTTCAAGAGTCTTGATGTATTGCTCTTTGCGTTCTCGGTGTGTCCTAAGGACGAATCAGTACTACATGTGAGGCGACCATGAAGCAAGCATACTTACCGTTGAGCTTGACGATTTAGTTCTTGTCTTCTTGTCATGGCAGGCTTGCTGTCAGGCTTCGGCCCTCGGCGCTTAGCAGGTTGCCCATCTGATCTCATCGTTAGCTACCAGTGAAGATGGTCGAGAGACGAGCATACCTTACCTTTGGTCTGCTTCTTCTCCGACGTGATATTCTTCAAGAAGGACAAGGGGCTTCGTTCACCACCTGAATTACTGCCTGTATAGACAACACGCTTCAGATGCGGTGAGCGCAAGGCAGCAAGCCTTGCAGATCCATGGTGATGACCGTCCACCATGAGCAGACTCAATGGCTGGACGCAACAGCGCCATGCATAATGCAGGTCTCGACTGCCTGTTCGAGCTCATTGCCGCATCGATCAGCGTGTCCGGCCGTCAGCATCCGTTACTCAATGTAGTGTTGAGGCTATGTGAACATCATGCAGTGTCATTGACACCACGCCGTGAGTGCGATTGAGCTCCGAGAAGCGCGCCCTGCGTGCGTCTGCAAGACTGAGCGACACTGTACAGCGGATAGTTGGGCCAAGCTGCATCGACAGTCATCACGGCGTGCTGCCGGCGAACATGAACACAAAGGGTAACGCTATCGACTCACCATAACCACTGCCCGCACTGTTGGCCTCGTGCTGCGTATTCGTCTGCATGCCGGTGTTCGCGAAAGGATACACTGGCGGAAGCCGAATGTTGCTCCAACCGTGCCAATGGCCACTGGATCCAGTAGGTGGAACCTGATTGAAGGCCATTAGTATGAAGTACAAGAAGTGCTTGGTGGTGATGAGTTGTTGAGGATGAACGCAGGCGCTGCCCGTTTGAGGACGATAACAATCGGAACAATGTGTAAAGCGGATAGCGAAGTGGAACTCCAACCGCATAAATAAAATGTCGTTGAGGGAAGTGGAGGGGCTTCGAGAGACTGTCCGCTGCTCAACGCTGCCTGGGTGTCCTGGCGACCCATGACCAAGACCAGAGCTCAAACCAGGCGCAGCGTTACTCGACGCACAATGCTGACGTGACAAAGGGCGCGGTAGACCATGCGAGGACGAATGATCGCGCTTACCTCTGTGGTGCAAGGCTCCGCTAGGTCGACAAGACTGGGTGGCCAACGAGGGTGGTAGGACTGGGTAACCGAGTCGAAACAGCCAGCGTGATCTTGTTCGACGTGCTCGCGGTGGTAAGTCAGGGCCAGGCGTGTTGTGAGCTCGGCGTCGAGAGTCGTAGGGCGCGTTGCAGTCGCCGTGCTTCCCAGTAGGCCGTCGATTGAGGGGTTGAAGGATCACGTTCGAGGCCTCGAGTCGTACAATGGCCTGCTTGAGGAGGTGAGGTTAGATATAGCTCTACCAGGTCGCTTATACTGCCGATGGGAAGAGGTCCCGCGTCCGAGGAGTGCTGTCACAAGGTGGCCAGCTATTTTGGAAGCGGGTGATGTGGAATTAATCGGCAGGGCTACCTCTCTAGCGTGCTGGTGGACCGACAAGACGGTCTGGCTCGCGATGGCGCCTTGGTTTCTTTCTTACGCCGCACGGAGGATCCTTTGCGCCGACTCGAGCATTGGAGTGCGGTATGCAGGGTCCGGTGATAGGAGAAGAGGATGGTGAGAACGAGGACAAGTTCGTTGGTGGAAGAAGTCTCTCGCTCTTGTGCGACGTCGACTCTTCCATCCTCGAGGACCCGCTTCCGCCCCGACTCCACCTGGTTGCCCAACGGCGTTAGATTCAGCGGAAACGAACATCCCCCCGCCGATATGCACGACGCCAAAAGAACGTTCGCTGCATGATTGACAGCCGCCCAGCGAACATCTCGTCGACCTCCAGGCGGAGGCGGAAGTCTGCGTGATCCTGTCATGACCACAACCCTCAGCACCACCGCATGGAAGGCCTTCCTAGGCCTGCGCTGTGCTGTCTTCCTGACGCCCTGGCTGCTGCACCTCTTCTTCGCCGATCTCATCCTGTCCAGTCTGCTCCTCCCCTCATGGCTGCTGCCGGATTTGTGCAATCGGGCATCATCTGCCATCGCAGAGTCAGTCTGGCGAGGCATCCAGCTGATCTTCACGCGCATCAACCGCGCCGACATCATCCTGTCGGGCGTGGAGAAGCTGCCGCCGGATGAGTCGGCCATTGTGATCTCCAACCATGTCGAATGGACGGATTTCTACATGATACAGGCCCTGGCTCTGCGGTCTGGTATGCTTGGCAAATGTAGGTGGTTCGCGAAGCAGCAGCTCAAGTGGGTGCCATTCCTTGGTTGGGGTCTATGGGCTATGGGTATGCCGCTGGTGAGTAGGAACTGGACGCGCGACCAGCGGGAGATGGATCGTGTCTTTCACGGCCCCTTGAAGAGACAGTGGCCTATATGTGAGTGTGCAGTGCGATGGCGGTACATGGCACAAGGCTAACAGCTTCGCGAGGGCTCATCGCATACAGCGAGGCTACCCGGTACACTCCTGCCAAACGCCTTGAAGCCGAGCGCTGGTGTCACGAGAACGGCAGACGTCTAGGCCAGCACACTCTATACCCTCGCACGAAAGGCTTCATCGCCTCGGCGCAAAAGCTACGTGATGCGAAGCAGATCAAAGCCGTGTACGATGTAACGGTCGCATACGCGAGAAGAAGAGGCGATGGTTTCGAGTTCCTGCAAGCTCCTACGTTCACGGAGTCAATCATGATACCACGCCTTGGTCAGAAGTGGAAGTTCTATGCACACGTGGAACGGCATCCCTTGGAGGACGTCCCCACGGGAGAGGCAGAGCTCACACAATGGTTGGAGGCACGGTGGGTTGAGAAAGGCGAGCGTCTGGAGGCTCTGCGGCAGAGGCTGCTGAAAGGGCTGGAATGGGATTGATCATTCCAGACTCGACCTAGAGGATGGATCCCTACGCGCGGAGTGGTATCTGCTCTGGCGATACGTTTCTAGAACCGCTTCCTGAAGTCAGCTTTATCTCTACACAATTCGAACAGCTGAAGGCATCTCATGAGCCAATCCAGCCCATGGCCACGAAACGGGAAGCAAGGCGGAAGCTAGTCTTCGTCGAAAGCACTTCCATCCGCCCATAGCCGACAATTTATCGAACTCGAACCCTGCACTCGAAGTGCTTGGACGATCAGCAGCACGCGCTGCGTCAACACTGCATGCAGCTCAGACAACAAACGCAGCCTCTCGCAATGTCTAGTATGCGTCGTGTGCCACAGGCATACCAACCTCCAAGGGGCACGTATTGGAGCTGGACCAAGTATCGAGCTGCTGGCCCTCACGAGTCCAGGGCCTTGAGCTGCTTAGGGAGGTCCGAGTTCACCGCAGCAGGTGATCGGATCTACTATGGGCTGGAGTGGTGTGCAGGAGTGTAGTATTCGAGCGACAGTAGCAGTCCGAATTCATAGTGACCAGGTAGTCAACCGCTCGCGAAAGTCCAGTGGTGTATGTTGCCTGTGACTTTCAGCCTCCCATGCAAATCGGTAATGTGATTTTAGGCGCGTTCGAGGTACATCTAGGAAGACCGGCAGTTGAAGACGCTGAGATGGAGCCTTGAAGATGTATAATCTATGGATATATTATAAGTCTATCCTCATCGACAGCTGGCAGTATCATGAATCGTTCAAACTTCTGCATTCGTAAAGAGGTTATACGACCGGACTGTCCTCCGTTCCCTGCTATGCTCCCACCCCCTCCAATCAAATTCACCAGGCCTGGTCGTCTCGTCCGAGAGGATCTGTCTTTGCCAGAGGGCCACCACCTGGTCACTCCACCCCACCGCATTCGCTGCCGTCAGTCATGAGACGTTATAAATGAACGAGCACCCGTCCCAATCGCCCTTACCTGCTTATCGACCTCCCAGCTCAAAGAAATCCCCTCGACAAACATGGCGGTCCTCCAAATCAGCCTTGTCATTGCCGCCTACATCGTCTACAAACTCATATCATCCTACATAGCAGACAGACGCTTCAACTCCTTCGCTGAGAAGAATGGCTGCTTGCCCCCAGCCGATGTCTCCGAGCCCTTCCCATGGGGCTTCAGACGACTCTACCGCATCTTGTAAGTCTCTCCTCCACTCAGCCCTGTGAACCGTGCTGACTGTCGTACAGGCGCGTGAAGAAGACCGGCGAAGACGTCCTCGACGACATCATCATGTCCGACTTCGACGAGGCTGGAGGCAGCCGAACGATTCAATTCAAGGTTTTTGATGGGTCGACTATGTTTATGACGGCGGATCCGGGGGTGCTGCAGGCCATGCTTGCGACCCAGTTTAACGACTTTGGGACCGGGAAGCGGCGGTATGATGTCTTTAAGCCGCTTGTTGGGAAGAGTATCTTCTCATCCGATGGGCCGTTCTGGGAGCATTCACGTGCCCTCTTCAGACCCCAATTTGCGAGAGAGAATATCAACGACCTCGAAGCCACCGAAAACGCGTCCTCTGCGCTTATCACTGCCCTTGGTCAGACTGACAGCAATGGGTGGACATCTGGAGACGAAGTCCTGCCCTTGGTGTACAACTTCACCCTTGACACTGCTGTACGTCTCACTCTCACGTGTGCGTTAAGGAGAGCTTCTGCTGACTGAGACTAGACGGACTTTCTTTTCGGACAGTCAGTAGAATCTCAACGGATTGCGATAGCGGCCAGGTCTGGGTCTGGAGCATACCAAGACCACAGTACAAGGGAACAAATAGAGGAGGCCAAGAATTTTACAGACTCCTTTGGCATCATGAACGACTATCTCATCATGCGCATCCGAATGCAAAGTCTATGGTGGCTCGGTGACAGCCTGAACCTTCGCAGGGCAGTACGTTATCCATGTGCAAAGCCCCTGCCAGCATGTCTCAGGCATATGCTGATAGGTCCTACACTTCTAGATCAGAAGGATACAAAGATTCGTGGACCCCATCGTCAAGCGCTCCATCGACACTGCTACCTCTTCTGCGAAGCGGGAAGAAAAGAAGCAAAGTCTGATGAACAATCTAGCGACACAGACACAAGACAGAACAGAACTACGGAATCAGGCCCTGGCTATCCTCCTGGCCGGGCGAGATACCACTGCTGGGATGCTCGGCTGGGCACTAACACGACTCGCGCTGCATCCTGAGGTCTTCGCTAAGCTGCGCAGCACTGTGCTACAGGAGTTCCAGCCTGGCGATCCCATCACATTCGCCAAACTGAAGGGTTGTCGATATCTCCAGCACTTCCTCAACGAGGTCTTGCGACTTCACCCGACTGTCCCGGTGAACCAAAGATCAGCCTTCAAAGACACCGTTCTACCGGTCGGCGGCGGTCGGGACGGCCAGTCACCAATGGCTGTGCGGAAGGGCACAGTCATCCTCTTCAGCGTGTACATTATGCATCGACGCAAGGAACTCTGGGGTGAAGATGCTCTGGAGTTCAGACCGGAGAGGTGGAGCGAGCAGCGGTATCCGGCATGGCAGTTTTTGCCCTTCTTGGGTGGCCCGAGAATATGTCTGGGACAGCAGTTCGCTTTGACAGAAGCAAGCTATCTGCTCGTTCGGCTCCTGCAGCAGTTCGATGCCATGGAGCCGACGAATGCAGCGGAGGCGCAGAAGCTGAAGAAGGGACTCGGGGTTACAATGTGGCCTGGCGATGGGACGAAGGTGCGCTTTCGGAAAGCTGCTTCTACTTGAGTCTATCAGCGCTGTTCGATGAGCGGAAAGCTGCGGAGTTGTCACTGCCTTAGGTATTGAACGCCACTCCTCTTGTAGCGTTGTGTCTGCAACGATGCTCTCTCATCAAGAACTCCACCTGCTGCATCATCTGAAGCGCCACTTCGAGCTGGCTGCGGCCGGATTTGTCAGTGTCAGCCCACCTCATGCGGCTCCAAACAACATCCATGCATCTCACCACTTGCATTATCGCCATGAGACCACAAAAGCTTGATGTGCCAATGCTCATCGTAGCGGACAACTCACACGAGCCTCCTGCCACCCGAGCCAGGCTCTCAGACTCGAAGCCATGGCCACCAAGGCCAAGGACAACACTGAATCTGCAGTGTCGGCTCCGAGCGAAGACCTCATATTCATAACTTACCAGGGTGACTGGCACCACGATCCCGAGACACGGCGTATCGTTCGCAAACGGGCATTCGACTCGACTCGGGTGGCCAAAGTGCCTGCAGTGTCTACGGGCAGTTCGCAGACCAACAGCGGATCCTTGAGAGATCAACAGCATCGCTTTCGAGTCTCTAAACAACGCAATGTCCCTCTTCACAAGGTAGACCAGTTGCAAGAACTACCACGCTCAGTGTCGCCGCTTGAGCCAACGCTGAGACGCTTGGGAGATGATAGCTACCGGATCCTTGGATACTGTCAGTTTAACTTCGTCCACAATGTTACGACCCTACGCATGAGGAGCTGCTGATTAGGCTAGATCATCACACATTCCAGCAAAACTCGCTCGCCATCAACGTCGAGGGAGGCTGGCTGGCTTTCACTCTCTCTGATGAAGCTGTGACGCACGCACAGCTGGCGTTGACTTCTTTGACCTTAGATGTCGACTCGTCTGGCAAGACCTCCTACCTCAAGCACAGCTCTGCTTCCATGCAACTCATCCGCGGCAGGCTGTCAAACAATGCTGGACAGTTTGACGATGCTGTTGTTGGAGCCGTGGCTCTGTTGCTGATTGCAGAGGTGAGTGCTGCGCTGGCTTATGAGAAACTTTGAGATATGTTTGCTGAGACCAGGCCAGAGCCTACAGAGCGACGTGACCAGTTCTAAATCTCATTCAGATGCTTTGAACTCCATGTTGGCACTAAGAGGAGGCTATAACGGCTTCTCTCACCTCGCAGCGCTGCAACGAGTCATCTCATGGTCAGAATCTCCGACAATCAATCGCAACAGTACTTGAAGCTGATCAACAACCAGGGCCCGCCGAGCGTACGGCTTGAGATGGTTGCGGCCGTCAGGAGCACCTCAAGTCACGAACTGCCTTCCCGACGAAATCGATCCGTTGGCCAAATCGATCAGAGATCTCCAGAGAGACCAGATGCCAGATGAAATCCGAGCTATCCTGCCGGACAGTCTGCAGCAGGTTCTGGCTGGATTCCAGACCGTCTCTATCTACCAGTCACAACCCGGCCAGACCAAACAGAAATGGATCAGCGCGGCCATCTTCGAAGTCGAGAGAATGCTCATGTACCTTGACGATAATAGCTTTGCAAGGCTGTTCCGGTCTCCTCGCGAGTATTGTCCTCTGTCGAGCCTTTTCCATCTAGCTGGGCATATATACCTTCTGATCGTCTTGCGGCAGATCCACAGGCAGTTTCCAATCGTACAGGCATTCGCCGATGTCCTCGCGTCGAAGTTGAAAGCTTATCACAGACGGCGGGTTGCCACAGAAAATACGCAGGGAGAGAAGCAATTGCTGCTCTGGATCCACACACTTCAGTGCATTAGTACGGTCGAGTCGGAAGTCAGACTTGAGGCTCAGAAAGGCTTGTTGTCCGTCTGTCAGGCTATGGAGATCGTGGACTTTGCTGGCTTCTCGAACACCTTGAAACAAGTCGCATGGGTTGATCGGACGCTTGGAGAAGATCTCTCCGATGTCTGGAACACCATGATGACTGCAGCGAAGAATCTAAGGAACGTCTCTTGCTTCGTGCTACGGAAATCCACTACGACGTCTGCTCCAACTCTTTGTCCTGCTGTCTATCAACGAAGCATCGACCCAACAAACCCGACTTCGAGAGGCGGATGATGACATCTACCACGGCACTGGCTCGCCACTGTCGGTCAGTTTGGTCAGCAAAATCACCATCTCTCAACAGCGAGGCGACTCACTTCTGATCGAAAACCCCTCCACTATGCTCAGCCTTCGTAGCCTTGTCAAAAAGCTTCATCAACCCAACAATAGCGTCATCAAGCTGCACAGGCGGATCATTAGTATTCATGCCAGCCCAGACAGCCGCTCTCGACCCCATATCCGTGGCGATCCAGCCTGGCTGAACAGGAACGACAACCAGCTTGTCTTCCTCGCGATTGATGCGGCCGGCAAGGTATCTAATGCCTTTGCGGCAGCGGTGTTTGGGCCGTCTCGAATGGCTGCGATGGCGACGTGGTTGTCTCGAGCGGTATAAGCGGCTAGCATTGTTTTGCCGACTGGATAAGAAGCAGAATAACCAAGTTGATCCTGCATGTTGGGTGGAATGACCGGGCCGACTCACTGCCAGACTTGCAGCCGGTAATGAGGACTGTGGTGGTCTGCATATTGATGTACTGACTTATGGCTTGGGGTTGTTGTAGCAGTGGGTGTGGAAGAAACTGATTGATTTCAATTGTGTTCTGCTTCTGAATGCTCGATGGATCTCTTACTTCTTATACATTCCACCGGCAGGTAGCAGCCTCTTCAACTCGAGTGAAGTCACTGCTGTTGCTGCGTTGGACATTATAAATCAAATGTTCCTTGGGACTCCTGCATTTGGGGAACAGTACAGCATGGGACATCGTTACCTTCATCAGTCCCTTCGCTGAGCGAGTAAGACGAGTTGAATGATTGCTGGATCTAGCAAAGGACATGTCTTCCTCAAACGCAATGCCAGGTTGAAGTACAGTAACAGATGTAGACGTATATTCAAAGTTGCCTGATATGGAAAGTGAGGTCGTATGCTGACATCGACTTTCATATGATCGCCGCGTGACTGCTTAACGGCAGACCTCGAATGAGCTTTAGACGGAGGCGAATACCCCTCGCAGTAATAATGCAAGCCCCAACGAGTGGTAAGGCGAGTGTGTAACAACCAACTTGTTATCAAACTAGATTTGCAGTCGAAGGCGCCTGTCCTTCAACCACACGATTACTATCAGCATGCTAATCAGTCGGCGAGAAGCAGGGGTATCTTGATCAATCACAATCACCAAACGCCCATCTAGACACATCGAACGTCGTCAATCGTCTGCTCCCATGACCGCTCATCCGTATTTCTGCTCCATCTCCTTCCTCTTCCTCATGCCTCCCTTCACAGAGGTAAATAGCAAGTATACCCACACCAACATCGCAACAAACACAAGTCCCGTCGACGCCCATGTCAAAGCCAAGAACTTGTTGCCTCTCGTCGCGCTAATTCCAATCTCATCGCCATGTTCGTTGATAAAATGGCTCGCCTTGTCCGCAACGAACGTGACAATGGCGCTTGCGACGGTGATCAACATGAACGCCAGCGAGTCCACGGCAACATTGATGAAAGCGCTCAGGCGGCCATTGAAGAAGATGCCCATCATAGCCGTTACCATCGCAAGGAAGATGAAGCCGATGGCGAGGCAGTAGAGCACGAACATGGCTTTCTGCGCGACTTTGAGAGCGTTGATGCCGTCCCGAATGTCGTCGGGCCATTCCACGTCTGAGATGTCGATGAAGCCATTCGTACTTTCATTGAGCTCGCGGGAGATCGTCTTCTCCGGGTCAAAGGTCTTCATTGCGGTTTTGCGGGAGCAGTGGGTGACGTTCTTGTGTATGCTTCCTGATCCGAGCGTAGCGTTCGGTGCGGATGCAGGCACGTAGAAGCCTTCGCAGAAGTTGAGGATGTGTGCCGAATAGAAGTCGTGAAGCCCAAGGACCTGTGCAAAGTCTCCCAGCCCCTCTTCAATCATGTTCTCGAATCGGTTCGTCAGGCTTTCTGCTTCCTCCACCAACTCTTCTGAGATCTCGTGGCCTTCCTCTTTCAGCCAGTCCACTGCCGCCACGGCCTTGGTTGGGATTGGAATAGCGCCAGTCGCTTTGGTGTAGACGCTGGCTACGTCGGCAGTGCCTTTGCTCCATACGCTCTCGGCCCAGTTTTGCGACTCGGATCGCCTGAAGAGATCAGGTGCGGGTGTGGCATCAGGCGCAGCAGTGATGACAGGGCTCGCCACATCAGCAGCAGCGGTGACGTCTCGTTCAAACAGACTGTCGTTGATGTCGTCGAATATTGGGAGGTCCTGGCCGATTTGGGATGTGTTGAGCTATATCTCATGTTTAGCATATCGGCAATCAAGACTTATTGGGTCCTACCAACAGTAATGATAGCATAATCCTCCATGAAGTTCTTCTTCGAGCCAGCGAAGAGACACAGGAACGACAATATCAGTGACACCATGCACAACACCGCAGGCAGCACCGCCAGAGCCCGTATTGGACCCATCTTCGACACACCGATCACACCAGTAATAAAGATCAGGTATTGGAGGTACTCCACAAGGTCTGAAGTGATCGATGTGATGTTTTATTGTTTTTTCTCTGACAATAGACAATGGGAGTAACACAGGAAATGAAATACCGACCTACCTTCACGAGTATATCAACTACCCATGCCATCGCCAGCGCAACCCGCCTCGTCGTCCGGCGCCTCGCGTGACGCTGGCGATCAAAGGCATGGCTAGTGAATGGCAAGCAAGCGACCGCACCGGCTGCAACTCAAGCAAGAAAGCGGTATGATACGGGCGCGAGATGACGTGAAGTGTCAGCGAAAAGAAGAGGCGCAGGCCAGTCGGTGGCCGGTAGACATCCGAATGCAGGGTCTTTGCCTTGTTTCAACCGCGGGCTTGAATCGGTCGGCTGGCACGGTGATTCGCTTCGGCAGGTGGCTGCGCTAAAATGATGGATGCCGAGCGCTCGCTTGGGACAACGATGCATTTTCAGAAATGCATCTGGTGCTGGCGGATCGTCCTCTGGAAGCCGGATTTCAACCAACAACAAGACAGCGTCTTAGAACTATCGGAAGTCGTCGCCGGTTGGATAACATTCCCACTCAGACACAGCCACCTTTGGCGGTAGATCACGACGTATGGGAAAGGTAGTGGCTTCGTAGGAGCTGTCAAACATACCCAAGCTACCGCCATCTGCCGTAGCAAACTCCAACGATGCCGGTGTATGACCTTAAAATCACCGAAAGGACTTCCTCCTACCACAGGTTCGAATCAATAACAACCTCGTCAGCCTGCCCATCAGTCTGCCAGGCCTGCTGACTCCGGTGACTGCCATCGTGAGTCCGGAGACTGTTTGTACTCTTCTCAGTAGCCCATCCAGCATCCTCCTTCCCATTCTTGTCCCTAACGACGAACTCCTCCCTCGATGGACTCTCACTCAGCACCCGGTGCAGCGGTCTTGCTCCCTCAACCCATGCATGCTGCTGCTTCGTCTTCCCACCATCTTTCTCCTTCGCTCCCCCATTCTCTTCATGATAGGATTTCTTCTCGCAAAAGGTCTCCCTCGTGACATCCCGACTGCGCGTCCTACCGCGCCGTGGATTCTGCTCGCGCACATCGTCCTGTGCACCATCAACTTGCCGGCTGCCGCGCCCGACACTATGGAAGCTGCGAAAAGCCGACGAGCTGGCGTCGCTGCCGGGTGGTGTGGGCGAGACATGAACTTTGCTGTTAAACCGCACATGGCTCGGCGCTTCGCTGTTTCGTGTTCTGCGACTTTGGTCGCTAAGACGGCGTTGTCGTAGCGGGAGTGTGTCGGCAGCTGGTCGTACGTAGAGCCCTGAGTGTCCCTTGTCATCCACGTCGGGCCTGCTTTCGCGCTTCTTGTTGTCGTCTCGGGACGATGGCTGTTGGCCTTTGGGCTTCACGCCAACCTCAGTCTCTTTTTCGACCTCAACCCTCGGCCGGTCTTGTCGCTTTCCGCCATCATCTTTCGCAAGCCTCTGGCCCTTGGGCTTGTAAAAGACCTCAACTTCCTCCTCGACCTCCACACGAGGCGGGCCGTCACCTCTCGGCCGCACAAAGACTTCGGAGTGTTCTTCTACCTCCACGCGAGCTCGGTCTCGACGCTCTTTGCGTTCCCACTGCTGAGTGCCACGATCGTCCGGCTTGCGCTTGTGAATAACCTCCTCTTCGACCGTTGTTTGACTGTGAGGCGGCCGCCAACCCCAGGGTCGATCAGCTGGAGTGACAATGCGCTCGGTGTAGATGTATTCGATGTCCGAGTTGTTTGGTCGCCTGGCACGGTCTCCTCCTTGAGCTTCTCGGTGGCTGTTCTTCCTGGGTCCAGTAGCTGAAGAGTCGTGATCGGGCATCACATCTTCCTCTGGGTACGGCGATGCGCCGCTCATCCGTGGGACACTCGATCTTGACACCTGATCGCGGGACGTAGTGGGCTCCCAGTTACCCGCATCCCGCGGCCACCGAGTCTTGTCGGACTCCACGCTGCCGTGAACGCTTCGAACGGTCTCAGTCGGCTGCTTCATAGCTGACTTTGCCTGTGGTGTTGCCGACATGCGACCAGTCTGCTGCGATATATCCGATTTTCTTGATGGCCCATGGCGATTGGATGGCCTCCCCTCAACGGTACGCACATTCGCATCTTCGTGCCATGCGTCCCTGTCAGCCGGTTTCGACCGTTGTGAGCAAGCTCTGGTTGAGACGTTGTCGTGATTTACAGTGGAAGCATGTCGCTCGTCGGTCTGCTGTCTATGATAGCTGGCACTCGCCTCTCTGGTACTCCTCCGGTCGTCTGTCTGTCTTGAAGAGCGGGCATCGACAACAACTTCCGGTCCGGTAGGCGGTGCTTTCGAACGTGGCGGCAGCTCTACCTCCTCGATCACTTCAATGTAGTCAGGATTGGTGTGCCGCGGACGACGTCCTTTCTTCACGACGTATGGCTCGGCTTGGGAGGACCATCGTGGTGGATCTGACTCCTGGACTACATCGAAGACCTCACGCAGCTTGACGCTAGGTGGCTCGCTGTGCACCACGTATCCGTTCTGATCAACCGCAGTCCTGGTGTCTTTGGGTGCCTTTGAAGCCCTGCTAGTCTGCTTTTCCGAGTGAACAGACTGGCGTCGCTCGACAGAAAGCTCACGGCGCCATCGCGGGCCCCAAGATTGCGCCTGTGAGCCGCGGGCTTCTTCAATCTGCTCAACACGCTTGGTAGACGCCGTCCTCTGACTTGCAAAATCTCGAATATCGTACGCTGGGTACGCGCCGCTCTGAGCTTTCGTCGACGCCTTTGCAGAAACTGCCCCATCGGGCTCGGCCAGGTTGTCGATTGGAATCGAGCCATTTGGCCGCCTCAAGGATCTCTCGGTTCCCAACCTGGCAGACATTTGTGCTGAGCTCGCCTTTTCTTGAGCCGCATAGGACTTGACACTCGCGGCTCCGGTTGGACGGTCGTCAGTCGTCCTCTGACGGCTCGCTTTCGTCGTGGAAGAGATGGCGACAGATTCTCGTTGTGAAACTGCTTTGGAAGCAGTGATCTCTTGGTCGTGGCTTTTCTTGCCCACCTTGACCGTCACTTCTTCTACGCCAGGCTGAGACCATGGGACAGGTTCGGGTGTGTCGCGCTCGGTCTCGATACGTCGGTCAACCGGAACCAGCCTCCCATGAGCATATGGGCCTGGGTGCGCTTCAATCTTCCGTTCGGCTGCTCTGTAGTGCTCGACCTCTTCTCTTGCGATTCGACGGATTTTGGATTCACTGCGCTCTTGTGGTTGAGCTGTCCTGGCGTACCGATCGACTTCCTCCCGTGCGATGGCGCGTATCTCAGACTCAGTACGTTCTGGGTTGTACGTCGTGACCTTCGCAGACGCTTGCGCAGACGTCGCGGAGCCTGCTTGAGATGCGACCTGGGTGGCGACAGACGTCTTCGTTGTGCCCGCTCCACGGGCGCTCGCAGCTTTCGCCGTCTGAGCCGTCCATGATTTAGGTCTGCTGGTAGCCTCGACACCCATGCTCGGCGTAGCTTTCGGTCTTTGGGAATGCTTTGAACCACCTGATCCAATGAAGTTATCAACGGCTTCTTGTGAGGTAGATGTCACGTTCTCTCTTTCTACCTCGACGTCAGACCGTGAACTCTCGGACTCCGCAACAGCTCTCAGATGCCGATAGCTGATATCGTTTCTCGAGCGACTTCTGCGTCGGCTCGAGACTCTTTCTGTGTACCGACGAGTCACGTGCTCATGCGTGCCGTCTTCTTGAGGCAACGGAGCAGCACCCTGATCCTTCAGATATTTCTCCAACTTCATCCTTCGCATTTCCTCCTGGCTCACGATAGCTTCGTCTCTGAGGAAAGGAGTGAACATGCCAAGTTTGATCGGATTGCTTTCAGACTTCACCACTAGATCGACCGTCTTAGTGTCTTCCATGGTTGTGACGCGGCATCTTCGGCATATTCCAGGGGGCGGTGGAACACCGTCAATAGGGATAGGGTGCTGGCGATGGTAGCGTGGACTTCGAGGTCTGAGGCAAATGCGGTAGATGTGGTATATAGCGAGTGGTGGCACGGAGTCGGGCTCGATGTCGGTGGGTGGCATGGCCAGCAATGGACCTTGCGGCCGGGCGCCTAGTCTTGCGCTGCTAGGTCCATCGTCGTAGGCGCCATCGAGTGTGGTCGCCTGTTCTTTGACGATGAGGATGTCGTGGTCTGCCTCTGACGTCGAGGAAGAGGACTTTGCTTCCATCGCTGCTTTTGGTTTGTGCGCAGGTTTTTCGAGATAAAACTCAGGGAGCGGTGGCGGCGGCAGTGGGACAAATACCTGTCGCTGCTCCACGACCGGCATAGCGAATGAATGTGGTTTTCGGTGGTGTGAAGTCGGCTTCGAGTGTTGAGAAGGAGGTTGATGTTTGAGGCCACGTGAAGTTCGCGCCGGGTGTTTCCCGTGATGCTTCAAAGAGGAAGGAGCGCTTGCGTCAATGCGAGCTTGCCTTCAGGAACCAATTTCAGCCGGCTCCAAGAACGACTTCGACCGACCATCGCACCCATCCTCTTTGCTGAAGGACCTTCCAATCGCTATCCGGAACCTTCAATGTATCTACACTCCTGCGACGCATACTCATGCGTAGGTAGTAACATGATTGCGCCAAAGGTCACATGAAAAGGTGTTGTGCATTTGATCACATGCAAACCGCTGTACACTTACACATGCTCGACCTCTCAAGAGTACCTCCCTGACGGTTCCATGACAGCATATCTTCACACTCGCACCCAGCTACCCGCTCAGCCCATGGCCTTCAAGAAATTGCCTTCCTTGATCTTCGCTCTCCTCTGCTGCCGCATTGCATGCGTCAACTCCCCTCTCGCATCCAGCGCGCTCTTGTTGCCCTCCAAACTACCATCACCTGCAGGCAAATCTATACTCTGCTCGTACAGTGGCACCTTCGGCTCCATCATGTCGGGATTCAACAGCTGCTGTCTCCGCAATGCCTTCGCTGCTCTTCGCCGTTGCTTCTTTGATTTGGCTGCGCATTCATTAGAACCAATGACACTCTCCGGCTGCGCGATCCCTGCTTACCGAACAGATCTCCCTCCAAATCATCCTTCGCGCTCTTCTCCTTACTCTCCGCCAAAGCACCCCATAGCCACGCCGGATACTCATGATCTTCCATCGCAATAGGGTCCTGCTTGTTCTTCATGAAGTTCAGCCCCTTCAACACTGTACCCGCGGGCACACTGCTCTGCACTGCCGCTGGCTGCTTGGACTGGTTTGGTTCGATGGGTAGATTGACATGGCGGTCGGTTGCAGGCGTTTCGGGTGTTGAGAAGGGCTGCGCGGCGGAGGTAGAGGTGGCTGCAGGTGCGCCATTGGGCCGTGGATTCGATGCGGTTGTAGTCTGGGATGTCACTGGCTCTGCTAGTCGGGGGGTGGTCGTGGTGTATGAGCGGGATGAGACGGTGCTCTGCGCTCGATGCGCGAGACGAGATAGGCAACGGCGACAGATCATGATGGCGCCTATGCAACGATGTAGAACAGAGTGGTTTTACAAACCCTCTATATGTAGTTATCGACAGAGTACTCGAGCTCGTGAAGTCGATCACCCATCGGCTTGGCTAGAAGTACCGAAGTATTCCCGAAGGTGCCGACCTCATCTCTTGACTGTTCATCCCGAACTCCACGACGCTGCCTCCTTCGGACGGTGTTGAATCGAGATAGGCCGGCGATAGGATTGGGCTGGAGTGACCACCGATGCACCAGACTGTCCTGGTGGCCTGACATGCCCAGGTCCGGCATCGGCTGCTGTGCGAACAGTCTGCCTTGATCCTGATGACTATGTCATCCAGCGTACACCTAGCGGCCGGCTCCGGCCTACTCGAGGATCAGTTCATGTCATTCAGCTGCTGCGCTGCTCTGGGCAGAGAGATAGAAAGTGACGTCGAGCAAAGTCCGCTTGGTTGCGGCTTAACAGGCAACTGTTGTACGAAGACGAGACCTCGCAAGGCAATGAGGTTTGCTATACCGACATCTAGGATTACCAATCTCAAAGCATGAAGTCCATTGGTGCGCAGGAGAGATTGTCGCAGGTAGGAACATGGGATCTGACGTTGCCCGACACAGCACGCTTTGACAGCGACGTTGTGCCGACGAGATGAATCCGCCTCTTGGACCTGCTGCTCGCTCACAGTCGTGATTCAACCAACTGGCCTTCAACGGTTGTGCAGCTCAGTTCCATGCGCCAGCACCGGATGCTCGCTCGGACCTTTCTGCTGCTATGTCTGATGGGACGTCCAACCGCCGCACATATCCTCGATACACTTTCGACATGCACCCCAGACGTTGTACATGCTTAGGAACACCTCCAAGTTCAAGCTGCAGATCCTTCAGCAATCCTAATCGCTGATAGAGCCCTTCTAGCTTCCTTCGAAGAACACCACCATGCCCTACCAACGCTCCTTTTGAGAGTCCGCAGCACCCTCAGCCAATCCAAACAACGAGGCGCGCAATCATCCCGCGGTGGTGACGATTTTCAGGCAGCTTTAGAGCTGCAAGCTACTGCCCCCCGCAATACTCATGCACAGCTACTGCAGCATCCCACGCGAGCATCTACTTCGCTGACCATCTGACCTTGTGGAACGTCCAGCATGACCTGGGCAGGTTGCGGCTTTGAAGCACGTTGTCTACTTACAATTCATCCTGTGGAAGAAGCCTCTTTTGCTGGATGACGTCTGTCGTTGCAGGCCCGCTGGTCGCTGCTGGAATATCGCTTGGTGTAGCATATATCTGACCGTTCTTGCTCACCTGGAACACTCCAACACTTTTCTCACTCTCCTTCTCCCTGTTCATTTTACAGCTACCATTTCTCAAGAAATTTCCTTCGACATCGGTCAGCAAGGCGCCGGTGGCGTCACTTCAAAATCACAGCAGTTGCTTGACCATTGACCTTCAGACTCCATAGTAAGTCTATTCTCGATTGTTTCCTCGCCATTCATGCACTCGCACATTTGCTGACAACGCCTAGATGAGCGACACACCGCCCAACAGCTATCGCGGAGACGATGTCGAGCAAGTGGTAATCATACCACCGCCGGTTGATAGCCAGCGCCCGCCAATCCTCAGTGCAGAGTGTCCCGGCCATGGGAGTCAAGCTTCCGACTGCCGCACTCCGGACGATGACAGCATTCAACTTGCTGCCACCAACGGCCACGACGATACTGTCCCGGTGGTGATGCCAGACTTTGCCGACGACAATTCAGAGATGGGCGATGAGTCCGTCGAGGGCGACCAGGGCGACGAGTCTGTCCTTGGAAGCGACAACGTCTGCAGCGAAATCAGACGTGCTACTACCGTCTACGGCGCCTGCGCCTGCGCTTGCGTCCACTGCAACTGCCGCCCCATGCTTCCTCCGTTCCCACCTCATGATACTTGGAGCATAGCAGCATCCCCAGCCAGCTCGAGGTCTGGATCACCGTTCGGATACAGCTCGATGGTCGTCGAAGTTGGCAGCATGGCCTCTTCGACCATGTCCATCCTTCGCAGCCCAACTCCGCCTTACATCTCCGACCTTTTCACGCTCATGACGGGCGGCTTCGAGGACCATGTGACGGTTGTCTTGCCGGATGGCTTCAACCGGGCGCCGCTTTGGCTCACGCCGACTGTACGCTATGCACCAGTACTGGATGAGGACGACTTTGATGACTTTGGCGCTTAAAGGGTCATAGTCGCATGAAGGGACTTGCGAGGCCGAAGTGCAACTCGCCGGGGTACACGAGTTCCGGGTACTGCTGTGTAGGGCATGGGAATATTATACTGACGACGACATGAGAGGTCCGCCTCAACACGCTCACTGCTCGAAGGTTTGATGGAGAAATAGGCGTTGTGGGTTTCACGGCATGATCTGCGCAGACCGCGGCGTAGCAGCAGACCCCCGTCGAGCAGACACAGTTTCACACGGGATGCTGCACATGCTGGGTGACGCATGCCGTTGCACAGTTTTGATCGGTGTTGCACGCTATCCTGCCGATCAATGGTGGACCTGGGCTACATCTAGACTCAACGTTGTCTGATGTACGAAGACTTCCACTTCCTCCTCACTGTACCTTTTCTGCGCACCTTTGCACTCACTACCTATTCGGCCATTCTCCGTTTGGTCTATTCTTCGTCTAGTCTTGTTCCGCAGGGCGCTGGTGGTGTTATCTCAACTTCGAACTACAGTCTGCCAACCAAATCACCATGAGAGACACCCCGTTATCCGAAAACATCTTCAGCATGGAGCAGGAGGCAGACATGGGGCATTCTTCCGAAAGCGACCTCGCGCCGAACCTCGAGCGTCGATGTGTGAGACACCCAATACAACCAGTCGGCTCTCGCACTTCTCTCGACGACCTCCATGTCGGAGCCGGATCATACTGCGCAATGTACGAAATTGCTTATACGCCAGACCACAAAGACTATCGGGTTCCGGACGGGCACTTCGGGGACTTCAAGGACGTTGACCTCGACTGGCTCGAAGCTCTGGTTAGCAAGCGACTTGGGACGCGGCGTTTTCAGTACCGCATGACTGGCTACGCATGGGTTCCTCGTAAGTGCACGGAGGCTTGCGAGTTCCGCATGATGCCACCTCCTTCGCTCGTAGAGGAGACCTCCAGCATGGCAGTATCGCCACGTTCCACCCGGCCCAACACGCCGTACTCGATGATTGTCGGAATGGGCAGTAGGTCCCCCTCACCACTCACCATCATCCGCAACCCGACGTCGCCTTTCTTCTCGGAACTCTTCGCCTTTATGAATGGCGGCATAGCCAATGGGTCTCATCAGCCGCCGCTTGGGTCGACATCGCCAGTCGAGTACCCGCAAGTGCATGAGTTGGATGATGATGACGAAGACGGCGAAGAACCGGGCCAGGGAGATGATGTGGTGCCGGAACATGAAGGGTCCATCTTCCCGACAACTTGAGATCCTCCATGCGAGCTTACGAAGGAGGAGTTCAACTTGGATACCAGTCGAATGAGCGCAACAGCAGGCGCCTTGCTCAATGTATTTGATATCAAAGGGTTGCATACTGGACGTCAACGCTCATCACGCCCTTCGATGCTTGCTTCTTGTTGGACAACGGGTGTCATGACTATCACGACTGTATAACTATACTATCATACATATTCAATCACCTTAAACCCCCAAACAGATCGAACAGTCTCCCATTCATCATACACCAAACTCCTCGCTAAGCCATTGCAACCGTAATCATACATCCTGAACTAATCATCGACAATATCATCCTCCTCAAGCACAAGCCCTTGAATCTGGCTCTCCACCGGAATCGCCAGACCACCTCCTTCCGTCTCCGTCTCCGCCTTCGACGCCTTCGCCTTCCGCTTCTTACTCGAAGACTGCTCTCCAGCCTCGGCGTCCGGTTTGTCGGTCGCCCACTGCTCCGTAGATGGACCGTCGTCATCGTTCGGTTCAGCATCATCGTCCGTCGGTATGGGCGCAGCGTCGCGGATGCGGGTAACGCTCGCGATCTGGTCCTTCAGTGAGGACATGCCGTTCTTCGTGGAGAGGATGTGCGACATGTACGGCAGCCGCTCAATCAGCATTTCCGTCTTCATGCTGTTGGTGACTTCTGGCCGGGCGGTATCGTTGGCTTGACCGTCAGGTTGGGGTTCTGATGCCGCCTTGTTCCAGCTCTCGACACCTCCCACAGCTCTCGGCATCGTCGCCTTCGCAAGGCCACTAGACTGGAACTTCGCAGTAAGCAGCTCAAGCACACTCTCGACCTCTTCCCGCTGCTTCCACAGCTTCAGCGAGGCAGGGTAGTACATCTTGTGCGCATCTGCTTTGTTTCCACTGGCTGGTGTGCCTCGATGTACAGGGGAGGGCAGTGAGAACAGCAAGCCTCTGACAGCGACTTGAAACGCCATTTCATCTTGCCGTAGACTGTCAGTGGCGGATCCAGAGTACGCTCGTGTGCCTTGGGAGAAGCGATCGACCGAGAGCAGATCGGCGTCTGAGATGCTGCTGATACAGCCCAGCAGGCTATCCATGGACTCTTCGGCGCTTGTTGATCCACAGGATAGAGCATAGTTTTCATGCAAAGCAGCTGTGAAGGTAGTGACATCGGTGCCCAGCTCGTTGATCATGTCATCGACGTCGTTCTCCGGGACCTTCGACCTTCGATGCTGTGGTAGCCATGGCGGAGGTTGAGTGACATCTGGAAAGTCGACACGCTTGTTGTACACGACTTTGCCAACGGCATGGAAGATGCCGAGAGTACTTTCGCGGTTGCTAATCAGACGTAGCGCTTCCTCTTCAGACTTTGTGAGAGGCGGATCTGTCTTCGACTTCTTCTGCTTGCCGAATTGCACTTTGCTGGACCAGGTGTCGCCATCGTCGCCACGAAGGCACAAGAACTCCAGGGATGAGACGGCGCTTCTGACATCGCCGCTTTCTGCGATGTGTTTCAATACCTGCGGGCCGGGTGTCCGCCGTCTGCCGGATTTACTAGCTTCTTTGATGATGATCGTCTCCAGCGCTTTGGTAAGGATGGTAGGTGCGACGGCGTTGAACTCGATCATGTCGAGATACGGGTGGTTGGCGAGCTCTGGCCCAAGCAAGCGATGCGCCGTGAAGCTGTCCGCCAGAGCAGTGTTTGTTGAGAGCAGTGTCTCGGAAATGATCATGACAATCGGCGTTGGTCTTGCACCGGCTGGTAGTAAAGGTGAGGCCAGGTATTGCAGTATCGTAGAACGGAAAGCTTGCAGTGTGCTGGAGGTGCGAGAGAAGGTATTCGGAAACTCTTCGATAAGCAGGATATTCGTGTCGCTGTCCGAAGTGAACCCTTTCTCGTTAGCCATTACATCGACTGGGTGGGCCTGATCTACGGCATCTGTAGTCAGCTGCAAGCCGCCAGATCTCCCAGCTCGTCCCACAAAGTCCGAGAACTGTGAGGCAGTCGAAGTGTCAGCACCCAGCTCGACACCCGCCGGATTCCTCCACTCCATCACATGAGCACTCATCTCCTGCGCCAGGAGCTGCACGGCAGTAGTCTTCCCCGTGCCTGCCGCGCCTTTTAGCACAAGCACTCTCTGCCGTCGTCCATTGAAAGCCATCTCAAACCACTGGCGGACATCAGACACTTTCTTCTTGTGTACGGCCAGTTCCGCTAGATCCTTCGGTGCAAACTGCTCTGTCCAAGGGCGCTTGTCTTCGTTGATGATGGCCAGAGTTGGAATGCGGTCACCACTGCTCGCTTTCCGAAACTTCTGAGAAGATGGCTGTGAAGCTGAGAAGGCAGGCTCAAGATTCTCGCCATACTGAGCTTTCCGTTTCCTCATGGCAAGTACCGTGCTTGATCCCTTCGCGAACCGTAAGCTGCCTCCTTGATTCTCGTCGCTGTCATCCTGAATCGCTTCTGGTTCCGCGTGAGGTACGGACGGCTTCTCCGAGCTCGGTGAGGGCTGTGCAACTGGCTTCTGCTGAGTCGCCGCGCTGAAGAAGGAGTTGATGGTCCTTCCGTTGGTCTTAGATGCATCTTTGACGGCTGTCTTGCTTCTGGCCTTCGAAGCGGCTTTTGCAGGTGACTTCTTAGGACTTGCATCCTGCGATGAAGGAGATGGCAGAGGTGGCTGATTCTTCTTGGCCTTGTTCACCGGCCTCAGCTTCCCAGTACCTCGCTTTTGAGGTTTGGCGGGTTCTTCGTCTTCGCTTGGCTCCGGCGGTAATGTTTCGTTGGCCTGCTCTCCCTCGTCATCGGATGGAATGGTAATCACCTTCCGTCTTGGGGCTCGCGGCAGCCCCATGCCGCATCGATGGCCTACGGTCCGGTCTGGTTTGTGATGGCATTGAGTTGGTCCAGGTGTAACGAGCGTCCGGAGGTTGAAGTCTTTACGGATCTCCAAACGTGCAAGGATGAGGTCCAGGCAGCGGATCTAAAGTCCTCACGTGGCTCGTGTCACTCACGCGTTCGCCGAGGCAGGAGCATTGACCTTCACGGTGACCACATTCACTTCTGTTCAATCTACATGTACATCACCAGCAAATTGTAAATGGAGGACTTCCTGGAACAATCAGACGTACTCGACATCCCCAATTATACATGGAATTGACGAAGGTTAAGGCTAGACGACAGCAGCGCGCTTGAACAGGATTTTGGCATGATCACATGTGACGACTGCATCTCGATCCCATCTGTTTAAGAACAACCCAAGAATCATGTCAAAGCGCCCAAGGACACTGGACAGCTTCTTCAGTCCTCCTGCCACCAAGCGCTCCCGCCAGGCTGGAGGAGACACAAGCAAGGTGGCAAACGGCGAGACAACACCGTCGCAACTGTCAAACCACCCAACATACCCCTTCGCAGTCCCCCATCTCCCTCCAGAAATCACCGACATCCTCAACTTCGCCCCGGCCCAAGAAGCCCGCATCATCAACGACCGACCCGATCTCGACCTGCTCTACTTCCAACCGTACATTCCCAAGGAAATCCAACGCCCCCTCTTCGACTTCCTCCGCCGCGAGTTCTTCTTCTACAAAGTCCAATACAAAATCAAACGCGGCCCCGTCGAGACGCAAATCAACACTCCCCGCTACACGACCGTCTTCGGGCTGGACGAGACTTCTATCTTCAACGACGCCGGCGAAGTCATCGATAGCGCCACGGGCAAACCACCCTCTGGCAAAGACGCATACACCTGCAAACCCCGCCCTATCCCCGAATGCCTGGACATGCTCCGCCGTCTAACAGAAAACACCACCGGTAGCAAATTTAACTTCGCCCTAGTAAACTACTACGCCAGCGGCGCCGACAGCATCTCCTACCACAGCGACGACGAGAAATTCCTCGGCCCGGACCCGTGCATCGCCTCCTTCACTCTAGGCGCAAAGCGGGACTTTCTCCTCCGCCACAAGAAGACTCCCGCCGCGCATCCTTCAGAATCTCAGCCGATGAAGCTGCCGCTGGCAAGTGGGGATATGGTGCTCATGCGCGGGAAGACGCAGAGTTGTTGGGAGCACAGTATCCCCAAGCGGAAGGGCGGGGAGGCGGAGAGGGGGAGGATTAATATTACGTTTAGGCGGGCGATGACGAAAGGTGGAACGGCGAATTATTACCGGTATAATGTTGGGGATGGAGGGGTGTTCAAATGGGATGGGGGTAGGGGGGAGATGGTGGCGTGGAAAGGAGGTGAGACTGGATGAGAGGTGATGGAAGATTCTTTGTTGGCGACATCAAAGCATGTGGGAGCACGACTTGGTCGATGGAGCAGTCTCCGCTGTTTCAGGACGCCGCAGCCAAAGCCTCACGGTGCCCTGCTACACGTGCCTTGCGTGCCTTTGCTTCTGGCGCGGCGATCGCCCGCGTGCCAGGGCTGTTGCTGCGAACGAAACCTCGACCAAACTTCAACTCGCAGCTTGCAGCGATGCAAAGGCACATGATCGATCGGCACTCGATACCGACATATACATGTATCTCATCGTGCATGCATGCGTCGCTGAAGTCGATGTTCGCGAAGGCCGTTCGGAAGTCTATAATGGTACGGCGCACGGCGAGACGAGATTGTTGTCGTACGGACAGGGAGAGACACGGCGTGCGACGAGCCTGAGGTGCGTGTGTGACAGGAGGCATGGGCGGTTGTGCAGGGTGCGGGTTGTGAGGCTGGGCGGTCGCAATGGCAGTGGGACACTCAGGAACTGAACTGGCACAAGACGACAGCGGAGGAAGATTTGACGGAATGGTCAATCACGATGTTGTGATCCTAGACGTGTTCAGTTGCGGTCGGTAGGCGATTCACCCGTGGCATACAATGCACGTCGATCCATCCCGACGACATGGTCCCGACTTCTCCCGGCTCCGATCGAATGTCACCGTAGCATGCCGGGCCGTGACACCGCATCGAGTCGTCTCCGCTGTGCGATCGAGTTGAAGCACTTTTGCGACGAAAAGGAAATTGCATGTGAATGTCGATCTGAAGTGAATGAAATGTTTCGTTTGGCGAATCAGCGGTGAGGAAGCTGGTGCCTGTCATTATTGGAAGGCGGGACGAAGCGGGTAGACGAGAGTCTGTTTTGCGAGGCAAGGGCGAAGAAGTGGTGGAACTGTATTGATGAGATTACCACGATAGATAGACGGTGGTAAGCATGGATGAAGCCATGAGATGAGGCGTAGAGGTCAAACACATCGCTCGTCTTGACCTGCGACGACGCTGTGGCACTGTATCGAATAGCGCGCATCGCAATCATCATCAGCTCGTGTCGTTCGTGAAGCCTTCGCACTTCAAATTCTGCCTCTTACCCCTTCTTCCGCTCTTCACGCCACCCTCGTGACCGCACCAACGCACACACGGATTTGCAATGACGAAGCTTGCCGCACGCTAAGGGCAGAAGCAATAAGAGCACTGGCGCCTCCGAGACACCATCGCCTCCGCCCAATCATCTCCTACCACCTTTGCCAATCGGCTGCTGTCGTCCAACTCTCGACTGTCGTTGGCTGCCACGCGCTCCAAGGCAGACCCCCACCATCCAATACAAACAACGACACGCGCTTGAGCGCAGAGCAGGTGTGCGAATAGGGAGACAGGTACGCTTGCACACTCCAGTAACGTGACCGCTCGTGTCTGCGCGGCGGTGACGAGGATAGCCGCCAGGACGGACGACAGCCATTGATGCTGTTGTCGACCGAAGGCGGTCTGTCGCGAGTCGCGCACTTGATGACGTTGCTGTTGATGATGGGATGAAACAGCTGTACTGACAGAGATGTAGGCGCGACTGCAGCAGCTATCGGGACACGTGAAGCGAGGTAAGCTCATCCTCTCCTACTCCCTCTGGCTGGCGCATTGCAAAAGCATACGCGCCCAATTCCGAGGCGGCCGGAGCTCGAATAGCTGCCATCGCATAACATCTACGACCGCAAACGCGGCCCAAGATGAGATGACAGCCGCCTCACCCACGCAAACGGCTCGTCGCATCCATCTCATCACCTGTGGCGGTGCGCGCAACACACGTTGAGACTTCGAGGCGAGTAGTGATGCGCTATGCGCTGGCTTCTTCCGCAGCCCTGTCGATTGGAGCTGGCGATGCGCTGGCACAACGCACGCTGCACGCTTCAACCTCGCATCCGTCCGCCGCCTCCCCTCCGCGCCCAATTGCTTTTCGCCGTGCCTGTATTTGATCGCCCATGGCCTCGTTGCTAATTCGCTCGCAGTCTTTTAGACATCAACACGCCTCCTGCTGTGACTGGTACGTTTGAAACCGATCCGTCTCCCGCCTTGCCGGCCGCCAGTCTGCCCTTCCATCGCCGCTCCCCTTCCGTCTGCTGTTACGCCTGCTCCGCCATACGGGCCGCAGCAGGACCCGACTGGGACCTGCCTGTTCGGCGACAGCTGCAGACCTGAGGCGCGGTGGTGGCGGCGTGCGAAACAGGCTGCAGTCGACCATCTATTGGGCCGCAATTATACGCTGACACGTCCAGCAGCAGCATCATCACTACCAAGCCTTCGACGGTGCACGCGACTGGTACTCTCGCCTACCCTTAACCCGGACCGCGACCATCCCCACGCGCCTTGACTCGCCCTCCCGTCATCATGGACCAACCTTATGCTCAATACCAACAGCAACCGACCGCGTATCCTCACCAACATCAACAACCGCCGCACCCGAACCAAGCGAGTCCCGTCATGCAAACACAACCACCTCCCAACTACGCGCAACATCAACAACAACAGATGGCGCCTCAGCAGATGATGCCTCAGATGGCTTACAATTATGGCATGCAGCCACACTATGGCGTGTCACCTACACAAGCGGCCGCTATGGCGACCGCTGCGGCGTCAGGATATCCGGCATACACAATGGGTGAGACGCTCGGAGGGACGATGCAACAGACGTCGCCGCGGTTACAACACATCAAGACCGATGGCTCGCGGCCGCCGGAGCAGTCGCCTCGACAACAAGGGCAGATGAACGCGCCTGGCGTGATGCCGCAGATGCAGGCGGGCGCGCAGCCAATGCCAAACACCCTCCCCCCGCAAATGCAACAGCAGAGACGCATGTCGCATGTCCAGAGCCCAGCAGTCCAACAGCCACAGCCCCAACAGCAACCTCAACCCATGAGCGCGCCTCCACGACCCCCAACAGCATCACAACCTCCACCCCAGATGGCTCAAGCACAGCCACCCCAGCAATCGCCCGAAGGTCAGACGACAGGCGGAGTCGAAGAATCGCCCCTCTACGTCAACGCGAAGCAATTCCACCGCATCCTCAAACGCCGCATGGCGCGCCAAAAGCTGGAAGAACAACTGCGTCTCACCAGCAAAGGCCGCAAGCCCTACCTCCACGAGTCCCGTCACAATCATGCTATGCGCAGACCCCGCGGACCCGGTGGACGGTTTTTGACGGCCGAGGAAGTGAGCCAGATGGAAGCGCGCGGGTTGACGGAGGGGGAGTTCAAGAACGAGCTCTCGGCGAACGGAGCCAATGGCACTTCCGGCGCGGGCTCGAAGCGGAAAGCGAACGGGCATTCGAAGAGCGAGACGCCTGGGAAGAAGATCAAGAGCGATGAGGAGGATGAAGATGGGCTTGAAGACAACTAGGTGCTAGCGTCTCGTCGTCTCCTGGGGCATGTTTGCCATGCAGGTACATGGAGAAGCACGGACGATTTTGGAACCGCGGACCTACACCAGCGTGTCAACGGTGCATTGATATGGGGCTGGAGTGTGTTGATCGGAATTATGGCGGACAGCGCTTTCGTCGCATCGCAAGGAAGGAGCCTGCAGTGGAGAGTGAAGAGACTGCGGGCGAAACTGAAGGGGCTGAGCAGGAGTCGGAGACGATGTTGTCGGATCTGAAAAGGCTCCGGTCGAAGGTGCAGGGCCTGGGGGAGGAGTTGGAGGCGTTTTTGCCAGACCGGAAGACGTCGCGGTCTCGATCGAAAAAGAAGGATGAATGAGTGACGTGTTACACGCAGCGGGCTCTCTTGGTGGCGAACGGGCTCCTTTTCTTCTCATTCATCGTCATGGTTGTCATTATGGGGCGTGTCTCGGGGAATTGGAAGGACATCGGCCGGAACGGATGGAACGAAGAAGCAGAAAGGAAGACTACAGCAACAGCACGTCACGGCACGGCATGGCACGGGACTGGTCGGTACAGGTCTTCGCAGACCCCTCCTTTTCCTTATTCTCGACGGCGAAGGCGAGGGATGGTGTATGTTTGGTCTCGGAAGGAGATTGATGGGTGGGCTTTTCTGTTTTTTTCTCTTTTCGGGCGTCGAGGTTCGAGCTTCATCACTCGCTATACCCCTGCGTTTTTTGGTGGGATGGGATGGGATGCTGTGGATTGCTTCTTGTCTTTAAGGGGGATGTGAGCAGCTGGCTGCGTGCGGGTGCTGCTGGGACGGTGTAACTGTAGCTCTACCATTAGATGGCCTAAACTTTGGCTGGTTGAGAATGAGGAAGTAAAGTTCAGGTACCTTATAAGCGACCAGATGAACGTCGTGCTTTGGAACGAGGGCGCTTTTGCTTTGCTACTTGCGGCGTACTGCTTATGTGAGGGCGTGATCTCGACAGAAAGGATCTGGATGGAGAAGGTGCGACTGCTCGAGAGAACCTGGTGGGAGGCTTGACAGAGTATGCTTAACGACGCTTCACGTAGCTCAGTACAGCTACCTGTATCTACCATGAGCCCGACCCTCCTGTTAAGGACTCGGTCGAGAGAAAGAACGCCCACGCTGATGCTCTGCCCCTATCATACACCCCTTTCATTCTCCCTCCTCTACCCTCTGGAGAAACTTCCCTCAGTTATACTGCGCATAAGCAGCGGTAGAGTTAAACTTCATCCCACCCCGAATCACCTTCTCCACCGCGGCCAAAAAGTCCTTCTCGCTCGCCACCTTCCTCCGCGCGCGAATCGCAAACATGCCCGCCTCCGTCGCCACAGACCTCAACTCCGCACCCGTCGAGTTCGGGCACAAGCGTGAGATTAGCTCCCATCGAATATCCCGCTCCACGGACATGCTCTTCGCGTGGATCCGCAGGATGTTCGCCCGTCCTTCCATGTCCGGCAGCGAGAACTCGATCTTCCTGTCTATCCGTCCGGGGCGCATGAGCGCTGGGTCGAGAGTGGAAGGGCGGTTGGTGGCGAACATGACTTTGATGTTGCCACGCGAGTCGAAGCCGTCGAGTTGTGTGATGAGCTCCAGCATCGTGCGCTGCACCTCGTTGTCTCCGCCTGCGCCATCGTCGAAGCGCGCGCCGCCGACCGCGTCGATCTCGTCGAAGAAGATGATGCAGGCTTTCTTTGTCCGCGCCATTTCGAAGAGCTCGCGCACCATGCGGGCGCCTTCGCCGACGTACTTTTGTACCAGCTCGGAGCCGATAACGCGGATGAAGGTCGCGTCTGTGCGGTTGGCGACGGCGCGGGCGCAGAGGGTCTTGCCGGTTCCCGGAGGTCCGTAGAGCAAGGCGCCTTTCGGGGGGTCGATGCCTAGGTTCACGAATCGTTCGGGTGAGAGTAAGGGCATCTCGACGACCTCGCGCAGCTTCTCGATCTGCTCCTTACACCCTCCCACGTCTCCGTATGTCACGTCCGGCTTGTCCTCCACCGTCATCATCGTCACGCTCGGGTCGATCTTCGGTGGTAGAGGAAGCATGATCTGATACTTATTCCGGTCCACGCCAACCCGCATGCCCTCTTCGATATCCGTCGGGCTCACGCGCTCACCCAAGTTGACAACGAACTTGGCGATTTGCTTGACGTTGATGACATATTTGCTCTTCTCCGTGTCCTTTTCATCCTGAATGATCTTCGTACACCGCGCGACTTGTAGCGGTTGCTCTTCGCTCATGCGCTGGCGGTCGGCTGCGATATCCCAGAGGTGAGGTGGCGCGAGACCGGTGTCGGATTCTTTGACGCCAATCTTCTCGTTTACTGAGGTCTGCTTGTCTTTGATGTCCTTTTCGAGCTGTTTGAGGGCGGCGGCGTAGGGGGCGGCGTTGTATGTGCGGAGGACTTGGATGTCCCTGTTGGAGGGTGTTAGTATCGGTGAGGAGGGAGATGTGGTGGGATAGCGCACTCGTCGGTCAAGGGATCGATCTTCTTCTCTTCCACCTCATCGTCGGCGTACTGCTTCTGGTATTTCTCCCAGTTCCTGTTCATTGGTAAGCTTGATGCTACCTTATCCAGCGTCCATGTTGCGCTACTTACTGTCCTTTCGCCGACGGCATCTTGGGTGGTTTCTGGGTATAGTGATGCCGTTTGAATGTAGTAGCGGGTTTCGAGGTATGGCGGAGATGGAGGAGCGGAGGGTAGTGGTTGTGTTGCGATGATGGTCGGAGGTGTATGAGCATCAACTCAGGCGACGAGAGTGACGACCAGAAGGTCCGTGCGCAAAACCGTTGAAGCTTCGCGTCGCGACATCTCAAAAATTTGGACTTCACATGTCGAAACACTTCTCGAACCAAAACTAAACCACGACTACGCACAAATCATGGCACAAGGAGTAACTCAGAATGCAGGAAACAATGCATTCAAGGACAAGTGAGCAGAGGATCTAACGCTTCCTGAGATGAGCGGCGATATTGACGTTTGCCTGTAGGGAGAAGCCAACGGCGGTCAGGCAGGGCAACATCACAGCCGCGAGAGCAGTGTCAGATGCCATACGGACATCGCTGGGTATGGTACGACATTATACGAACGAGAAGATGGCCACTAATCTGTACTTTAGGCCCCCGAGGCATGGACAAGATGATCGAGAAGCCCGGCAAGGAAACCATCATCACCAACGACGGCAACACCATGCTCAAGGACATGAGCGTCATGCACCCGGCGGCAAAGATGCTCGTAGATCTTGCGAACGCCCAGGACATCGAGGCCGGAGATGGGACCACCTCAGTCGTAGTGATCGCTGGAAGTCTTCTTGGTGCAGCAGAGCGGTTACTGGCGAAAGGCATCCACCCCACTGTCATCAGCGAGAGCTTCCAGCGAGCGGCGGCCAAGTCAGTAGAGATCTTAGAGAGCATGAGCGTGCCGATCGACCTTGGTGACCGGCAGACTCTACTCAAAGCCGCTTCCACATCACTCAGCTCGAAGATTGTCTCCCAGGAACCCAAACTCGCACCCATGGCAGTAGATGCTGTCATAAGGACCATCAACCCCGCCAATGCCATCAACGCCGACCTCAGGAATATCCGGATTTTGAAGAAGGCGGGTGGCGTGATCGACGATAGCGAGATGATTGACGGCCTTGTACTCAGCCAGCAAGCTGTCAAGAGTGCCGGTGGCCCAACGCGGATAGAGAAGGCCAAGATCGGACTTATTCAGTTCCAACTCTCACCACCCAAGCCCGACATGGAGAACCAAATCGTTGTCAACGACTACAGACAAATGGACAAGATCCTGAAAGAAGAGCGCACCTACCTCCTCAACATGGTCAAGAAGATCAAGAAGGCGAAATGCAACGTCCTGCTCATCCAAAAGTCGATCCTCCGCGACGCCGTCAACGACCTCTCCCTCCACTTCCTCTACAAGCTCGGCATCCTCTGCGTGAAGGAGGTCGAGCGGGATGAAATCGAGTTCATCTGCAAATCTACCGGCTGCAAACCCATCGCCGACATTGACTCCTTCACCGAAGACAAGCTCGGCACTGCAGACCTGGTGGAAGAGGTCTCCTACCTCGGCTCGCGCTACACCAAAGTCACGGGCGTGAAGCACCCTGGCCAGAATCCTCCTCGCACCGTTTCTATCGTCGCTCGTGGCGCCAACCAGCTCATCCTGGACGAAGCCGAGCGCAGCTTACACGATGCCATGTGCGTCGTCCGCTGCCTCGTCAAGAAGCGGGCCCTCCTACCCGGTGGTGGCGCACCCGAGATGGCCGTCTCCACTCAGCTCGCTCAGATGAGCAACACCGCCGCCTACCCGGACAGCATCTGCTTCAAAGCTTTCGCGGACGCACTTGAGATTGTGCCCGTTACACTCGCGGAAAATGCGGGCTTGAATTCCATCAAGGTCGTGACCGAGTTGAGAGCCAGGCAAGCAAAGGGCGAGACGAACATCGGCGTGAGCATCAAGCGCGGCGGCGTTGGTGTGATGGGTGGCGAAGACACGAAGAGTGCGAGTACGGGTGAGGGAGTGATGCAGCCGCTGCTAGTGTCGACGAGTGCGATCGAGTTGGCCAGCGAAACGGTGAAGATGATTCTGCGGATTGATGACATTGCGCTGAGTAGGTAGAGGAATTGGGCTGTGCATGATGCTACGCTAGATACTCAAAAACTATATGGAAGCATGTACTATGACACTCCACCATCCTTCCACACTAGGCTTCGCTTACTCCCCGATCACATACGTACACCCCTCCTTGCCCATCCTGCACAGCATATCGTCAGCAACCTGATTCCTCCATTCCTCCTTCGAATGCGGTTGAAGGTGCGCTAACTCACCACACCTCATGCCTCCTCCCAGCATCAACATCCAACCAGCTCCCCACCCCAAAAGTCTCCTTCTTCGGCGCCTTGTCGTCCGGATACGTGACTGTGAGCTCGCCGTTCAAAATCAGATGCGTGGTTAAGCCTGAGTGCGAGTGGGGAGGGTAGTGTGCGTTCCTTTCTCGAACGTCAGTTCCGGTGCTCTGCATCGTGGTGATGGAGGTATCTTACGGTCCATCTGACCACTGGGAGAAATGTTAGCGGATGTGGTTGTTTGGGTGGCGATGCGATATGAGTTGGGGATTCCGTACTGTGAAGACGTGCCCGAAGCCGCGGTCGCGGACTTCTTGTTCTGCGCTCTTTTTTGTCTGTCCCATGTTCTCGGATATCCTGTAGTTTTCAGGCTATTGTGGTATGGTCGATGTTAAGGATGTGTTATTTCTGTTCCCTTCCCTGCTCTTATGACATAATTGCAACGTGCTGATCGCGTGCCTCTTTGAGCTTATCTTCAGGGGATCTATCTTGGAACCTCACGGCGGCACGGCCAGGAAAATTGATGGAGTGGCATACTGCCCCTCCTCCATGCCGCACAATACGGAAATCTCGGCATCCTCCAGTCGTGAATGTTGAAATGGCTGCCAACGCGACTGCGCCTCTCTGAAGCTGTGTGCCTTGCCTCAGCTGAAGCGCCGCTGCGGCACTCCATCGCGGCCTAATTCTATACATGTATGGCCTGACCGCCCGTCTTGAACTCGCGCGCACACGACAGGCGGCTTGAAAAAATGACCTCCGAAACAAGCCCACAATGCTCGGAAGCAGTGCTCAAGCACCTAAAGTCCAAGTTCGAAGAACAGCAAAAAGCGACCCCAAGCAGGGAGACTTTCGACAAGTTCCTTAAGAAGGCCACGGATCCAAAGGCTTCTACTGCTCTGCCTATAAAAGTGGATACAGGACATCCTCTCTCGCACTACTTCATCTCCAGCAGCCACAACACTTATCTCACCGGCAACCAGCTCTGGAGCAAGGCGAGCGTAGATCCGTACAAGGACGTCTTGGCTCGAGGGTGCAGGTGTATCGAGGTTGACGTATGGGATGGTGGGAGTCCTTCGAATTCGTCTTCGGATTCTGAAGATAGCGGTGAGCAGGGCAACAACGGCGGCAGCGATGTGAGCAAGCTTACTGGGCTGGTCAAGAAAGGCCTCAGTCGCATACGCTCCGCTTCATCGGCTTCTGGGACCAAGGATAGTATGCCCCCAGAGGCGGCGACAGACGCTACTTCAGCTGATGACAGTGGGAAGAGTGGCAACAACGAAAATCTTAGGCCAGCGCCATGGCGAACTTCGTCCGGTAGGGAAGAGCCAAGAGTGCTTCATGGCTATACAGCAACCAAGGAGATCCCATTCCGCAGGGTTTGCGAAGTCATTCGCGACTACGCTTTCGTGAACAGCGAGCTACCTCTCATCGTAAGCCTGGAGGTACACTGCAACCACGACCAGCAGGAGATCATGGTCGAGCTGATGAACGACTACTGGAAAGACTTCCTGGTCCCGATACCGAAGGACTTTTCTGACCATACACCTTTGCCCGCACTGAGCAGCCTGAAAAAGAAGATCTTGGTCAAGGTGAAGTTCTCGCCTGGGAAGAAGTCGTCGCAGAAAACGGCATTGCTCAGGAAGTCTTCTAAGGGAAGCGTCGACAATGACTCTGACGAGGATGAGGGACAGATTGAGGCGACGAAGAAAGGCAAGATCATTGACGCGCTGAGCAGCCTAGGCATATATGTCCGGGCATGCCACTTCGAGGCCCTGGATCAGCCTGAGGCGCAGATACCTACTCACGTATTCGCTCTGTCTGAGAAGAAACTCATTTCGCTACAAGAAGAGAACAAAAATGGCCTCTGGAAACACAACCTCTCCTATCTCATGCGCGCCTACCCTAAAGGCACCCGCGTCCGCTCCTCCAACCTCGATCCAGCACCCTTCTGGCGTCAAGGCATCCAAATGGTCGCGCTCAACTGGCAACAAATCAACGCCGCCATGATGATGAACGACGCCATGTTCGCCGACACCGACGGCTGGGTCCTGAAACCCGCCGGCTACCGCATGACCAAGAAGCAGGACGCTCCACCAGAAATCAAGCGTTACACCTACGACTTCTCCATGCAGGTGCTGGCGGCGCAGAACCTCGACGCCGACGCCAAGGGCACCCCGAACGTGTTCGTCAAGTGCGAGTTGCACGTCGGCAGCAACGACGGCGGGTCCATCCCGAACGATGGGAAGAATAAGGGTGGGGAGTGGAAGTGTAGCTCGGCGGTGCGCCATAGTAAGGACCCGGACTTTGCGGGTGATACGCTCGAGTTCAGCGGGATTGCGGGTGTGGTGCCGGAGTTGAGTTTTGTGAGGTGAGTGACATATTTCAGATTTCCTTTTCTGATCGCAAGGCCGCCGGACGCGATGATGTCGCCGCCGGCCAGACGACCGACCATCGCTCCAAATTGCTCTGTTGCTCCGCGATGGTCGCACAGTGGGAGCGGTGTGCCAGCGTACGAGCCGTTGGGCGTCTGATGGTGCGGCTGCTCAAGCGCTGAACGTCCCAAGTCCGTGGATGGGGTGGTCGTGCGCGGCAATCATACCATGGCTCTGTGTTTGTTAATTTCAACCGCTTCAATGGAAATGCTGACAGTGCGTTCTAGGGTCAAAGTCATGGACGACGATGCGTTCCAAAAGGACAGGCTGATCGGATGGGCGTGTTTCAGATTCGATCGCTTCCCTCAGGGTCTGCGACTGGTGCCTTTGAAAGGACCAGATTCAAAGCCGACAGGGAGTTCGTTGCTGGTCGATAGCCGTTTGGCGCAGAAAGAGTGATGCTGGCGTCATTCTTGTACGACGGCTTGATAGGAAGGTGGATACACGTGGTTGAGCGGTCCAGTGCTCCGTATGCGAGATCGACGTTGAATAGGCGATCGTTTTGGGTACCAGGTCCGGTGGCCACAGTGTCGGTCTTTGTGTGGGATAAATCTAGCCGATCGAATTGTTGTTTCCATATTCTGGTTCGAGCTATGCTTGCAATCACATCATGCGTAGAGGATTAGCCGTTCTGCTCGGTTGGAAGAACGAAGTCTAGAACTGATATTGAGTACTTGCACCGATCGAAATAGGGTTCGCGATCAAAATTCCCGAGCTCTGTCGGAGAGGCTCGGTCCACGAGGATGGCGAGGATAGATCAGTGAATCTATCGTCGTGTCACCTCCATTCGCGGTAGTCTCAGACTCCTGCGGCTCTGGAACGGCTTCCGGACCGGACAGCACCCTACAGTAGACTTGAGGTTAGCAAGCCACGAACCCCACCGTGTCGTGTCGTCGATCGCTTAGATGCGCGTCAGCTGCCGGGAGAGCTTCTGGATGATCGATCTGCTGTACCACGCTTCCAAAAAGATTCTCTGACAGCGTGTCACTGCTCCGATGGGTCGGTCGGGACAGGGTCGTACCCGGTCGAGCCCCCAGCTCTGCGCGGGATGACTTGTCATTTTACAGAACATCCTTCGGTCGCTCCCCTCGACATCCAAGACTCAATGGTGTCTACGTCGTGCTGGACACGTCACGAGTCGATGTCGTGGAATGTTTGCAAGGCCGTTGCTTTCGGCGGCCTGCATTGCTGGGTGCACAATATCCGATGTCGCGCTTCGCACCCTGGGCCCAACATATGCCGACTGCCGGCGCAAACGTCAGGAGTGAGCACTATGGTTCCTCGAACACAAGAAATCTGAAAGAAGCTCGACCGGAGTCGGGCATCCAGATGCAGAGCTCTGATCGATCAGAAAGATCGCAGATGCGCCGAAGCAAGATGGCTGCAAGAGCTTGCAAGCATAGAGCTGGCCACTCCTTGGATCTCATGCATGTCTTTGTTTAACGCTCCATTGAAAAACTTACATACCCTCCCTCCCTCCCATGGACCCTCAGTATCACGAGCAGGACTCGATGCATAATAGATTTCCCAGGAAAATGGACCGCCATCCTGGGCTATAGTACTAGCATTGATGCAGCGTCCCTGGTGCCACAGATATGGCAGATTATGGTACCCGAGAGACCCAACAAGGTGAGCAGCCGTCCAGTAGGTATAAGAGGGTGATGGTTTCCTGTCCGCTCAGTTTCTCAGGACTCCCAATTCAAAGCCTTTGGCAAACCTTTCCTCAGCCCTCTGAAGCATACACTCTAGCTCACACCACTGTCGCTCTCGCCAACGGCCATATCAGTCGCCGGACCAAACAACTTAAGTCCATCGAACGTCCACCATGACCTACAACTCCCGCCAACGCGAGACGCTGCACCGCCTGGGCATCAAGCAGCTGCCAACACTCCAAGCGTCCAGATACACCCCAGAGTTGGACGACCCCTTCCGAAGCACTTTCGTCATTGGCGATTTGCCCGTGAGGACCATGCCGGTCGGTCAAACTCCATTGCAAGCATCCTGCAGTCCATTGCTGACTTTAAGTTACCAGGTACCCGGCCGTCGTTGTCCAGCATGCGCAGCCAAAGGCGAGACCGTCTGGGTCATTCCCGGCAAGCGTTGCCCTCAGTGCGGTACGCAAGTCAACTGAAGCGGGTGGAGCCCAACATACGACGACGGATACGCTCGTGCTCTCGACTGTGCCAACATCATGCGGCCGGGGCAGCAAGACATGCGCATCGATCACTCTGGAGTGGAAGTGATGGTGGAGGATCGACACCCAGCATTTCATGTTGGTATGACTTAGCGGCTGTACGATGAGCGGGTGAAGGGTGGCATCGTTTTTGATCTGCAGCATTCGAGTTTATTGTTCCTCCAAGCGTTCGCGTTTGCGCTGTTGCGTTGCTGGAAAAGTCTCTTCTGTATTCTAGATCGCACTGTCAATGCATAGATCGATTAATCGGGCCTTCCAAGTCCATCGCATGAACAACCGCGAACATGCTACTACTCGCCAATGAAGCCCTCACGGTGGAACGGAAGCGTAGGAAGTCTCACGTTCGATTGACTGCATCGCATCTACTGATCCACATGAGCTCGATAGTTTGATATTGGAATGGAGAAGCATAACAGACGGCCCGTGATATCCGCACCTTGATCTGACAGCACACATTGCATTGGTGCGCTCGAGCTCATGCGTGATCGGTCTTGTCTCTGGACACGATAGTACAATGTACTTCTGCAACGCTTCGGGCAGTACAAAGGCATCTCCCGTCGCCTCTTCTGGATCACTTGCATGTGTGGCTGACGGGAAGCTGCAGACCATTTTCGTCAGGTGATCTGACACTGTCCAATGGCACCGCATTTGATGCTCCCGGGTCCAGATCTTTGTGGTCAGAGACTCCTGTAAAGGATGATGACAGGTTTGCCGGTCCTTGAGCGGTGTTTTTGACATGTCAGAATCCAACACAGTGGGCGAGCTGCATGTCCGATCCAGATTAGTCTGTCCTGTGCTGCTGACAGGCACAGTTAGACTCGGAGGGACTCTTCCTGGACATCTCGACAACACCTGAAGTTGAAAGGCATAGGGCAAGGAGGAAGTTTTATCGCGAGACTTTGCCTTGCCATTGCACGTGATCCAGGCTCGAAGCGGTTAGCACCGAACACGAGCTTGACGCGTACATTCACTTCTTCGAGCACGAACATCACTTCAAGCCAGCTTCGATCTCACCAAGGAACGATCCTCTTGACCTAGGATTTGTGCAGATATCATCGTCAGAGAAAGGGCGCTCTTGGACACTGTAAGTCTGTGCATGCAACTTGGCATACGCATGATGCAATGAGTAGGTGACATCGATGTCAGATATAAGTCACCGCAGATGCCATCTCAAGGCCCTTTCAAAACCCCTCTTGCCTTTCGAAATGTCTTCATCCTCAAGAATTCTCTCTTCATTCCGCAATTTAACTGTTTCCACACCACGAAGACTCCCATACCAAGCCTCTCAATTCACCACCACATCAAGGACAATGGCCGCCCAACCCACCCCAGCAAGCCAAGTCATCAGCGAGACCGCCAAAGCCGAAGGCGGACCAGACAAGGGCTCCACCTCCGCCCAGATGCAGAGCCAGGTCGGCAAGACTCGCAACTTCGAGCAGGCCGCGCAGGAAGTCGGAGGCAAGATGCAGGCTGAGCCGGGCAACGTGACGTCGGAGGATGCTGCGTATCTTAAGTCTCGCGAGGCTCGTGCGATGGGCCAGGGCCAGCCGCCTTCGGACTCCATCAGTGCCGATGCTCAGCGGTTGGCTGCTGTGAATGAGGGGGATGCGAAGATGCCGAGCAAAGGCCAGATGGACCCGGCTACGCAGTCTGCGGCTGATCGGGTTGAGAATCTGGAGAGCGCGGCTGAGCAGGTCGCCCCAAAGATGGTGAGATGAGCTCTCCTGTTGAATATATGAGCAATGCATGCTGACGAGACTTTGAACAGGCCAATGACCCAGAGCACGTGACCAAAGACGAAGCCGACCTCCTGCACAGCCGCGAGCAGCGTGCCTTCGGTGCAACGAGCAAGGGCGGAATTGCTAGCCAGGCCCAGAGCATGGTGGCTGAGAACGAGAAGAAGGCGACGACTTGAAGGAGGCAACCAGCTTCTACTCCATGGTGCAGACAAGAGCGGCGGTGACGGGACGAAGTATGACATGCCTTCAAGAGCCACGACAAATATGCTTATGCCTGTATGGCAGAGCATCAGTCAGACGAGGCAAGAAGAACGAGTGTTCAGCATCAGCTCAGAACGTGTAGAATAGTGTACAGTCACAAGCATGTATCAACAAGCCTACTTCTTCACAGCGTCTCCTTTCGTACACACAATCACAAACCTCCGCAGCCCAGTACAAGGCATACCGCTTAACCCAACGACAACCACAACTTCAACATCTTCGGATAATTCGGCGTCCCAAGCCCAGTCACCGGGTCCCACCCCGGCACCGCCTGAAACCCATCCGTCCCACACCCAGGGTTGCTGCCCGCCGTAATATCATTAAACACACCCGGGTTCTTATACGCCACCGGGTTAACAAACCCAATACTGCTCAACCCCCTCGAAAACCGCTCCTCATTGATCAGCGTCAAAATCGCCCCCAACGTCGGGCTCGACGCAGACGTCCCGTAGACCTTGGCGAACTGCCCATCAACAGCGACGACGTAATTAGCGCCGTTCGCGCTGATGTCCGGGATCCCGCGCGTCTCCTGGCTGTTGTTGTACTGCGCGCTGGTGTACGGGGGCATGTTGTTCGCGAAATACGAAGTGACTTCCTTCCGCTGATACCCAGGGAGTGGGAAGACGTTGCTAAAGCCTCCGCCGGAGTAAATCACCGTCTCACAAGCCTTCTCCGGCTCTGTGCCCGAGGCCAGCGCGTTGGGCAGCGAGATGTGCGGTTTCACCTGCGTGGCGCCGACGGAGGTGATCCAGGGGCAGGAGCCCGGGAAGGAAGGGTTGAAGCGTCCGCTGTTGCCGTTGTTGTAGGTGCCGTCCGGGTTGATGCATTGGCCGCCGTTGCCGGCGACGCCGTAGTCGCCGCTGGAGTAGAGGACGCTGACGCCCATGAGGCCGAGCTTGAGGTATTCGGCGCATTGGCGGCGTTCGTAGATGGGGGTGAGGTCGTGTTCGTTGTAGGAGTAGGATGTGCTGGAGGATGTGAGCCAGAAGCGTTGTTGACCTGTGTTGCGGGCGAGCTTACCTGATGACTTTCGTGGCGGCGAACCCACCACAGTTCTGCGGGCCCTGGTAGCCGCCGTAGGGGTCCGGGTACACGGCATCGAAGCGCTGGCTGTCACCTCCTCGGAAGGTGCAGTAGGACCCATCGATGGCATCAAGGAAGTTGTTGAAGGAAGCGCCCTCGACAAGATCACCAACCTGGTACAGAACGACGTTCTGCGGGTAGACCAAGCTCATAGCGTACTCCAAGTCAAGATCAGACTCGCCGTTAAAACCAAACGACATGTTAGTCTGCTGGACCACACCACCGTCGATAGAGTCCAGCACGGGCCGCTCGCCAACAGCCTTCTTCGCGAACTGGCGGAAGAAAAGGTCCAGATCACTTGGCACATATGCCTGTGGGGTGTACTCAACGATACCGTAGGCATTCTTCTTCAGCGCGAGGTGGCCGTGCTGGAAGTCGTACAGTGCTCGGAGGCAGTCGGGCGTGATCTGCGTGTTGCAGTTCTTCAGTCTTCCCAGAATGTCGGCACCATTCATCGTAGCACCAAGCTTAGGAAGGGATGGCGAGCCGGGCTCACCGAGACCCTTCTCGACGCCAGGGCTGATGGCACGCTTCTCCATCGGCTCGCGCTTGTCGTGCCTCTTGATCGGAGCATCGAAGTGGACGGTGGGAGTGATGAAATCGACGTGCTCGGAGAGTTCGGCTGGGATGCTGTATTCCTCGCAAGCAACGTGCGATTGCTTGCTGTCGGTGTGCTGGTAAACGTTGTACTTAGTGTTGAGGAGGTTCTCGGCCTCGTCGACAGAAGCATCGAACTGTAGGAAACCCATGCTCTGACCGTGCTTGATGCGATCGTTGCCGATGCCGTGGGATGCCAGCCAGCTCTTGACAGCGCTGACGGTGTCGTCGCTGGGCGCGAAGGCTTCAGCGATCTCCTTGGCCGACCAGTGCTTGCCGTAGCGGTCGGATTCGGGGTCAGAAACTTCGTGCAGCCAGTCGCCGCCCTTCTCAAGGTTGTTCTGAGCGAGAGCAATCCTCATCGGCAGGATGGCCCGTCTGTGGAGCTCGCTGCGCTTGTTCCAGCCGCTGGGAAGAACATCCCTCTTCTCGTGAACGACCTTGGTATTGGCAATAGGAGAAGCGAAAACGGTAGACGCTGCAAGTGCAGCTGTAACGAGTGTAAAGAACATTGTTCAAATTGTCTGAGAACGACTGTATGAAAGGTGCGAAAAGGTAGAAAAGAGCACCAGCTCAGAATGGTGTTGGAAGCAGACGAAAGGGAAGCACAAACACTGTTATGTAGACCCTCCAACAGTCGATCATCTTTCACTATCTCGTCCCCTGCCGCGGTGTAGCATGTTCGCCTTCCTGATCAGGCTGGGCTGCCCTAGAGGCGGGCGGTTCAGTTGTATCGAAGACGCCAGCCGCCTCCTAGGCGTGAGCTTGGTGACAAAGGAGAGGACTGCAGTCGGTCCATGCTCGAGGGGCTCTTGAGATAACCTTGATTAAGAACTGGCAAGGTTCGTGGAGCCGCAGTCTTAGCACTGGAGCTAATGCTGAACATGTCTGAGCTTGTTGGGGGCTCCCTGGTCGATCTGGTATAGGGAGGGAGGAAGGATGTAGCTGGGCTCGCAGGGGTTGGTTGCCAGTAAATTAGATGAGATCGAGCTGCCTACTTGGGACGTTCCTCCTGATCTCGTGCATGTATCGGATGGACGCGCGCCTATAGTCTATGCATTGTTAGTGCATGCGAGATCGTGAGGTGTGGTGGAGTGGAAATAAGGAGTCAAGATAAACGTTCAGGCTGAAGGAGGTTGTCCACTCGGAGCGGCTCAGTCCAACGGCTGGCACGGCAGGCACGGCAGGCACGGCTCGCTTCGAGTTGGCCCCTTCAGCAAGCCCTTTTGAGCCTTGTCTTCTGCCTCCTGAAAGATAGCAAAGTCGACTGCGGCTGTTGATTGTGATCATCTTTCGTGTCTCACTGGGTGGTCTGAAAGCGCTGTGGCTTACAATTCCAGTTCGGCGGTACTGCCCACGGTCTGCACTCCACAGTGTAGGTCGCAAGACTGGAGAATTCGACGTCGAAGAAGGTGTCCTGCTGTGGTAAGTCATACGCCTGAGGAACTCGACAAGGTTGCTCCTGCAAATCCCTTGACGTGCATCAAAGAAAGGCAAGTGTGTTGATCAAGCTCCCATTCCATCCGTGCTACTGTACAGTCACAGCGTCCACTCCACCATTGCCATACGATGAGCCCACAAGGCGTGAACAAGGTCTTCTCCATCAAACCGCAGTTGCCATCCTTCCCACCATACCCTGTGAATCTGCTGTGTCCATGAAGAGGACGGGGTGTCATCCCAACCAAAGCACTGTGTGCCTTCCAAACTCCAAACGCCTTCAAGAATTTCCCTTTTTGCGATGAATCATCATACCGACCCTCTCACTCCGCTCAAGCCTCCATCGCTTCCTCCTCACGCCCGCGATGCATTCCAACCGCCGCCTGCTGCCCGCATCCACAATTCGCTGCCTGCTGCTGCCCACGCCGCCCCCCATGCCCACCACCTGCTGCCGCCTGTCCACCCGCCTGCGCTGCCCGCGCCATCTGCTTCTCGACCTCCGCCCGAGTCTCACGACAACGATGATAAAAATCCGCCTTACCTGTGATTGGCCCATAATCATTGAGGAGAATGCGCTTCACCTCCTCCTCCCGCAATGCCAGCTCATGCGGGTCGTCTCGAAAACGCATGATTCTTGTCTCTCGAGCGTTATATTTGCGATGGAAATGCTGCTTCTCGATGTCAGCGTCTGTTGGTGCACGAGGAAAGCTGCTTGGGCTGCCGATGGGGATGGTGCCTGCTGGGTACTCTGCTCGTTTGTTAATTCTGGTGGAGCGTGAGCGGATCTCCTCCAGGTGAGTAGCGCTCCGCGTGATGTCCAATGAGTAATGGTCCATGACGAGGATGCGGCGCTTCGGGGTGGGCGCCGCAGTAACGTCAAGGTTGCGGAGCCTATTGCCAATGCAAGAGATTGTCAGCGATTCCATCTACGTCACCATTACCGATCTGGTTGACGACGCACCACTTCGAAGGAGTGACGGGCTCAAAGGCTGTCTCTGCTGTGCTACCCGATGAAACCTCCATGGACGCTGAACCACTTCCATCCATTGCTGTAGCAAAAGGAAAGCTGGGCTCTGAGTCAGTTCCACTGGAGACTGCGGCGCTTGGAAGATCGAAGTGCACATGTCGACTCTCCGGCGAAGATGCGTCGGTCCATTCACCCTGGTCTACCTCGGCGTCAGGTTGTTGGCAAGCTCCGAAGCGCCTCTCAGTCTCCGGAAGATGCGCATATGCGACATGTGCCTTTCCCGCAGGCCGTCCGAGAACGTACCGAGGCGAGAAACCTGAGGTTGGTCGTGGAGTATCCGCCATACCGCCTTCGTGGTGAAGGGGCGGAGGAGGTGGAGGCACGAATCCATGTGGCAGGCGCATTGATGGTACCAACGTCCTTTGCGTGATGTTCATAAAGCGGCTGCTGCCTCTTAGTGCAATTCGATTTGATGCTTGCACGGCAGACGGCGGTGGATTGAGCATCAGAGTCAGCAGCCCTGGCGGCAACGGCGACTTCTTCCAGGTCTTTGAGTTCTGGCCGGCTGGAGTTGGGGCAGCGGAGCTTGCAGACGTGCGCACCTGTCTCGCGGAGGATCTGAGCCAGACTGCCGAATCGCTGCGGACTGCTTCGCCATCTTCGTTGGGCGTGGGGACCGAAGTGCTCAAGACACCGTGGTCTGATCGGTCTTGCAGGTTGAAGATTTCGACCTTCAAGTCATTGACGACTTCGTCGAGCTGGTCCAAGTCGCTGTTGAGAGCCTTGAGCCTCTCTTCGCACTCGTCGATACCATTCCGGTGGCGATTTCGACTGGTAGTGAACTCGATGTCCTTCTTGATCGCTGTCACCCTTTCCAGCTTTTCTGCCAGCTCGGCTCTGGATGCTGCCAACCTGTCCTTCTCGCTCACGCCTCCTCCAAGCGGCAAAGCTGGATCTGGAAGGACTTCGAGAGGATACGGCTCCGGTACTGTCATGCCTCGCGCGATTGCCATCTCTTGCGTCACCGCCTGCATCTTCTGCTGGTGCTCCGCCCACTCTTTCTGCCACCACTCGTGGTTCGAAGCACCCGGCACATCCCTGGTGAATGGCTGACTGTCCGGCGACCACTCTGGTTGGAAACGTGTGGTCGGGTTCTTGCTCTTCCCGGCATACCAGGTGCGACTTCCTTTTGTAGCGTCCAGAAGAGCTTGAATGCTGTCACCCCGTGGCCGACCGCTGCAGACCTGATCGACCTCCTGTCGAATCTCCTCCTGACGCTCCGCGGGCAAGCGATGAAGCGGACCTGCCGATGATGACGATGGCAGGTAATACGGAAACAGCTTGCCAGCCTGCAGTCTTGGAGAGATTTCGATCACATGCGGATTTGGTGTGTTTGGGTCAATGGGCTCGATGTTGACGTTGACCTCGACATCCTCTCTGCTGTCCGGGTAGAGCTCTTCCAGAGTTTCGGGCTTGAGGATAATGTCGACGCCCATCCTGCTTGGACAAGAAAGCTGAGGGAACTGCTCATAGCGAGGCCATTGGTGGTATACCTTGCCGCCCTGTGGAGTACGTTAGCTCATCCCTCTAATCATGCCAAACGATGCTGACTGACCTGTCTCATGATGTACGCCCACTCGGCCTGGAGTTTTGCTGGCTGATATGTGCCATACTCATACTCAACATGAACGTCGCGTAAGTTGTGCGCGGACAAGCGCCGCGCGTGCTTGCCTTTGTACTCATTGACGATATCCCAGAGTTGTGCGAATGCCGGCGAAATCTGCTTGAACAGCTCGGTCTCGTTCCAGTCGCACCTGTCTCTGAGACGACCTCGACACTCTTTGCAGGCCACAAAGAACCCCTCGATGAATGCGATGCTTTGCGCCTGGGTGCAATCTTCGAAAATGAGCGTGGCGATTGCCGTCGCCGAAAACCGGTCGATCCTGAACACGCATCGGCGCACATGGTCGCGCAGTACGGACATTGGCCCTGTGGGAATGATGCTGGGATCAAGTTCGTTTGGATTTTTGGGACCTGTTCGATGCCAACGTCCGCTTCCCTTCGGAGGTGGTGGCGGAGTCTTCGGTCTCTCGTCTGGCTCTGACAGCGCGCTCGCTGCGTTCATCGTCACCGGAGTGGCCGAAGCGGCGGCTGGCCGCAGGCCCACCATTCGCATTAGTGAGGCCATGCTCGATAATGGCTGTCGCTCGCATGTGGTCAAGCTGCCGCGGTGTGGAAGAAATGTTCAAGTGGTGAACGAAGGTGTGAAGGTGAAGATGCTGGCGCAGCGAACGAACGAGTGGCTGTAAGTCCGTGAGGTTTGTAGTGAAGTTGGAGATGTTGGGATGATCAGATAACAGCATATGACGGGCCCCACCGTCACCCTCACCGAGTGTTCAGAACTGGCAGGAGCGCAATATGGACGTCTCACCGTTTGTATACTATGTCTTTGATAGGCTACATTATGGTATCGAGGACGGCGATGAGAGTCAACACAGACTGGTCGCTTGCTTGATATTCACTCGCAAACTTCATTCTGCTGACTCCTCGTTGCCCGAGCAAACGATCGCTCCTTCCCAGTTCGTTGAGGGAGTGCGTGGCGGTCGGAGTCTAGAACCAATGGCAGTGCGATGATTTCATTTCGTGAAGATGGTATATGGACTGAACATCAAAATGTGCAAGTCCACGCATCCGCATGGTTTAGAACAAGCATTCACCACATGCGGAGCGCGCAGGATCTCCATGTGGTTGTGGATGCGGAAGCGCAGACAGGGCGAATGGACGCGCGAGCGCGAAGCTTGGCAACTGAAATGTTGAGCTTTCTTCCGACTTCACTTCATCTTGACTCCTCCTCTCTCCCACCATCATGTGATTATTGTCCTGAAACACTCATCGAATATGTTGGCATCATCATCAAAACTCACGTTGCGCTTCTCGTTGATATGACGAAACTTCTCCCGTGAACATTGGGGGCGAGTAGGACTTCAAGAACTCATCAAGCGGTGTTGCGACGGGGATCATCTCTACCCAGGAGCGGAGACGGAGAGAATGGCTCTAGTGACTGCATTGTGTCCTGCGATGCCTCTCAGTACCGGCGACGAAAGACGATGGCAGCATGATTTTGGAACGTGTAAGAGGTTTTGGGCGGTGGAGAGCTCATCGTACAGGAGGTTAAGATTGTGGTGGGTCGTTGAGAGCGTCTGCATTGGGGAGAGTCTGATGTAACTGCCATTGGTCTTGCTATGCATGATGTGCAAGAATAGTCCTCTGTCAAGATTGGAAAACCCTCCCTTGGCCGTCGGTGTTGGGTGTGGAGCGATTCCGACTTCCACCTCTGGGTTCAACACCAGGGTCAGGGGAGGCCCATGCGGAGGAGACGGAGGATTTGGAGGCGGCAAAAGAGGCAATGCAAGCAGAGGAGGCAGAGGAGTATCTCAATCTCTCGGAGTAAAATCATGACCGCGTTGCGATTCCAAGGTCTTGTCTAAACGAACCCACTGCGAGGCGTTGAGAATCACGCCCACCAGACCTGAAACACACCCCGCCAAGTGCCTTGTTTGTGCATGTGATATTGAGGGGTCCACGTGTTGATATGCCGTTGCCACGGTAAGACCAAAGCTTCGTGATGCGTCGACTGAAACAGAATTTTCTTCCCACGCTGTGCTCAAACACAACTTCACAACCAACATTGTCCATCAGCCAGAGCCACGCCGCTTTCCGCAATTGCATGTTCATACCATAAAGACCGAACCGCTGACCTTGTTTGGGTGCCAGACACAGAGAAAACCGCACCGCACTCATGCCGACACTCAACCAGCTCGAGTGCTCGATTGAGCTGGGCCCAGGCAACACAAAGCTCAAAGAGTACGGCACCAAGTACAGAAACGGCCATGTCGAGACCTTTATCGCCGTGACAGACTCAGACATCCCTTTCACCATCCACCTCAAGACGAAAGGGTACATTGCGCCCGGCATTGCCCTGTTCGTATTCATGGACGGCGTCTACCAGTGCAACCGCAATAGAATCGGCCTGAAGCTGCCTGGCCAGTATGTAGATCCGAACGAATACGAGGTACAGTTTCATCTACGTCAAAAGGAAGAGAAGTCTGTGCACGGCGCATTCATTGGGAGTGACTGGACGTTCAAGGAGCTGGATAGAGGTGAGCATCTCCCTTCCGCGGTGGAGGCTGCCAACTAACGTCATACAGTCTCTGCGGACAAAGCTCCAGCCCTCAACCCGCAGTTCTTAAACAACATCGGCACTATCGAAGTCGTGGTTATGCGCTGCAAACCCGCGCTGGACGACGTACCTACCGAAGTGTCAAGAGGTTTGAAGAGAGGACGCATCTCAAACTACGACGGCCCCGCAGACGATTCTGAGGATGCCCATAGCACCTCTCACGCCTCCCAAGGCCCAGGACATCCGACACACCGCACTCAACCACAGCTGGCCACGGCCACCAACCCACAGCAAGGACCGGGCATCAGTCTCATCGCTCAAGGGTTGAAGCAACCCCGCGACATTCCTCAGCGTTCTCAAGTCACCAGCGATGGGCTAGCGATCAGCAATGCTCACGGCTCCGCCAACGCGAGCAACATCGTTCAGCTCTCACAAGCAACCAGCCCACAGCAAGAGCCCGGCATCGATCGCATCACACAGAGCTTACGCAACGTTCTTGAGATTGACCAGCGCATCCGAGCAACAAATGCCCCACAATCTTGCAGCAACATGCGGGAGACAAGGGCCGAGAGCAGCGGTGCTCAGCCTGAGCGCGCCATCGAGGTACCTGAATCCGAGCAATTGCCTGGCAACGCTCTCACCACGGAGGCTTTGAGGAGCATGGGCGGCAATAGTCAGCGTCCTTCCAGTCCGGATTCTGTGAGTTGGGGTAGCTCAACAACTCTGGTTAATGATGGCGAAGCACCCACTCGTCTTCCAGAGCACGACTCCTTGCGTTGGTCCGATGAGGTGGCCCCGTCATCACCAGTCATCGATGCACCCGCAAACATCTTCGCCGCTCCTCCACTCCGGCTTACAGAGGATCATGATCAAGGCTTCATCTTCCAAGTTCGTCGAGGCGAAGCCGGCGTCAGAGCCAGCGTCAGCGGAGTCAACATCAGGACACCATTCTGTGCATCGTCAACACCACACTACAGCACGTCTGCCCGTCGCACTGGGCCAGGAGACATTTACATCCGCTTTCACATCCGCCACGATATGCGTCCACTGGTATTCAACTCTGATGCGCCCCACATCGCCATTGCAGCTATCAGGGAGGCGCTCGATGAGCTTCCCGAGATGGATGCTCAGTACCCGGTTCTGATGCGCTACGTCAATCAGGAGATAACGGCGGTGTTGCAGAGACGCCATGGCCTTGCCAACCAAGAAGCTGACTACATATGCGGTGAAAAGGAGCTCAAGCTTGTGGAATTCGACAGGGACATTGCTCACCTACATGAATGCGAGGAAGCCATTCAGCGGAAGCACAGCGAGATAGTCGAGGCTGCGTATAGGACTTACAGCAACATCCTCGCCAAGCCTCACACCACCTCAGCCTTCGAAGATATTGAGGCCATGCGAGAATGCATGGTACTCTGCATGGATGTGCACCGCGACCTGGACTTCCGGCCTGGACTGTACCGCCTTCGCGTCTTTCAGAGGCGTCTGTTCCGGGACCCGTTCCTTGCTCTCGCGGGAGTCTCCGATGATGCGCTGGACCCACGGGCCATGTACGAGCATTACATGGCTCGGGTGGAGAGACTTGACTGGTTCATTCAACACGCCACTCCCCTGAGAGCTTTGGATGTCGCAGCGGTCCAGGAGCGCCATGACAATGTGCAAGCTCAACTCAAGTCGGTTGCCGAAGAGCAAGGCTTTCTACACGAGTACAACGCTATCTTCTTTCCCACTGCAGGCGCTCTCGCCAGTGGTACGCCGCAGCCCACGTGGCCAATCCCTCAAGAAGACCAAGAAGTTGGCAAGAACAACACGCATGCTGAGCACAGCGAGCGGGCCTCCACGTTCGGTCTGGACGGCGCTGCAGATACGCCTAACAAGAGAGTACAGTTTGCCGAGCCTCCGACGCCTTTACCTCAGAGAGGTCCTTACGCCGACACTCCAAGATTCGCTCAGCCATTATGTGTTTCGTACGGCATGCAGCAGAGTCCGTATGCGCCCACGCCAGGCAACACACCGGGCTTTCGCTCGGTTGGCGAGACCATGGTGGGACCGGCTCTTGCGGGCTACGGCCCACCTTACCAGCAGATGCCGCAAATGCAGCAGTACCAGGGATACAATCAGGCGCAGGGCTTTTGTCCACCAGGCTACCTCCCACCACAAGGCCGAGGCCGCGGTCAACCCTTCGGCCAACCCCAGGGCTACTACGGTCAACCTCAGGGCCACGGCCAAGTGCCAGTCTACATGGCCCAGCAAGGCTTCCCGCACCCGCAAGGCTTTCAGGGTCAACAAGTACCGCTCAACACCGGTGTACCGCCGCATCTGCGGCCTGGAGCAATGGGACCCCCGAAGACTATGAGAGCCCCAGAAGGACAAGCACAAGGCGCGCCCAAGACGTTTCGTCATTTCGGTTCGTCGCAGACCCCCGAGGAGACCGGAAAGAAGAATGACCCTATCAAAGCTGCGGATTTCGGAACCCTCTGGGGCTGCGATGACGCCGACATTCGCAACCCGCACTTCAACGCAGATGAGAAGGTTGCCGACGACGCGAATGTCCAAGACCACGCCAACCGCAACAGCAAACGCAACAAGGCCAACAACGAGGGCTGGGTTCAGGATGTGCAGAAGAACAACCGTGGTCAGAACCCGAACAAGAAAGGTTGGGTCGAGGTAGGCGCAGGCGAATGGGACAATGCTGGTACGCAGAAGAAGAGCGACGGCAAGAATAGCAACAACGGATGGGGCACCCAAGGCGGTCAGAACAACGCAGGCGGCGCTCCTGGCTGGGGCAGTGGGCCGCAGAAGAAGAGCGACGGTCGTGGCGGCAAGAACAGCAACAATGAATGGGACACTCAAGGCGGTCAGAACAACGCCGGTGGCGCTCCTGGATGGGGTAACGAGGCACAGAAGAGCGGAGGAAATGTTGGCGGATGGGACACGAATGCGCCGAACAATGGAGGCGGCGATGGTGGATGGGGTGCCGATCCGAAGAAGAACTCAGGCTCCGGATGGGGCACCCAGAGTGGACAGCAGGATGAAGGTGACGGTGGGTGGGGTGGTGATCAGAATGGGCAGAACAATGCTGGGTGGAGCGGAGGTGATCAGAAGTCCTCCTCGACCAAGAGCCAGGGCTGGGGCCACAATGACAATCAGCCGCAGCAGAGCGACACCAAAGGGTGGGGTGGAAGCCAGGACTCAAAGAATAACGACAAGGCATGGGGTGGACCAGCAGACCAGAACAACGGCGCCTCTGGATGGGACACCAAGAGCCGCTCGTCCTCCGTCAAGAGCACCCGCTCGCACCACCGCAGGTCCGACAGCATTTCCGTCGCCTCCGGAACATCCGCTGAGCCTAACCCGCTCTTCAAGCCATACTGGAAGGACTGGACAAGGCCAATCGACAAGGAGGTTGCCGATGACTCCGACTCCAACGCTTCGACCGTTGTCGCCACGCCTCGCGAAGTCTATCAGTACCCGGCCGAGCCGCTCCCACCAGTCCCGTCGAACAAGGCCAAATCCGCGAGCCACGTCGTCCAGACCGGCAGAGGTGCAGCCTACGACCACCTCACGCGCCGCCCGGAGTACATCGACGCCTGGGACAAGCCGTACGCGGTCTTCTCCTTCAAGTACCGCAGCCCAGAGGCCCTCGGCAGCCTCCTCAAGACCACGATCGATGTCTCGGACATCGAGAAGGTGAAGGAGAGGGTAGAGAAGGATATGCTGTTGGCCATGCCGAAGCATAAGCTGGTCGAGGAGCTGATGGCGAAGAGGGGGATCTCCGGGGGCGGGAAGAAGGAAGGGGGGCGGAGCAGTGGGTATGGTGGCGGCGGGGGTGAGAAGGGATCGGAGAAGGGGTCGGAGAAGGGAGGGAGCGGTGGGAAGGGGGGGTATGGGTGGTAGGGGGTGGAAGGGGGTGGAAGGGGGTGGAAGGAGGGGTGGTTGGTGTTCTCCGCGCCTTGTTGGTGCGGTTACAGTGCGTTCAGGTAGTGCAGTAGCGTAGTGAGAATCGGCGTTTGGGAGAATCGTGTCCACTTCCTGCTCCAGTGCCCACTCTTTTGCTTTTCAATATCGCGATGAAGTGACGTTCTCGTACACAGCTCGTGGTGCTCAACAGCACGCGGCACCTACATTGACCACACTTTGCTGCGCGGAGACGACGCAGAGCATTGCAGGACACCCCCCTTCTCACGCTCACTGGCATCACGATCGTAGCTCATCACTGGCTATACTGGGGCCATACGACAATAATCTAGGGAGAGGAGACGCCCGGTGCGACCACTCCTCTCCCTTCTCCTAGCGCAACATCATTACGGCAGCGATAGACCACCCACGGTATTGGCGGCGCCTCTGACGGCCTTGAAGAGACGCCAGCGCTGCTGAGGCAATCACATGGGACCCCTCTCCTGGCCCAGAAGTATCACGATACCGTGATAGCACCGGCTGTGTCGGCCGCACCTCTGATGACTTTGAGGAGATGTCGGCGTGGACGCGACAATCCCGGAGAAGCATCATCATCCCGGAGAAATGTTAAGGATTTGTCGACATGGACTTCTTGTCCTTACATAGCTGCACGATGCTGTGAGTGCTCATCGATTTAATGGCCAGCATCGCCCGTTCGAAAGGTCGAGAACGGGCGTCCAGGCGTTTGGACTGTTTCACAGTATCCGTTGATGCTGCAGCTAACACAAAGAGGATTTGCTGCCATGCGGACCCAGTGCCGTGGTTGAAAGTCTATCAGATCGCGTGGCAGCGCCAGGAACTCACATCTGTCGGCGTTGACCGGATCGGCAGGTGTACAGCAGGAGCACGTCTCACGACTCCAGGCCGAAGGACGAACGCCGTTTGTGCGTCTATAAGCGCTCGTCTGTCTCGGGAGGGCTCGTCTTTCTCGTGAGGGCTGACCGGAGTCACGGAAGTGTTGGGATGCGAGGTCTCGGAAAGCGGATTCGCGCTGCATTTGAACGCAAGCGAGGTTGTTTGGAAGTGCCCGCCCTGATCCCCATGGCCCACAAACCGGGGGCCTACGCGAAGCTGCAGCAATGGCGCAAGCCATGGAGCTCCGGACTGGCCTTGTGGCTGTCTGTGGCGGCTCGTGTGCGGTTATTCACCTTCCCAGTCGGAACAGAATGCAGCAGCAGGAGACTGAATGGCTGGCGAGCGCACGATGTCAGCTGTACTTTGTAACGGCACATCAGCGGCAGTGCATTTTCACGTGCTCAGGTACGCGATTGGTGGCCTCGCGGTCGATGGCTAGCTGTCGTGACGAAGGCCGAGCGGGGATCCTCATACGATCGTCCTTGCAAGATAGCAGACGAAGAATTGAGTTCTGCTGTATCGAAGGAAGATTGTCGATTCCGAACCCTAGCAACACTGACCATACCACGCACCGGGAATCTCCCCACGCCTTCCTGAAGGAAGAGACTTCGAACGATCTGTCGAAAGCCACGTGCTGGGATCGTCGTGAGCGGCGTGGAGATCTAGAACTTGCAGGGGAGCACATCCTGCTGCTGCACAGTGACGAATCTCGTTCAAGCAGCTGTGGCTGCTTTCGATGCGATTGATCGATCCAAATCGTGAGAGAGCTGTTGACTCCACCTCTTCATCTAAGGGTAAACCTTCTACTGAGCAAAAACGAACATACTTCTTGTCTTATCGCGAAGAGAACAACTGCATCGACAATCATCGCATTCAATTGAAAACGCTCCTCGGCGAACGCATTGGCGCGAACAGACTTCGGCCATTCTCCTCCCTTGGCGTCAAGCTCGATGTTAGCAACATTAACTTCCGATGGGGCGGCTGGGCTCGGTGCACCAGCGAACGACTCAGTCGCCAGCAATGGAGCAGTAAGTTCTGTCCAATCCATGGATGCGTCTGGCCTTTTGCAGACCGCAATGGAACAACATCTACGGGTTGACGCAGTTTGGCTGACGATCGGTTGAACCGAACAGCAGAGGCGACCGTCCAGTCCTCAGCGGTTCGTGGATGCCAACGGCGTGCCCGTACGGATACCGAAACTCGCCGTTCGCAACCGCAGACCACCGGAGAACAGCGATACCAACGACACCAACGAAAGACCTACGAATATGATAGCGTACGCAAGGAGCGAGGGCGGAGGCTCAGGACCACCTTCTTCCCGCTCGTCTCAAGGCACTTCAACGCCCGGTTCAAGCCGGAGCGCGAGCGACGATACTCTTCCGACAAGACGGTCATTCGCCAGCCGAGATGGGGACAAAGGCGGCAAGCAAGCAGCGGGCAAGAAGAAGAAGGGCGGTATGCTTGGGTTTCTGACGCTGAAGGAGCCGTCCACATCAGCTTGGGCAGAATTCGCAGAGGCGGAGAAGGAGAAGGCAAGACAGAAAGGCGCCCGAAGCACTGCAGTAGGAATGCGGGGTGTTTCGACTCAAAAGCTGCCAGACTACGTACCGAAGGTTAATAGCAAATGGGATGGATTGCCGAACAGCGCGAAGCGAAAGAGCATAGAGTCTTCGAAGGCATCAAGTCACCGACACACAGACTCTTCATTCTCAAGTGCGACGAAGCGATCAGACTGGACCGCCGTGACATCGAATTCTGCAGGTTCAGCAGAGGCCAGACGAGCGTTTGGAAGCGCACTTTCATCGCCCACGTTCCCAAATCGACCTTCGACAACGAATGCTCCATGGTCACCAGATGACTGGAGAGTTTCAACGAGCGCATCCGCAAGACCGCGGCCAGGCTCTGGACTCCAAGCGCAACCTATCGAAGAAAGCGAGGAGAATAAGCCTCAGACCTTTCTACTTCCACCATCTCCAGAAGGACATGACAAGATATTACTGCCCGACACGAACTTGCCGCTATCGCCTCTGTCACCACTCACGCCTCCAGAGCTCGAACGTGACGACATTGGGTTTATGCAACGCTTCTTCAGCAAAGGCTCGCCTCCAAACAGGCAGGCTGTCGAAATGCCTGCTACCCCTCCAACCAGCGACAAGGATGAGGAGCCGATGCTGATTGGGATACACTATCCTGAGCTGGACGCCACAGACGTATATTATCCCCGGGCAGCTTCTCCTGCTTTCGATCACGCCACGATTGCAGATAGCCAGGCAGATCGCAAAGCATCAGGGAGCCCACCTTCTTTCGCCGAGTTCTGCCGTCGCTCTCCGATCAACTTCAGCAGGCCGCGATCACGACTTGCAAGCAGTCCGAAGTCAGAACAGCCACCGCAGCTTAGTATTGATGCTATAGCTGAACAAGCAGCTCCCGAAGCGAGTCTATCTTTGTCGCCAACATTGGTGAACGACAGTGGTCGGATCGAACCTTTCCTCACCGACACTTTCGCAAATCACTCGCGAGAGACTGGTCATATCCCACAGCGGGTCTCGAGTACCGTAGATCCCAGCTCAAGGCACACCACTAACATGCTATTGGACGAATCGGAAGAACCTTCTGATGCAGAAGAGGAAGAGTATACGGAGGACGAGGACGAAGAAGACGTCATTACCCCATCCGCAGAGAACGTGCAGCCCTCTGATTCAGCCTCCGACTCCAAAGGTTCTGTACAGCCCGATACTGTGCTCCGCACCACCAACAGTCGAAATTCGCTCGCGCCCAGCTTCACTCCATCCGTGATGAGCGAGCAGTGGCATCAAACGCCCAAGGAAAGACTGGGGTTAGGCAGTAAAGTGCGAAAAAGCGAAGTGCTGCCGTGGGAGAATGCGGAAGAGACGGGCAATGCGGCGGAGGGCCCTAGACGACCAATGTCGCCCGCAACCGAGAGTAAGCGGAAGAGGATGAGTATGAAGCTGGGTACGAAGAGGTAGCGACAGTGGCATCAGGATTCTGGAATCGCTCGTATGCGTTGAAGTTCGTCTCTTTAGGGCGTCCACCATGATATTTATGAGCAAGACTGTATGATACCACTTATATAGGCTGGCAGATGAAACGTTGAGAAAATGTATACTGTATCGCAACCTTTGTCTACTGACTCGTGGAGGCATAACAACTTGATCAGTTGTACAGCATATGCATGCATGTTGTTGAGCTGATTCGATCGACCATAAATGCCTCATGCGGACTCGGACCGCTACCTCACATACAGCCCACAGCCTTGTCTGCAACTACATGAAACCGTGCACTGCTCGCCGCTTACATACCTAGCTTCAGTTCCGTGCTTGCAACCTAGTCACTACGACATGGAGATCGTCACATGGTGAGCTTGCCCCAAGATGAAGCTCCGCGAGCTGGTGAACTTGTGGTACGGACGAGGCCACCGTAACGATGCTTCAGCCGCAAAACATCTTAGCCAGCAGTCACCAGCTCTAGCAGCGGACAGTTCCGCTGATATCTATGGTCCTCTGAATGCTACCACGTGAGATGTACGATTGATGCAGATGATCTCTCCTGACGAGCCCTCAACCGAAACCGTTCAATGCAAGCTGTGCACGTTCTCGCTGAATCACACTCCCGACTACACGGCTCTGTCATATTGCTGGAAGAAGAAGCCTGCCACCTGTACCATCAAGTTGAATGGCAGGTCCTACGCCGTGCGACCCAATCCGTTCGCCTTCCTCCAGGTCAGATGGTCCCAGCCGGAAGCTTCGGAATGGATCTACATCGACGCACTCTGTATCAACCAGGCCGATGTCGACGAGAGAAGCGCACAGGTTGCTCTTCATGGGAGATATCTACCGTAACGCTCGGCAAGTCATTGCATGGCTGGGCGCGGCACCACAAGTCAACATCGAACAGCTGCTCGAGTGGCAAGCGTTGTGCGATGCCAGAGCAAAAGTTACTCAAGAGCAACGATTTCTCGGCTGGGACATCGCAGACACTTCCGCTCCACCAGCTTATTGGTTGCGGCTCTGGAACGTACAAGAGGTCATGCTGGCTCGGCGACTGGTTGTTCAATGCGGATCACTCGTTGTTGAGGAAGGAAGATTGTTGCAAGACCTGCTCTTCTTTGAATATTTCATTTGCGGCTTAGCGGAGGTGGCACACGATGATACCCAGCCTTATTTGCCAGCTAAACAAGAAAGTGTCCTCGGTCGAAGTAGTCGAGCTCGTTGGGAGGCATTGAAATTCTTGAGCAGAAGGACCGCACCGCTGCAGGCACCCAACAGAATCTTAGCTCCTCCGCTGGGTTATGCTCTCCTCACGTACCATTCGCACTCTTGCACTGAGCCGTACGATGCGATATCTGGGCTACTTGGTCTGGCTGAGAGTCACTTGCGGCCGGACTACACCATGTCAGCTCTCGACCTGTTCCTCTTCGTTCTGGTTGAGTGTTATCTCGTGCAGGCACCAGAAAGAACGAGACCGGAAGACCGTTACAACAGGTTCCCGGAAGAGTACGACATGTTGTTGTTCAACAGTGTTGTGACAAGAGCACTCGATCTTCGTTCTGACAATCCTGTTGTTGCTCTGATATTACTGGAGACTGGCCGGCGCTTTTATGGCACGCCTGTGAGTCGAAGATTCTACCGTCTATTGCTGAGAGAGTTCTACGCGGGCTACCGGCGGCAAGCGGCTTTGAAGCTCGCCGCAATCAGGTCGTACTCTGCAATGCGGTATTGGACGATTCTTCTGTATCTAGGCGTGTGCCGGAGGTGGAAGGTAGCCTTGCCAGCCCCGGATGGGAAGTCAGTGGCTCGGTGGTGCTATGAGTGGAAAGCGAAGGTCTGTGACCAAATCGAAATGTTACGGCGTGTTATCGATGATTACGACGGTCCAGCTGGCAGTGTACAGCCCTAGAGCGTAGCGGACTGAGACATGGTCTTGTGGGATAAAGTTCGACGGCGGGGACGGCACTAGAGTGTGAGAGAGAGCAATTTTATGGTAAGCATCGCATCCCGTAGGAAGATATGCAGCATGGCAGTGCGCAAACCTCGCCCAAAATGGCTGACCAGGAACCTAAGCCTTCAAGTGAAACCTCATCGTCATACCATCAACAGGCACGGTCGTAACATTCGCTACGCCCCAGACCTCCTTCTCCCCATTCAAGCCGGTGTTTCCGACCTTCTCAAACCGCAACCCTCTCGTCACAGCAGCCATGACCACCTTGCCCTCCAACAGCGCCAGCTCCTGCCCGATGCAGTTTCGCGGTCCACGCTCGAAAGGTCGCCACGCTCCGGGCGGCAGCTTGCTGATGAAGTCCTCATCGAGCCATCGATCTGGGTTGAAGACATCGGCATCGGGGCCCCAGATCTTCTTGTTTCGGTGGATGAGCCATTGGCAGTTGTAGACTCTCAGACCATCAATGCGTGCATCTCGGCCTTCAATGTTCACGGACACGGGTGGGTTGCTTTCGTCGGCGTCCGGGACAATGCGAGCTGTGCCAGCGGGCGGATGGAGACGTAGGGTCTCCCTGATGAAGGCGGTGGTGTATGGAATCTTCGAGCCGAGCAGTTCTTCGGCCTGACCAGGCTTGCGTAGGATCTCGAGCGCGGAAAAGGCTCCAGATCCGAAGACGGCATTGTGCTCATCTTCCAATTTCTTGAGGATCTCCTGATTCCGAGGGTTGTGGTTCGCTTTCGACAGTTCGTAGCAGAGCCACTGAATCATCGTCGCTGTGGTATCCTGACCTGCAAACAAGAACGATTTGATCTGCGCAACTGTGTTCCACAGCAAAGCCGGTGTTGGTTCCATGTCTGCTAGAGCCAGTTGCACAATAGCTTTGGTGGAGACATCTCTCTTCTTTGGCTGGAGCTGTTCCTGCTTGAGCTTCTTCTCGAGAACGCTGTACAATTCGCGGTCGAAGAGCCTCTCATAGTACCACTGCTTAAATCTTCTGACCGGGTCAAAGAAGCCTACAGGGTCAAAGCCCTGGCCTTGCGTTGCTATCAATGTCGACAGTATCCTCGATGCTGTAAGAATGCCAGAAGATGACTTGTGGCTCTGCCCTTCGGGTATGCTCTGCGATTCGAAGTCCTTCTCGATAGCCAGCTGAGTGATGATATCGGTCGTTAGATCTTGAGCGAAATCCTTCAGAGGCACAACAGCACCGGTCTCCGCAGCGTCCTGGATGCGCTTAACGAAGATCTCCGTCTTCGATATGATCAGAGGACTGAGATTGTGCAAATGAGCAGGCGCGAAACCTTTGTTAAACCGCTTCCGAAGGTTTCGCCACTCCTCAGCCTCAGCCGTAATGATAGACTCCTTCCCGATCAATGGCTTTAGAGCCTGCATCGTGTCGCTCTTCGGGAGCGAATACTTGAACTTATCCCCTGGCTGGGTAGCCGACTCTGCAATGGAGGGCTCCGCAACTACCAGGAACGAACGCTTATCGACCGGAGCAAGATCGACCATGAAAGCAGCCGGCCGATCCAGGTCGTTCCATATCTCCTCGAAGCCATAGTCCGGGTGGCGGCCAGCACGCGGATTGCATTTCTCCCCGATGATTTTGAGGTTTCCGAATGCCCAATGTCGCGGTAAGCTTGGGATGTCATGGTACTTCTGCCGCACTAGGTAGGTATCAAATAGCAGGTTCGTCAACTTGTACACGAGATAGCCGCAGACTGCTAGGACGATGGACCGGGTGCCTTGTATGCTTTCCAGGAGGGAGGAGAACAACGGCGATTCTGCCGCCGCTTCGAAGCTTGCCATCGGACCAAGAGAATAACAGTCAACGCAGAAGAGAGGAATCGCGAGAGAGTGTGGAACAGATGGAGTCGATGAAGTTGATTTTGGCCGGATGCTTGTCGAGCCGAAGGATGCTCGCTTACAGCGCCAAGTCGTTGCATGTGATCCAGCCTGCTGCTACCTTACACATTTACAGACAATTGTACGACTACCGATGACAGATTGAACGAATGGGTGGTAAGAAGGTACGAATAAGTGTCAGAGCTCGTCGAACATCTTTCGCAGCGTGGGATCCTCACTTGGACTGGGCCTCAATCTAGTCGATATGGGTGCAACGACATCGTCCACCACATCAGCCAGTCCCACTAACCGCTGGCTCACACCGTCAAGCTGCTTGCCAACTGCTCGTCGGTTCTTTGCGAGTAGAACAGACACCACCAGCATTAAAACACCAAGCAACGTCGCCCAAGTAATGTTGAGTCTGACCCTTCGTCGAGCGACCTTCTCGTTCTCTCTGCCCTCGTACGCCTCGACTCGCAGCCTGGCAGACTCCAGCTGATCATTCAACTCGTTTGTTCTGCCTCGAGCATCTTCCAGCTTCGAGACGAGCTCATTGATCCTCTTCTCCTGCGGCTCGAATTGTCCCAAGCTCTGAACACTCTGCTCCGTATCCTTCTCCAGCTTCTCAGTGTCCTCTTGAAACGTCGACTGCATCCTCTGACTCTCATCCGCCAGCTGTTGCAGACTGGAAACGGTAGACCGTAGCATTGAAGCCTTCTCCAGAATAGCGTAGTACGTGTCGTCCAACTGCCGCGTACTGCTCATGCCCACCTCCTCCACGCTCTTCAAACTCTCCTTGAGATCCTCCTCGCGCCTCTCATTCTCTTTCTTCGCCTTGGCCACATCCTCCGGCTTTATAGGCTTCTCCGGTACGGGCGGAACGTTGTTGGTATTGTTATCGAGCTGCTGCTGCGCAGTCGAGCTGCCTCGCCTGCTCGAGTCGGAGTCTTTCTTGTCCCGTCGGAGGATATGGTCGAATGTGATCGGCGGCTTAAGGTCTATCGCGGACTGGACGGTCTCTTTTGCATGGTGCCGGTGGTGATGCCCTTCAGTCCCGGATCTCAGGCGCCTCGATACCGCATGCCGTGATGATCGCTTTTGATGTCCAAGGTCAGAGCGTACTCTGCTAGGTATGAAGTCCGTCATGGTACATTGCTTGCGTGTAGCATACTGTACAACATGGCTTGCATTGGAGGGAGCAACCCCGATGCTTTGTGCAAGGCTGACTAAGATCGACAACCACGCGCACGCGAAACGCGACTTCACTTCTGGATGACATTCTCGACCTTGCACAGGATTTGAAGCCTCTATAATGAGCTTCCTGCGAAGGCGGGAGGGGCACGACTAGCAGTTCACACCGGCCACAGCGTTCCCCTCCGTATTGTGTTTGTTGCAGACCATCAACCAAAACGTCGCATCTTGCGAGACAGCCAATCGGCCTTCATCGACCCGAAAGAACGCAGACGCAAAGAGATGGTCCAGTGCACGGCATCACAGCCAGCCGTCTCCTGCTGCTCCACTGCTCTTCTCCGCACAAGACTCAACTGGTATATGTTGCGAAGCTGGAAGTAGCGAGCAGCTGATTGCAAGGGAAGAGTGGTCTTCATGATGTCCGTTCCGATTGAACGGTACCTGTAGATGATATATATAAAGGTAAGTCTTCCAAGATAGCCTGTACAACGATCAAGACATCGTTTCTTCAAGCCGAAACAATGGGCCAATCCTTTCAAGACTCTCGTCGTTATGCCTCCCTGTTCGAGAACCCCAAAGGGCCCGGAGATGCCCGGCCCACCGCGCTGCAGATTATTAGAGACAACGATTCGATCGGCAAGCTGACCGGCAAGACTGTCCTCTTGACTGGAGGCTCGAACGGTCTGGGAATTGACGAAGTGCGAAACCTCGCAAGGACCGGAGCCAAAGTCTTCTTCACTTCCCGCGACCATGCCAAGGGCGAGAGAGTCCGAGATGAATTGTTGCAAGAGCTAAAGAAGGAAAGTCTGCCCCAGGAGCCAGCAATTGAGGTGATCAAGCTTGATCTTGAGAGCGTTGAGAGCATCAAGAATGGAGCCGAAGAGTTCAAGAGCAAGAGCGACCAGCTTCATATCCTGGTTAACAATGCAGGTCAGCAATACTTCATAGCATGCGCTGTTGGCAACTTGGCATTCTACTGACCTCTACTTGTAGGCATTGCCAATTCGCCGTTCCGGCTCGTCGAAGGCTACGAAAGCCAGCTTTGGGTGGATCACCTGGCCCATTTCTACCTCTTCCACCTCCTGAAACCACTCCTGCTCAAGTCGACGACTCCCAGCTTCAACAGCCGCGTCGTCTCCGTCGCCAGCCTCGCGCACACTATGGCTCCAATGCATCTCGGCGACTACAATTTCGAAGAACGGGAGTATGACGAGTTCGTCGCTTACGCACGAGCAAAGACTGCTAATATCTGGTTCGCCAACGAGCTCGACCGCAGATATGGATCGCAAGGCCTCCACGCTATCAGCGTCCATCCAGGCGGGATCAGAACCGGGCTCCAGAACAGCCATAGCGAGAAAGCGGCAGCGATGATCGAGCAGTATCTGCAGATGCCGCACATCCAAGACGGAATGATGAGCGTGGAGCAAGGGTCTGCGTCGATTGTGCTGGCTGCTGTTGGGAAGGAGTATGAGGGTGTCGGTGGCTTCTATATGGAGAACTGCGGCGTGTCGCGTCCGGTGCCAGAAGATGCTCCATTGGGTACGCCAGGATATAAGCCGTGGGCGTATGATAAGGAGGGCGAGCAGCAGCTGTGGAAGGACTCGCTGGACATGCTGAAGCTGGAAGACGACTAGGATCCTTCAGAGCTTGACGACAATGGTAGCATCGAAGAAGCAGTCCATCGTTGTTCCAGCGTGTCTGCATTCCTAAAATCTGCTCATCGATGTAGATGGCGAGTCCGTATGCCTGTCTGGATACTTGGCGACCGAAGCCTCCATGACGGCTCTGAGGTCACGCATTACCTCCTGAAAGCTCAGCAGGCTGGGATGCGGCTGTGACGCGGATAGGATCTTGTCGAGCAATATCGTCTTGAGCCACGCGGTGCCCGATGCGGCGTGGCCATCAATCGCGCCCAGAGCGGACAGCTCCACCTGCGCCTTTGAAGAGTGTCCTCTCAAACGATTACACGTGATAGCTTCGTTTTCGCGGGCTGGAAAGCCCGGTAGTTCCGGGATGCTGATATCTGTGCCCACAGTGGACACGTGCATCTCGGCGGCCACGTAATAGATCAAGATGTGGGAGACGTGAAACGAGACGTTCGAGGCGTGCGCCATTCGTTTAACGTCGCTCTTATCTTCTAACGGAGATGAAGAGGAGCAGTACTGCAATTCGAAGACATTCTGCCACTCCCGCAGAGGTTCGCAAACCTTGCTGAGTTCCAGAACGACGTCCTCTACCCCCCGCACGCCAGAACGGTAATCCTCGAAACGAGCGACGATGCCAGGCATAGAGAAGCCAACGGTCATCATGGCATTATGCGCTGTGTCCTGATCCGCATTTCGGAATGCAGAACCCGACCTGATCAAGGCCCTCCAGCGGGGATCGGTAAGGAAACAGACTGCGCGGTTCCGAAGAGCATCGATGAAGATGTTCCCAGATTCGGCGTGTAGGATGGCTCCGTCAAGGTCGCCTTCCATTCGAGAAGGACCGCGAAGCTCCAGCATCCTAATGACGCCGTTCGCATGGGTGACCCAGCCACTAGACGAAGGTGCCATTGAGTGCTCGTGCATTTGAAGCAATGTAGCAGCAGCCATAGTCTCGGCCGAGATGGCTTTGCCTTCTTGCGTGAGCACCCGCTGTAAGCTTCTGAGCGCTTTAGGGTACATCTGGCTCCGCGCTATCGTAGTGCAGACGCTGTCGCGGCGCTCGTCACTGCAGACACAGCCGACGGCATCGTCCAAGGCGTGATTTGTCCCGATCCGTACCGGGATGTGTCTGAGGATGTGCTGCTCGGGAACGACCATCAACCGTGCTGCTACTCCTTCGAACGTTATCTTGAAGACAAAGCGGTTGCGAAGCAGGTCGGCAGCGCTGAGTGGGGTGGTCGGAATGCTTGATGAGCGATGCCTGGATAGCGCTAGATGGCTAGGAGGGGTCGAAGTGTTGCTGCTCGAGCTAGATCCTGAACTGCCAGATGTTGCTTTACCAGGGGTTTGGGAATATGCATGGAATCGTGAGTGTGTATCGTAACCAGGGCACGGCCATTTGCTCTTCAGGCATTGTGAGCAGGAAGGCGTTGCGAGATCGCACCATTTGTCCGTCAGTGTACGGCCGAAGTGACACAGAACGATCTCATCTTGCTCACCTTGATCTTGCGCTGCCTGCAATTAGCACATCGAGGGCTGGTCTTTCGTCCGACCATTGGACGTCGTGATGATGTGACAGGCTGTTGGGTGTCGTGAGATTCCGTCAATATTCCAAGCCGCAAGTGTTGTTGTTGTTGTTGGTGTAGAGGTGTGTTGAGGAGACACAGTTGACAAAACCGAGTAGTCCATATGCCGGTAGGATCAAGGTGGCTCTCATGCACTGATGTCTTGGTTGCAGATTTGCACTAGAGAAGCGTGCATCGCTTCTACTTGATCCTTCGACGGGACCAACATCGGAGGACCTTCCTACAGTCATCCTGTGCTTCCGTGTGTGGTGGAAGCGAGTTATTATGCAAGCAATTATGCGCATTCGCAACCAGATCGGTTTGGACTGCGGGTGAATCCAAGACTCGACATCAGGACGCCAGGGATGCTCGAGGAGTCACTCACAACACCCTCTGTAATTAGTAAAGCTCTCTCCTCATAAAGCGTTATCGGCAGGAAAGGCATATATCACATTGTTGTATCCCTGGCGTGACAGCGAAGGTCGAACGAGGTGAGATGAAAGGAAGCATGTGCACGCGACGCGAGGGAAGCCCCACTTTGGGTGAGGTGAGGTGACGTTTGTCTCTATACCATCCACCAGGCGCCTTCAACTACACCATCGACAACACCTAGAATTCGACAAAATGCTCCAAATAGGCCGCCCCAGCAATGTTTTCTCCTTCTTCTCCAACCTAGGAGGCGGCGGCAGCATCAAACTCCCCAAGCCCACGATCCATGCCATCGAAGAGCAGCCTGAGAAGCGAGCACGAACACTGAAGCACTTACTGAAAGCCAGTACGCCTGACTGATTACCTCGCTCTGCTACATGTAGCTGATCGGTGATGCTGGTCAGATCACATCAACCATTCTGTCATCTACAATGAGCTGCGGTTCCACAACCATACGTGAGTGGACAGTCCGTCGATACAGCCTAGCGCTCGCTGACAAGATATGGTATGGCAGACCTCATGTTCTCGGATCGGCATACATCCTCGGCGCAGACTCAGACCAGTTGAACACTGTTTATGAAGCGGAGAGCAAACACCTTGAGCCATGGAAGGACAGTCCCGGCGAGATCAGCCAGCATGATTGGAGAGACTATCTGGGCAAGAGGGAGTACCAGCGGGCATACATCGACTTTTTCGAGGATCAGCTGGTGCGACATGGGTATGACTGGCACTCGTTGTTAAACGAGTACCTACTACAAGGGAAGGAGCCGCTCATCAACAACCTGATCGCTGGGCTGGGACATCCTCTCATACATCTTGGCTATGCGGAGGAGCTGAGTAGTCGGACGGTGGCGATTGAGAGTCTGGCGCTGGCAACGTGCTTTTACAACGACTGGCATAAGTTTTTGGATGATCCGAAGTACACCAAATCAGCATCCAATCCAAGCGACTCACTCTTCACGATCCTTGACCGCGTCAGCCGTGACCCGAAGTTCGACAACCTCTCCGATCATCAAGGCGCCGACAACATCGACAAGATCCTGGGTAATGAGGAACTGGCCAATGCAGCACTAGATTACTGGAACGCATGGCAGCTCAAGTCGCCCAAAGAGCAGTTCTCCGAATCGCAGAAGGTAGCTGTGGCCTTGGTGGTCGCAGCGCAAACGCCGAAGGAGGACAAGAGCTACGACTTCTTCGCTGTCCATCTTCTCACTACCTCGCACGCCGTCCGGATTCTCCTGCCCCTCCTGCCTGCCAAATTTCACATCCCACTTGTCCGACAATGGTGGCTCTTCACACTCCTCGTTTACATTTCCCAGCTCCGGCCAGCCATCAACATCGACACGATCAAGCTTGTCGAATTGGAAGGCCGAGACTGGTCCTACGTCACAGACAAGGCGCTGAAGGGCAAGTACCGGACGGATGCACATTACGTGAAGGCGCTCAGGAGTATGCACGAGGCGAGCCAGACGTGGGGCGACCCGAACCAGTATTACCTCAAGGCGGCGGTGAAGATGGCGGAGGAGTTTGATGGGTGGGGTGGGTTTGGGCCGGCGGACGCGGAGTTGGAGGAGCATGAGACTGGGAGTGGCGCGAGTGGGCAAAGGAGTCAGAGGAGGCACTCAGGGTTGGGTGAAGGGTAAAGGGGGGTCGGCTTGGGAAGAATGGCGACCGACGATTGATGGCTGCATGATTTTTGATGTACATGACCAAACTGGTAACGATTCCCAAATACCTGTCCGTCCTTTTGCGCTAGATGTGCTTGCTATGTCGAGTGTCTGAAAGTACCTGGTACCTTTAGACGTCGTGATACCCGTCGCGCCCCGAAACCTTCATGTTGCTCCACACTTTTCCAACGTTTGTTGTCTTGCCCAAAGCGGCATCCTTGCACCGCACGTTGGCACGGGCGTCTGTCAGCAGTGCCTACACGTCGTCTGATGTCTCAGACTGATATCCTACCATGATCTTGCATGAACGCCTCTGCTTCGTACATCTGTTCATGCCGCCGTGATCCCTGGTCTCGAGCCCTCGTACTGGTCTGGAACACAAGCACCGGCGACTGGACGAGCCAACTCGGTCACTCGCAGAGCGTAGAGATGAAGTCGCGCAGCTCGAGTCCACAGACTTCTCCGCAGGTTGTGAGGAGATACCGGGTCGACACCGCCTCGACGGCAGGAGTTACAGGTATGTCGTCGAAGTCGAAGCCATAGTGTCCAAATGCGGCTTCTTTGTTGAGAGGACCGTACCTGCACATCTGCCGCTGCCACGAAAGATGGACAAGACTGACAGCCCTCCTATATAGCCAGCCCCAGTCATAGTCTACGGAAGACGAGTCTACGAATAGAAGAACTACCGCAGCTCGCCATGAATGGCTTTCAACCTTCCAGCTCGCCTTCGAATGGAAACACATCCGTCTCGACCGCACCAGGACTGCTCAGCCCCCTTCCGAATGGTTCACGAAGACTCAGCGGCGACAATGCCAGCACCCCACGGTCAGACTCAGCACACGTAAACGGCCTCACACCAAGCCCGACACCTAACGGCACCTCATCCCCCGGCCCAGAGAACTCCCCAGCATGGAGCTCAGCAGTTGGCCACGCAACAACGTCGGGCAAAAGCGGACGCGTTATCGAACGTTTGATGACAGAGAACGACCGACTGAAGCGAGAAGTCAATGAACAGCGCATAAAAGGCCAGGAGCTGGAAAAGAGTCTACAGACCTACAAGCCCCAGATCGAGGCGCTGAGGCAAGAGAACGACAACCTGAGCCACGCTAGGGACGTGGACTCCGGCTTGATCACTCGACGAGATCGTAAAATTGAGGAGATGAAGGCGGAGCTGGTGGTGGAGAGACAACGGCGGGAGAAGGCGGAGACGCTGGCGCGGCAACGGCAGCAGGAGAAGGACGATCATGAGGAGCAGAGCCGGAGGGACATGCAGCAGATGGTCGAGAGCACGAAGCACGCTACGCTGCACGCGGAGATCTTGGAGACGAGCCATCGTCAATTAGCAGCGGAGTATCGGGCGCGAGCGGCGGCTTGGAAGACGGATCTTGGGCAGATTACGGATGCGAGGGAGCAGGATCGGTTGAAGTTGGCGAGGTTGGATGTGGTTAGTGATCAGATGCGGCAGGAGCTTGAGCGGGCGCGGAAACTCAATGGGGAGATTATGGAGTTGTGGGAGGGGATGAGGGGGGAGAATGAGGCGCGGTTGCAGGGGATGGAGGATGAGACTAAGAAGGAGAACGAGAGAGTGCGGCAGTTGAGTGTGGAGATGGATCGGGTGGTCGGGGAGATGAGGTGGGTTATGGGGGTGAAGAGGGACGTCAAAGACGCGGAGGTGTGAGTGAGGTCACAGGACGCGAGTGCATTGGCAAAGAACAGTTGGCAGGCTATTGTCGGTCATTAGCGACGGCGCTGGGGTGTGGGTTCCTATTGTAAGTGCATAGATATCGTTACTTGAAGGACTACTTCATGTTAATTCTGTTTCTTCGTTTTGTTGTTTTCGACAGCTTTGCGGTATGACGCAGTCATCTCGCTCTTTGAGTCAGTCATCATCGACCTGACCCATTCTACTCGCTGACAGAAACCTCTCCATCCTTCTAGTCATGACCGCAGAATCTACTCCTACTCCCTTTCGTCGATCAACTCTCTCGCCTTTACCCCTTTCTAGGAGCCCGACGGCGACTCTAGAGGCGCAGATCAACAAGCTAGAGTTCGTCGCGCCACGACGACTTCCTGCTGCCCTCTCGGTGATGGTCGCAGATGACATTGTGCGATAGGCATATATACGGCGGCACGCGATATGGAACTGTTGAAGGAGGACCTGCAAGGAGAAGCTCACCCTGATACCGCCTCTTCTCAGGGTCGACGAAGAGCAGAAGACCACTGTCTCTGCCACTGTACTGGCGGCTTCTTCTGGCGTCGGCCGGAGAAGAGCCGTGCCTGCCTGCTGCTAGCGCGTCACGCTCCTTCCTTTCTCGCGCCTGAAAAGTTCGGTGAAACACGGCGACCTTCTTCTCGACTTTCAAACCGCTTTGCGACCTTCACGCCGCACCTTCAGACTCAACACTAATCTTGTGGGCTCTTCACTGCCGAGCATCTCACCTCTTGTACGATGATGGCAGAGGCCATCTACTACCACGCGTCCCTGTACGCCTTCGACGCGGCGGCGAGAGACGCCATCATAGCGACTTTTAAGAGCCGCGTCAATGATGTCTCGGTGCGTTGTCACTACGACACCGAACAGGGGGTGAGCACACATCCTCCACCGCAGTGCCATCGCAACAGCTGACCTTGCGTGACAGATGTTTTGCGTAGTCTGCCCATCAGGGCAGGACGTAGGGCCGGAGGCGGACAATATCCTCGCCACCGTCATCGACGAGTTTGTGCTGCAGGAGGTGTCGGCTGCAGAGAGGGAGCAGGTGAGCTTCTCAGAGAGGGCGACAGACTTCCACCGCCAGATGCTGACTTGTGCTGCCAGCGAGAATCATCAGTCCGAATGTTTCAAGAGCTGGACTACGACGCTCCCATTACCACCGGCCAACAGCAACACACGGCACCTACAACACAAAATGCTCCAGCCGCCCCTTCTCCGAAAGTCGTACATGTTATGGCCAACTACACCACTCGCAACTCATCTGTCAAATTCTTTCTGCTTCGAGAAATGCCACAAGGAGTTCTCGAGCGACTGCTCGCCCCGTCGGATGTACGATCTACCAAAGCCGTGAAATCAAGCATGGCCATACGCCTTGTCAAATGGGATGCCGAACGAGCAGTCCACGTTTTCAACGCCAGACTGGGTACTCCCATTGAGCCTGCCGGTAACTCTACTCTGCACATCCTCAACTCTGCACTGTTCGAGCGAATTGAGGATCAACGAGCCAACATCCGATCCTCTGATAACGACAACACCCAGATCGACACAATGCAGCGTTGGAGGTTTGTTGGTCAGGAACCAAGCGTACAGCAGTTCTTGGCAGGCATGGGTGAGACTGAGCTTGTCGACCCTGAAGAGCCGCCGGAAGTACCAGCAGACGGAGAAAACTTCATGGCTCGTCCAGGATTTGGCATCACTGCCTTACAAGGCCGAGCAAGAGTACCGAGGGCACGCGCACATTCCAGCAGTGAAACTTCGGCCGCTGGCAACACGAATGACGCTGATGACGACAGCACCGTGACGGATCGTCAACCATTCTCCAACCTCTTCTCCAGTAGAGCTCAGGCATCTGGCTCAGGACACCATGCGGAAACTGATACCAGAAATGCTATCAGCGACGTCACAGAATCAAGACCTGACTTCGCCAGCCTCTTCCAAAGATCCGGCATCCCCACGGCAGCTTCATTGGCTGGAGTCTTTTCTTCCATTACAGCTCAGAACGGCTCAACATCCCTCGACGCGGCACTCACCGACCTAAACGATGAATCCACGTCATCACCGTCTCGTCACGTTGAAGGACCTACCCCTTCAGACTACCATGGGATGCCTCCATACTCTAGGACGTATGCTACAACTGATGACATCGGACTCGTGGCACCAGCAGTTAATCAAGCTGCTTGGGAGACGGAGAACAACGTTCCGCACAGGCGCAGAGTCAACAGAAGTGGTGTTCAGCGGAGGATGCAGCCCTCAACGACCAACAGTGTTCCCGTCAGTACGGCTATTAGCGAGACCTCTGGCTCCGATCCTCAGAACTCAGGATCTCCTGGTCCTCGTCTTGACGCTGGACGCCGCCTCGGAAACTCCCACGCCAGGCTTTCAGCGCAAGCACCGCCCGCAAGCACTCATCTCGCACAACCACAGCATTGCCCCTTTGACCCTCACAACAACCTGATCGACGATCGGGCTCCTATCAACGCTCCGACCACAGCTCCGAGACCTCCTCCCGGATTTCTGGACAACGAACAGCAGTCTCGTGGTGCACCAACCATGCACGATGGTGACCACAATTCTGCTTCATTCGACGCTGGGCCAAACCTCATGGACGAAGATGACGACGACCAGGTCGTCGAACGCCTTCAACCTGCGCTCGCCCCTGCCCGCACCTTCAACACCATGCGGCAGCAAAAGGGCAAGAAGAAGGGTGCCACCACTGGCAACAATACTGCAATGGCAAAAGCTTCCAGCAGCCCGCCGGTGGAGCTCCCGAAACCTGAGCCTCCACCAGCTCCGAAGTCTCGCAAAAGCAAAGACAAACACAAGGAGAACACCACAAACACCACCGCTGAGACCGCCGATGCATCAAATGGTGGCTTGGAGGACGAGCTCAGCGCTCTTGTACAGCAGCTCTCTACCTCATCCGATCTAAGCCTGGCAAGGATCGATGTTCGCTTCGGCATGGTTCTCATCCGCCATGTCAACGACAGAGCTTTCTTCACGGGTGCCATGGAGACTGCAGAGGTCGAGAAGAAGCTGCATGAAGCTGGCGATGCTGTCAGGACCGACTTCTTGGCACGCTTGACCACCTCTACCACGGACGCACGGTATCTGCTGGACTCCTTCTCTGGTGGCGAAGTCGCTGCCAATGTTGTGTATGAGGTTCACCTCAAGAACTCCGAAGGCAGAATACGGGTTCTGCGCGTCGACCAAGCCGCCCAGCAAGATTTTCATGTTCTCGCCACAGAGACTGCACTTGGCACTGCCTACCTTCATTATCCAATCCACGTCTGGGACGCGGAGGTCACCGTCGATATGCCCACCGTCGAAGAATCTTTGACAGAGCCATGCCGCACGATTGTCTCTTCAATGCGTACTCTCGGTCAAGCTCCCTCCTTCACCGCGATGATCCCACTGGAGTCTGGATCGGTCGAGAAGGTGATGGCGAAGCGGGTGTTCACTAAGACCGGTGGTGATGGCGTTGTCCTGAAAGTCACCGAAGTCCAAGACCTCATTTGGGCCCCAACGCTGTCTCCCGACTACAACCTGCAGGCGACGGCTGGGACTTCAGAGGAGATGATCGAGGGGCAGAGGCTGTGGTGGGAGGCGGGTCTTGTGCTGGATGATGTTGGGCCTCAGGCTACGGCAAAGCTGCATGGTGTCATCGATGAGGTGGTCAGCAAGATTGATGGGGTTGGATACAGCAACGTGGGGCCGTGGCAGAGAGGGCCTGAGCCCGAGCCTGAACCACGGCGCGAGAGGTCGATCTGGTAGGATGGTGGTATGTGACGTGTGTCGTGCGTTGCGGATGGGGTGAGATGGTACTGGCTTGTACTTGTTCAAGAAGGGAGGGGGTGATGGAATTGCTGCGATGTCTTCGCTCGCTCAACATTGCTGGTATGAAGTACGAACGCAGAGTAGCAATTGTAGCAAACGCAAGATTAACATGACGAAAGCACTGTTCACTTCAAAGGCAATTCCATTAGGTCTGATGTATCAGTATCATCTATGATTCGATGTCCTGCATCTCTGTCACTTCCGTTGCTGCGATGACCCGTGAGAGTCTGCCACTTCTTCCGTCATCTCGCTCAGAGTTCACTCTCCGCCCGCTCATGCGACGTTGATGGTGCACAAGCTGAGGAATAACGTCACGTCGTTGTCGATGCAGGCGTGGACTTGCTTGTCGCTACACGCAAAAGTCAGCAGATGCAAATGTAAAGCAGCAGGATGAGAAGAGGGTGATGACGTACTACCCAACGCAGCTCTGGCACACGTTCTCGTTCTTGCCGCTCGAGGTGACGTTGAAGTTAGAGTCGGCAAAGGGGTCGCCGGTGAGGTTGTTCACGGCCCTGGAACGTCACCCATGTCAGCAGATGGAAAGGGAGAAGGAAGTGAGGGTGAGGGAGGGGAAGGAGGCGTACCAGTAGATGATCCCGTTATTCGTGCTCGTGCCCAGATCGAGGCGTGGGACCGCTGCACCGAAGTCCGCGGCGACGTTGGCGACGGTGACGGAGTTGCCGGTGCCGTTGATTGCGTACTGGTGGCTGTTAGCACTGCTTCGGAGTCGAGTGAAGGGAGAGAAGTGAAGTCACCTACTTCGTAGGCCTGGCCGGATGGCAAGAGGAACGGGCCATCGACGCCGGTCTGGTTGAGCAGGAGCGTGATGAATTTGCCTTCGGGGCAGTAGTTGCGGATGACTTGGTTGGAGATGGCGGTGACGGTGGTGGCGAGGGCTAGGAGGGGGGTGAGCGTGGGACGCATTTTGTAGGCTGGTGGGTGGAATTGAGTGGTCTGTAGTTGAGCAACGGTGGCGGTTGAGGTGTAATGAGGAGTCAAGGTGGAAGGAAGTAAGGAGAAAAGAAGACTTATAAAGGAAGTCGAAGAGGTCCCGTGACCGCACGGCAAGACCGGCATGGGCATGAGGCAAGAGCAAGCATCATCTGGTGGTACCCGCATTGGCAGGTCCCACCTCTTGTGCAAACGCGCAAGGCAAGAGCGACGGTCGGATTGGTATGTTTCAGGTGCCAGTGTGCCTTGCTGCTGCGAGATTGCGTTGCACATGCACGATCGCGCGAGAGGGTACCTGCATGAGGCGATGCGATTAGCTAGGTATATCATTCTGTCGGATCAGAAGGCGTTTGTACAGTCGACGAAAGGACGCTTTTTTGTATGACTCTGGATCTTGCAAAGGGCACAGTAAATAAGCAACTGGTGATCAGGCGGTTACCTGTGCTGTTGTGCAGAGCCTCAAATAGGGCATACAATTTAGATGAACGGTAGCACGAGTTTCAACAAAGACCACTTCTGCGGAACGCTGTCTGAGGAAACCAGAACATTGTTGGCAATACGTAGGACTTGCTCATAGCTGGCCGCGGAGTATTCATAGGACCCATTGGGCCTCCTTCCAGCATCGCTTGCTATCTCTGTAGCAGTCCTCTGGCAGCCGTAGTACTCGTCGTGCTGCGCCTTGCTGTCTTGTGGCCAACGGGCCGTCGGGAGAGGCCGAGCTTGCAAGTTGCGTGTCTTCGTGGATGGGTCGGATACCGCGAGGTCTGCTCAGCCCTGCTTCGCCTTTGCTGAAGCTTGTGATGCCTCTGTAGGGTAATGTCAGCAATCACACGTCGTGTAATATGTCGCCGGGACGTCGGACTCACCTCGCCTTGTAGCATCCTCCAACAGCGGCGTGTCTACCGCAGCCGCGGGCAGATGAACATATCGCACAACGCTTCCTCTGATGAAGACATTCTTGACCGAGCTCTGTCGTACATCCTGTCAGCACAGCCTCAGATAACCTCCAACATGCCCCTCAGTCTCCCATGCTTTCGCGCGCTTGTGTTATATCTGCCATTCCCTAAGGCCTCACAGATACACCTTTCATTCTTCCAACCTCCAGATCGCGTCGCGCCGGAGTGGTTTCAAGAGTTACTCACCAAATGCGGATACTTCACCTCCTCCACCACCGAAATATCATCCAGCTTGATGTTAAGATACTGATCCACGCTCTTCAACGTCCCGCGGATCGAAATGTCGTTTTTCAGCTCGACCGTGACTTCGTGGTTCACCAGCGTCTTGAAGAAGCTGAAGAACAGCATGATGGGAGGTGAGGTCGAGGGGGTTCAAAGGTCGTTATCGTGGTCGCATGTCTGGTGGTGGGCGCAAAGGTGGTTTGTCCAATTGTGAGAGTTTTGGAGGTTCACGAGCTCGCTGGCAGAAAGCGCTAGTCGCGGTCACGTGCACAGCTACCACCATTGGGAGACGAACGAGATATGACAAGTTTTGGCCAGACGGGTTAAGATTCAATGAGCGTAAGCGGCCAAGTATTACATAAGAGTGGGTATCAAATATACAACCAGCATCAACACAACATTACATCCACTCCCTCCACTCAGGACGTGCTCTTCCTGGCCCAGCCAACCAAGCACCTCCACGCCGCATCCCCCTTCCCGGCCTCCTCCAAAGCCTTCGCCACTCCCTCCAGACATCGCGCCTCGTCGCGTCCCATCTCGCAGTTCAGCTTGAGCATCCACTGCTCCCACATCCGCGCGCCGACGAGACCGGTCATGGCGCGCACGTCTTTGGTGCTGCCGGTGATGGGAGGTTCGTAGGCTGTTACCTCGCCGTTGGGACCGATGGAGCGCTCGGTAGTGCGTTCCTCGCTGATGCGGCCTTCTTTGCCGGCGTCGGTCCAGCGGGGTAGGACTTCTGCGACGGGGAGGATGAGCCAGGCGCGTTTGATGCTCTGGAAGCCTGCGCGTTTGAGACGGGGGAGGAAATTTTTGCCTGACGAGGGGTCGTAGCCGCGGGTCTTGAGATTGAAGGCGAACTCCACACCTAGTGCTTGGGCGGAGCCTTCGGGATGGACCAGCTCAGCGTCGAGGAGGTCGAACTCTAGGAAGCCACCAGGTCGGAGGCATCGCAAGCACTCACGGAGGGTGAGATCCCATTCGTCGGCGCCGTGGCCCTTGGGCCAGGTGGTCTTGAGATAGGCGTAGAGGTTTCGCGCTGAGATGACGTCGAAGTAGTCCGACTCGAACGGTAGCTCCCAGGTCTTTGGTGCGGCCACGACGAAGTGATTTGCTGGACCTTCGAGTGTTGACTCCGCCACGTGGGCTTCGGCGTCCGACGAAACAGTGGTGTAGACAGTGGCAGCAGGATGCTCCATAGCTACGGTCCAAGCCCAGCTGCAGTGCACCTGACCACCAAGGTCGAGGATCCTGACATCTCTGCGACCCCTGAAAGTCTCGACGATAGGGCTGGTAAGCAGCTTGCCACCATTGAGCTCTTTGTGTGCCGACAGATGCCAGGAGGATGTCTGCATTTGCTCCAGAGCTTGTCGCTCACGCTCAGCTCGCTGGATCTGTTCCTTTCTCTCGTCTTCGGTGGCGGCAGGTAAGAACGTTGAAATCGGCCGCTGCGGTGCTGGTCGCTCGATAGTAGTGATCTCATACCGGCCCAGTAGCTGGTCGAGGTGCTGTCTCTGACAACTAGTTCTCTTGACATGTTCTGCCTCAGCTCGGACCTGACGGTGAGTGAAGACATCGCGAGCACGCTGAGATCGCTTCGTGTGGCGCCAGCCTTCCCAGAACGTTCCATCGTGAATGGGTGAGATGCGCTTCTTCTCGACTTGCGGTGACTTCTCTCCGGTGGGATCGATCACTGCATCGGCAAAGCGGACAGATTTCTTGCTCGGTGAAGCTCCAGCAGACACTGGTGATGTCTCTGTCGGCGTCCTAGGCACAGCATCCTCCACGTCCTTGAACGAGTCGACGACGTCGGTATCGGTGTCTTCACATATCGCCTTCATGTAGTCGGTTTGCGCACTCAGCCATAAGTGGGTCCGGTCAATGTGAGCTGATGCATTCTCCTTGATGACCATGTCGTAGGTTTCATCGATCTCATCGACCTCGTCTTCCTCGTGGATGATGTCTTCGGCTGAAAAGGCGACTCGCTTAGCTGTGACTGGATCGCTTTTCGGTTCAGGCGAAGCTGCAGACACGGTGTGCTCGACAGAATCCTCAGGTCGGTCCCTCCATGGCACGCCGTAGAAAGACGTAGCGGTACTCGTGGGCAGCGTGGTTGGCTCTGAATCCCGCCAAGGTACGCCATAGAATTGAGTTGCAATGCTGGTGTTCGGTCCAGGCTCGTTGACTGACCAGGTGTGTCGCGCGATCGAAGAATCCAGAGAAGCAAAGAAGCCCCCAGGTGAAGGAACTGAGAGTGCAGAGAGCTCGTCTTCCGGATCGGCAGTCGCCGGCGGTGTGAGATCTTGGATCTGAAGTCTCATTCTAGCCGTGATCGGTGGCGAGTCGACAATCATCCTCATCTCCTCGACTACTTCCGCAGGCACTTCTATGACGGTTTCGGTCTGCTCAGGAGGTTCTTCAAGGTTTATGTGTTCCAGTAGTGAGATGCTTCGAGGGTCCAGCTGGACAGGCGCATCCCAGGTTTCTGCATTGTCGTTCTGCTGTTCGATGTCCGGAGTCGAAGGACAACTTGACAGGGCCATGTCCTCATCAGTGCTGTCGCCGTCTAAAGACGGTGCCGATGATCCACTTGGCACTCGAAAATCACGAAGCTTCGACAGAACCGAGTAAGGCACGTCCAGCTTGATAGGTGGCGACAAAGGAGTGGCGGCAGACTTCATCTTCTCAATCGTAGGCCACTCACTCGGCGATGGGATGACGAGCGAAGGATACTTGCTTCGAGAAGGCTGCATCCTCTTCTTCACCGAGCTCGACAGGCGGATAGGGAGGTCTCCTTCAGACTCGCTCTCGGTGAGGTCATACAGCTCATCGAAATACTCGCTCTTGCACGTCCTTTTGCTGAAAGTGGAGCTCTGTTCAGACTGCGTATCGGAGCTTGCGGGTGAGACAGGCGCATCTAGGATCGGCCCATATATGTTCGCCCTTGGTGTTGGAAAGTCATCGCTGAAAGGCGATATCACAAAGTGCTTGTCCTGATCGCAAGGCGGTGCACGCTTGATCGATATTTGCGGCTTGTCTTCGATGTAGGTACTGCGTTCCATCGTACGATCCTGCGCAGACGGATGGAAGGTCGATGCTGGAAGTGTACTGGACATTTCGAGCAGGGCTGGAGCGGAGCGAAGGCCGGTGGTATAACTGGTGTTGATGCTGTTTTTAATATCTGTAGACCGGCCAGCGGTGAGAAATAATATGACTTCGATCAACGAAGTGTTTCTGTCGAAAGCAAGAGCAAAAGCAGTAAACTGAAAATGAAAGTGTCGGCACACACACGCAGTCTAATGAATACAGAACCAACAGAAAGGAAGAGTAAGCAGAGGACTAGGCGGCATTGCTCCTTATACCAACCTGCCGAGTATGCACGTAATAGCCATTCCTGGGCGGTTAGCGGATGGCACTTCTGATCGGGCTCCTACATGGCCCGGGCTGGCGGTCCGCTCACACAGCGCAAGACATCTCGAGGTACCTTCGAGGCCTGGTTGGGTCTCACGAAGGCTTCATCTCGTAGGCAGATGGGGCTTGCTGCGAACATGGGCGCGATGAGCGGAGACTGAGCGTTTGGCGTGAGACATGTTTAGAACAGTATGGGCGCGTAGGGAGCCAATGGAAGGCCGCAGACGCCCTGCAACCGCTGGCGAGATCCAAGGAAGCGTCTCGCCTGGTAGACGAGGTCTCGTGACCGCACAGAGTATCCCTGGTGATTCCGCGGCTTCGAGAAGGCGTTCTGTAGAAAGTGGGCGCGATCGTGGTGGTGGAAGTAGAAGGCAGAGTTCCTGGAGTGGTGAGATGAAGTCAAGAAGCCTTGCGTCGTGATTGGCCGGGCAGACCTCGGCATTTTGGCATTAAGCTCCATCTCTTGACTTCAGCAGACGCTCTTCACACTTAACACTCGCCTGTACGCGCTGCCTTCGATTGCCTGCTGTTTGCCTTCGCATCAATACCTTTCCAGTCTTTCGTGCCGTGCCTTGTGCCATCTGGATATCTAGGTAGGGTCCAGGCCAAGCCATTGTGCGAGGTCCAGGCCAGATCCTTGAACAGAGTCGGTATGCCATCTGGCTCGACTGCTGTGTAACGGACATGGCGCTTCGACAAATTCGATGTGACCGCCTGCAGACCTCCGCACCCGCCCCACCGTCGTCACCGTCCGAGCGAGATATCCCTCCTTTCTCCATACTGAAGCGCTCATAAGATGTAACCGCTTGCACCAGATGACATTGACATAGGGCTCTCCGTCGTCGGGACAGGCAATAGCGCTTAGTACTGCTCAGCATCTTTTCTATCAAGCCCAGACCGCCCGTGGTGAGTATGACGCGCATCAGGAGTGCACAAGATGACTTGTAGCGCCGGAGGGATCTCAGGAGTAGCGCAACGCTGAGAAGAACGCCAACATATTGGGTGCGACACGATCCAGAGCGAGGCAGACTCCGCTGTACACTCACGTTGTGGATCAGGACAGCAAGTTGCGATCATGGCCCTTGTATGTGGAAGCCATGAGTAGCCGCTGAGTCGCTCTAGCTTCGAATGCGCGTTCCAGTTTTGTGGAGTCCACTTCTATTTAGCAAACAATAGCGCAGAGTACAACGAATTTTGCAGATTAGGATTTCACGAGGATGTAGCAATTCCAGTACCTGCATATTCATGTGTCCATATGTTAAGCTTCCGTACCATCCCGAAGCATCGCCGTGTGAAGCTCGACGAGCTCCCGGCTGAACGTCACTTCAAGACTTCTACACTTCTTCTAGCTGCGACATACATCCACCATGGCACCAAAAGCCTTCATAGCACCGTCGATACTGTCGGCCGACTTCGCGAACTTGGGCAAAGAATGCTCAAACACGATAGAACGTGGGGCCGACTGGCTTCATATTGACATTATGGACGGACACTTTGTACGAGCGATTGCTCCCATTGACGAACACATGCGGCCCTCTAACAGCCTGACAGGTTCCCAATATCACACTCGGCCACCCGATAGTCACCACAATCCGACCGCATGTCGACCGGCCAAAGGAAGCCAATGGCAAGGGCACCTTTGACTGCCATATGATGGTCAGTGAGGTACGTGATTCAGACACCCAATGTGCCACTGCTTGGTCCACGTCTGACTGGCGCAGTAGCCGAAGAAGTGGGTGAAGGAGTTTCAAAAAGCTGGCTGCGACCTATACTGCTTCCACTACGAAGCCGCCATCGACTCGACCGCAGCAGAGTCGCCAGAGGTCAAGACGGATAAGAAGACAAGCCCAAAAGAGATGATCAAGTATATACACGACCAGAGGATGAGAGCTGGCATTGCGATCAAGCCTGGGACAAACGTGGATGTGTTGTACGACATCTTTGAGAACAGCGACAAGGAGGAAGTACCCGATGTGAGCGGCCACATGTCTCCATGTTCGCTGGGCGTCTACTGATATGTGACAGATGGCACTAGTGATGACTGTCGAGCCAGGCTTTGGCGGGCAGAAGTTCATGGCCGATATGATGCCCAAGGTCCAGGCGCTGCGGAAACGGTATCCGGAGCTCAACATCGAAGTCGACGGAGGCTTGTCAGAGAAGACCGTCGACACTGCTGCGGACGCCGGTGCGAATGTGATTGTTGCTGGCAGCGCCGTGTTCGGTGCGCAGGATCCTGCTCATGTCATTGCTAAGCTTAGGGAGGCTGTTGAGAGTCGGCGGTGACTGCAGGATAGTCGGCTGTGAGCAGAATGCATGCGACAAGTCCTTCTGCGAGCGCCAACGGCATTTGCTCCGCTTTTAGACAGGCACGTTCGCGATTGGCTTATTCCGTCTCGTCCGTCTGTTCTCACGCAAGTGGCGAGCGTTTCATTTCTATCTCTCTTCCGCATCTCAAGGTAAAGAGGAGAGCTGGCCGATCTCGTGAGTCTTCATGCCCGATCTTTTTGCATTCCACAGCAGTTCTATGCACATTCCAGAAAAGTCCATTGTTGGGCAGAGCATAGCAACGAACGACGTCAGCCCACATCGCGGTCGCAAGACGTCGGGCCCAGAGGTCTTAGAAAGACCATGATTGCGCACACAAGGGGACTCTCAGCCCCCCTCTGTCGGCCGAGTCGAGCCGACGCCCATTGATCGACCCTTTGTTCGCCAGCAACAAGTGACCGGAAGCGGACAATGACTTCGACTTCACGACACGTTCTGCTGCACCGTCGCTTCCTCACAAAACTCAAGATCCTCTGAGTCTTGTCGCTAGATCAAGATCAACCTCAATATCCTGGGCATTGAGAATGTCAGACCAAAATCATGGCTTGCGGGCCCTCGAGAGTCAATTGGACCAGGACCTGGACGTCGAAGACACCTCAAGAGTCAGGAGCAGAGAACCACCTTTCCGAAGAAGAAAACCTGCCAGAATCGATGCCTTGGACAGCACTGCAAGAAGCACGTCGGCAGAGAATGCGGGAGTTGAAGGCCTTAGCGAGAAACGACGCAGTTGGTATGCTTTGTTACATTTCGTGACGTACCTTGCACTATTGCTAACAATGAATTCGTAGTCCTGTTGGGAAAGCCTTCTACAAATGCGCGAATGGGTTCACTGGGTGCTGCAGCATGAATCCGTGTAATCCTGGCGAGACCTGTCCTGATCACCGCAGGCATCGCACCAAGACAAAGGAGGTGAAGAGTACAACGACCGTGATATCGACGATCACAAGTTCTACTACTTTGGCGACTACCGATGCCTCCCAGACTTCTCCTACACTAACTCTGAAGACACCGACTCGTACGTCAGCGCCGCAGACATCGACAACGCCCATGGAAACTTCTGCAACCAGCAAGCCGACTACAGCCTCATCGACCGATTCGCCTTCTGCCCCATCGCCGCCAGCATGCCCGGCCGGCAATGGCAGTACCTTTGCAGACAGCTCGAAGACTGAGTATCTCATCCACTGCAACATGGAAAGCACGTTCAAGACGAGTAAATCGATCAAAATAAAGGCCGGAGGATATGCAGAGTGCTTCTCTGCATGTTCGCATTCCGAGAAGTGTGCAGGCTTTTCCTACAAGGGCACTGAAAGGGGGACGTGCCATCTCAAGTCTCAAATGCCCGAGAACATGTATGTGGTGGAGGGCAGTAACTTTGTCTCATGTGCAAAGACCAACTCGACGGCGGCAGCACCAGGAGCTACAGAAGCAGCCAGCAGCAGTTCAAGCCACACCAACCGCACGATCATCATCGTCGGCAGTGTGCTAGGAGGCATAGGCTTTCTCGTCATCCTCCTAGTCCTCTTCGCTTTCTTCGCCAAACGCCACCGCAAGAAAATCGAGAACCGCCGCGCAACCACCACCCACGTCATCCAAGGTCCCTTCGAAAGCGAGCAGCTCAACTCCGCCGGCTATCAGAGGCAGGAGAGCTCAGCGAACGATGTCTTCGCGCCCTTTGGAGGTTCGTACCAGTCCCCGCCTCCAATGCACACGCGCCAGCGCTCCATCTATCGAGACCAGCAGTGGGTCTGACTAGGTATGTGAAACAGGCTTCTATCACAGCGGCAGCAAGAGCTGTTCTGATCTCGCTGAGCAGGCAGACGTAACCGTGGCGAACAAGTGGACAGGCAGCACGCCGCCTGGGATGAGGGCTGAGGGTGGGTTCGAGTTGCTGAACGTCGGTTACCTGCCGTCGCCGAAGCAGCATGTGGGCAATCTTGCGATGCCGGACCCTGCAGCATTCAGGCCTAGGTCGACGGACTCGGGCTCGAGGTCTCCGAGATTCCATGAGCATCTGGATGACTACGATACTCGACTCGATCCTCCTTCGACGGTTATGATGAACGCCTCGCCTGCGAACGACTCTCCGACGCTTGGACGGCTTCGGACACCTGTCCCTGCTTCGCCGCTGGCAGATCACGTCCGGCGACAGCAGTTTCTGGCTTACCAGACTCCACCAGTGCATAACGGAGCACACTACAATGCAGGCTCGAGCTTCGAGAGAGATGCTGTATCGAACGAGGCTTACTCTGGCCGAAGCACGAGCCCAGTGAGCCCGGTATCAAACAATGACCCTGTGGACCCCGACTTCAGCGTCTCGCCTTTGTTCGGCTCGAATGGCCGCCAGCGGTGGTAACGAAAAGATTGAAAGGCCGTTCATGGATTTGTCGGCGTCTGCTAAGCACTTATATACCTTGGAGTCTAAGCTACTGCTAACTCGCTCTGAGCGGGCCACCAGCCTCCAAGCAGTGCTAGTCTTTCGAACCTTGCCTGCTTCTCCTCCTCGATCACGGCCAACTCTTGTTTGAACTGCCGAAGGAATCCGTACTGGCGGGATGACTCGAAGGGTGCCCTGGCCTGAGCTGTGGAGTGTTGTCCAACAGTCTTGTATTAGGCCGAGAGTCGAATGCTATGGCTTAGTGGGACGCTCGCGATTAGTCAGAATGTAGATCGTAGAACATGATCATACCACCTAACCTCCATCTTCCTCGCCCTCAATCTGCTCCCCTGACCACCATAGCGTTGGTCCCAGCCCGGAAAGCATCATACTCCCTCTGACCAGGTAGGGCGTCTTCTTCTTTTCGCCTTCGGTCTGCGCATCCTCTGCAATGAATTGACCGCCAGGACTCTTGGTCTGGGGCGACATGTCAACCCACTGCTCCTCCTCCACCCGGAAGAGGCAGCTCTCCGCTCGATCAAAGAAGTACTCGTTGTCGTTCGTGTTCCAGATGAAGGCCTCAACACCCTGGTCGTCAACACCCCACGCGGTGCCGTCGAACAGCGTCTCAGGCGGCACCACAATATCCTCAAAGAAGTCCTGGGAAAGGTAGACGCCAGCACGTGGATTCGAGTGAGTGATGGTGCCGTGAACGATCTCGCCTTTGAACGGCCTGTAGACAATAAGGCGGAAGTCGACGTTGACGGCTACATGGCCTGATCCAGATGCGATTTTGCCTTCTGAGCATTTGATGATTGAGTGAAAGCCGACGCAGAGGCCTACTTCGAAGATGACCTTATCGGCGAATTTCGCGTTGATGAGGTCCTCGATTGCACGCGCTGGGGGTTTCTCGAGGTCTTGGGGTGGGATCTCGACCAAGTCTGCGAGGGCGACCTTGATCTCTGTTAGATGTGGTTTATTGAGTGAGCTTGAGGGGGGCGTACGAGGAGATACATCTTGTGAAGGACGTTAGTTGGAGATTCTCAGGACTGGATCACTCATGTCATCGATGAAGTTGTGGTTGGGCAGAGTCTTCGATCATGCTGTGGTTACTGTCTTTTCACGTAAAAAGAGGTTTGTGTAGCTGTTGGGAGTGAGCAAATTGCCTTCATCGAATTTGTTCAATATCTCGAGTCACGAGTTTTCGGCTTAGTCAGCGCCATCCTCTTTCCACCGTCAGACATTGAAGTGCCCTTCTCCTCATTCACGTGTACTACAAATGTGAGGATACTACTTCTGTGACGTCAGGAGACTCATGTTGTTTCGCGAGAGCCTGGACAGCAGCGTTTGTGTGACAAGATGAGTAGTGGATTCACCTTTCCTCCGCCTCCGCCGCCGCCTCCGAAGCCATCTCAACCACAACAACAGTACGGAGGACCGGACCGTGGCGGTGGCAGGGGCCGAGGTGGTTCTCGAGGTGAATTCAACCAACGTGGGAGAGGCCACAGCGGTGGCCGTGGGAACAGCTATTCTAATGGCTCTTTGGATCAACCCAACGGCAGAGACTGGAGAGGCAACCAGTATCAGAACCCATCTCAGGCAAACGGCTACCCTCGCTCCCAGCAATATGATCAGAGCAGCAGCTCTGGCTTCCCTGGACGAGGCTCAGGTGTCGGCAATGGGAACACCAGAGCTGGAGGCAACTACGGCCCCAATGGAGCGCACGCAGGCTCGCCATCACGAAGTGCAGCAGGTCACAAAAGAAAACTGGACGCGTTAAGAGGACCCGCAGATGAAAGGGTGAAGGTACCAGGCCCGAAGCCCGCGCCGGCGGTGCCCAGCTTTGGTGGCCCGATCTTGCCCCCGAGGCCTGCCCATGCTGCAGATGGACGTGCTACAGCTGGTGTAACGTCAAGGCCAGCGGTACGAGGCCTCGGCCTTGTCCCAGCTGCTGACGACGTCGTCTACGAGGAATCAGACAGTGAGGAGGAGAAGGATGTAGACGAGGAAGCCCTGTACGCGGAACTGGGCGACAAGCTGACATTCGAGCACAACGGCGTGGTCATGTCACTAACATCGCAAGCCGACCTTGAAGCATGGAGGAAGGAGAGGCAGAAGAACTGGCCGACTACCGATCGGATGTCTGCAAAGGAAGAAGACAGGAGGCGAATCGGGGTGGAGAGGAGAAGATTGCTGGCAGGTGCCGAAGTATTGCAGCGGTCATCGCAGCGCGGAAGCTCGAAGTCTAAAGCGAAGCATCTCAGTCATGACTCGGCGCCCGGCAATGATGGTTCCAGGAAGGAGCCAGACAACACTGCCCGTCGCCCGAAGCACGACAGCGAAGCTATGTCGGTCACTGGTCTCGCACCCGCCCCGCAGCAAGCCAATGCTGGGTCCGAAACCAGTGAAGCTAAAGATTCTGCTGAGCGGCGGAAGAATGATCGTGCAGAGCAATTAGCGGCGTTGCGGAGAAAGGTCGCCGAGAGCGAAGAGACCAATCGTTTGGCAAGGGCTCGCATTGAGGGTCTTCAGCAGGCTGCATCTGCCAGAGAACCTGGCATTAGCGCGGCAGAGGAACAGACGTCGGAGACTGCAGAGGTGCTGGATGGGGAAGCTGAACAGAGCATTGCTGAAGCTGAGAATGCCATCCCTGGAGCGGATGAAAGCCACGAAGCTGCCAATCACAGCTCCGCCGACTTGTCTTCAGGTGTCAGCTCGAGCACATCTGAGGATCCAGAGGCAGATTCCGACGATGACGCGCCAGAGGAAGTGACCTCAAAAGCTCCTATTGCAACGACCCCGGCCCACGAAGCGCCCATATGCAGATACTTCGCAGCAAGTGGCTACTGCCGAGATGGTGATACTTGTGCGTATAGGCACGTGCAGCGACCGGAACGTGCTGCCCAGCAGGAGAAGAGAAAGGAGAAGAAGCCATCGTCACCGGGCCTGCGGCCGGAAAAGATGACGATCTTTCAGCGGCTTGTCGAGCAGGAGCAGGCGGAAGCTGATCGCCTGGCGTTGCAGGTCATCAAGTATTTGGGCAGCGCTGGGCTGTTCAAGCAAGAGCTGTCTGCAGACTGAGGGGTCTATCCGATTCGAACATGACTAACACCAAAATCGATGGACATCCCCAATCTGGAAGGGCTACCCGAACAACGAACTTGTATAATATAGAAGGCATCACGAGCACAGTCGTACCTGCCAAACGCATGCCAATTGCCGCAGGAGCCCACACTGGGCGGGAAATTAACGGCGGACCATGTGGCGAGCGCGCTAGTGAGCTTGCAGGTTGCTGAAGTGAAGGCTTGCTTCGGAGAAGGCGTGAGATATTTGCTGCAAAGCTCACACAAAAACGCACTTGTTCTCCGCCAGGAATCTCACTTAACGCCTCACCTTGCGCAAGAGACATGCAGGTAAGTCTCGTGGCCTTCGCTTAGCGCCGTTCTGAGCCTCTCTGAGCATAAAACCTGCGTCCGCCGCCTACAGGTTTTCTCTTTCTTACTCCAACCTTTCTACACACCAAAGCACCACAAAGGTTCCTCTATCAGCAACACAACTTCTATCTCTGACACAACCAGTCCTTTGCAAAAACAAGTAAGTGTCCGCCATGCCTTGTTCCGCACCTTTGCATTCTCCGCAACCTCACTGACCTTCCCACCTTCAGCTCAACACACCAACACCCCACTCAGCAAAATGCCTCCCAAAGCTGCCGAAGGCGCCAAAGGCGAAAACAAGTCCTTCTCAACCGAGGACATGGCAGCACTCCTCGCCGCAATGGCTTCCGACGGCAGCAGCGCCCCTGGTGCGAAGCATTACCAAATCATGAATAAGATCAAGAACTCGAAGTCCGCCTCTGCCTGGGAGCATACGTTCCGGCCCATCAAGAAGCGCGCGAAGGAGCTGGGTGATCAGATCAAGGCTGGAGACTTCGGAGACTTCGCTACCGCTACGCCGAGCAAGGACTCCGCAGCTGGGGGCGAGAAGAAGAAGACGCCGGCGAAGCGTGGTAAGTCGTTCATTACACTCATCCTTTGAAACGGCCGCTAACCTCCACGACAGGCCGTAAGGCGAAAGCTGAGGCTGACGATGAGGAGTCGCCTACCAAGAAGGTCAAGAAGGAGGACTCAGAGGCCGACGCTGAGGGTGAAGAGGACTCTGTCTAAGGCGGTGCTTCACGACCTCGCACATGTGGCTTCTGACCATGAAGATACTTCTATCTCAGACTGCGTTTGCATTGCATCGCGGTCGTTTGGGTCACTGGCTGCGGGATCTGAGTTATTGGCAGCGTTGTAGCCCTGCTGGGCTGCTGATACTGGTATGGCTGCTTAAGAAACACGAAGTTTTGTGGCGATAGCATACAACGAGAGCAGTCTAGGAAATCAATGTCACTTTTCACATCTTCTTCGAATGTATCTGCTATTTGGCTCGTTGAAGTGAAGTGAGGTCGCGCTTCGTGCACGGGCCACACATCCGACCTCATCTCCAAGCAACCACACCCAACTTCCAACTCTCGTTCGTGGCCATTGGCTCTCACAACCACCATGCAGTCCTTTCAAAGAGCCACAGCGCGCTCAGCGCGAACCATACGACCGCGCCCACAACAACAATCCCGCCGTCACGCCTCGGGCGGCGACACCTTCGGCGGCACCACTAAGAACGAGAACCTGGGTGTACGACCTCCCCTCACCTCCCCATAGCCGGCCGATCGACTAACAGAAACATACAGCCCGGCTTCTACGTCACTCTCGCCGCCTTCCCAGCCTCCTTCGCCATCTTCAAGCTCACACAGGGCGACGACGCGGTCTTCACCCGCTGGATCCGAGACACTTATAACAGCTACGCAGTGAAGTGGGCGCAGCGGAATGATCTGCACGTGCAGGCGCTTGAGCAGGCGGCGGCAGATAAGGTGTTGTTTCTGAACGAGAGCGTGAGGGGGCCGCATCGGCATGTTGAGTTGAGGTTTCCTGAGTATGTCTACTCCCCTCCATACGAGATTGGGGCATGGCGGAGGAATGCAAACTAAAGGTGTGGATGGAGAAGCTAACATGGTCATGTTCGCAGACAACTCAACATGGGCTCGCCCTGGAACGTCTCAGCCGGCCACGGGGGCGCGAACATTGACGAAGCGATTGCGAAGTTCCAGAAGGACAACTACGAGGCGCAAGAGAGGAAGATGCAGCAGGTCAGGGAGAACAAGGTGCCCAAGGAGCAGCCATTTACAACACTGGCTGGGTCGAATGCCAAGGCACCTGCGGTAAACTCGGCGACACCTGCGGGTGACTAGACGGGTTGGTATGGAAGAAAGATATACAGTGTACAGATGTTTCACCAGAATGTGCCATTGCGCAAAAGTGGCTGCTTCAGCTTGCGCCCGGTAAGCAATGCGTGGTGTGCTAATGCTATTTCCTCCAGAGCGTTGATAAAGCTAGAGCACTGACACATAAGCGGCCCATACCATGGCCTGGATCACACCTACAAGTTCTGAGGACAGGTAGCAGTCGAACTTCGAAGCTCTCACATCTGGCGTGGCAGCGGAAACCGATCCGAAACAGCAGTGGAATGGTAAAGTACGCATGCCTGGACAAAAGTTGTCGACACCTTTTGCTCCGCTGGCTGTTCCTTGACCGTGGAGTATTTTGGCAAGCTTGCAGCCATCACTGGTCATTTTCTCGAAGAACCAATTGCGTGAGATTTCTTTCCTGCCTAACTAACACCCCTGCACTACGAAAGACTTCTCGCCAAAGGCATGGCTATGAATGACTGTGTTCCACGGAAGCGACAACATCGTGTACGGGTAAGTCTTGGATTTTCGATCTGAGAGCTCCCGATACAGTTTTGACGCTGCGTCATGTTGCAGAGCTCAAAGCGGAGACGTCCCCGTCAAAGACTCAAAAGCAAAAGCCTGAACATTCACCTACAGTCGAAGTGTATACTACTTCAGTTGTTCTACTAATTCCTCCGGGCTCTCCGATCGCAGACACAATGGCCCCTCCACGCAAAGCTCTCATCGCGGTCACCTCAGCACACGCTCCGCTATATCCGGATGGCAAGGAAACAGGAATGTTCGTAACGGAGGCCCTTCATCCCTTCAACGTCTTCCGCAAGGCCGGATTCGAAGTCGACCTCGCTTCTGAGACCGGTACCTACCAAGCAGACTGGCTATCGCAGCAGAAAGACTGGCTTCCAGAAGAGGACCGGAAAGTCTGGGAGGATCCATCGAGCGACTTTCGCAAGAAGCTGGATGCTCATCTGAAGCCTGGGGATATTGAGGCTCATGAAGTATGTTCGTCCATGCTATGGGTAAGACGAAGGGCTGATGTGCGTCTGTTCAGTACGGCATCTTCTTCGCCTCAGCCGGCCACGCATCCTTGATCGACTACCCGGATGCCAAGGGTCTTCAGAACATTGCTTCGACGATGTTTACGGATGGGAGCATCGTCTCTGCAGTGTAAGAGCCGTTGTCGTTATCATCGGCGCTTTGGTTGCTGACCCTTGCAGTTGCCACGGCGGAGCCATCTTCCCAGGCATCATCAACCCCAAGACCGGCAAATCTATCATCAACGGTAGAACCGTAACCGGCTTCACGACAAAGGGCGAGGAGGAAGAGGGCGTGCTGGATACGATCAAGAGCTGGAAAAAGCCGACCATTGAGGCTGCTGCTGCTGATGCGGGCGCTAAATGTACTTGATCTTCAATTGTTCATGGTGCAGAGAGGGATGCTAATATGTTGTGCAGACGTCAGCCCACCCGGTCCTTGGGACTCATTCACTCAGACCGACGGTACAATTGTCACTGGCGCGAATCCAGCTTCAGCGCATGCGACTGCTGAGGCGTGTGTCGAGGCTTTTAACAAGCTGTGAAGAAGCAATTATTTTACGCAGGTGCGAATAGAATACTCTCTCTCGAAAGACCGTCTTCCTTCGCCACAACTCATCTCGAGTCCTAAGGTCTGGTAGCTTAGTTGGTTCAAGTGATGCCGCGAACGTGCTTGCGCTAAGAGCTGACCGATGGCGTGGCTAAGATCTTGTGATTTAGACTGCCGCAAGTTCGGGAACGAAGAGAGTGGGGAGCAATGCGTGCTCGCTGTAAGTCACTGGTTCACAGCCGTGATAAAGCTGCACTTGGAAGGTGCACAACCTTCCATTGTGATTCAATTCCAATGCCCAATATGCGGACCACGTCATCATGGCCTCCGTTGATCTTTTGCACGTCGGCTATGGCGAAGACGCCGTTGTTGGCCACGTCTTGGAGCAGGTCGACGACGCTTTGGAATGTTCCTTGTGTTCCCAGTGCCTAGAGGGGGAGTGTTAGCGGGAGCTAAATCTGTTCGGGGAAATACGGGGGGGTTGGATGTACGTCGTCAGCATTCCTCATCGCGTCGGAGCAGCCATTCGCGTCGCATACGATGGCCGCGCAGCCGCTGCCGTCGGTGCTACAGATCAGCTGGTCGAGGGTCTTCTTATGGATCAGTTCGTCCAGTTCGAAGTTCGAGCGGTGGCGGCGTCCAATTTGAGCTCGTCGTTGGTGGGATTGAGAGGGCTGCTACATGTTCGTTTGTTTCCCGGTTAGCGATCGCGCTTGGTTGTTGGAGCAGAGATGAGAGGACGGGGCTTGAGTGCGTTCTTGATGTCGTCCCGGGTAAGCAAGGATATCGGGCCGGGTGTAGAGGTGGCGATGGGGCCAACGTGGAGGACGCGGCCGGATTGCGTCGCGCGAGTGGGTTTGTTGAGGCGTAGGAAGCGACGATCGCGATGCAAGCGGCAGATGCTGCGAATTTCATTGTGGGTGTGGAAGGTGATGGACGGAGCTGGTGGAGAGTCTGCTGATTTGACGATGCAATGAGTGACGTAAGAAACAAGAGAATACAGAGGAAACAAGGAAAATATGCGCTGCTGCTTTGGTGGAGATAGTAGCTGTGGTGTTGTTGAAGGGAGATGGCTTATAGTGGGATTAACCAGACTTTACACCACCGGTGATCTCGAGCATGGAGGCTTAGCTTCTCTTTGTTACATACAATCTCGGTCGTGGCTGCTGGACAACGGCCGAGACCATCTTGGTGCTGCCAAAAGACGCTGAATATAGGACGTTCGACCATGCGTGAGGTCGGAATCTTAGGCTTGGCACGGTAGCGCTGACTACTGGGCGTGCTTAAGAGCGCCCTCAAAAGTGCTTGAGTCTTGCAGGACCAGAGTTACCGATCCTCTCTTTCGGATTGTACAACTCTCGCGTTAAACTGTCGCAGTCTTTGACCAGCACGACTGGGACAAGCATGCATGACCAGCTGAGCCCAGCGGCACACCAACCTTTTGCCGGTGGCTGGTCTTATCCTGTATTAACGTCGGCGCCTGAGAGCTTTGTGACGATGCAAGCAACGTTCGTCCGTGAGCATGAAGTTTGCATGCGCTGGTACGCAGCGCAACGTCCATCGGTGCAGCAAGAAGCTGAGTCGATGCATCCGTCATACGGTCCCGGCAGTAGTCATTTTCCCTTGTCGCGCAACCCACTTCCTCACTCCCACCCACGCATCACCCTTACTCTCCACTCCACCCAACTCAGGCCCAACCTCGAACACTGTGGCCACACCATCGAGACCCCCAACAGCTACATTCCTTCCTTGATTCTTCTCCCAAGCCATCTTGTTCAGACTACGCAGTGCATACAAATCCTTCTCCTGATGGCTGGGTCGAGCGCTGGCGACTGGTATCTCGGATGAAGCGTTGATGTCGTAGATATCCAGCTTGCCGGCGCCGTCTACGCAGCCGAAGATACTAGGTTTGGTTGGCGACCAGCGGGCGTCGTAGACTGCGTCTTCTCGCGGGATTGATAAGAGGGGAGTTACGGCTTCGGACTGGCCGAATATCGTGGCTGCGGAAGTGGATGAAGGTGGCTGTGCCCGCCAGACCTTCACACTCCAGTCGAGGCCGCAACTCAAGAACATGTCGCCTAAGTCGATTTTACCGCGCGCTGGATGGAAGTCGACACCCATAACAGGCGCTTCATGAGAGCGGTACTGACAACGCGCATCCACGCCTGCCTTGGCGCCAGCGCGGTCGTAGCGGTGGACAGGCATGATGGCGCCTTGCTCGGTACCAGCGAGGAAGTAGGTAGGGTCGCTGGCCGGGAAAGAGATACACGTCGGTGCTACATCGTCGGTCTTGTAGGCGCTGGGATTTGGAGACTTCAGTTCGAGGTATTCTTGCGGCTGGGTCAGCATGTCCGGCGACCAGGCGCAGACGACGCCATCGGTCGATACTGAAATGACAGAGCTGGCGTTCTGGGTGCCGACCACAGCTAGTGAGTAGATGGGGTGGGCATGCCCGGTGCGACCTCCAGTGAGTGGTGTCTTCTGGACTGGCTCGCCGGTACGTTGATGGCGAGTCCGCGTATCCCAAAGACAGAGCTGGCCGGAGTATGTGCCGCCAAGAATTAATGATGGATGGTAAGGGTGGAAGAGGCAGGATAACAGGTCAGAGGTGGCGTGGAGACTGTACTCTGGCCGACCCTTGAGATGCATGTTCCAGACGTTCAGTAAGCCAGGAGGCGAGTGCGGTGACTGCTGCGATTTCGTGTACGCTGTACAAAGTAGCTCAGGAAACTTTGGACTGAAGTCAATGGAAGACAGCATTCGCTTCCGACCCATACTGTCTGCCAGATCGAACGAAGCCACCTCTTTGATTCGCCTGCCTCTTCGATGCCCAGCATAGTCGTCAGCATCATCGTCCAGTGCACGTGATTGCAAGGCGTAGTCGGCCAGCAAGTCATATTCTTCATCCAATGCCCGCTCGATGACCTTACTGCTCCTGTCCACGAAATCCAGAAAGTCGTTGCTGTTCGTGACCGCATTCAGCTCTTCAGGAGCGAGAGCGCGCACAGGAAACCGTTGCTTGTCGTCTGCTGTATGCTCGTGCAGCTGCAATGCCCGCAGCTCCTCTTCCACTTCCGCTCTTAACTTTTGCCGGATCTGCTCCTCTTCCAATTCCACCTCCCGCTGGCTCAGATTACGCCTTCTCCGCCTCTCCGTCCCGTCAAGCTCTGCACCATGCTGCTCTCCAATTTCACCGGGCGAGGGCGATCGCCGTGGCTCAGTCTGCACGCCTTTGCTGTAGCTAATGTACTCGGGCTTCGTCTCCACCGGGATCTCGTAGACCGTAGTCGACTCCGCGAAGCTCAGAGTCTGCGTATCGGTGCTGGCATCCTGGTACGTCCGCGCGGGCTGTGGTGTGCTCTCTGCCCCTGCCCGAGATTGTGTTTCGTCCGCGCCGCTGCTTCTCTTGCCTGACTTGGGCGTGCCTGGGGCTGTGGAGCTCGGTCGATCTACCAGACGAGCTACCAAGTCGTCTAGATCATCGCCTCCAAGGTTTGTACTCCGGCCACGAAGAGGTGACGCTTGGGCGAGTTGTGCTGGATCGCTGATGCTCTGCCGATTGCTGACCTCCTTCCTCTTGAGCTCGTTCTGGCGCTTCAACTCTGCCAGACGCGCCTTCTTTGCCAGGAGTTCATCCTTCAGCGCCTGTACCGACGACATCTTCTGCAATATCACGTAGACCCTTTCGGTGGTGTTGTCTCATTCAAGCTTGAAGTCGGATCTCCAACGCGTGGTTGGCTCGCGGTCACGTGTCTGCCGGAGGGAAATCGCCGGCTTCTTCCGAGAGGAAGAGAGAGCTCCCAACCACGTCCATTGAAGAAAGCTCCGACTGCTAGCAAAAGTGCTTGTGAGATACTCCTGTCCAGGACCACAGCGCCGCCGACTTCAAGAAGCCACAAATTTTATACTACCTGATCCGCGAACGCAAGACCGAGTGATGGCCACCACGGGGGTGAATGTAGGTTCACGCATCCCTTTCAGCGCCGGCCAACGAACCTGCGAGAGGCCATTGGCGCGCGGTACATGTTCTCAAGAGACACTTATGCTAATATCGTGTTTTTCCAGGTCCTCCGCTGGGGCGCGCTGGCATTCGGTGTCTTCTACGGCTTCTCACACCAATCCTCCATCCGATCATCCGACCGCAAAGCGGCCGCGCAGCACGAATGGGACCAGAAGACGAAGATGATTGAGGATGCGAGGAAAGCGTACGCGGACAAGAAGAACCCTCCAAAGCAAGGAGGTAAGATATCCCACGACGACTGCAACATGGTGGCATAAGCAAAGCGCAGACCCGCGCAAAAGACGGCACCGTAGAGCCAGCTACAGAGCGCGCTGGGAGACCAAGCCGAATGGATGCTAATTGGTGTGTGAAAACAGTGATATCCGATCCCGACGACCCGAAGTTCGACCTGGAAAAGTACTTGACAGATGTTGCTCAGCGGAACCCGCAATGATCGCAGGAGGGTGATATGGCAGAAATGGCCACAAAGAGCGGGAATTGTCTGGAGCCACGACTCCTGCGTGCGACAGACATACTTCCGTGGGGATGAGAGGGTCGAGCTAAGTGGCGTGGCGGAGGCGGGCCTACTGGACTACCTGAGGATACAGGGTAGCGCTGGGCGACCTTTGTATATACAATGTATACTATCGCGAACTCGACACTGAACGGAACGTGACCACTCCATCAGCAGCGAACCGTTTATGTAGAACATAGGTAAGGAAGCGGTACGTTCGCGACTGGACAGGCGGGACGGTGGTCGGTTCGTGTCATAGGCTTGGCTTCGACTTCACCTCAACTTTGGAGGCTTTGACCTTCCATCTGGCGCAACATGACTCTCACGACAGCACATTTCGTATACTATGCTAAGTACATAAAATCTCACATACGCAAGCAGGGGAGCAGTACTTCCTATGCCTGGCCAAACACTCGCTCCCCACACTCATGGCCGGCACCAATGCGGAGGTCCGTCGGCAGTTGACTTGCAGCCTGTAGATGGCCAAGGTAGGAGGTAATGATACAGTCAGCCCTCTCATTGCGCTCTAGCTCCGAGTCTCTTGCTTCCCTTCTACATTGCACTTTGTTTGACTTGCCCAGCATTCCGAGGACGCCAGCATTCTGCCCATCATGGCGAACACAACGACAATCTCGCACCCGGCCATCGGCAATGTCACGGCCAGCACAGCCAAAGACGGAGTCGTCCAAGTCTTAGGTGTACAATACGCGACACTAAAAGACCGCTTCTCGCCACCAGTCTTGAAGGAGTACAGTTCTAGTCAGAATGTTGACGGCACAAAGCTCGGGTCCGCCCTGCCACCCTCTATAGTAAAGCATATCTGCTGACTTCCTATGTGCAGACCCCAAGTCCTCTCAATAGCCCCCAATGCCGACCCAGAGTTCGGCCTGATCCAGCAATCCCTCGACTACGACCGCTCAGCTTTTACGCAATCAGATACTGAGGGTCTATGCCTGAACGTTACCATTCCCGCCGGGTCAAACGGCTCGGTCGACGAGAATGCCAATCTGCCGGTGTTTGTCTTCATTCACGGCGGCGGTCTGAACGTCGGTTCTGGGATGTATCCGCAGTATGATATGGCGCGGTTCGTGCAACTGAGTTTGCAAGAGGGAAAGCCGTGTGTTGCTGTTAGTCTGAAGTACGTACCCCTTCACATGAACCAAGACGTATAGTGTTGACCAAAGATGTCAAGCTACCGCCTCGGAGCACCAGGATTCCTCACCTCCTCCGACATGCGTGCGGCCGGCTACAAGCCCAACAACGGCCTCCGGGACCAGAGAACAGCACTACTGTGGCTGCACAAGCATCTTCCAGGCTTCGGCGGCGATGTATCAAACATCACGCTCATGGGCCAGAGCGCCGGAGGTCTGTCCGTCAACTACCATCTCTTCTCCAAGGAACCGCTCTTCAAACGCACGATAGCCGTGGGCGGGACCATGCTCCTCATGCCGCCCATCCCTGCCGCCGAAGCAGACGAGAACTTCGCCAGCACCATCAAATCCCTCGGTCTCGCAGGAGACACCGCGGTCAAGCACCTCCTAGAAATGGACGGCCAGGAACTCACGGGGAAAATGATGCAAGCCGGCGCTAAATGCGTCCCCGTCCTCGACGACGACATCTGTCCCACCGAATTCAACTTCGCAAGCATAGAGAACGACAAAACCCCCATCCCAGGCCATGAATGGTGCGAAGCTGCTCTCCTCGGCGACTGCCAATTCGACGGCAACATCCAGTTCCTCCGCCTCGTGCACCGCAAAAAGGGCATAGCATCCGCCTTCTGCTCATCCCTCACCTCAAGCCTCTCATCGCATCCGGGCTTATCCGACCGACTCCTCTCCGCATACGACCTCCACCCCGACCTCGACGACGACGAAGCCTTCATCAAGGTTTTGGAGGTAGCGAATGATCTGAACTTCTACGTCCCCACGCTCTCCCTTTCGCAAAATTTGGCGAAGCATATGAAAACTTATATGTACCGCTTCAACGAGCCGAATCCGTGGGAAGGGCAGTGGAAGGGTCATGCGAGCCATATTCTGGATCTGGCGTTTTTGCTGCAGAATTTCAACGAGTACTTGGGTGAGGAGCAGAAGGGGACGGCGGTGCGGTTTGCGAAGGATGTGGTTGCTTTTCTTCATAGAGAGTCTCCGTGGGAGGGGAGTGGGAAGGCTAAGGTGTTGGGGCCGCAGGGAAAGATGGAGGTGGTGGAGGATGTGCCGGGGCAGGTCGGAAGAAGGAGTATAATGCTTGATTTGGGGAAGGACGTTGGGTTGGATGTGTTGGATGATGCTTTCAATGGTTTTATGCATGCGCCTCCGGCGGTTTAGAAAGATGAAGATATGTACAAGTCATCACTTCCAAGTCATCACTTTCCCCTCCCAAGCACCGCCCTCAAGACCCTTAGTAAAGCAGCATTAGCATCCTCCCTCATCCCCCAACTCCGCCAAGCAACCGTTCGATCCGGCCTCAACAACACACATCCATCCTCCTCCACCTCCCTCCGCCTCGCCCAATCCCCATAAACGTCCTCCCAATCCTGTTTCCACCCGATACTATACGCATTCATCTCCACCCCTAGATACCGACTCGCTTCATACGCCGCTTGCTTCCACTTCTCCCCTCCAGGTCCGGTGAGGAGGCAGAACGCTTTGTGGCCGGCTAGATCGATCGTACTGATCGGCTCGACCGGTATCCGCGTGTTGAGCCATGCGTGTGGGCAGCGGGAGCCGGGGTACGTCGTTATCTGGTACTCGAGCACTGGATCTTCCGGCGGGGCGGGGCGTGGGGCTTTCTCGTCGGCGGTGTAGATGGCGGAAGAGGAGTACCATTGGTTCATCTCCTGTCCTACGCCCCCGAATTCATGTTCAGTGTACTTGACAGCTTCGAGCAGCTGCTTCCGCCGTTTACGTCCGGCTTCTGTTGGTTCGGAGAGCTCGCCGTGTTGGCGTTTCCGCTCTTCGATGTCTTCTGGTAAGACGCCTAGGGCTTCGAAGACGGGGACGTGGTCGCGCAGGCCTTGGTTCGCGCGGCGGATCACGCCTTCGCCGATGGGTTGGCGCTCAGCGCTGAAGGAGTCGAGGAGACTGGAGTCCGCGAGGCCGCGCTCTACGTAGGCAATTTTCCAGGCCAAATTATAAGCGTCTTGCACGCAGGTGTTGGAGCCGAGACCGTTGAAGGGTGGGTGGCGGTGCACTGCGTCGCCTAGACAGAAGATGTTGCCGTCGCTGTATTTCTCGGCGACGATCTCGTTGATGTACCATTTCGCCACGTCTAGGATTTTGACGGGGACGCTGTCGTCGCCGATCATCTCGCGGATGCGCTTGAGGTATTGTTCGTTGGAGGGCCGGACTCTGAGGTCGGAGAAGCCGGGTTGCGGCATCATGATGAACATCCATTCGTTCCAGGCCTTCACCATACGCGTGAGAGCGCCCCAGGCCCAGGGTTCGTACTCGATGTCTGGGGTGAAGACCCAATGCAAGTTGCCAGTCCGGTACTTGATATGCTTGCTCAGATCCGTCTCGACCAGTACATTAATCGCCAGCCCCTGCCCCGGTTCCTTCTTCAACGGAATGTCCAGTTGCTTCATCACTGGACTCTGCGCTCCATCACAGCCAAACAGATACTTCGACCGGATCTTATACTCCCGCCCCGTAAGCGTGTCCTGAATCGTCGACGTGATCCTCCCAAACTTCCCATCCCGTTCAAACCGCACAAAAGTCGAATCAAACCTAACCTTCCACCCCCGATCGGTGGCAAACTTGACCAAAGGCGGCTCAAACAGCGTCTGCGGCAGATCCACATGCCGACACGGACTCATCGCCTCATACTCACCCTTCCGATGCGGTTGATTCCCCCACGAATGCACCCTTGCCCACTCCTCGCCCGCCATCGACCGGCACCAGCGCGTATGCTGCATGCAGTCCCCCGGCGTGGCGTTGCGGAGCGCAGCATCTTCCAGTCCAATGTCGCGGAGACATTCCAGGGCGGCGGGGTTGGTGATGTGGGCGCGGGGTTCCTTGGAGGTGCCGGAAGCTTTGACGACGACGATGCCGGTGAGGTTGTGTTGGGCGAGGAAGCAGGCGAGAGAGGCACCTGCGGGACCTGCGCCGGCGATGAGGTAGTCGGTTTCGATTATGTGGTCTTCTGAGCCTGGGGGAGGGGGTGGTGGATGGCCGTTGGGGAGGGATGTTGCTGTACTCCCGGATAGGGAGGCCATGGTGGAACTCGGGTGGTTGGTAATTGGACTTGCAGATGTGTTATCGAGTACGAGAAGTGGCGTATACGGACATACTCATATATGCAGTCGATATGTAGACATTGTATGTACCCCAGAACGGATCTTGAACGCTGACAATTGATTATTTATTGATGGTTAAAAGACAGCATTGCCTCGATTGACTGCCGATCTCAGAGGTGGAGTCGAGCTTGTCAAGATCCACCAGTTGGATGCACGAGATGCCCGAACTATTCGGCTGCGGACCCCTCTCCAAGAACATTTCCAAGATGGCGCATACCGGGCGGAAGAGAGCCTCATTCAATGCTTATACACAACGGCGAGGTAAGACGGGAGCTCGAACATGGCCAAGCGGAAGTGGTTGCATGATGAAGACTCTATTAAGAGCGTACAGGCTATCAACACATCGGCTGCTGTAATCAGGCAGCCTTTCTAATGCCGACCGGATGCTGTTCTTGATATCAAGCACATGCAACGCTTCGATGGCCACCGCAAAGGCAGGTTCATCTAGTAGTCCGTCATAGGGCACCCCTTCTCCACACTCTCCGACCTCGTCTTCTCCGTCACCACCTCCCGCGTCAACTTCATCAACTGCTCCTGCAACCCCTCGTCCTGCGCCAACGGACTCCCCGTCTCCGCGTCCGCCGGCGGACACACATACTCGCCACTCTTCTCCGTCGACGTCGCCGCGTACATCGTCGACACGCAGCCCTCAAACTGATCTTTCTTGAACGGTGCCAAGCCCTCGGACATCGCGTACCCGGCTTTAGGATAGGGTTCGTGGATGTCTTGCTTGCTCATTTTCGTCTCGACGACGCCGGGGTGGGTGGCGTTGATCAGGATGTTGGGGTGGGAGGAGGTGAGGTGGCGCGCGAGGTAGCGGGAGTAGAGGATGTTGGCGAGTTTGGCGCGACCGTACTGCGGCATGGGGCCGAGGTCTTGGTTGAGCTCGTCGACGGAAGCGAATGCGGTGTCTTTGGGCGCCATCTCGTGCGCGTTGGATGCTTGGTTCGAGATGCGGACTTTGTGGCCTTGGCTGGCGGTTTGCTTGAGGAGGGGCAAGAGGTGGGAGGTGAGGATGACGTGACCGAAGTGGTTTACGGCCATGTGGCGGTCGATGCCCATGTCGGTGAGCTGGTATGTCATGATGCCTCGTGCGCTGTTGTTGATGAGGATGTCGATGCGGTCGGTTTGTTTTCTGATCTCGCTGGCGGCTTCGGTGACTCGCTTCCAGTCGGACAGATCGCATCGGATCCAGACGGTGCGGTTGACCATGTCCTCATCCATGTCTTCCTGAATCGTCTGCTTGCAGGACTTGACTGTGTCCTCGTTGACGCTCAGGATGAAGACCTTCGAAATGTTCTTCGACAGCAGTGTCCACGTCGCGCCGTATCCTATGCCCTCACTGCCTCCAGTAATGACCGCGACCTTGCCAGACTGGTCCGGCACATCGTCGAGGCTGAACTTCGCACCATCAGGCGCAATCTTCTGCCCAAGACCTCCCAGGTTCTGCGAGATGGTCGTTTGTGCTTGCTTCACTACTCCAGACATGGTGTAGATCCTGTTGATTCGATTGAACTGTTTGAAAATGGTTGTTGTTTTGCACGAGGTAAGTCGTAATGTAGGAGAAAGAAGGAACATCTATGCGAACAGAAAGATGTACGTAGCACCTACCTTGCTGGACACGTCGTTGCAATGTACCTGCGTCGTTGCGTGAAGAGCGGATCATTTGAGCATCATGAGGATGGAAAGTACACAAAAAGTGCAAGGGAAGTGTTATGGAGCACGTCATCATCAATCGGACTACCACCGATTGGCGAGTTTCAGATCTTGGATTGTCCCGATCGTTGACAACGTCTCGAACGTGCACGAGCGTGGCATGCGTGGATGGTGGAGCTGCACAATCGATCAGAATCAGTTCTTCGTCCGAGAAGTGCAAGCTGTACGCTCTGCGGGGTCGAAAGCGGTCTTGCCAAGCATACCATCGTCCGAGCAAAGACCGACATCAATGGATGTCCGTCGCAGGCCGTCCATTACAACCAGATCGCATGAAATCACAAACTCGCCCTCCCCACCCCATGCATCCCCTCCAACTCCCTCTCCCCCTGGCCAATAGCCTCCTTCCACCGTCCATACCTCCCCTCCAAAAACCCTCCAAAACCCTCACCACCCTTCTCAACAATCCACTCTGCCAGCGCAATCCCATCCTCAATGGCCCAATTCGCCCCCTCGCCTCCGAGGATCGGCGTAGCGTGCATCGCATCACCTATCAACACAATACCTCGTTCCGCCGCGTTCTCGAGATCCGAGGCTGGGACGAGCAGGGAGCGCATGAGCCAGTTTAGTAGACGATCCTTGCGCATTGTGGCGGGGTTGAAGACGTCCCTAAATGGAGGTGGTAGGTCTTTGAGCGTGGCGATTTCGTCAAAGAGGGCGGAGGGGATGTCTGTAGCGGCTGTTTTGGGGCGGTCGGGGGTGAAGAGGGCATCGGGCTGGGCGTGGGAGGGACGGGAGTAGATGTAGCTTATGCTCACTTCGTTGGCGGTCATGTCGTTGGTTGAGATCTGTAAGAGGGTTTGGCCTTGTCTGTGCTCGACGAGGTTGGTGCTGTCCATATACGGAGCATAGTCTTGGCCGAAGGCTGAGCGGGAGAGGCGGCGTTTGCCGTTGTAGACGGCGAATGGTAGGACCGTGAAGTCTGTGTTTGGGGAGATGGATTTGCGGACTGAAGAGTGTACTCCGTCGACACCGACGACAAGAGATGATTGCACTTGCTGCCCGTTGGAGAACGTTAAGCTGTTCGTACTGTTCTCGGATGTGAGTGAGGATAGTCCGTGATCCCATCTTATATCGAGACCCTCGCTGAGGAGATTCTCGAGTTTTGCTCTGTTGGCGCGGAAGGAGGATGCATCACTGTCGCGGCCGTGGTTGCTTATGCGGCCAATGCCATTGACTGCGGAATCAACGGCGACTCGTCTTCTGAAGGCAGTCTCATCCAGTCCAATGTACTTCAGCAATGGTTTGTACGTTTCTCGATGCAGTGTGATGCCATATCCATGTCGGGCGGACCCAGAGCGAGGAGCGTCTTTATCGTAGAGGACAGCGGGTATGCCGCGATGTAAGAGACATCGGCCGAGCACCAGCCCAGAGACTCCTGCACCAATTATACTGATCTGCGGCTGCGACATCGAGGGCATATTCAAATTCCAATGGCGTGCAGAGATGGAATTGAGATGCAGCACCGAAAGCGGAGGGGTGAAAGCCTAATCAAACGTACATCTCACGCCAAATGCACGACAGCATAGGTACACGACACCTGGACAGAAAGTTGACTGCGTAATCAGCGGTTTCAACATATGAAAGTGTTTGGCTTCTATTTACACATGTATTTCTTCCGCCAGACCTTCCGTCGTCACGTGACGCTCGCTCTACTGCTTCTGAGACACAATTCCTGGCAGCATTGTTAGCACGAACACATCTCGTCCTCATTGCGAATGACCTACTCTCAACATCCGCCACACTCTGCTTGAGGATCTGGTCAAGCACCTTGGGGTTGTCGAGCTCCTTCTCGATCTTGGCAATGACACTCTCTGCAAGCTCCCTCTGCTGGCGAGCCTTGACCTGGCCCTCGTATCGGACCCACGAGTCGAGCACAGTCTTCGCCTCAGCAGCCAAAGCGGTCTTTTGCTCGAGCTCGTACGCCTGAGCTTCCAACTGCGCGGTCTCCTGTAGCCATTTATTAGCATGCTGCAGAGGCCCCAGATTGGTGATCCAGCGCACCTTCGACACAGCAAAGAGATCCTTCGTAATATCAATCACGCCCCCCAAATCCTTAACACTATCAATCCTTGCCTTGACAGCATTCGTATGATCATCCCGCGCAGCGTTGAGAATATTCTTCATCTTCTCGCTCTGCCCCTGCGCCCACTCGCGATACATCGGGCCAGCATAATTGTACACGGCCCAGTAGATCGTCAGCAAGGACAGCGCGACGATGGTCTCCTCATTGACGACGTAGAGCTCGTTGCTGATGGCCGCGATCGAGACACCGGCGCCGGCGGAGAGGATGGCGGTCTTGCTTGCGATGCTGTTGCCTGGGAGGGCGTTAAGGATCGAGTTGGCGGTCTCCTCGGGCTTCTTCTCGGGGGTTTGCAGGCGTGGGGTGGTGGTTGTGAAGGCGCTGATGGCCGGTGCGGTGGTGCGGATAGGGAGGGTTGGGCGAGCGCGGGCGGCGCCTGTGGGGGGTTAGTGAGGCGGTCAATGGAAGGTTTGGCTGGTGTAAGAGGCTTATACGTACCAATGGCGCTTCTTGCGAGGCGCGACGCCATGTTTGAGAGTATGTAGAGCGGGTTGGAGGTGTCTGTTGAGGTTTGTTCGGCTTCGAGCTCGAGAAGCTGGCTCTCCCTCTGGATTAGCGTTAGGGTTATGGGCCGAGGATCCGCCGAGAAAATATGTCACTCAAGAACTTCTCGAAAGCATGTTTTCTTCACGAACAAGCAGTATGCCTGGAGTGATTGCACCGCCGAACGGTGCGGCGAAGAGAAAGAGGACCGATGGAAGTACTAGCAGAGCGAACGGTACCAAACCTCGAAAGGCGCCCAAGACGATAGTACACAGCGACAGCACTCAAGCAGACGTTTTACTGCTGGAGGAGCAGATTCTGGAATCGCGCGAGCACTACAACAACATCGTCGAGCTCCAATCGATCCTGAGCAATGTCGAGAAGAAACCCAAATCAGCAACACTCGCTGCTGTTGCGCTTTGCCGAGTGCTCTGCCGATTGATCGCTCGAGAACAGCTCGTTAGGCGGAAGGAGGATACGGAGGCAGATGTCCAGGTGGTGCAGTGGTTGAAGCAGCGGCAGCGAGACTATGTTGAGTCTTTGACAGGATGGATTGGTAGCCCAGATGCATCAAGGGAAAGCACAGCGCTTACCCTTCTGATGAGGGTGGTGAAGGAAGAGACATCGCAGGAATCGAGGCGGTCAGAACAGGCCTGGCGGACGGATCGATCGACGTTCTATATGCTCGTCAAAGCGCTGCTGGAGGCTACCGATGCAGAGGCTGCAAGAGTCGAATTTGTGGAAAAGTATGTGGAAGAGCACGACGATGTGCGCTTCTTTACGATGCTGGCTATCAAGCAATTTTTCGCCATGGACGCCAACCGGACACAGACGAATGCAGATAATGCTGTGGATTTACTGTCCAAGATTGAAGGAGTGCTCGATTCTCAAGAACAGCTGGAGGATTGGTATGGACAGCCACCGCAGCCAGAATCGCATCAGCTGCTCTCCCTCTCCAACCACCGCAAGGTCGCGCAAGAATGCTGGCTCTCCGTTTTCCGCTCGCCACTGACCGCCAGCAACCGCAAGACCATTCTCAACATCATCACGCCTCAAATTCTGCCGTGGTTCCCCAATCGGATGGAAGTGCTCGCGGACTTTCTCACAGACTCTTTCAACGAAGGCGGATCGCTCTCTCTTCTAGCCCTCAGCGGAATCTTCAAACTCATGACCGAACGCAACCTCGACTACCCAGAATTCTACACGAAACTCTACAGCCTCCTAGACGAAGAAGTCATGTACAGCAGACACCGCAGCCGCTTCTTCCGCCTCCTCGACCAGTTCATGAGCTCCAGCCACTTACCCGCCGCAATGGTTGCGAGCTTCATCAAGCGTCTTTCCCGTCTAAGCCTTCAAGCACCACCCGGCGCCATCGTTTGGGTCGTCCCGTGGGTCTACAACATGCTCAAACGCCACCCCTCCTGCACTTTCATGCTCCACCGCCCTTACCATCCCGCCCACGCCATCTACAGCACCAACCCCGACTACATGGAGTCCGGCATGGACGACCCTTTCTCCATGTCCGACCCCGACCCCATGACTACAAACGCCATCGACTCTTCGCTATGGGAGCTCCACACGCTGCAGGACCACTGGCACCCGAACGTCGCAACGCTGGCGAAGATTCTCGGCGAGCAGTTCACGAAGCGGGATTATGCGTTGGAGGATTTCTTGGATCACGGATATGCGACGTTGGTGGAGGCGGAGTTGGGGAAGGAGATGAAGAGGCGGGTGGAAGTGGAATGGGAGATCCCAAAGAGGATTGTTACGGCTGAGGGCGAGCGGGAGGGTTTGAACGCGCTGGGAGGTTTGCTCAAGAGTGCTATGGATGCGCAGGAGGTCTAGGTATAGTACAGTCTCATGTGGCATCAAATCCGCCCGCCAACCGACTCCCTTCCGCAACATTTCGCGACCCCCATTCTCCCCCTACCTCGGTCCTGTCCTCCATAAACCATACAGAACCTTCTTCTTCCGACCCTCCGCTAAACATCCATCAGAACGGCGCAAAGATCCCGCCCGGTGCGGAAGAATAGCTGTAGCTGTAGATGAAGCTGGAGCTCTCCGGGAGCGGGAACACTGGACTAATGGGCTTCAGGGTGGTGATCTGACTGGTGGTGGTCAGAGTGAAATGGGGGAGTGTGGTTGGACCGTGGCCCAGGTGCGTGATCGGAGGGAGACTGGAGGTCAGAGAGCTGGTTGTTGGAGTGGAAGTGGAATCGGTAGTAGGAGTTGAAGGGGTGGAGGTGGAGGTTGGAGTGCTGGTGCTGGCGGAGGATGTAGAGGTTTCCGAGGCCGTTGAGGTCGTAGGGGTGGACGTCTTAGCGGTGGAGGTCGGGGTGCCAGTGGTGTCAGTGGTTTCAGTGCCGGTGCTGGTCGTGGAAGTAGTGTCTGCTGGGTAAGTAAGCGTGAAGGTTGGGGTCAATGTTAACGGCACTTGATCGCCAATGGGGTCGTAGTAGGCCGTAACGAGTTCGATATATCCTTCGGATGCCGGGGCTGAAGATGATGAAGATGAAGACTGTGAAGACGTGGAGGTCGAGCCTGTGGAAGTCTCGGTAGACTTTTGGGTTGTGGTCTGCTTGGTGGACGTCTCTTCGTCGTCGTCGTCGTCGTCGTCGTCACCGTCATCTCCATCGCCATCGCCATCGCCATCCCCGTCACCACCGCCCCCGGAGGTCAAAGCAGCTGCGGCGCCTGTCACAAACATCAGCATTATTCGACGTTCAACCGACGAAGAGGGACAACAAACCTCCAGCAGCGGCAACATCGGTTCCCAGCGCCCCCAACGCACCCGCACCGGCATCAGTGAGGGCAGCGCTGAGCGGCCCAATGAGGCCTGCACCGGCGGCTCCGAGCCCTTCTGCAGCTACATATCGTCAGCGGAACTCATCAAACAAGTCGGAGTCGAGACTCACCTCCCAGCGCTATTCCGAGAGCAGCAATCACCCCACCGACTGCACCTGTGCCGCCGATGAAAGCTGCGACCACGCTGGAAGCACTGGACACGCTGGACTGCACGTCGGAAGGTGCGAGTGTCGATGTTCCTGTGATAGGCGGTGGCGTGATGGTCAGGGTGGTTTCGCTGCCGCCGCTGATGCTGATTGTGGTCACAGACGGGCTTGGGGCTGCAGTGCCGGCGGTCTCTTGGTTGCTGCGGGTTGTAGCGGTGATGCCGCCAGTTGTACGGCCTGTGGTGGAGGTTGTGGTCTGCGAATCATCGCCAGAGGTAAGTGTGGCATTGCCAGCGGTCAAAGTGGTGTCGGCAGTAGCAGTGCTGACGGTCTCTGAGCCAGGGTCAGAAGTAAGAGTGGTTCCAGTAAGAGTGGTTCCGCCTACGACCACAATCTTAGTGGCATTACCGCTCCCGGAGCCAGAAGTCGAGAGAGGCTCATAGATCGTTGTGACGCCAGTGCCAACGACGACCACGCCTAAGGAACTGGAAGACGTTTGCGAGTCATCGTCCGATGTCTGGGGTGCTCTCGCATGGATGTTGTTCGAGTCGAAAGCGCCGTACTTGAACTCGACCACCGATTCAACCTTCCCAAGAGATCTGAGGAGTTCTTTGCGGTTTGAGAGTTGTTCCGAGTATTTGGAGAACTCTTGATGGCCATGCCTCTCTGGACGGGCGCTGCAGGCGAGCAAGAGATTGGAGTAGAAGAGAAGGTATGCAAGACGAGACATCGTAACAATCGGCTTCGGATATGTGAAAATGAGTGTCGACTGACTCTATATAGAATACCCTGAACGTTGACGGCCATCGAATTCTCTTATGACCAGGCACGGCGTCGTGGCACAGACCAAAGCACGACCAGTATTACCGTTGGTACCAGTCTCGAATCTCAGTCATATGTACCCCTACGATGAGTGAGGTATCAAAAAAGAAAGATCGACCGCATTTTGTTTGGAGTGGAATTGAAGGAGGTTGTTTGTCCCACAGGTATCTGCCGATTTTTACCAAATCTGTACACTGGTCATGGGCGCTAACGTCAACCTGGGTGACCAGTATACATTGTAGACCACAAACACCTAAGGGCGGAGGTGGCTCGGTCGTAAAATGAGGTGTGTAAGCACAAACCCAGTCGGAAATAGTTCTCAGCACTAACGTTGAACCAGCAGCAACACCCATATATATCGACCATTGCTACAACGCCGTGAAGATGCATCATTCATCTCCTCTTCCCAATCATGCGTCTCATCGCTCCCTTCTTCATCGCAACCTCGCTCGTTGGCCGCATAGCGCACGCTCAAATCGGAGGAGGAATTGCAATATTGACCGAAGAGCTCGTAGTTGATACATTGGAACGTTTCTTCCCCGATCGTGACGACATCCCGACAACAGGGTTTGGAGGCTGCGATGCCAGCCAGGTCATCTTCATTACACAGACTGTCCGAGAAGTACAAACCGCCGCGCGAGCAGCTATTGATGCCATCAGGCGGCCAGTTGGGGAAATGCCGCAGGTCGACAACCTCTACAGCGCGCTGTGGGCCTTGAGTGATGGGAATGGCGGAAGAGATTATGTGGATGCCGGGCTTCTCGTGGGTATGCCAGACTTCCCCATTGTCACCTTTTAATGGACTGCAATGCTAACACCCATCGCAGCTAGGTACCAAAGCTTGCTGGACTTGGAACCCCTGGTTGATCCCACAAGAAGAAACGTCATTTTCCACTGTGATGACAAACTTTTCGAGACACTGCGGCTGAATGGAATCGACAACAGCCTTCAGGACCACAGCTCGGCGGGAGGATGCTCTTCGCAGGCTGGGGGACTGTAAGCACCATCATTGGATGAGACTGTCAGGTCCTGCTTCTGACTTAAAGTCTTAGTGCGTTCACTCAGATTGCCAACAGCTTCTTCCGGCAGAACGGTGCACCACATCTGACGGGGGCACATGTCGTCCTCTGTGACCCATTTTTCGATCAACCAAGTCTGGACGCGGTGAATCGTGCATTTACATGCGAGACGGCGTTTACTCACGGAAGTGTAAAAGGGGTCGAAAACAGCGCATTCGGAACACTCATGCATGAGGTATCTCAGCTCCGTCTTACCCATCTCATTCCCACTGTCCACGAGTACCTACTGATAGATGCATCTATCAGCTGGCGCACGCACTCATAGGTGTCCCTGGAAGTGAGTTCCGGCGCCCATAGAACAAGTAGAACAGCAGCTACTAACAGTGCCACAGGAGACCTTGCCAATGGTATCAGCAGCGAGGTCTACGGCATTCGCAACGCCCTGGGCTACGGACAAGAGACTCTCGCGAACGCGATATTCGGTGATCCCTCCAACATCGCAGACAATTATCACATTTTCGCAACGCTGGTGCTGTCGAGAAACATCAAGTTCGATTGGAGCAACCAAGGGATTGCAATACGTCCGGTCAGCGAAGACCTGGATGAGAACGAGGCTGTGAAGCAGAAAATCAAAGCCATCAACGAGTGTGTGGATGAACCTGATAACAACGACGCGGGCTTGACGCGCATCCCTGTTCCACCGTGAGAGTCGCTTAGGGATGCCATCAGTTGCTGGGAGTCGTTGTTTGTTGGCACTGGGGTCGAAGCGAAGTGGAAAGCGTTCGGAACTCGTTTCGACGAAGCAACTTCCTAGGTCTATATGCATGAGCTCATCGGAGGTACCTTTCTCATGCTCTCTTGCTTCGAGAAGGCCGCAGTGGGGAGGTCGATGACGAACCAGTGACAGGCAAATGATGAATATGTGAACCAACTTACCACCAGTAGCTTACCCAAGTCTTGAGCTTTTATGGTTCTGCCCAGTCCTCATAACCATGGTTTGCTACCCGTCACTAGGTAATCCACGAACCAAGTGTTAATATCAAGTCATAGTCCACTCCAGCTTGATGTCGTGTTCCGACCCTTCCTTCCACCCATCACTCCTGCGACCTGCGCTACATACAACAAATCGCACCGCAGACCTTCAAGTTATCACCTAGCTCCCTCTCCTCTCTACGACCATGGCATTGCACGACTTATACGAACTCAGGGTCAACGGCCTCAGCATCGCCTTCTACCTCATCACCACGATCTCTCTGTACTACAGCGACATGTACCGGAATAAGGGAAAGACAAGCTATTCCTTCTACTTCGGGTCTATCTTCTTCCTCTACATCTACTGCACCCAACTGGCCAGCGCAGCAATCATCTGTTTTGGCATCTCGGCTTTGAAAATTAAGCCCGTCGTGCAGGAGTCGCCCTGCGGAACGTTGTCGTTGAAGAACGATTTCTGCGCGACGTGCGGGTCTTTAACAAGGTTTTTGGCGTTTGTGGGACAGGAAGGGGAGTGGAGGTGGGATAAGGTCGAGGGGAAGTGGGCCGAGCAGGGTGTGCTTCTTGGAGTTTTGATCGTACTCACGCTACTACTGTGGGTGTCTCTCACGAAAGGCATTGCCTACGACAGAGCGAGAGCAAACGGGCTGGCAGTCGGCGAGTGCAAGGACACAAGCGATGCGCAAGACACGTTGGAGGGTAGGTCGATCTCGTGTGATGACCCTCATTCGATCACATTGCTAACGATTGCTCCAGCTGCCTGATGGCACCTCACGGGTAAAAAGCAGTGCCTAGCGATCGTACCGCAGAGTTGTGTAAATCGGCGCATACCGGGAGAGGGGACCCAGGGTGCCATCTAAATGCACAGCAGGGCCGTCTAATGTCTTCAAGGTTGGGTCAATATCAAGAATGCGGTGGGCCCTTGACGTCGACAGCCGTCTGTCCGCCACGCATTGGAGGCACGGGAATCGAATGTGGGAAGCGGTCAGAACACAGCAGTAGGCGAACGGAGGGTCATTGGAAAGCAGAGCAGACGGCATGGTAGCAGCGTTTCCTACCAGCGGATGGGGAACACTTTCACAAGATCTCCGCGCACTTGTATTGATGCTTGACCTGAACTATCTCGTCGACAGCCCAATGCCTCTCAACTTTGGCCCTGATGCATCTCCAACACTGCCTTTCCAATGCCTAGCACGTTCTCTTCGTCTGCCACTCCATCTTCACAGCTCGACGAAGTACCGTCAGTCAAATAATGCGCCTTCGTACTTCGACCCCAATCCTTGACCCTTCTCTTCCTCAAGACAACACCACAAGACATCACCAAAAGACAACCAAACCATATTCCCCTGCGACAGTGGCACGCCCATCTCAAAGCACCCGCTCCCTTCCCCCTCGCGCGCTCCCTTCTCCAAGTTGCTGATGGGCACACAGCCAGGCAATGCTTTGTTGTGGCATCGAAGCGCCTTTGATAGACTTGACGATACGCCCTATCGCCTGGGAAAGGGGACGCCATGATCGGCCTGTCGCTTCTCATTCGTCTACACCCGAGGGACGGAGAAGGTGATGCTTGTCGATGCTCCGGCTCTTGACGAACGAGAGATTCATCTCCCTGTGTGACCGCCGAACTTCGAAGGGATCTCTTTGATATGATTGTCGACGCCCAGGAACTGGCCTTGCGACAGGGGAGACGGGCGAGGGCCTGTCAATGCATCAATCGCCATAGCCCGAGACTCGCGTGGAGGGTGGAATAGGGCAATGCGTGTTGTTCAAGTCCGCAGTAGAAGATTGACAGGTGTGAGTTGCCCCTACTTTCGTACTTTCCTATCGCTTCCTCGTTTCGGGCATGCACCTGCACTTGCAAAGGCGGATCAAGGAGCAAGAGCGACAACGAGCAATGGTGTTGTATACCTTTGGGCGCGGCCTCACACTCCTCTTCTCTCCTCACCCGATACAGATCATTCGTTCATACATACTTAACTTATCATGCCGCCAACTATCACTAATCCGACTATCGCTATGGAGCGTTGGTACCAGCCGCCTCCATCGGCATACGTAAGACGGACAATCCGGGACTGCTTTCGAGCTTCTCCAAATCTCAAACACGACCATGACGCTTGCTGACGTCCAGTAGATTAGTTTTGGAGTATCCTTATGTATCGAAGTCATCCTGCAGTGTTGGGTGGATGAGCGCCTCTTCCGTCGTTTCGAAGACGACAGCAAGCTAAAGAAAGCGGCGCTCATCTTGCGGTCCATGCTCCTGTACTTCGCCGGTTGGTTCTTTGCCTCTTTCTTGAGCGAAACCATCGACGGCAAGTCAGGCTGCGTGGCCGCGCCCGCTTGATTCGGGCCCTTGCGGGACCCAACACTGTGACAAGCCCATGGACGACCGGTTACTCGCGTCCATCCCGGGCATCGACAAGCCCATGGCCGTCTTGCCTCTCGCGGTCATCCCTGGGGCGTCGACAAATCCATTAGTGGCCTCTCTCTTGCGGCTAAACCAGCTGACGGCATCTTGGTCCGTCTCGTCTCGCGAGCATGCCGGGGCGTCGACAAATCCATTAGTTGCCTCTCTTTGGTGGTCACACCAGCTGACGACACAGAGCTGCCATTCCTCCGTTGGAAACGCGGTCTTGTACGCATCATCCCATACCATCTTGACAGGCCAGTAACCACTGGCAGCGTCTGCCTTGAAGAACCTGACCAGGTGTCTCTGTCCCATCTGCTGGATGATGGGCTCGAGGCGGCGGCACGGGTATCCTGTCTTGATGGTCCCTGCATCGATTGGCCGAGAGTTGCGCACCATGCGAAGGCCTCCTCCTGGTCTCGGCACCAGTCGCGTCGTCGCAATCCATGGGGAGTTGCAGGGCGTCACCACTCCAGCCTTGATCATCTGGTTGAGCGTCTGGTCCTGCCACCTTGGTCCGTCTCGTCTCGCGAGCATACCCGGGGCGTCGACAAATCTATCGTTGGCCTCTCTGCCGGTCATCCAGGCTGAAGACTCTCTTGTTCGCCGTGAGCCGTACCGTCGGCGGCATCGTCAAGCCTTTGGTGAATCCCTCTCTTCCGGCCAACCACAGGGGCCCGGGACGTCGACACATTCATCAGTGGCCTCTCTTGAATCTTCAGCTGCAACGGCAGCGGCTGACTGTGGGCTCGCCATAACGCCTGGTGCATCGACAGGCTCGCAACCGTCTCTGCTTTCTGGCGACCATCTCCTCTCTCCAGTTGCCATTCCCTGGGCGTCGACGCACAGATCAGTGACCTCTCTGGTATTCACCCCGGCTAACGACTTTCACTCATTCGCCAAGACAGCCGGGCCATCGAAAGGCTTGCGGCTGGCTCCGCTCTTTCTCGCGACCATTTCTTCTCTTGGCCATTGCCAGGCAGCGACAAATACACCAGCAGCCTTCTCTTCTCTCGCGGCCATTGCCGGGACGTCAACGCATACATTGGCGGCCTTCTCTCCCCTCACGCCCCTCTCTCTTCTCGCGGCCATTGCCGGAGCGTCGACAAATACACAGGTGGCCTCGCTCTCAGGCTGTCGAACCAGCATATGACGTGCTGCTGGGCCTGCGTCGCACCAATCGAGGTCAGGAGGCGATCAAATGCAAGGCCAAGGGTGTCGGCACATTCATCAAAGGCCCCTTTCTTCGGCGGGCGCAGCGGCGAATGGCCCCGTTCTCCATGAGCCGTCGCAACAACAAGTCTCCGGCTGGCCTCTCTCGCGGTCCAACACGGGGCGCGCGGCATCGACATATGATGGCCTCTGTCCGCCAGCCACACCACCGAATGATGGTTCTTCGCTATGAGCCGCGGCAGCAACGACCGCTTGGCCGCCTTCCATGAACATCCCCTGGGCTTCGATGCCTTTTGGCGTCCGCACCAGCGAAAGAACCTTCGGTGCGCTAATTGACTGGCAAGACTTCTCATGGGGTCGCATTGAGCTGCCATCAGCGGTGTTGGAACCGGAGGACGTGAGGCATTCGGGAGCGATGTAGCTTGCGCTGGCGGTCCGTCATATTTCAGCTGACACTCGGGAGTGAGCACTGCTGATGTTGATCATAGCCTCGCAGCTCCTTTCCTCCGGCCGGGAGTGGTGACAGGAACGGTGTCGGCAGGGGAGTGAAAGCAATGGGGCCGATTGAAGGAGGCTTGCTGGAGAAGACCACGGCAAGCAAGAGTAGGGGGACGGATGAGATGGCATGAGAGACTGTACTTTACTGTGGTTCCGCAGTGAAGGGGGGTTATGGAAGGGGTCGGGATGGAGTGAGAATGGATGGGACTGTGAAGGTGAATCGCCTGGTGGTATAGCTCACAAGTGCTCTGCAAAGATGTATGGTCATTCCCCGTCGTGTATAGTACTCATGTATACATCCTCGATCAAGATGCAACCATGATACCTACCAGACGCCGATGGAGGGTGGAGAAGGAGGAGGAGGTGAAGTGAGCCGTGAATCCGCCGTCTCGGCGTTAGATAGCCGAAGCCAATGCCTCCACCACCACCACCTCCCCTCTTTCACCTCCAGGCCATACCCCCTTCTATAGCCAAGTATGTCCTTCTTCCGCACTTCCCTCGCCGTCGCCGGCTGGGGCTCCCTAGCCACCACCCTCAGCTACGTCCTCGCCACCCGCAAATCCAAAATCCACCCCCTCGACACCTCCGACTATCTAATGGGCACCTCGCTCTTCGCCCGCTTCAATCCCTACGACAACCCAGTAACCCGCGACGTCTGCATTCGCCGCGTCCCGCTCTCCAAGATAAAACCCGAACTGCTCGAACAAGAAGGCGCATTAGTACAGAGCTTCTGCCAGGGCGTCTGGAGCGGGTGGGGCTACGCGTATCAGCGCCGGTATCTGGAGAAGAAGTACCGTGGCCCCGATACGGCGACGCAGCTCTGGGATCGCGAGGAGCTGGAGAGTAGTTCGTATGACGTCGGGACGGTGGTAACGGATCACTTTGAAGTGCTGGCGAAGAGTGAGAACTCGATCATTGTACGCTGCGGAGACTCGCCGCGGATACAGACGGTGCGGGAGAGTGATGGCTTATTTGAGATGGTTGCGGAGGTCAAGAAGGAGGAGGGCGTGGCCGAGTTTCAGCTGAAGAGTGTGTTCTACAACGGCATTGCGCAGCCGGACAAAGAGGGTGGAAAACTAGATGAGCCCATGGGACCGTGGACGCAATGGGCGCATGCGCAGTACAGTAAGATATTCATGGAGACGGCGATTAGGAGGTGTATGCGGTAACTTCGACTCTGGACTCGGAGGACATCTCACGAGACTGCTCGGAAGGACACTATAAAGGATGGCCAATCTGTGTTCGAAGATACCCAAGCTACATACACAGCTCACGACTCAATCCAGGAATCTAGCATCATCATCATACTGCCAACTCATCCGCATCTCTTGGCTCTCACTGGTATCGTCCGTTCGCTTCAGCACCTCCACGCACGCCTGGCGCAGCCTCTGCTTCATGTTGACGGTCATGCGGTCCCACAGCTCGTCGGTGAAGGACGTGAAGCCGGTGGACCATTGTTGCTGGGAGGGGTCGGCTGCGGTTGTCGCGGAGTCGTTGGTTGATGCGGCGCTGTTTTGGCGGCTGTGGGCGGTTGTGGTGGTCGCGGTGCTGGAGGCTCGCCGCTTAGTTTCGGTGGGGGCGTCGTAGTCGCTGATTATGATGGGGAGGGTGACGAAGTCGTTCAGAATGATGAGTTGGCTTGATTGGGAGGTGGCCATGGCGCCGGCCTGACTCTGGATCTAGTTGGCCAAGTAAGCAAGAAGGGAGCAACTCTTGTGAGCAGGTCACTCTATCCCACCGCAAACTGGACGTGATATCACCAAAGGACAACGCCTTGTTTGGTCTGCATTGCCGGAGATCTCCAGTCGACCCACGCTCGAGCCGAACAAAGGAAGAATGGATATTGCCATTGCCGTTTGTCTGGCCGCATCCGGGAGCGTATGAGGTCGACTGCGTCGACAGGATGAAGCTGGTTCGGGCGAGAGTTAACACGGAGGATGTCTACTTTGACTTCCGTTTTGGGATGGACATTTTCGCTCTGGAATGTGGGCAGACCCTCAACTGCCAGACTGCGGCACCCGCACGAAGCATTGGCCTGCGCTACCGCCTTTGTTGACAGCGTGCTATACCTTTGTTGATAGCGCATCACGCCTTTGACACCGTCCACAAACAAAGCGACATGGGGAAAGAACAAACAACGACACCACTTGATAATGCATTGTCCCGCTCCTTGGCTCGGACATTAATAGCCAGCTCGAGTCCAATCTTGTTTCTCTCTCCACTGATCTACCACACGAGCAAGCGGTAAGCACACTTCAGGTAAGACACTTCCACTCTCAGCTCGAGGTCAGTCACTCTCACACTCGCAACACAACGACGACCAAACAAGGAGCACAAAACACAACGCTCTGACAACAACCAAATACACCCGACAAGATGTCGGGTCGCTCCCACCACCACAGCTCGTCCCAAGCGGGCTCTTCCCGCTCACGCCGCGAGTCTCACGCCTCTCGTGCGCCAACCGAAGGCAGCCGTCGTCCGTCGCGGACCCATCAACCGCCACCGATCGACTACGACGTTCCGCCACCGAGCTACACTAGCAGGGCCCCAACATCAGCTTCTCGCAGAGAACAGCCTGTAGGTCCGACCAGGCCAAGCTCCCAGGCAGGTGCATCTTCTCATTCTCGCCGCAGCTCGACTTCCCAAGCCTCAACCATTCGGCCGAGCGACTCAATCTCTCAGGCCTCAACCAGGGCGCCTTCGAGGGCTCCTTCGAGGGCTCATTCAAGGGCTCCTTTAAGGTCCTACGACGCCGTCACAGTCGTGCCAGGTGAGCCCTGTCCCCCAGCACCACCTTCTCATCGCGACAGCAGCCAAGCTTCACGCCGCGACAGACACGTCTCCCGCCACGGGAGCGGCCCAAGGAACTACAACACCGTCATCGTCGAACCTGAGCTCGGCCGACCATACTCTACTTCAGCAGCGCCTTCTCGCCGCAGCAGCCACGCCTCGCGCCGCCACAACAACAACCAGCTGGAAGTCGTTCGTCCCAACGCCGTCGTCGAGCCTTCCGAGGTTTCGAGGGCTTGGCAGAGGACTGTCCGTACGAGCTGCAGTCGAGCGCAGGAGGTCATCCGCCCCAAGGCAGTCGTCGAACCTTCCGACGTCTCGAGAGCTAGTCAGAGGACTGTCCGTGCAAGTGGCAGTCAAGCGCCTGACAACGCATCCAGGCGGGGTTCGACTGTCCATGCAAGTAGCAGTCAGGCGCCCGACAACACATCCAGGCGGGTCTCGACTGCCCGTTCAAGCAGCAGATCACCTGACAACACTCAAAGGCGGAGCTCTACTGTGCGTCCAAACAGCCGCAGCGGGCGTGGAGGGTGCGTCACTGAGGAGTACGAAGTGACTGTCCGGACACGCAGGACTTATAGGGAGTCTGATGAGCCGAGCTCTGACTCTCGCGGCCGCAGCGGTCGTAGGGAGAGTGCGCGGTGGATTGTGTACGACTTCTAGATGAGATTCACACGGTAAGTTGTGCTCGTACAAGGTAAGCCCTCCCTCCTCCTCGAAATTTCTTCACACTCTCGTCTGTCGCAAACATCCAATAGAAAAATCAGATGAGGCTCAATAGCCTTTACCAAACTTTCAGCTTCCAGCATCATCTCTCTTTGATTTCAATGTTCTCTCACCAGTCTGCTACCTCTTTTTCGAATCGACCCCTCCATCAAGGCTTACTGAAAGAAATAAAATGGAATACATCGATTTGAGTCTATGCAAGCATTGCAGCCTTTACGCCCATCCCACTCCTGTGTTACCCGTCGTCGCTCATCTCCAGCTCATGCCCATATGTGCCTTTTAATGAGAACTCTTCACCAATAACCACGTCCGTCTTCACCGGAAAGACTTTACTAATCTTAATCCCCACCAAAAACTCCCCAGGCTGCTCACCATCACTCACAGTCTCCGACCCAACAAAGATCGAGTTCTGCAGGTTGCTGTACGACGCATCGCCGCCATAGAACGTCGGCGTCCACACTATCGACGTCAGAACCGCATCGATCGCAATCTCTGGCACCATGTATAGACTCACCAGAGTAGACTCCACCATAAGGTACTTCCCGCCCCTGCGCCGAGCTATTGGCGGTAATACCATCCACCTCCTCATCCGCCTTCTGCACGCCGGTAACCTGCATCAGGAATGGCGTGGCGCCGTCGTCCGGGAAAATCGTGCCGGAAAGATGGGGGCGACCCACCGGGTCGCGGCCGTCGGCGGTCACGTAGTCGGTCCCGTACTTCATTGTGCCTTTAAAGGAGGGTTCGAACTGGGAGAAGGAGGGTTAATGAGGGAGGGGAGGGAGGGGAGGGAGGGGAGGGGCGTACACCGGGCTCGGATTGGAGGGTGGCATGTTTGACTTTGCCGAGGACTTGTTGGCCGCCAGTTGAGAGGTTGCCTAAACTGACCTGGAACGTGTTACGGGGGAGTAGTTGGAGGGAACGGGGGAGGGGCGTACAATGTCATAGACTGTCGCCTTTTGACTTGGTTAGTACTAAGCATTGGTCCACGATCAGAGATCAGCGGCTTACGTTCCAGAAGAGCGCAGGTACTGTGTAGAGAAATGAATGCATGGTGATTGATGTTTCTACCAAGGAGGAATTGTTGCAGCCGTTGTGCTGGACGTCTTCTTCTTATAACAATACACCCCGGAAGACATTCCGCTACTGTCATCATACACGAACCCGACCATCGTACATTCGGTGAGGAGATCTCTGTTTGCCGCCCTCGAAATGTTGGTGAAGAGTGGGCGAAAAGTGAAGTGATGCAACCAGCTGAAGTAGAATCTGCAATGTATAAGCGGTGATTCAGCTACAAAGTACCCGCCTGAACTGGAGTACAGCACGCCTCACAGTTCACCACCGACGTCACTCCTTCAGTGCTCTGCCAAATGCCTTCTCGTACGCGCAATGCCGTCGATCTGACAAATCCAACTCCTGTACACCGTTGTCCCAACCAATGCCATCCCATGGTATCATCCGTCATCGTTGCAAATCCGTCCTTGCCACCTGACAATCTTGATTCTCGTTCCACCTCCAGAGTAGGAATACTTACCATACTTACCACCCAACGCTTCTCATCCCACCCTTCGACAGTCCTAGCTTTTCGTATTCGAGCCGTACGAACCCTGCCGCAACGCAGCAGACCACGCCAAATACCACGTCCGACTCGCCCCTCCATCCAACAATCCATAATCGAACTCCGTTCTAGAGAAAAACGCATAGCTCGTCTCCGGATCAATGATTGCCAGATTCGCCATCAGCACACCCTCCCATCCACTCCCGAGCGTTGGGGCATATGTCGCGAAACCGTAAGCGTCCCACTCCTGCTGCACGAACGTCGGCGTGCGGATCAGCGTGCTGAACGGCATGAGCGGGAGCATGTGGATGCCCTGGATGTACTCGATGTTGCTGCCGAAGTAGGTGGTGTGATGGATCTTGTTTTCGAACAGAATCCCGGAGACTTTGTTGCCGATGAACTGAGCTGGCTCGACGGTGTTGTCGTCGGTGTAGAGGTAGTAGTGCTGTAGGCTTCTAGCCTGGACCGCGAGCATCAGGTTGCCTCGCGCTTCCATGTTCTTGTCATTGATGACTTTGCCCCACATCTTGAGTCCGTAGCTGGCCATGGTGTCTTCGCTGGAGGACTCTTGGTTTTTGCCGTCGGCGGAGGAGACGACGCCTTGCGCCCAGGAGTGGCCGTGGTACCAGTCGAAGCTGCGGGAGAAGGGGAAGTAAGTGTCGTCTGTGACTGAGTTGGCGTAGTCGCGGGCAAGCATATTCACCCAGGCTTTGCTCGTTCCAGTGTCGAGCCAGGTTGGGTCGAGGTAGCCGATCACGGCGGCGGCGTAGAGGAAGTAGCCGTAATGGAAGTGATGATCCTGCATCAACTATCAGCTTGGCGCCCTTGATCCTAGGGCAGGTAAGACCCACGTTGTAGTAGGTGTTCCCAAAATCATCCCCAGAGTTCCCACTCAGATACGTACTGATACTCGTCGCTCCGCCCCAAGCAGTATCATACACCAGTGGAAACTTCTGCATATTGTCAACGTGCAAAGCAAAAGCGTTCTGGAGCTCTTGCAGCCCGGTCAGTGCCAGCGTCACATTATGAGCCATATCATGAATGACATATACGATGGCCGCGAACTTCGCTAGCGCCTTTCCATCGTAATACATGCTGCCAACGTTCGTCTGCGCGGCCATATCCTGCGCTAGCTCAGTGGTGCCAGCTGCGTTGATAGCTTCGATTGCATCAAGTGGAAGAGTACCGAGATCGCCTCCTGTTGGACTCCACGGGTTGAAAGCCATACCGATAGGCAGGTCGGGCTCTACCAATGTCCACGAGTCTGCCTGAACAGCTGTCGCCACACCTTTCGTTGTCGTCTGAAGCATAACATCCGTTACTCCATCGGTACTTGCAAGAGACTCCAGATGATGTGGCAGCGCGAACATGAGCAAGGGCTGCCCTGCAGGGCCTTCTTTAGTCCAGCTTAGGGTATACGTCCCTTCCGTACCTGCCACAGAGCCGCTGATATCTATGCTTGTTGGATAGACACCAGCAGAGCCGTCATATACGTCTTCTGCATCTGTGACATTGGTGGGAACTTTTGCGATCTGGATGTAGCCGCCGAATCCTGGAGGTCCTTGGATCGACACTGGGCTGACGAGTGTGAAGGAGTTTTCTTGGTAGCCTGTGTTGCGAGGGGTGACGTAGATGAGCCATGTGACTCCACTCGAGAGCAGGGCGCGATATTTGAAGGTGGTTCCTTTCACCACGGCCCCGGCGTAGGTAACGCTTTCGATGCCGATGCCAGATTCGATGAGAGGAGTGACGGAGTTGTACGACCCGGTCACGAAGCCCATGCCTTGACAGAGTGGGAACGTGACGGCCGGTAATGTACCACCTGCAGGGATGAGGTTGACATTGACTGAGAATGCCTCGAGTGAGTCTGTCGTCAATGTCGTGCCGTTGCCAAGCTCGATAGCTGAAAGCACCAGCGACTGGATACCAAGGAGGTTGGCGAAATATGCCGAATCTCCAGCATCTGAACTCGTCTTCTGTCCAAAGGAGGCTTGCGACAATTCAACATGTGAAATGGCCAGCCCAAAGCTGTACGTTTGACGCTGTCCGGCGGACCAGCTGACCGAGTAAGGATGAGTCCAAGTTGCTCCTGTCTGGCCTCCGAGGTAGAAGTTGCCGTAGAATTTGTTCGTCTGGAGACGTTGCTGCTGTTGTTGAATACCTAGTCTTGGCACAGGATGGTCCGCCCTTGACTGGATCTGAGCAGGCGGGGCATCACTAGCGATAGGTTGGAAGATATTGGCGGCCGAGATGCTGGTGATGTGCGGCTTCGCAGTTGGTCCAACTCCAGAAAGTGTTTCGGTGTTGATCAGTGACAAGCTGGTCGAGCCATTCAACGATAGACTTGGAAAAGGCTGCTTGGTAGGGTTGCCGGACGTTTCAAGCGGTGTGTGGACAGCCTGGGATGAATGATGTCAGCTTCAATCTCTTGCATAGGGGAACGATCTTCACTCACCCCCGTCGTGTTCTCCGGCGGCGCCGCCGTGACCGTCTGCACCTCTGAAGTCGTCAATGAAGTCAGCAAGCCCTCAGGAACACTCGTGGTATAGCTTTGCACTGGCGCTGGAGCCGCAGTACTTGTCGAAGTGCCAGCACCAGCTGAAGTGGTCGAGGTCGGCAAGGGAGCTGGTAGAGGGACGTTTGGCGTAGTGCCAGCACTAGCAGAGGTCGAAGTTGAACTTGGTACGGCCGTCGATATCGGACTCGCAGTCACAAAAATCGTCGTTGTCGAGGTACTCATTGGCGGCTTCGAAGTATCCTGTCTCGGCACCGGCGTATACGTGTAAAATCTCGTGACCTCGCTCGAGCTGAGGAAAGTCGAACTCAGACTCGTCACCCCCGTCACCTCTGTCGAGACGGCAGCGGAAACTTGAACCTGCCCATCTTCAATCTGGTACGCCTCCGGGTTCCATAAATACAGCTCAGAGGAAGTCGGTCTCGGGACGAAAGTGTACTCAATCCCAGGAACGCTCGGCCATATCGGTGCCGGCGGTCGGCCCTCCAAAGAGCAGTTGGGATCCAGTACTCTGATCGTTGTCGTTTGGATGACACGGTGAGGTCGTGCGGAAGTCGTTGGGACCTGCGATAACGCGATTAGCACGAGCGCGTGCAACGCTCGTAGAGTGCGACGGCGGTCTGTGGTCATCGCGAAGGTGAATGATATGTCAGTTGTCAGTATGTACAACGAAAGAGCAAGGGACAAGAAGGGAAGGGAAGGGATTGAGCTTGGGCGGTTTGGTTTTGATACTCTTCCGCTCCCACAACGTGGCGCATCCGGTGATACGTGTTGCACTCTGCCGACGGAGATTTGTTCTTCGAGGGTGTTTCGTGTGAAGGTCGGGGGGGTTGTTGGCTTATGCCAAAGTCTGCTGGTCGACGAGGAGTAGCAGATAGGAGCGTGAGGATCGTTTGGGTTCGTGGTGGTTCGTCAAACGTCAAGATGATATGAACAATGATGTGCTCATGTGCATAAAGGTGGTCGAAGGAGTGAGGTGGAAGTGATGTCGGACAGTAAGAGCGTGATGCGTCTCGCCCGGTGGTGGGAGGAATGCTGCTGTCTCAGAGGTAACTGTGTAACTTGACCTAACTCTTTGACTTATCATCGATGCCAACTCGGCCAGTCGTTCTGCTAGTGACACGATTTTCAAGCGTTCTGTTCGCCTGGTAACGAGCACCAAGAGTCGGGAATGGAGATACCGCGTCGTCGCGCTGAAGTGCGTGCATTGGAATGAAGACTCGCACCCGTTCGGCAAGGCCGGCCAGCCGGCGCAGGTACCCGTTGGCTGTGTGACGGTGGCACCAGGACTGTCTTCGGTCATTTAACGCCTTGTGACATTGGTGTAGGACCATCCCCTCACGACATCTGATGCGTGTCTCGCGATGGGGTGGATGTTTCGGATGTGACCCCGTCTTCGGCGGCGCCCTGCCTCAAGACGACGACAAAGACCCTGAAACATGATACTCGATACGGCAAAGGCTCAAAGAAGAAGCAATATCGGACAAATCTTTAGAAGTCTGTTCATGATCAAAGGAGAGTGAGGTGCAAAAGAGATGCACAGACGAAAGCTTGTCTCGGCGAAATGCTCCCTCGGCGCCACCAAAGCATGACCTCCTCTCCTCTGCCCTAGACCCCTTCGACAATGTCACGCAGAGCGATAGGGCTGACCTAGTGAGGCAGATGGAGTGACACGTTGGCGTCCGTACCGTCGGTTCACGAGCCGACCTTTTACGCCTTGTCAAGGGTCACAAAGGATCTCCATCCAGAAGTGGTGCGACAAGATCCGAGGACAGATGACTTGCAGGTCACACAGCAGGGGATGTCTGCGTAACAGCTCTGCTCGCGAAAGGTATCACGACCTTCGTCAAGCACTCAAGGCGACGAGGAACGCTTTGAATCGCGCTCATCCTGTACTGAAGCCCATATCATCCAAGAGATGGCTCAAACAGTAGGATCGCTGCTACAAAGACAAGAAAATGATGGCGCTCATCTTTTTCTACTCCCCATCTCATGACTAGAACAGCTTCATACTCGAATTCGACCTCCCCGCCGCAGCATCATAAATCGCACCAAAATCAGCATTCCACTGCGCAAGATCCGGCCTCAAGAACCTCCGATCATAAGTCAACATCCCATTCACCTCCCCCTCCACATCCGTCGTCTGCGTCCACACCGCCCCACTGCACGCATACTCCTGCACCTGATACCGCAACTCGCCCAACAACTCATGCCCGCGGTAGTTCCACGCCGCAAGCGTCGTATCGATCTCGTACGTCTGATTAATCGTATCGATCGCTTCTTGCACGTTCCAGAGGTGCTCGATGCTGACGTTGTTGCCGATGCCGCCGAACTCGCCTTGGAAGCCGATGCGTGAGGGGTCGTAGGGCGACGATTGGATGGAGTAGAACGGCGAGCCGCATTGCGGGTTCGCGTAGTGGTGGTTATCCGAGTAGTCGCCGGCGCCATGGTCGTACCATCCTGTCGTGGCGTCGATGAGGCGGGTAGGGTCGAGTTGCAAGACTAAGTCGGTGAGGCCGAACTCTGGGTATGGAGGGTCAGTGATTTGGCCCCAGCCTTCGTTGTAGATGACCCATGTGATGATGGAGGGGTAGTTGCGGAATTGTTTGATCAAAACCTGGAGCTGGCGTTGGAACTCGGCTTGCTGGGCGTTGTTGGGCAGGATGGTCTCTTCGGTGCAGTCTTTGAGGGTTCGGGTTTGGGAGGGGCGGAGAGAGGGCATGTCTTGGATCAGGAGCAGGCCCATTTCGTCGCAGGCCTTGTAGAAGAGATCGGTTTCGACTTTGATCTGGCAGACAGTTAGAACAGATTTGCGGTCATGTTGATGAAAAGATGCTCACATGTTTCCTCAACCCATTATACCCAATCTTCTTCAACGTCTTGAGATCATAAGTCATAGCCTCATAACTCGGCGGGGTGTAAAGCCCATCGGGCCAATACCCCTGGTCGAGCGTGCCCATGAAGAAGACGAACTCGCCATTGAGCAATGGACGCTCAACACCATCAATCACCCCGCGACTGACCGTCCTGAAGCCAGTGTAGGACTTGACCTGATCTTGACCGACTTTGATATCGATGTCGTACAGATTGGGGGACTCGTGAGACCACAGTTGCGGCGAGTCGATGGTGAAAGAGAAGTCTCCGCTCGTGCACTTGTGCGTTGCGCTGCTTCCGGAGCCGCCTCGAGGGGTGAAAGTCATCTCGACGGAGGTGCTGGTGTTGGTAGATGTTGTGATGGAGCCGCTCACTGGCAGATGGGTCAGTCGAGTACTCTTCAGTTGTGCTCGCCCGCAACTCACCTTTGCCATTCATGTCCGCATTGAGGTTAAGTTCAGTGATGTAGTTCGCCGGAGCCGACTCGATCCACACACTTTGCCAGATACCAGAGCATGGTCGGTAGAAGATATGGGACGGGTTCAACGTCTGCTTGCCAATAGGGATCACGTATGGATCGCTGTCCGTTGGGTCGTGGGCGAAGACCAGCCTGTCCATCTGTCAACATTTGCACTGTCCGAAAATCTGCTTAACATAGGTGCAACATACAGCTCATTCGTCCCACTAGTCAAGTAGCTGGTGATGTCCAACGTAAAAGCAAAGTACCCTCCACGATTAAAGCCGGCCTTCTTCCCATTAACAAACACCGTGGCCTCATAGTCCACTGCCCCGAAATTCAGCAGCACATTCTCACCAGTCCAGTCCGAAGGCACCGTGAACTCGGTCGAGTACCAATTGTAAAGCATATACTCGCCTTGCACGCCTATTCACCCCATTAGCATCATTCACACCTTTCAACTCCTGCCTGGTGCAATGCTTACCACTCAACCCGCTCTCCAAACACGAAGGCACCAGCACGGCATTCTCCAGCGTCTGGCCAACCGGAGGGCTGTTCACCGCATCCAGACTCGAGACATTCTGATGTCTCCAGACGCCGTTCAGGTTCTTCCACTGCGAGCGCTCGAGCAGCGGACGAGGGTACTCGGGCCATGGGTTCGTGCCGACTTCGTAGGTCCACGGCGTGTCTAAGGGTGGTGTCTTCACGGAGTATTCGGTGGTGTTGGCGTGGCGGGGGATGTGGACAGCTGATGTAGTTGTTGCGAGCAGCAGCGAGGAGAGACTGGCGGAGGTCTTCATCTTGCCTTGCTTGTCCGGGGCTTTCTTTGCTTCACAATAGGAAACGTACTGTGGGATTGACTAGTAAGGAGTGAAAGAAAAGCTTACCAAACCTTTACCACGGGACGAGACGCTACTAAATAACGGTACCCTACCTCCAACGACTCCGCTCCTCGCTCTCCTCTCTCCGCAGCAGCATGAACGGTGAAGATGTCATGAGGGTCAACGACCATGCACCTCCACGAGCTCCTCCATGCGCTAAGGGCGTGAAATTCTGCTTGTTCCTGCATGAAGTGGGGTCTCCATGCTACCTCGTGTTGCTGGTCTAACTAAAGAAAGCAAGTGAGGTTAGGTCAAGAGTCGGAAGGTGGAGGATCGGGACAGCAAGCTTTTGATCGTCATGCGGAGATTCTGGAAACGGACTGGAGAGGGAGGGGGAAAGAATAGATAATATCCGGGGGCAGGAAGGATGCTTCGATCAGGATGCTACATCGTTCGGCAGAAGGTGGAAAGATTAACATGTGCTTGCTTGCCGCTTCGAACTGGCAGATGCGAGAGCGAAGCACTGAGTTGGCTTCTGCGTTGCAAGATCTCTTGTGAGATTAGAGAAGCTGCTCGATGGTGTTGCGGTCGACTAGTAGCGACAGCCCTATGTTCTCTTCTCTACACGACAAGCTCGACAAATCCGTTCGATACAACGTAGTGTTTTCGCTATCGCAGTCACAGAGCAAGGCTCAATCAATACTCCTTGCCCGTCAACTCATTGTCATAAGTGTCGACCTGATATTTCGCAGATTGGAAGGTGAAATAATGTAGTTCGGGGGATTCCTGGGTTTGTCAATGCGACGATGCCAACTACCTGATCACATTGTCCGGCAGACGGTGAGATGAGACGAAGTGCTTAACAAAGCATAATCTTCTCTCCTGATGACATACCAGTTACCTTATTCTACTCGTGGACGAAGAAGTCGGGCTCGGAGAAGCAAATCGGCACTCCACATTGTTTGATGATGCTTCACGGTCGTCAAAGACACATATAGTTGCTCCGAGTGCGTTGCAGCTCTGAGCTCCAGGCAAGGTTCAGGTAACGATGCGCAGCGTGAGCGTGCGTCTTTTGGCCTCCGCCACGGTCAAGGCAACATGGAATCGAGGGAAAGGCGGAAGGAAGAGTGTAGAGTGGACGCGGGGGTGTTCGGTTGATATAACTACATCTTTTCAGCAAATGTCAAAACGAGGCAGAGCAGAGCAGGATATGCCCAGATCCCAGCACGCATCCCTCACCACTAACCCCCCTCTCCTTTTCTCGCCCCCGTCCATGGAGTAGTTCGGATCACAAAAACGGCCCCTCCCAGTCCTCCCTTCGGATCTTCATAACATTACTCTGCTTATGCTTAAACCCCACCTCGCCATGCTTGTGGAAGCCCACGCGCTCACAATAGTCCTTTAACCTATTGTCCCATTGTTAGCAAAAAAGCATCCCTCGAACCCCTCCCCTCCCCTGACCCTTTTGAAGGGCCCCTTTCACTTCGTTCCAGGGTAAGATAAGTACTCACTTCAAATTATCCACCCTCGGCTCCATCCAAACCCCCGCACACCGCATATCGCTCAACAAACACCAATGCACCAACGCACTAAGCCAAACCCTCACCCTCTCCCACCCCCTAAACTCCTGCTCGCCGACTAAACAGTGGATCCCGCGATCCCATTCCCCGACCTCCCCCGGTCCTAAAGCCGCGCCGAGCGCGCTCTCGCGCACCCAGTAGAGCTCGAAGTAGGCGAATGGTTTTCCGTCGAAGAGTCCGATGGCCGGGAAGGAGGAAGTGGAGGTTAAATTGGCAGCGAGGAAGGCTGCTTGGTGGGACAAGGGGCCGTGTTCGCCCCAGGAGTGCGAGACGCGCGGGAGGTTCATCCAGCGGTGCAGGAGTTGTTCGTCTGTCATTGAGGTCGTGGGGGTGTCTTCCCCCGCCGCCCCGGCTCCCCCGGAAGAGCCGGGGGGTGGGGGCGTGGAAAGGCGGTCCGCGAGTCCCATGTTCCCGAGCGTCGGCACCAGGGCGTCGCTTCCTGTGGCTGCGCCTGCGGCGCCAGAGCGAGGGACGCGGAATTCGGTGTTTTGCGTCGGCCCCGTGGCGGTCGGGCCGCGATGCACGCACGGCTGTCTGCTGCGTGAAGCGACGCGGAGAGAGAGGTATTGGTTTAGCGAGGGGATGAAGCGGGTATAGAACGTTTCGCCTTGCCGCGGGGGTTTGGGACGGATGGGGTGGCGGAGGCCGTTGGTGCGGGTATACTGTAATGGAGGCGGGGGGTAGAAGGTCGGGAGGTGGGAGGAGCTGCTGTACGGGCCGGGTGGGGTGTTGTGCCGGGTTAGGGGGTGAGGGGGTGCGGAGCCGAGGGTGGAGAGGGTAGAGGGTTCGTGGTCTGGGGTGCGGGTGCCGAGGGGGAGGTGGGTGGGTGTGGAGGCGCCGCCGCGGTTGGGGGAGGCGGGGCGCGAGGAGGCGGGGGAGACGGAGGGGAAGGGGGAGGAGGCGTGGTTGGGGCTGAGGGTGAACAGGTAGATGCGCGGGTCGAGTTGCCAGAAGGATTTGCGGGAGACGAACATTTTCGTCCAGCCTGGACATACGTCCGCATGGTCAGCATTGCTCCATATCAACAGAGCTCCAACAGCCGGGATGTTTTGCGCGTAAAATAGTACTCACCCTCCCCAGCATTCCCCACCCCATCCTCCGGATCCAACCCCACACTCGAGTCCTCTGAAGCAATCAACCCCATCCTCTCCAGCTTCGGCAGCAAATGCTTCCCCTTGAAAATCCCCTCGCGATTGATATTCACCCTCCACTCCCCCTTCGGTCTGCCCTCCAACGGCGTATCCACCGACGCCGCAGTCGTCAACCACGGCTCCGGCTCAGGCTGATGAAAGTACCACCACAGCGTCGCCCACAACATCATAGCAATACTCCTCGTCGGACTCGAACTCGGTTTGAACTCCGAACTACTCGGGTTGGAGATACTGCTTATGAACAAATGATCATTATGCAGACTCGGCTTGCGGAAGCGGTGGACATGGTGGTTCTTGTTGTCTTGCTTTTTGGGGAGGGTGGTGGGATCGTTCTCGGCGTGGACGGCGTGGGTATGGGCGGCCATGGAGGCGGTCGGGGGGATGTGGTCGGCGGCGTCGTCTTCGCTGTTGAGGATGATGGTCCAGCCCGGGGGGAAGGCGGAGTGCGGGGAGGTGAGGTCGTTGGTTTTGAAGGAGAGGCCGCCGAAGACGGGTTGGACGGTGAGGGTCATGCCGTTGGGGAGGTGGACGATTGAGGGGGCCATCTTTGCTGCTTTATCGTGGGGTCGTTTCGGAGGCCTTGTTCATGCTATTGGGAGTGTGGTCTGGCTATTTATTTCTTCTCATTCTCTTGGACTGGGCGGGCGATGTCGGGATGCGCCAGAGCCTACACTCGAGCTGTTGACTCTCTGACAGATTTGCTGGTTGACCTGTCCGTGTCTTCTACCCCATGTGGACCTTATGAGTGGTGGTTGGAAGCTGTCCGTATGGTATTGTCCAATGGCTCACTCAGCTCAGGTGAGGTCCATCTACCTCGCTACATCACCTCGAGCTTTCCTTCTTCTCCCATCCCCCGCACTCTCCCATGCCTAGAGCGGAGCGGGAAAACGTAAAGCCAGCCCATGTGCGCCATCTCGTCTATCGGCGTCTATAATTGGTTCGCTCACGTGTTGGATAAATTGCTCCAATTCTGGTTAAACGTGGGCAGAAGTAGTAGAGTTAGGGGTCTGGCGTGGTTGGAGATCTGCGACGAGAGTGATCGACTGTCCATGCTTGTGTCTGAGATACGTTTGGGGAAAGCAGGGAGAGGTGATTGCGTTGCACCGAGTGGATAGACGCACGTGGGAGAGAGCTTGATTGATTGAGTGATTGACTGGGGCGGAAAGAGTGGAGAGCCAGGAAAGTTATCGGCTTCACGTGTCAGAGTGACAGCAAGGCGATAACGCGCAGAAGAGGAGAAACACCCCTATCGCGGCGTCCATACCACGACTCATGCGCCGTCCAGATCTGATGCTGAGATCGACGACGACGGGCATCAACCTAGACGCGTGTTACACCCACGACTCCGACGTTTCGGCGCGGTGGACTCGAGACCACCCATATGTGAGCGCGGTGTAACACGAGGGCAAGATGTTCTCCAAGAAGCGCAAACAGCAGGACCTGGCCACCCAGAAGGGGTTAGGGATTGCCGTTCAACCACCACCGCAATCGCAACAGAAGCAGGCGCAATCACGACCGACCCCTCCAGCGCAACCTCTACCGCCAGCACCGCATACCAGGACGACTTCGAGTGGGAGTGGGAAGCCATTGGTCAGTCCGCTGCAGATGACGTTTGACTTCGAACTGCCCCCGAGTCCTGCATTGTCGACACAGAGTCCGTATAAATCGAGTCTGGAGGGTGAAGGAGAGCTGCGGCCAAAGACGAGTGATGGGACATTGAACAGGAAGACGGGCATGAGTCTGGCTCCTCCGATGCTGCCGCCCATAAGAAGAGTGGCGAGCAAGGAGAGTTCGCTGGCGAGTGAAGGAGGGGTGGAGCTGGAAGGGTCGACACCACCACGACCTCCAAGCAGTGGGAGTGCGAGAGAGGTGCAGAAGAAGAAGAGTGCGTCTTCGATAGGACATCCACCTCCACTGCCTCCTCCACCGCCGGAGCCGCCAAGCTTTGCCAGATTCGACAGCGATAATGTGTCTACATCCAGCAGCAAGAGCAGACGGAAGAGCAGGATCAAGTCTTTCTTCGGCTTTGAGCCGCCGCCGGATCTTTCGTCCATATCAAGACCTTCGAGCTCGTCGGGTACACCGAGAATGACGCCACGGCAGGTCTCGACGGGAGGAGAGACAACGTCTCGTCCGGCAACCAGTGGAGGCGATTCGACTCCGATAAAGATGGAGTCTTCTCTGTTCCCGTCGAGAGAGCCACCACCACCAGCACTGCCATCCTTCGACACAGGTACGCCGGCGATGACGAGGGCATGGATAGACGCAAGGGATAAACCGTATGGTCCGCCCTCGGCTGCACCTCCACGACCGCCTCCATTACAGCCAGCGCAGAGCTCGCCAGATTTGTCTGTCAAAGCTCGCTCGCCTTCGGCAAAGACGAACTTCAGCAAGCGGAGTCCGTTGGTGACCGCGGAGTCGCCTGCCTCGGGTACAGCTTCCCGGCAGAGTCCGCAGACGTATTTCTCATCATCACCTGCTGGAAATACAGTCCAGCGGCTGCCTTCTCATGCACCGACGAACTATTCCGGCTCAACGGCGAGGAGTACCATGTCTTCCAAGTCTACGGCTGCCACAGACAACGGTCCTATCCAGACGGTAGGAACACCTTATCAAGAAACATCGCCTTCCTTTCCTCTCCCCCAACACGGCACTACACGACCAAAGACAGCTGGGCATAGCCACACCCCCTCATCCATCGGCGGCGTCAACATCCCCACCCACCACTCCTCCGCCCTCCCGCGAAGCGCCGACTCCACCCCCAAACCCACCGACCCCCCACCAAAATCCTCCGAAAAGGCAGAAAAGCGCAAAACCCGCCTCCTCAACCCCCTCGCCCTCCTCTCCCGCCGCCGCAGCGCCCAAGACGACTCCTCCAACCCCACCACCAGCGCGGCGGAGAAAGCCGCCCAGGCCGCCGCCCTCGCCCGCCAACGCCACGTCGCCGCCACGGGAAGCATTTCACGCATACCGGACGACTACGACCCGCGGATCCGCGGCGCGGGGGTGCATGATTTTTCAAGACCGAGGGATCAGAAGTTCATGAGGGGTTTTAGCTATAATGACGCCGAGTACTTGGCTTTTCAGCGGGAGGAGGAGAGGGAGAGGATGGAGGAGAGCTTGGGGGTGGGGAGGCTTGTGGCTGGTGAGGCGGAGGAGGGGGAGGAGGCACTGCTGCAGAGGGGGCCGAAGTTGACGTTTGCGCATCAGTCGTTTTTGGCGTCGCCGGTGGGCTCGCCTTCCAACTCGACTTTCCCAGCTACCACAACGCAGAGGCAGAGCGCGCGCTCGCCGAACCACAACCCCAGCACCTCCCAGACCAGCTCCAAGCGCACGACGGGTTTCTTCCAGGAACACCTCAACGACACCTCAGGACCCGCTGACTCCGCTTCTGCGGTAGGAGGCAGAGTGCAGGCCGAGCGGTTGGAGAATAAGGATTTCCTCCAACGCGCTTCGTTCTTGTCTCAACAGAGCGGCGTTAGCAGTAACGAGAGTGGTGTGCTGCCGGTTTTTGCGCGGCGGAGCGGCGTTGTTCCGGAAGATGGAAGGGGCTATGGACAGCGGTTCTCCGGGGGCGAAGCGTCCGAGGGGGAGGGAGTCAGTCCCGTCACCTCTGCCCTCGCCGATGTGCGTCTGAGCCAGAACATCAGCCCTGTGTCGCCTTCGACCTCGGATCCACGCATCTCTTCCGCGTCCGCGCAGCCCTCGTCTTCCGACCGCAGCAGCGCCATGTCTGAGCTGCAGCAGCGGAGGAAATCCAGGGTGAAGAGCGGGAATAGCATCGGCAGCAGCCTCAGCGACACCTGGTCCACCGGACGGCCTTTCTCTTCTACCGAACAGGCGATGCCGAAATTCGCTTCTACGACGGAGACGGAGACGGAAACGCAGAGGGGTGGTCCGCCGATTTCTATCACTATACCGTCCCATCCCGCGCCTGCGCCTGCGCCGGTGAGGGAACCGCCTGAGATCCCTGCCCGTGGGACTTCTGCCGCTGCCGCTGCGAGTTTGGGGACGGGAGCAGGAGCGGGCGCAAGGGCAAGCAGTCCCCTTTCCACGATCAATTCCCCCTCCACCTCAGCGCCGGACATGGACTTACCCTCCGACGCCCCGACGCCGGAGCCGATGGTGGCGGAGGGCGTGCGCTTTTCCACTGCGCAACCCGGCGCTGGGGCGAGGCTGGTGGAGAAACGCCGTTCCGCGGTCGGACATGCGCGGCGGAGCGGGGGCGCTGCGCGGAGCGCTGGGAGCGGGAAGAGCGGTAATGGCGGGGTGCCCAAGCACCATGTGAGCAATGCTTCGCGCTTCAGTTTCCAGCTCGGTAGTGCGGAGGAGGAGAGGGCGTTGGAGGCTAAGGCGCGGGAGGTGAGGGAGCGGATGGGTATACAGGCTGCTGCTCCTCAGAACGGTCGAGGTGGGCAAGGGGCTGGACAGGGTGATGATGGGAGTGAGGAGGATTTCGATGAAGACGCTATGGATGATTTGGACGAGATGGAGATGATGGGGTTGAATGATCGGGACTCTGAGGACGAGGACCGGGGGGTGGGGGATGCGGTGAACCACGCAAGTCAGAGGCCGGTGTCGACGGCCCCGAGTGCCATGATCCCGCCGTCCGTTACGGAAAGTAAACGAAAAGACCGAGCGAGCGTGGCGAACTTTCTCTACCGCCCTGCCAGTGCCGCCACCACGCCATCCTCCACTAAACCTACCAAGCCTGGACATGGACATGGACATGAGAATAGGACGTCCACCACTTTGCAGATGATGGTTAATGATCGCGAAGACGGGGATAGTGAAGAGGAGGATGAAGAGGAAGAGCCGTATTGGATGCATGAGGATTTCTTGGGGTATGAGGACGGCGGCGCCGAAGGCGAGCGACGGCCTTCGATGGCCAACACAGCTTCTCCGATGAGTCCAAGGGCAGGCGGGTTTTATATGCAACCGAAAGCTGCTGCTGGAGCACATTCACTGTCTTCGCAAGATATGGCGCCGGCTTCTACGCAGAGCCAGGAGAGAAGCAGGGACAGTGGTGGAAGTGGGGCGAGGGCGATCGACCTCCCCTTCGCTACGACAACTATTGATGCGGATGGCCGCATGACGCACCAGAGCCAGCAAAGGTCCAGCGGCGGGAGTAGCAGCAACGCCATTTCCCTTCCCTTCGCCACCACGATGATTGACGCCAACGGCCGCATGACACATACACAGACGCGTTCGCAGCACACGCCTGCCATGTCGTCCAGTACTTTCGGCGAGAACAGCTCCTCTTCCGCTTCGGACAGGAGGACGTTGAGCGCGGGGCTAGGACTGAGTGGATTCAGTGATTTCAGGTTCGGGGATTCTGCGTCGAGTTCACGGCCGGGGAGTATGGGACTGCAGGGACCTCTGCGCGACTCTGCTGTTGCTGGACCTCCGAGGGCCAAGGAGGAGGGAGGCGAGAGGAAGGAGAACAGAAGGACGAGGGATTCCGAAACCATACCCTATGATGTGGATTGGACGGCTGAAGAGAGCGCGAAGGCTTCCCCGGCGATTGCTACTCGTGGTATTGGGGGTTGGGACCGGGAGTGGAGACGGCGGGACTCCTCTCCCCTGGTCAACGTTGCTGGAGCAAAACCTGGCGCCGCTGGGAAGGGTGAGAGAGCGATGGACGATGATGATATGTACTTTGACGATGGGGGCTTTGGGGAGGATGTTGATGCAGCTTCTTCGCCCGCTGTGGGTGGTGGTGCTGGGAGGAATGGGGTAAGAACGGCGGATGGGAAGGTGGTGGGGGAGGAGAGGTTTGATGATGACGATTTCCTCGCCCGCAACAACAACAACACCGCCTCTCGGCCGACTAGCAATGGCATCCCGCACACCTCGCCGCCGCCGCCGCCGCCTCCGGCTTTCAACCCATTACTACAACCAACCCACCACCAGCAGCACGCCACAAGTCTCGGCTCCGATGGACCCTACCCCTCCTTCGCCATGCCCAACCCTCTCAGAGCGCGCGAACGAGACTCCCGCCTTTTACTCGAAGACCTTCCCCTGCACGCCGGCCCCGGACCCGTCGATCCTAGTCTCCTCCCACGCAGAAATCCGAGCGAGGACGCCAAGAGGTTGGGACTGAGTAGCAGGGCGCCTCCGCTGCCTGCGCAGCAGGATTTGGGGGGCGAGGCGCAGCGGGTGCAGGAGCGGTTGACGCGGTATCATGCTGCGTTGGCTGAGGCGGCGAATCGGGCTGCTGCGGAGGGGAGGTTTGTGCGGGCGCCTAGTTCGGCGACGGAGAGTGTGAGGTCCCATATGGAGCTGGGGAGGAGTGATTCTACGGGAGGAGAGGAAGAGGAGGAGGCAGCAGGAGGAGCTGCGCAGATGGTCGATGAGAATACGACTGCAGGAGACAAGAGTCACGATGTCGTGAGCGGTGGAGCGCCTTACAGCCTGCCTAAGCTGAGTTTTGACTTTGGCTTCGACACCAGCCGTTTCTCCGCCGGTGAGCTGGACTTCTCCACCGACGCTCTCCAGTCCAATGGCGTTTCTAACAACGTCTACGCAAATGCCAACGGCTACGACTCCACCAACGGCATCCCCTGCAACTCCAGCACCGCTCCCAACGACGCCTACTCCAGCACCTACGACTCCACCTCCGCCATCCCCAACGACGACCTCGACGACTCCTACGACGACTTCGACTACGAAGACGACGACATCATCTCTGCCGCCAACGCCTCCGCCCTCGCTTCCGATGATGCCGGTTTTTATGGGCAGGAATTCGGCTTCTTCGCCCGCTCCCGTCCGACTTCCAGGGGCAAAGCCTCGAAGAGTAAATCCGGCGGCGGTAGGAACGTCCCCGCCGAACCACAAGCGATTAATGGCGGCTTTTTTGGAGCAGAGGGAGATGATGGGTTGGCGCGGCAGAAAAGTCTCCGTGAACCGAACCTCACACCCATCACCGAACGCAGCGAATTCTCAACCCGCAACTCCTTCGTATTTGGCCCCGCGAGCGCGGGCGGCTGGGGCTCACACAGCGCGGCGCGCTTTCCACCCTTATCCCCTGGACTCGTCGGGGTAGAGGGTGAGGGCGTGGTGACGAGTTTTGAAGAACTCCGTAGACTGCGAGGCGCGGCTTTTGCTGGTGGAGGGGGCGGGAGTCAGGGGAGCTTGAGGAGTGAGGGGCGCGGGAGCCAGGGTAGTTTGCAGGGGTATTTTTCGGGGGTGGGTGGCGTGCCGATGGCGGTGGGGTGGAGTCAGAGCTCGGAGGGCTCGCAAGGGCAGTTGGGGCAGAGTCCGCATTCGGCTTCGAGCAGTGGACACTTGCCGTTTTCTGTGGCCGAGGAGGGGAGGGAGGGTGTGGATGCTACGCCGAAGCGAGCTTCCGCAGCTACTAGTGGTGTTGGAAGTGGGCAGGAAGTGCAGAGCCCGACGACCGTCCGCAAAGCCTCCCACTCCAATACCCTCGGCAGAGCATACGGACATTCAAGGAATAGCAGCGGCGCGGACTCGGTTACGTACGTGCAAGAGCGGGATCCGGATGGTTCTGGGCCACCGCGCTGGGTGCTGGAGCGGAGGCGGACGAGTGAGATGGGGGAGGTGGAGGTGGTGGGAAGGGAGGTTGTGCAGGGGGGATGGATATGATTTGATCCCGGGAATAGGAGATGGAGAGGGGTCGTATTTGCGGTTCACCGGGGCGTTCTCAAGGAGCAAAAGTGTCATGAGCATATTGATGGTATTGCTTAATGGTAAAAGATGAGGGGATGAGGGATGGGAATGATGGATCGGGGAGGAGGGGGGAGTGTACAGATATGTGAATAGTGTATACCTTAGCCTTCTTTGTATAATGTACATTACTGACTGACACTGAACCATGCAAGCTGTCTACATTGTGAGAACGAGTGCAAAATACTGTATCGTCTATCCATCTAAAGACGTCTAACATCTAAGCCTTCCGCACAAACACAGGCATCCGCTCAATCGGACACTCAACCTCCACCGTCTTCCCGCCCTCGTACTTCTCCTTCCCCTCCCAGTCCTCCCACCACGCCCCCTTCGGCAAATAGACCTTTATCGTCTTCTGCCCCGGCGCCAACACAGGCGCTACGAGGTACTTGTGCCCGTACATGTACTGCTCCTCGGCTTCCCACGCTTGGCTGTCGGAGGGGAACTCGTAGAACAGCGGGCGGATGACTGGGGTGCCTTTTTCGTGCGCCGCCTGCATGAGGGAGCGGGTGTAGTCGCGCAGTTGTGAGCGGATGGTGATGTAGTGTTTGCAGATTTCGTAGACTTCGGGGGTGTAGGACCATATCTCGTTATCGGCTCCTAGAAAGCCCGAAGGCCGACGAAGTTAGCAAACATCTCAATACCACGAAAGAGCCTCTCGAAGAAACCCAGCACCACTTACCCGTCGCACTCCCCTCCCCTGTCTTCGGCTCCCGATCCCCATGCAGCCGCATCACAGGACAAAACGCTCCCCACTGGAACCAGCGCACAAAGAGCTCGTGGAAAGCCGGATCGCGGATGTCGCCGCCGTGGAAACCGCCGATGTCTGTCGTCCACCAGGGGATTCCTGCGATGCCCATGTTCAGGCCCGCGGCAAGTTGGTTGCGGAGGGAGGACCAGGAGGAGGCAATGTCGCCGGACCTGTACAAAAGGATCAGCAGATGAGGTGTGATAGGAGGGCGGGGTGTGATGGAGTTCCTACCAGACGAGTGCGCCATATTTCTGGCTCCCGGCCCAGGCGCAGCGCAAGAGGTTGACGATGTTCTTTTGGTCGGAGGCCTGCTGGCCTTCGTAGAATGCGCGGGCGTACTCTTTGGGGTAAATGTTGCCAGTTCGAAGTGAAGAGCCGGAGTGGTAGCGAATGATGTCGTAGTCGTAGATGCTAAATTCGGGCTCCGCTTCGTCCAGCCAGAAGGTTTTGATACCGAGGTCGTAATAATGCTTCTTCGCCTTCTCCCAGATGAATTTGCGAGCTTCAGGGTTCGTGGCGTCAAAGTGCGTCACATCTGCGTTCATCTGCATGGCCACTCTGACACCTCTATCATGCCGGATCAACAAACCCTTCTCGACCATCTCGTCCCAGTTCTCCGAAGCTGGCTCAACAGTCGGCCATATCGACACCATAAGCTCGACGTTCATCTCCTTCAGCTCCTTGACCATCGCAGCAGGATCAGGGAAGCATTTCGGATCAAACGACCATTCGCCTTGGTGCACCCAGTGGAAGAAGTCGATCACGATGAGGTCGAGGGGGATCTCACGCTTCTTGTACTCGCGGGCTACAGTTAGTAACTGCTCCTGCGTCTCGTAGCGGAGCTTGCATTGCCAGAACCCCAGACCGTATTCGGGCATCATGGGAGCATAGCCGGTTACTTTGGCGTAGGCTTCTACGATCTCAGCGGGAGTGTCGCCGGCCACGATCCAGTAGTCGATTAGTTTGGTGGAGTAGTTTTCGAAGCTCATAGTGTTCTTTCCTAGTACCGCGCGACCGATGCCGGGGTTGTTCCATAACATTCCGTACCCGAGAGACGAGAGAGCAAATGGAACGCTGGCTTGAGAGTTCCGGTGAGCCATCTCGATGTCGGAGCCTTTGAGGTCGAGGTAGGGTTGTTGGTACTGTCCCATGCCGTAGATCTTCTCGTTGGGATCGATGGATTCTAGTCGGAGGGTTGAGTGGAAGTCGCCTCCAGCTATGCCTTTGAGCTCTCGGGCTTCGATGGAGAGGGCGCTGCATTTCGGATCCTGGAGATCGAGGCGGTGGCGAGCATATTCTTCTAGTAGTCTTTTGCCATTGGAGTCGTACATGATCACCTTGCCACGGTGGGAGACTTCAGCCTTGATCTTGCCGTTGGAGATAGTAGCGGATCCATCTTTGGCGATGTCAATCGAGACGCTCTTACTGACGTCTGCTGTCTTCTCCGTCAAAGCCCAGTCCTCAGTAGGCATCTGGGATAGTTTTGTCGCCCGCACCCGGAGGGCATTCTCGCCCCATGGTTCCAGCCAGAGTGTATGGTCGTCGTAGCGGAAGATGAGCTTGTTATCTTCAGCGTACAACATCTTGAGATTCACTTCCTGGTAGAGCGGTCTGCCAGGAAACGCAGCGGCTCTTTCAATATCAAAATGTTGGTCCCTACCCACCTACCTGTCAATGTGGACCTGTTCCTCGCTGTGCTGGCATGCCGAGGACGCGGACGCCCACCGGGATGAGCCCCAGCGAGCAAGCATCGGGCAAGAGAGTGGTGAGGTTACATTGCCGATGCTCTCACGGCGCTGTAGGCTAAATGGACGTACGATTCATGGCAATATCAGCAGGTCTTCTCACTACAAGTACGACGTGACGTTGAGTGGTGGAGAAATGGTAGTGATGTGGAAGCACCCGAGCGATCCCTGCTCACCCTGTTCTTCGACTTCAGCCCTCTCCTTCCCCTCTTCACCTCCACACTCACCTCCACACCACAAGGCTGGGGTTGGTATAGCGTCGGCCGTTTCCCCTCGAGTCTATCAAGCAGTGGCCGAGAACCGTAAGCACATGACTGGGTGTCCACATGCCGCGATGCGAGCACGCCTTGTCCGCCAACACTCCGATGGGCGAGACCTTGGCCTTGCAACTTCAGCACGACGATGATAGGTCGATGAACCTCTTGTTGCTCGAACCGAGCTTACACTGCGACGACATGGCTTGTTTTACTACATGCCTGCATGCCTTGCCACCGGGCTCGAGGGCCTTCACGCCGTTTCCTCGGTATGGCTTGTCCTTGAGTCGGCGTATGTAGGTCGGTATAAGCTCTCTTGTGTCTCCCCTCTCCTCATTTCAGTGTTGCTCTCTTTGGCTTTAGACGAATAAGTCTGGATTGAGTTGAACAACACCATGGCGAACGAGAAGGAAGACGTGCCCATCGAAAAGGCCGCCGCCGCCCACATCGAAGGCAGTAGTGACACGAAAGAGGCCAAGATCGCAAACCAAGCCGAGCACGAGACGACGCTATGGCAAGCACTGAAGGAGAACAAGAAGGCGGCGTTGTGGTCTGCGATCATCTCGTTGACCATCATCATGGAAGGTTATGATGTTGGTAGGTCCAGAACTCGCACTCCTGGTACTTTGTGCCTGAGCTGAACCATATGGACAGGTCTGATCTACCAATTCTTCGCCTACCCGTCTTTTGCGGAGACCTTCGGCCAATATGATGCTTCTACGGACTCCTACCAGGTTTCTGGGCCATGGCAAGCTGGGCTGGCCAACGGCGCGAACTGCGGTATCATCATGTCAGTCAATTCCTCAATACCCAGCCCCTTCTTCTTTCTTTACCGCTAACCCGTCTTTTTGCAAACAGCGGCGGCTTCCTCAACGGCTTCCTCTCCGCCCGCTACGGCTACAAGAAAGTCATCCTCTGGTCCCTCTTCTTTATGAACTGGTTCATCTTCCTCCCGTTCTTCTCTCAAACTCCCCAAGTCCTCCTCGTCGGACAGATCCTCTGCGGTCTCACCTGGGGTGTTTTCGCTACTACCGGCCCTGCCTACGCCTCTGAGGTCTGCCCTCTCGCGCTCCGAGGCTACCTGACCTGCTACGTCAACCTCTGCTGGGCGATCGGCCAGCTCATCGCCGCGGGCGTACTGTACGGGTTGTTGGATTTGAGAGGGCAGTGGAGCTACCGCGTCTGCTATGCGCTGCAGTGGGTTTGGCCTATCCCGCTTTTCATCATCATCCTCTTCGGCCCGGAAAGTCCTTGGTATCTCATCCGCAACGACCGTGTTGAAGATGCGTACAAAGCGCTGAAGAAATTGGATAATAAGGGCGAGGACTCGCATCGCCGCACCATTGCGCAGATCATGCATACGCTCAAGATTGAGGAGTCGATGGAGTCAGGGTCGAGCTACTTCGATTGCTTCCGCGGGACCGATCGGAGGAGGACTGAAGTCGTGTGTATGACCTTCGCTGGACAGGTGCTTTCGGGCTCGACCTTTGCCTACGGCCCAACGTACTTCTTTCAGCAAGCCGGCATCTCCACAGACAAGTCTTACCAAATCGCTGTTGGCGGCACTGGCGTGGCATTCGTCGGGACAGTAATCTCCTGGTTCCTGCTCAGCAAGTTTGGGCGACGAACGCTGTACGTCGGCGGCCTGGCAATCGACTGCCTCATTCTCCTCATCGTTGGCATACTCGCCTCTGCTTCGGAGTCATCGGGAGCAAAATGGGGACAAGCGGCGCTCTGCCTCTTATGGTTGTTTGTCTACTCGTCAACGGTCGGACCGATCTGCTATACCATCATCTCCGAAACCTCGAGCCTGCGGCTTCGCGCGAAGTCCGTGTGTTTGTCAAGGAACATTTACAACATCACACAAGTCAGCAGACCGTCTCCTCCCACCTTGTGACTCTGCTAACCTTCCTGCACATTAGATCATCGCCAACATCATCGAACCCTACCTCATCAACCCAACCGAAGCCAACCTCAAGGGTGAGACGGCGTACTTCTGGTTCGCCACTGCGTTCTGTGCACTCGTCTGGGCGTTTTTCCGACTGCCTGAGGTAAGTCCGCCCTTTCTCTTCTAATCTCACGATGAATAGAGGATAGCTGACACACGTTGTAGTGCCGTGGAAGGACGTACGAAGAACTCGATGTCATGTTCCACCAGAAAGTGCCGGCGCGGAAGTTCGCGAAGTATCAGGTTGATGCTTATGATAACGAGTTGACGGGCAAGGAGTAGGCTGTGGGTCTTTCTCTGCGGCCTGTGGTTATGGCGATGTGGAGGAGTAGCAGCATCGAATGCATCTGTCGCTACTGTCACGATGATCGAACAGCTCCTCAATCTGTAACAGACCTTGCAATGCAGAGGGCAACCCTGTGCTTCGCTCTCGCGTCTGTTAACGTTGTTGTTCGCTTCTGACGTTTATTAGAACGGCAACTTGGCAGGTGACGTGAGCCTGTGATCTCGCAACTCGAACAGTCTATGTCGAAGCGCAACCATGGACCATCAGCAGCAAATCGTCTTCAAAGACCCGTGACGAAGCAAAAGAGATCAAGAAAGAAACTCACTTGCCACGTCTCTCAGCAAAACGAAAAGAAAGGAAATTCCTTCGTACCAACCAACAAAGTCGTATAAGGCGAGTCGGACCCCGACCTTAGGACTCCTTGCCCCCGAAAAGAGAAGCAAAAAGAGATTTCCCACCTGAACTCCGCCTTTCACTGCAAAGCAGCCAGTAATGTAGGCCACTTGAATAGCAAAATTAGCAAGTCATCGACCAAGCAGCAGATTGAGAGGTTTGCATCGTCCGCACCCAAAGAGGACCGAATATTAGGGACGTGAGGGATCATAGTCGGACAAGTCCGTCCGGAGAGCTTGGTGGAACCCCATCTCAGTGAACGGCGAGGATCGAACACTGTCAGAGACCGCGTAGTCGGGGAGGCTTTGAGCATCCGGTGGCATCAATGCCATTGTGCTCGTGAGGCAGCAGGAGGTATCGAACGACCTGCTCGAATTCGTACTCTGTGCCACAACGTCGACACGCGCAGTGGCTCCAGTGTGCACCGTCGCTTCGGCTTTTTTCGCCGGTGTTGGCCACTGCCAGGGATGCAGTTGGGACATCTTACGAAGGGACAGATCCGGGGTGGTGAAGATCGGCGCTGCCATATGGTCATCGCGGCAGTCCAGCTGAGTCCTGGAAGCAGGACAGGCAGAAGAATGGGATCTTCCGGCATAATGTTTGTATATTGTTGCGTCGTCCCTACGCCGAACTGGTATGCACGAATGAGCACCTCTTCGATGCATCCAGTTGACCGGACGAGTAGTGCCGGACAGTTACTGTACGTGTATTGCTGCGTACATCATGGTGCAGCGACATGGTTTCGAGTGATCCTTGTTCGTGCCATCAGTGATCCCGGTGGCCTTGCATACTCTCTCGAAGCGCACGCGCAGGCGTCGTAGGGACCCGACTGCTGATGCGTTTGTCCCGTCATTCTTTGCTTGTCGCACATCGATCGTACGCAGGCTCGATCAGCATCTGATGATTGTGCGACCATTTGAGCGTCGTCACACGCAATGTCGACTCGAAGCCAGCAGGCAGTGAATAGATCCATCCGCATCATTCACTGCGGTTCGGATCCTTTGAACTCGACGGGGCGGGCTCCAACTTTGAGCAGCTTCCTTGTGTTAGTGGCGAGGTGCTGCCGGTCAACGTCGAGCATGAGCGTCCCCGGCGAGGGTGTCGAAAAGCATACGCGGCCTGTCGCGGTCGAAGGATTCCAGAGGCGGATATAAGCTTACACAGCATAGGCGACGAGGTTGGTGAACGCGAGCACACAAGTATCCCGGCAGTCTGGCAGACGGGAATCGGGAAGGGGGCTCGAGCGGTGGCTTCGAATTGTTCTTCGCCCGAAGCTGATTTCGTTCCGTCCCGTCTTAAGCTTCGTCGAAATTGGAAGAACGACATTCACCAGCAACTGCATCTCGCGTTGGCAGGCATGATCAGTGGCACATCAAAGCATCCGACCGAGCCACACACTCCGAGGACTTCAACACCAACAATGACGCTACACGGAAATCTTGTGCTGTTACCGTCCAACCAGCAGTGGCGAAGACCGCGGGAGTGCACTCCCGAGCGTTGAAGGACTACTAAACTTAGCGCCACCGAGCTTACCTTGGGTCTGCGGGCATGGGCTGAATCGTCAATCTAGAAGCGTAAAGGGGTGGGGGGCTCTGTAGGTACCGGTTCTTCGTATCTCTGAGAAAGTAACTTTCTTCTGTCTTGTGCTTACCTGCGTTGGTTTTGTCGCTCTTCTACCTCACCTGCTCTGTTCGGGGGCAGCAAAGGTATGGCGATACTATTTCACCCGTGGATGAAGACGGTCTTCTTCACTGTCTTTCTGTCCCTATCGCCTGTCATTTCCGCAGTCAACCACCACGATCACGACCCTGATCTCTTCCACTACAAGACCGTAAGACTCGCCAGACAAGGCAGTTGACAGGCTGGAGGCTGACTAGACGTACAGAGACCCGACCTCAAACCGCCGAAATGGGACATCATCGTCCACGACGAGTCGAGGCTCACGACAGGCTACTGGTTCGTCGGGATCAAGCCTTCCCTCGACAAGACGATAGGAACAGACCAGCCGTGGTTCGGACCGCACATATATGACCAACAAGGGGAGCTGGTATGGAGCGGCTCGCGGCAGTTGGACACTTCCAACGTAATGGACTTCCGTTTGAGCAAGATCAAGGGGAAGGACCATCTGACTGTTCTGGACCGCGATCGCCGGGAAGGGCTGATAATCAACGACAACTACGAGTTGGTGGACTCGTTCCCGGTGGATTGGGACCACCGCGATAATGTGAATGGGCACGAGCTGAACTTTGTGGGTGATGGATCCAAGGTGCTTGTCGTGAGGAACAACAAAGAGGAGTCGACACCAGGGGAGGGGGAATCAATAGGCCATTCCGGACCATGCCGGGCCAACTACAATGGTATGCGAGAGCTGGACGGCAATGCCCTTTGGATGCCAATTTTCGACTGGACAGCTCTGGGCCACATCACGCTCAACGAGAGCACGGAAAAAGGCGGCAATATCGACCACAAATGCGAGAATGACTGGGATTTCATGTACGTATGATCTCGCGCATCTCTTTGGCAGTACTAACGCTCCGCAGCCACACGAATTCTCTCGACAAGACCGACGACGGCGACTACATCCTCTCCGGCCGCCACACCAGCACCATCTACAAGATCTCGCACGTGGACGGCCACATAGTCTGGCGGATGGGCGGCAAGTTCTCCGACTTCGACATGGGCGGCATCGAGTTCTCCCGCCAACACAACATCCGCTACCAAGGCGAGAACCACACCCACATGCTCGTCTCCTTCCTCGACAACGCCAAAGGCCAAGACGCCAACCCCCCCTCCCACGACTTCTCCCGCGGCCTTCTGCTCGCTCTCAACAAGCACGAAATGACCGTCACCATGGAACACCACTACGACCACCCGTACAGAGACCACGAGAACTGGCACTACGCCAACCGCCGCGGCAGCTTGCAAATCCTGCCCAATCGCAACGTCCTCATGGGCTGGTCCGAACAGGCGCTGCAGACCGAACACACCGAAGACGGGGAGATCCTCATGGAAGCCGTATTTATAGCAGACTGGGTCGGCGCCTACCGCAACTACAAATTCGACTTTGTCGGCAAACCGCTCACCCGGCCTGACGTCTACGCCGTCTCCTACAACGAAGACGAGTTCGGTGATAAAATCCCCACCACCGACGTCGCCGTGTCCTGGAACGGGGACACCGAAGTCCGCACCTGGAAGCTCTACGCCCGGGTGGAAAACGACCGGGACGAACATCTCATGGAGACGCTCCCGCGCAGCGGCTTCGAGACGTCGTTCCACCACGACGGCCTGTGGCGGACCGTGCGGTTCGAAGGGCTCGATTCCAAGAACAAAACCATCGTCGACTCCGGCGAGATCCGCGTGGAACAGCATCCCTCCCCGCCACCGTTTGACGCGTACAAAGACCCCGCCGAAGGCATCTCCGCGAACCGGTATAAAGAAGACGGGCGGTTTCTCGGGAACCCGCATGTCACGTTCGCTTTACTCTTCATCTTAGGCGGGGTGTTGAGCGCTTTCGCGGTTCTGCTTGGATGGCTAGGTTTCTTGCCGCTGAGGTGGTTGACGGAGCGGACGAGGGGGTTGAGGGAGGTGGTGCGGTACAAGAAGGTGGCGAGGGATGAGTTTGAGGAGGAAGAGGAGGGGATGGGGTTGCCGTTGGCGAACGGGAATGGGAAGTTGAGGTTGCAGAGCCCGCAGAGTCCGCATGAGCCGCCTTAGGAGGGGGGTGAGAGTAGGGTTGTCTGGGTTTTGTTTGGGGTGTTGTGGGTATTGTGTGCGTTGAGCGTAATGTATAGAATGGTATACCATAACCTTTACACTGCTTTTAGATCCTTCCTTTTCGATCGGGCCAGTGGATCCTGTGCGCCGTCGGCGAGCATAGTCAGTGTCTGAGAATGGGTTTGGTGGACATAAAGAGCACAAGTGCCTCGTCCTGAGATTGGCAGCAGTCAGAAGATGGCAAGGACATCAAGCGGACGCTCCAGCGCCAATGCCTACAAACTGCAACCGGTCAACCAACCGCTAACCACATCCGAAGAGGAAGAAGAGGAAGACGACAGTTCCGACCCTGCAGAACCTCCTCTAGCGTTGGAGATCATCCCGCCACGACCGGCGGTACATCAGCGGCAGAGGTCGTATGCGAGACGGGCGCCGGAGCTGAAAAAGGTGCGGATTAAGGTACACGCGGAGGACATGCGGAGGACATGCGGTATGTAGCACTGAACGCTTGCGTGAACAGTTCACGTGTGCTTGGGTTCTTCGGTAGGATGGATCTTATTACGTCTGCTAAGCCCTGCATTGCTGGATCTTTGTGAGAGTCGGTCATCACCTTTCCCACCTCAAGCCTTCCTCGCCTCCCGGCGCTCACGCATGAGACGTCTTCTTTCCATCAAAAACGCCTTCAGCAGGTCGTAGTACTCCGCCACCGACCTTCTTCTACCGGTCACCGTGCGGACTCTCGCTACGTCGGCCACAGCCAGCTTCTCCGTTCCTAGCAGACCAGCATGCTCTCCACTGGTCAATTCATCCGTTGTGAGGCCATACTGCACATTGCGGTCCCCTTCGAAGTTCGCCATGCGCCTTGCGTTCACGTTGGAAGGGGCGCTCTTGAGGATTGGTGCGTCGAAGGCCTGGCAAGTATCGTTAGCCAATCTTCGATCAGAAAGCTGTATTTGAGACTTGGAGGGAAGTACCTTCGCAATCTCCACCGGACTGAAGCTCGTGGAGTGCCCCAAATTCCAAAATCCCCAGAACGTATAGAGGATAGCCAGTATGCACAGAATCTCCACGACTGCGGCCCCGACGAAGTACGTAAAGTTGGACTGGAACACGTTGATCTCGCTCACCGGCGTACCTGTGATATCGTAATGGATATCCCACCCATCGTCGATCCGGGACTTGAGCCAGCTCTCGTCGTAATGCTGTGCTGTGTAGACGCCCGTGCCTGGGTTTCGTGAAGCGCAGGTCGTTAGCCCAAGGTCCAAAAAATCTGAGTACTGACCGCCAGCAGCACGAGACTTACGGAACATCATCTCGTTGAGGATGGCCATTGCATCGTCTCGAGGGTCGCTCCAGGCGGGCTACAGAGAGAACGTCAGCGAAAATCTCAGGTATCTGGGTTCTGTTCATCAGTATCCTTACCGCACATGCATTCTGATAGTCCCAGTCCACGTAGTTCGTAAGATGGCCAAAAGCGAGCGGAGATGACTGCTTCCACGCGAGAACTGGGGTATCGCCCTCGACCGGTGATGGCACCAGTGCGCCCCAGGTGGCGAAGCTCCATTGAGCTATGTGCGCCATACCGCTGAGGGTGGTTCGGACGTAACTCGGTACCGGAGGGTAGTGGAGGTCGTACTCTGCAATCGTCCGGTCGGTGATTGCAGCATTCTCCGCTAATGCAATAATCTTGGGATTACTGGGTGGTTCCGCGAACGTGACAGTCCCGTCAGTCACGGTAATTGGATACTCGGCGACGGCAGAGCGGAGGTAACAGCTCGTCGTGTTGAGGTTTCCCGCGCATGTTTCGGCCACCGCGTTGTCTGAGATTCGAGTCCCGAGTATAAGATTCTCGCTGACATCGTTGGCGATCGTGTTGTTGACCGATATCGGCACGACAAAGAAGACTGTTCGGTTCGTTGGCACTGCTTGGATGTCATCGTAAGCGGCCTGCTCTTGCTTTGGCAGAGGCTCCGCGTAATTGATGTAGCTCAACGTCGTGTAACACTCCGTCACTGCCAGCGCGGGTGCGCGAACTGTGCCAGTACAGGTCCCGGAGCATCCTGTCACGCCAATTATTGGGCTTTGATCTATATACTCTCTGACAATAGGCAAGAAGTCCTTGGTAAAATCCGTGGACAAGAGCGGGTACAGTGAGTACTCTGACCACCCAGTGAAGTATGCAGGGACCGTTGGCGTGATCGACACATTCAGGGGAATAGGTTGCTGTGGAGTGCTGGAGGTAACGGAACTAGCACGCTGGAGCAGTGGACCATCCATAGCCACGAGTGTTCCACACAGACATGCCAAAGCCAGTGCATTGAACCGGCGCCCAGAGACCATGGCTCTGAATAGGAACTGACCAACGCCCCAGTCCTCGTGCATGTCCTTCAGCGTGGTACCGGCCAAGGCTTTCAGCCACCATGTCACCACCGTCCCTTGGACGACTGCGAAGCTCAGGGCTTTGTTGCTGAGGGCAGTGAGGATGGCCAGATAGACTGTTGGCTGGTACTTCCAGTCTGCCACTGCATCGCCATCAGAGGCTTTGAGAATCGCAAATGAGGCAACAGTCGACAGGACCGCGAACAGAAGAGCTCCGAGGCCGACAAGCGGGGCGATGCGAAGGAATGAAGGTCTCCAGTTGATTCTGTGCTGTTCGAGAGGGTGTGTCGTGACATATGGTCCTTTTTCAGTGTCTGTCGACAGCGTTGCAGTGGCCTGACATGGCGATTCTGCCGATGGGCACAACGTCGCAGGCGAGGATGCCTCTGAGCTGGCTGTCACTAGGGTCGCCAGGCTGTCTTTGTCGATGCTTGCATGGTTGTCGGCTTGCACAGTGTTGGTGCGTGAACTTTTGTGGTCGATCTCTGGTCGATCGTTGTCGGGCCCTTTCGCTGTTCCATCAACAGTAGCAAGGCCTGGCAGTCGTTCATTCGGTAAAGACATCTTGTAGTGTGCTCAAACAAGTAGGAGTCAACCAGATGATCTTGATAATTCTTGAGTCCTACCTTTTCTGGGGAACAGAGCTGGAGGAGCCCACCACCACCCATAAATATTCCATTGCCATGGCATCACCCTCGCGTATGCGCTGAATGAATTATCTGTACGCGTACAAAACCATTTAGACGAACGCCACGAGGTTTGTCAGACCACGAGGGTACACAATCTCTTGTTGGCTGGCGCAAGAGAACATGCTGAAGCGATGGAGGAGTGGCGAATCTGAAGCCGTCAATGGGGAAGCGTAGTAAGCAGTGTACCGTCAGCTTTTACTCAGCTCCCACGTAGATTTCTTACACATCAGACCTAAAGTCTTGAAGGCGTTGTGGAAATGCGGTGTCGACGAGGCTAGAGTCGTTGATCGGACCGTCGATCGCAGCGTGCACTGAAGATCGAGTCTTTGCGAGTACCTCATGCTGTTGAAGTGGTAGTCATTCAGCGCGTTCAGTCCTGGGCGTCGATGCTAGCCGACAAGCTGCGAGACGTTGCTGGACTGCCCTCCAATGGAATTGACACTCATACCATTAGTTCACGGCTTGGACGAGAGGCGCCCGTGCGTCACATGTCCAAAGGGCAGCCGTGCGGTCCACGCAGCTGACTACTGCGGATGGGGGTTGACGGTGCAATAAACGCGCTGTGGAAGGTGCATTGTCGTCCATGACAGTGTCTAGATACAGATGATGAAAGACATGAGGTTAGAAACATGAAGTCCCGTTGCGCTGGCCCAAAGAACGCACGGACCGCCGCTTGAACCACCTCAAGTGCTCAGACATGTGATAGATCTGTACACTCTTCATCATCTCCATAGGACCCGACCACGGTCTTTGTCGATTGACGAGGACGCAGTGAGAAAGCTGAGATGCTCAGCAGAGAAGGCGAAGCTGGAGCTCACCCGAGCTAGGTAGGTGAGAAGCGCGCATATCGTTCCATCTGGTCTTCTTGTACCACATGTCCAACAACATCTCACGCCCCACGAATACCGCAATGGCCTCCCACATCGAGCCCCCCAGCAACCTCGCCCAAGTACCCACCGACCCCAAAGACCGCCCGCGATACACTCCCGAAGAGCTACAGACATACTTCACCCGCATATCTCTCCCCTCACCCTACACCACCTCCCCAGTCCTCACAGACCCCTCCCTTGCCCAAACAAAAGAACATGGCCTCCCGCTAATCCACGCCATGATGCTGCACCATCTCTCCACCGTCCCTTTCGAGAACCTCGAACTCCACTACTCCGCCCACAAAACCATCAGCCTCAACATGGACGACCTGTTCGAGAAGTTCGCTCGCAACGGGCTGAAGTACGGCCGCGGAGGGCGGTGCATGGAGAACAACTCCTTCTTCGGCACGGTCCTGCGCTCTCTGGGCTACGAAGTCCGGAACTGTGCGGGTAGGGTCTCGAGAGCCATGAGTCCGTTGAAGCATATCCGGGAAGAACAGGGACATACTTATGATGGGTGGAATCACATGTTGAACCTCGTTCGTCTAGATGAGGACTGGTGGGTCGTGGACGTGGGAATGGGGAGTATGGGGCCACAAGTCCCTTATCCGCTGCAAGATGGGTACGAGCAGGTCGCTGTGGCGCCGAGGAGGATACGGTTGCAGTTACGGCCGATTGCGGAGAGCTATGCGAATGCTGGGAACGGTGTGGAGCCGCCGAAGTTGTGGTGTTATGATGTCTGTTTGAAACCTGGGGCGGCAGGAGGCGATGTATGGACGCCGCATTATTGTTTCACGGAGATGGAGTTTCTGCCGCAGGACTATGAGATGATGAGTTGGTTCACTTCGACGAACAAGAAGTGCTTTTTCGTGTATTCGGTGGTTTGTATGAAGATGTTGCTTGATGAGGCAAAGGAGAAGATTGTGGGGAATATCACGCTGTTTAATGATAAAGTTACGAGGAATGTAGGAGCGGAGCGAGAAGTGCTGAGAGAGCTGAAGACTGAACAGGAACGCATCGATGCATTGCGAGAGTACTTCAACGTCGAGCTGACGGAGGAGGAGAAGGAGGGTATTTCGCCAGATTTCAGACTACAGTCTTGATCGATCCCTTCCCTTCCATCACAGAATACTTTTAAGCCTCAACAGCGACCTCACTCCCCCCAACGACATCCATTGCCGTCTCAGGCTCATCCTGATACTCCACCCACGTCCCCATCTTCTTCCTCACATACTCCCCATACAACACCCCCTCGCCCCCATCAACGCTCTTCACCAAGCACCCTTCACCCGGCTCAAAGAAGAATGGCACACTAAACCTTCCCATCCCGTCCGCACGACTTGCTCCACTATCGTTCGTCCGAACCCGGTGCATCGTCGCAACGAACCGCCCGCCGCTGACATTCGCCAGCAAGTCGCCGATATTGACCACAATTGAGTTGGGAACGTACGGTGCTGGCACCCAGTCGCCGCTGGCATTCTGCACTTCGAGCCCGCCTGTCGGGTCTTGGTGCAAGAGGGTGAGGATGCCGCTGTCGGTGTGCGGTGTGCAGCAGAGCTTCACGGCGTCTTTGCCGGCCTCCTGGTGTGAAGGCTGGGGAGGGTAGTGCAGTAATCGAAGCGTGGACAATGAGTCGTGCAGGTAGGATGAGAAGAACTCTGGCGCTCTGTCTAGCGATACCGCCAGCAGGGAGAGCAGAGTCGATGACAAGGATTGGAGTTCTTCGTGCAACTTCTCGAGCCTGGCTTTGCCATCTGGGAACGATTCTTCCTCAGGCCAGACGTTCGGTTCCGTCAAGTCGAACTTCTGCGAAGCTCCAAGCGCCGATCTTCTTGGTTCCTTGGGAGGTCCGACTTCGAAACCTTCCTTGAGATTATCCTGCTGGCCTGGTTGAGGAGGGAAGTACCCGCGGTAAGTATTCTGGTTCCGCTTGACGAAGGTCTTCTTCGAAAGCTGCGACTTCTCTGCTTCGGATAGGCGGAAGAAGTCGCTAGCTAGCCTGAAGACGTCGTCGTGGGTGAATGACAAGGGTGCGTTGGTGAGGTAGGCGAAGCCGGTCGTTGCGAAGACATCGTAGAGTTGGGTGCTCAGTTGCTGTAGTTCCTGTGGTGAGGGATGAGGAGATGATAGAATAGAGAGATCGACGAGAGGGAGGGAGGAGAATGAGGTAGTCATTTTGGCGTGTATAACAAAAAGATTGAAGACGGTATATGGGAGAAGAGCAATATCCTTACCTTATGTACACTTCTTCCTCACTCCTCCGAGCCATTAGTCAAACACACTATCACACTACAGGAGCCAAGAGCCTGTTCCTTCGCAACGATTCAACCCACAGGCTCCTCACGCAAACAATGACAGCATTGAACGCTCGGAGTGCTCCTGGATCGCAGCCGAAGGCATCACAGCTACGGCAAATGTTGACGCTGTTCAACATGTACGTAGCCGACTCGGGCAACTGAGCACACGAGCAATTTCTGCAGTGGGAGGAGAGTTCCGGCTCCGCTGGGTGGGAGGATCTGCGGTGCAGTAGCGTGCGGTGATGGCCGCGGGATCATCTGTTGCTTTCCAGGTTGTCTTCATCTTGACTACATACATGTATTCACCCTTGCTACCATCGTTGACCGAGCTTTATCATCGCACGATGGCTCCGCCCGGTTTTATGGATACCACTGGTGGCGTTGATCTGTCGCAAGTGCTCTATCGACTCCCCCAATCTTCGTCGAGCGCGAGCACAAGTAGAGGCACTGCTTGATGCGGTACTGGTGGGAGAATCGTCTGGCTGATGTACCATACAAGGAGGATACCGGGACGATGATGCAGAACCGGTTAACTCTGTTGGTTGCATCCCAAGCACGTTCTACCTCCGGCTGACCGACTATGCCCAGTGCACGTAAATCGCCTCCAAGGCCACGAACTACACCGCAAAGAACGGCCTGTCAATTTCGTGACCGCGAGGACACTAGACAAGCGCATTTGTTGTTTCGTCTTACAGGTCATCGGGGGCTCCGTGACCGCACTCAGCACGAGGACGTTGAAAGGAGAACGCTCTGCGGCCCGTGAGCTGATCGATCCATTGCGTAGGAGCACCACTGCAGCAAAACGCATCAAAGTCAAAGCTACATGTCGAATTGCTGCAGTGTTTGTGAGGAGACCTTGCTCCCGCCGAGCCCGGCACGATGGTTCGCGATAGCAAGTCCACTGGCCAGTTCAAGAAGAATATCCAGGTACAACTACTGGAGGCACGCTGGCTTCGAGATATCTTCTCATGAAGCCCTGGTATCCTGTCAAAGCGTCCCTCGTTGCACTTGGAAACCGAACACGTTTGTTGAGACAGAATGCACAACCTATAGGCCGTGAAAGATCTATCACAAATCGGTGCATGCACGGCAGCTGCATGCTTCCCGTCTGGGAACAGTTGCCACTGCAGCTTCTCCTGTTTGTGAAACCTGCTCTCTTTCGCCTTTTCACCCTCAAGCCCCCTCTCTCATCACATTCCCATCTTCTCACCAACACTTTCCGAAGTCTCTACACTCTGTCCAGCTCAAGACTTTAAAGCATGGCGCCGTCCAAGATTCCTGTGGCGAAAAAGTACAAAAAATCAAAGCAAGATAAAGGCAACATGCTGCAGCAACAGCATTTATCCAGGCTGCCGCTTCACCAGCAAGAGGACAGCAGGCTCATGCAGCTTGCTCAAGAACTTCGAAACGAGATATATGAACACTTGTTCTGCGCTACTCGCTTCGCCTCCGGCATGTTTGCTTTTACCCGGAACGGCAGCTATCCGATTGTCTCGGCTACTGATCGTAACGGCTTGAGCATCTTGCGCTGCTGTCGCCGTGTGCACAACGAGATTGGCAGTACGTGGCTCGGCCACGTGCTCTTCCTTTTCACGGACCCAAGGGCAATGCTCGACAAGCTTTGCAACATCCCCAGTCCTGTCCTCGGCCAAATTCGCAATGTCCGTGTCACTGCCGACAAATTGATGCTCCCTGACCAGTTCGGCAAGTGCTATGGCACTGCACGTATATTGAAGCTCCTTCCTGGTCTCAACCTCGATGTCCTCACGGTATTGGATGAAGGAGGCATGGCCACTAGCTACGAAACGCTCAACATGCTGATACGCCATGGCATTGGCTGGAAGGAGCTTCGCTTCATCTCACGCGACTCCCGGTTTCTCGGCTACGGGCACGGTCTACGGCGCCGGTTTATTGATAATCCACAGGACGACCTTTATCTACATCAGCCACAGCCCTCAGACTGGCAGCAAGCATTAGAGCTGCGGGACGGAATAGATTCATCTCCGTCGGTGATCATCTACCGCACCAACAACGCCAGTAAGAAGAAGTCAAACGCAGTCCTCCATCCTGGCAAGCGCGATATCCTCCGCCAGTCCTTCGCAGCTGGGCAAGATGCCTAGACGTTCGGCCTGGTCGAAGACGCAGCTCTAATGGGAGATTCAACTCCGATGGGAGACGCAGTCCTGAGCATTCTGATGGAATGGCCGCCTCGGATGCGTAGAGTCAAGCGCAAGAAGGAAGTCATGGTCGTCGTCAAGCGCGGCGTAGGCGTCGATTACGCTGAACTGCAAGCTTCGCCGTATCTGCCGGGCGGCGACATCCGCCAACACTTTCCAGGGAAGCCGTGGAAGGAGCTCCAGGCGTGGCAAGAGGAGTTTCACGAATCCGACGAGGACGACGGCAATGCCGAGGAGTGGTGGGGTCTGGAGTCTTACACTCACGTGGACGACTACATCTGGCCTACCCTTCATGAATCATGCGAAGATCAGGAAATGTCCGAGGATGAGGAGGAGGAAGTCGGCATTTGGATGGATACTTACACCGACGAGAGCGACGACGATCGGTCAGATTGGTCAGCTCTTCACTTCTGAAAGACAAGACTCTGCGATTCAATTATCAGTATCATGGAGGGCGGAAACAGAGCGCGCGCAGCATTGCAACAAGTCTTGTCGGACCAGCGGGCTCCAGACGTGATGCTTTCGGGCCATTGAAGCATGGGGAGTATGTTTGGGCAAGGCGGGAAGCATCAATGGCAAGGACGACCAGAGCGCACGGCGAGAGTTACGACAGTATAAGATCACATCAGCATGTAACAGCAGCAGTAGCATGATGAAATAATGTGACGCATTGGCAAGCGTATCCGCAACAGAGCGCAGGAAGAACCAACCGAACAGAAACGCCATCCCATTGCCCAATGCTGGTATAACGCTACCCTATTATCCTACAAGCAATCCAACCTCCCATAAACTCCACATTCCCTTCCACATATCTTACAACAGTAACAGCATCCTTGACCCTAGAACTCCACGGCCAACCTGCCTTCCTCGACCACTTCTAGCTAACCCTCCGCGGCCGAATCTCAACCAACTGGTCCTCCTCCTCACTACTCCCCTCCCCCTCCGGATCCGCAAACGGCCCCTCCCCCCCTTTGACACCCAACCCCTGAAACCTCCCCGCCAGCTCCTCCTCATCATCGTCATCCCCAAGACTCATCCTCACCTCCGCCTCCCGCGTACTCGGCCGTTGCCTCAACCGCTCCTCCCTTTCCCTTCGGCGCCGATCCGCGCTGCCGGCGGGGGACATGCCCTCCGCTGCTGCGTCTGAGGATTCAAAGTCCCCTCCCTCCCGCGAGAGGGTGTGGTCGCGGCCAGCGTCGTCTTCATCGTAGCCCCCGCCATCGCCGTCGGAGTCGGAGCTCGAGTCGCTGCTGCCGAAGAGGCCGGAGAAGCGGGATGCGGTGGCGCCGAGGCCGCTTACAGTCCGCAAACCGGTGATGTTGAGGCCTTGTTTCGGCGAGCTAGGCGAGTTATGGCCCGCCCCGGTCTCGTGAATAGCGTGCTCGGTAGCGACGCCCAATTCGACGTCCTCAGGTTCTTGCGGCAATTGCTCCGCTACTTCAAGCGCTACGCTGTCCGCTGCGTCGGGGTCGGCGATGTTCTCCGCAGCCACGGCTTCCTTTTTAGCGGCGAGACGGGCGGCGAGTTGGCGGCGGGCGCGGGAGGGCGGGATGTTGAGGGGTGGAGGGATGGAAGGGCCGTCGCGGTTGGAGTCGGGTGAGGCCTGTGAAAACGAGGATTAGTTAGTATTGGTGTTCTGTGGATCTTCTGAAGCGTACCTTGCGAGAAAGAGGAAGCTATGGATGGGATGAGTTGGAATGGTGGAAGAGGAGAAGGGCCAATTGCAAGGGCGAAGCGAGCGGGTGGGTGGGTAGGTGGCGATGCCGCTGTTTCAACAATTCTTCCATTGCTCTTTACGATCGTCTCGCTACCTCTCCATCCGCCGTCAATGACCGTCCATCATCTTCACCTCTTCCCACCTCCCTTCAACGATCGTTCGTGTCTCCAGCCGCATCCGCCCCACACACCCAACCGCTCCCCGCCACGCCATCTCGCAACGCCCATCACGTAAAGGTGCAGGGGGTGCATTGTGAAACAGCCTTCACAGCTCAACGATACTCCATATCAACATCCTCAAAAGAAAGTTCACCAACCTGTTCGTCGTCCTCCAACTGCTGCGCCGCCGCCCCACTCTCCCGCTCCCTCTCCCTCCGCTCCCGCTGCTGCTCTTCCTCCTCCGCCATCTCTTCATCCTCGTCCGGGTCCGCTGAGAAGCCCGAGAGCATCGTCCCGCTGTTGATCTCGAAGCTCTGGCCCACCGTGCCCTCGGCCATCGCCATGCTGTCTTGCGGCGTGATCCCGGCACTGGCGAGCGTGTTAGCAGTATTGTTCGAGAAGCTGCCTCCTCCCAATCCGCTGCCGCCCATGCCAGGACGAGCGTTCATGGCATCTTGTGGGCGGACGCCGCCGAGAACTGCGTTGTCTTTGTCACGAGTCTCGGCGAGGGTGCCTTCGACGTATTCGATCCATTCTTCGCGGTGTACGCGATCGAGGACGGCTTGGTCAAGCGCTTCGGGTGGGTGGCGGTTGCCGAACTTGCAGACTTCTTCTGCGATGAGGGTGAGGTGGCCCATGTAGCCCAGACGCATGCCCTTGTACTGCTGGGAGGCGTCGGAGACTTTCTGGCCGTCCAGGATGCGATCGGTGACTTCCTTTGTGGACGCGAGGCCTAGGTCTTCGACAGACTGACCTTCCTTTGCTTCGACCGGGGTGAAGAGGTCGAAAGCAAGGGCGCGGTTGTAGCCGCGATCGAGCGTGCCGTTGAATACTTGCTGAACGACATCGTAGACGACGTTATGGAGGAAGTTGTTCCACGGGAAGCGGAAGAAAAAGTCCTGGATGATGAGAAGATAAAGTTAGTCTCCAGCTCAGAATGTCCTCCTAATACGAAGTAAAGAAAGCCTCCTTACCAATATCGTAGGAACAACCTGGTGCTCCACAAACTGTATCTTCAGCAAATCTCCAACAACCGGCCTACCATCCGCCTCCGTCTCATACGGCTGCCGTCCTCCATTGGAGTTCGTCGGCTGATCACCCTGAATCGTAGCAATGCTCTGGTCGATGTCTTCCGCGGCAGCCTCTTCAGGCGTCGGCTCGATCCGGATTGGATCAGACGACTCTTTCTTCGCAAACAACGGCAGAGGTTTGTCCACTTGTTCTGCGTTTGCCAGCGCCCGGTCTAGCTCAGACTGCTGATCATCTTCGTCAGAGTGCTGCGGCTCCTCGCCGAACTCAGTCATGACGGTATCGTCGTCCACGTCCAGCTTGTCAATCCTATCGGTCATGGTGGCGGTGGTGGGTGACTCCACGGAATGCGTAGGTGGCGGGTCGAAATGCATGTTCGCTTTTGACTTCGTTGGCGACAGAGGTCTTGGTACATCGCTGTTGGCTGGGAACTGGTTTTGCAATGGTGGCGACTCGGTCTTCTCGGCCCTAGACAGTGTTGACAGCGAAGTGTACTCCGGCTTATCGTTAAGATCGTCGAACGTCACTTCATCTGGCAAATCATCGTTCGGCGCATTGACCTTCTCAAATCCATCTTCATCGGCATTGGAGGCATCACCAATTCGGAGCTCCTCCGGCTTCTCGTCCATCTCATCATCACTAGGACGCTGAGCATGATGGAAGCCATGCGAATCAACCGAGCTGCCGAACTCCTCATGGCTGTTCTCCTGACTCGGACTTGTCGCGGGCTTGGGCGTAGCATACCTGCCCTGCGCCCTCAACCTCTCACGCTCCGCATTTTCCTGCCTCACCCGATCTTCAGCACCTCGCTCGTTCAGCAAGCCCATGTTGCTGCAATGCAACAGCTCCGCAAACAGCTCGCACGTCTTGAAGCGATCGAAGCCAAGCGGCTCTATCCTCCTTCCAAACGCAGACGGGATCTCCGGCTTCTTCGCAGATGGGGACACGATAAGCTTCTTGAAGTCTGCCACATGCATTGCAAACTCTCGAAGAAGGACGCCAAGATAGATCGGGTCGGAGGTCTTTGGCTCGGGGCCGACTTGGTTGTCGAGGTCGTAGTCGGAGTTGTTCTTCCTAATGACTTCGATGATAATACCAACTCCTACGGTAAGAGGGTTGCCTCCTCGAAGCATGTCGTTGATGAGCGTTCGGATGCATTCTTCAGAGACCAGTTGCCTTGTCAGTTCATTAGGACCAATGACCGACTGATCCTGGGTGGTGGCGTTTGCTGAGATTGTGATTATCGCTTTAAGAAAATCGCCAGCTGAGGTTTGCGTTGCTGAGCTCTGTTCGGGTGAGAGGTAGCCGAGTAGTAATGGAATGAGGTTCTGCGCTTGCAGCCAGTCCACAATGCCTGCGCCGCCTTCGTGCTTCTCCAAAGAGATGATCTTCAGAAGCAGATCCATCACCATCGGGCAGTCGACATGCTGAAGCATCGCGGGTACAATGCCATCCAGTGACTTGAAGAAGTTGAGCATCTCCTCCGTCTTCTTGTCTAGTAGTGCCTCGTTCACTTTTGTGAAGTAGCCAGCTTGCAGCGGATCCAGTGGTGCAGGTCGATGCATGTACTGCCAGAACTCTCGCAGGTGGTCCTGCTGGTCGAGAATGGCTTCCGTGAGAGACCAGACCTCCGAAGACAGCACTTCGCAAGCCACGTACGCATACTTCTTGCGCTGCGCCTCCTGCTTCTCCGCTTCCGTCTCTCCGTCGAATTCTTTCGTGCTCACAGACTTCGACCGCGACCGGCCCTTGCCTTTCCCAAAGAAGGAGATGCCGGTAGACTCCTCCTTCTCCTTAGACTTGGCTTCATCTTTCTGCTTGTCCTTTTCAGCATCAGATTCGAGCGACTCGTCCGCCGCAACATATTTCAACAGCTTCTTCAGCACCGGCTCATCGCGAAGGAACTCGATGAGCTTGCTGTTCTGCTGCTTCAGCTCCTGAATGAGGTCGCTCTCGTCCAGCAGCTCTTCGACAGTGACGTCGGGTTTGTCGAGGATGGTATCGAGGGTGGAGATGTTGGCGTAGCCGCCAAATCGCCAGAACATGATGACGATTTATGAGATGGCCGACGCTCGGGGCGCGGCGGGATTAAGGGGTGGTTATGCCGGCGGATGAGTATGCTTCGTGGGTATCATGCGTAGGTCGTGGAATGTCGGCCGTCGAACGTCGTGAAATGCCGGATGCGTGGTATGCAGGTCGTGGGGGAAGTAGCGACAGTCAATGGCAGCTGCGCTCGAGGTCAGTGCCCTGTCTGTGCGGTTGTCGCGTGCTACCAAGCACCACGATGCGCACGCTACGGAAGCAAGTGAAGAAGGACGACGTACATGTCCAGCAAAGCCATCCAAATGCTCGTGTATACTACAGCGGATGAATGAATCGGGAAGGTCGGGTGGGAGGTACGTCGTTACTTCGAGTCGTCTGCCGAGTCTGGGGGATGAGCGACGTGGTGGCCCAAGACAGGCGGAAGTCAGTGTGATGGTGCGCGCGTGGTCGGAGAGTGCGATGTGGTCATCGGCCTCCCTGTCGCAGCGAGCAGATGGTGTCGGACGAGGTCGTGTTCATGTGTTTCGCGCTTCAAGGCACTTGAGAGGTGTTTTGCTGCCCACGTGAGGTTGCTTTCGATTAGCCTTTGGCGGTCTGACCCGACGCAGCTCACAACCTTAAAAAGCAGGAAGCTCGGGGGTCAACGTGGGGAGGCACTCGAGTCAGGCCAAAACACTTTCGAGATTGCTTTCATTTCTAATGCTGTCGAGGGTATGGAGGTGCAGTAGTATAGGACTTTTAAGGTACTGTAGTGGGCTTTCATTGAAGTAGGCCCTGCTGTAGGACTGCAGTGGAACGCATATGCTCGAACTTCATTATCATGCTTTCATAACCCAGCTATCCTACAACCACACTCCCTCCTTCCTCCCCCGTCACCGCTGCCCTTCCTGCGCCCTCCTCTCAACTTCTTCCGTCAAAGTGGCCATCTGCGCCTCCTCATACCCGGGCGGCGCCTCATCCGGCACATTCTCCCTCGACCTCTCCCCCACCCCACCCCCCTCCCTCCCTCCATCCTGCACAGTCGGCGGTATCAGCGGCCCATCTCCCTGCTCCTGATAAACCGGCAGATCCTCCAAATTCACATTCTCCACAACCACTCTGTTCTGCGCCGCACCGGCCCCATCCCCGTCAATCCTCTGCACCTCCATCGCCTGCTGTAATCGCTCCCGCACGCGCTCGTAGTGGGTGTGGAAGTCGAAGGCGCCGCCTTCTTTAAACGTGAATTTGATCTCGACCGCGCCGCCAGGGGGGATGGGGATGCCGCCGCCGGAGGTAGGTTGGAGGAGTGCGGTCCACACGTTTGGTCCGAACCAAGGTGCTGCGACGTGTGAGTCGTGGAGGTTGAGGATGGGTGCTGCGAAGCTCTGGATTTGGGGTGTGGATTTGTCGGGGAGGAAGATGACGCGGCGGTTCGTGAGGTAGAGTAGTCCGCTGGGGACAGAGAGGTTGAAGGGTTGCTGTTGCTTGCCCGGGAAGTGTGCGGGTGTGGAGAGGTTGAGGGCGATTCGAGGGGAGGATGTGAAGAGGGTTTGTTCGCTTGGTAGAGGTGTGTACGGTGGTGTGGAGGCAGGCGCGAGCATTACCCAGCTGGAGAGATGTGAGCGGAGGCGCTTGGTTTTGGTCATGGTGGTAGAGCAGGCCATGAGAGCGGTCGAGGAGGAATGGGGAGAGACTCACTTGATCGACATCCTGAAGACTTCTTATGAGCCCGTCCAGGCCACGCACGACTCCTCTCTGTGCTACCCAGTTGGTGTAGAGTGGGTATCGAAGCTTTGGTCCTCGAGAGGTTTAGGTTGTGGGTCAGTAGTCCCGACCGCGCGAACTGCGCTAGATGTGTCGATTTGGCGAATCAAGGGCAGGTAGATGGATGGTTTGCAGGAAGATGGCGTTCGTGGTTGTCGTTGGTTTGCTTGGAAGACGTGGCGTTATGCTCCAGGTTCCGCTGGTCGTGGGGTAATTCAAGCCGCGGTATGCGCGTGGGGTTTCACAGGGACGATATTTACTGCAGTGGACTCAATATCATTTTCGAAAGTCCACAGTCTCTCATTCCATGTGAACGGGTTCGATCACTACGTTGAATGACCTTGGTCTCGAGGAGAGTCGGCATGATGCGGACGAGGGAGCCATTGGCACTTCAACATAGTAAGTTGGAGGAATTTTTCGATACAATGCTCATATTTCTTGTGCCTCCTCCTCACCCTTCCCTTCTTCCTCAGCCCGCCAAAGCATCCAACAAATAACAATACCCAAATGCACACCCGCCGCAATCCACAACGCCCCGGAAAACCCAATCGAATGCGCCGCCGCAGCCCCTCCCACCACCGCCCCAAGAAAATAGAACACCGCTCCTCCAGCTCTCCGATTTCTGTTCACGTTACCAGTCAAGCCTGCAGTGAACAGCCCAGGATCCGACGCCAGATCCGTGTACAGCGTCGTAAGCACCACGCAAGGCATGGCGTTGTAGTCCAGCATCCTGCTCGCAACCACCTTCCCAGCAGCTTGAAAGCTAAGCAATCCGATGGGAATGAGATCTGCCCAGCGGAAACCTGGATCTGCGGGTATCGCCATCAAGGCGCCAGGGTCGTTGCTACCAGGCGAGCCGGAACTGCTGCCGCGCGAGACGAGGACGGCGGAGATGACGACGAGAATCCCTTGGAAGAGGAAGGAGACGGCGAAGACCCAGCGTTTGCGATCACCAAAAGCGCGGTGGAAGGTGGCGATGAGGCCGGATCCGAGGATGTAGCTGAGGATGGAGCAGACGGATTTGGTCCAGGCGAGTCGCGGGGCGCCTTTGGGGAGGTTGGAGGCGCCGAGGGCCGCGAAGACTGTGTTGCCGGTCTGCGAAGCATCAGTATATAGCCTTGAAGTGATTGTATGATGATGAGCGTACCTGCATACTCGCGAAATTCTCATAAGCGTTGTAAGCCCCAGCGTCAATCACGCCTGAGACGAAGAAGCACACCACCAGCACGAGATCCGCCCATCGTACCGCAACATCTGCCATCAGGTAGTCCTTCACCTTCTCGCTCGTCGATGCATCGTTGCCTTCATCGCTTCCGGTCAAGTACTGCGTGCCATACCCACTCGGCCTCGGGAACGAGCGCAAAAGCGGTCGGTTGTCAGAATTTTGCGCGCCATTGCTGTCGCTGAGATTGCGATTCAGATGGCCATTCGTTGTTCGAGACATCCTGGCCTTGTCGGAGAATTTCTGAAAAGTGTATGGAGCATGTTTGTTGGGTGACGATGTCTTTGCCTTGATTTTTTGGAAGAGGCTAGCGCAGGTACGGCGTAGCGATGATGGCGTGGCGAGGAAGTCAAAACCTGGCTTCAGGAGATTTCATGTTCAAGTCTCTTCTACTACCTTACGGTATTACACGTACAAGCATGGGCGAAGGTTTCCTTATTGCTTCTTGACTTCGAATGCTTGTGTCTAACTTTGAGCTTGATGAATGATACTGATTCAGTCGGGCTCTCACTATCGCACTATCGCCACCCACGCTTCCAAGCTGTGTTCCACGAGAAGTCGCAGGCCGATCTTGCGCACTCCTCTGTAAGAAGGATGCTTGCCAGCGAGTCTCACAATCGAAAAGGACTTCCTTCTCTTGGAGAACTATACGGCGAGCTACCGATCAGAAGAAGTCGCAGTCCGCTTCCGCCTTCTCCGTGACAAGGTCACCAACGATGACATCTGCGGTCGGGCGATGCCCTTCCATCTGTCCCGGAGAAAACTGGGGTTTGCATGCCCGCCTTCCACCTAGCTTCTCCAGGACGACATTCTTACCAAGGGCTGTTGCGCTGGCGGACCTAATCTTGCTTACTGTCAAAGACTGCCACTTCTTCTGGCACATAGCTTGACGGTCGCGATGCGTCTACCGTCTTCTCCGCGGATTATTCGCCAATCCGCCAGGGTCCGAGTCCACTCTGCCACCCATCCGGGCCCTGGAGAACTAGGGTTGATCCGAGCAGGTAGCCGGCCAGGCAATGACATTGAAAGCCTCAGACGGGGAATTCTGGCAAACAGTACAGTCGACGAAGTTGTCTTTGAGACGGGAATACATCTGCAGAAGCCACACGACCCTCTTCGGTAGACCGTTCCTGCCCGAGAGAAGAGGAAGGCAACGGTGGAGGAATCGACCGGGCGTTTTCGTCAGATGCAAAATCACGCCACGAGGTCAAGAAGATGGCAGGGTGGTTGGTATCTCGTTGGAGATGTGTTGCAGGAAGTACTCACATCAGAGGACCATCACCGTTGGTAAGACGATCTTTGCAAAAGCACAACGAGACCTTCTCCTAAACCTAGGCCGGCTTGAATTGACTATATCACTCACTTCAGCGGCTCGTCGTCCTTCGTGGAAAGACTTTTGCAAATGCATAACGAGGCCTTCTCTGAAGCCCAGGCCGGCTCGAGATGACCACATCATCCACTTCAGCCGCTTGCCATCCTTCGGGGGAAGATCTTTGCAAGCCTCGTTCTACCCCTGAAGATCTAGCGATGAAGGTTATGAAAGGTCTTCTCCGGCATCCAGTGGACCTAACATGATCACGTTACTGTCGCTGACGGGTTCTCGTTGTCTGTGAGAAGGTTCATACTGCTCATGCTACCCTACTGGACCAACCTTCCTAGGAGCAGCTTTGGGCTCGCCGCTCCGTTCTTCTGTACTCCGTGCACGCTCCTGTCGCTCCCTCATTGCCCCCGCCACCATCATTCCCGCCTCCGATCTCACTTTGCTGCTCACGTCGATTTTCCTATCGGCGGAACGGTTCCACCCCGTCGACTTCGACCTTGACCCACGCTACGAAGCAGAAGAATCGGAAGTCAGGATCTGGCTTCTCCGCGATACTTTCGCCTGTTATGAAGTGTTCATTGGATTGTATTGTCCCTCCTGTCTCGGAGAGTCGTGCTGTCCGCTCGTCATGCCCCGCCTCTTCTCCGACAAACACTCTCCTACCTTGGAGCCTTCTTGAGACCTTCGGGTTTACTTTGCTGATAGTCTGGATGTCGGACCGACTGATATAAAAGAAGGCACCACCCTGAGCATCGCCATAAACTTGCTCAGTTTTCCAGTCTGCCTGTGATTGCTTGCGTATAAATTCACAAGCGCTCGACCAGAAACGGATTTTCAACGAAGTCTTCTCCCAGATCTGGAACAACCTCAGATACACGCCTTATCTTACCCACGTCGGCGGGTTGGTGGTGGCCGCGAAGATGTCCCGCTGAAGCTAATTCCACACATGGAGATTTCGGAGGTCTTCTATATCAGACTGGCCTGCCATGGCCACCTCACTCACGTTCGTACCAGGTTGTGAGCGGGGAGCAACGCAAGTGGAGGTCCATACGGCCGCCCAATGGACAGCTCTGACGTACATGTAGGTTACCATTGGCCAAATCTTAATTTCATCAAATCCAGTCTCAAACGACAACCTTACTCAAGTTGGCAAGTTGTTGTTTCTCAGGCGAAGAGGCAAACTGTGGAAAAGTGGCCATTGCCGAAGTTTTCTCCAAGGCCGGAACTGGTCTTAGATGGCCACATTACTCATGCTGTCGCTTTGTCTCCGTTCGCGAGAAGAGGGGCAATGATGGTACGACCGGCCGGTTGATGATGTCTTCTTCGAAACCAAGCCAGCTTCATGAGATCACACCGCGCACTCTGGCGATCTATTACTGCCTCGGAGAACAGGCAACGGACGGCAAAAGCGACTGACTGAAGAAGTCTTCTCCCAGACCCGACCCGCTCCCAAACGACTACCTCGCTCATGGTGATGGCCCATCGCATCCGTGAGAAGAGCACCCATCGACACGATAGCTGGTTCACGCCTTACAAAGTCTTCTCCGAAGTCGAAGACTGCCTCAAATCGACGCCGTGCTCACGTCGGTACCTTGTCGTTGCTTTCGAGAAGAGGCGAGCGACGGTGAAAGCGGCCGCTGACCGGTTGACGAAGGCTCCTCCAGGTTCAAGCTGACCTCAAACGACCACCTTACACCATTTGGCTGGTTGTCACTACCTGTGAGAAGGTCCCGCGAACGCTTATGACAGCTTTGAGATTTCGAATATGATGTAGCGACGAAGTCTTCTCGGAGGCCCAGGTCGAGCTCGAACGAGTGTCTCACCCACTTCGGCTGACATTGTGGTTTGTGAGAAACAAAATGCATAGACAAATGCCACTGGATGAGAATGTATCCTCTCAGATGCAGGCCGACCTGAGATGACCGCATCAGTCTTGATAGCGGCTTGTCGTCTTTCGTGAGAAGAACATGACATGGCTCGTTCAGCCGATGAAATCTGGCGGTCATCACTGACGAGGAATACCATCGAGAGCCAGCATTGAGCCTTCGCAATCAAGCGATGTGGACGAGTTCTCTAAAAGAATTAGGATTCTCATGCTGCCGTGCAGCCGCAGCGAGATTTGCCCAGACCGGGCCGGACGAGAAGGCTTCCCGCCCGAACCTCAATTTCGACCTCATCTCCTTCTCCTTTGCCTACACCTACAGATACATCGCTACGGACTATCGGCTCAAGGACTTTGCGAAGACCGTCGAAAGCTTCTATCTCGACGGCGTCATCTGGTGTCTGTTTGGTCTGCTATTGTGATTTGTCGCTGGCAGCACACACGTCATGGAGCATTGCAAGTCAATATGCTTCGGCATACAGTACAATGCCGCTACTCGAGGTGAATATTTCATCTTCAATATCCTGGGCCTCGAGGTATGATCCATTGTTTCGTTCGTCTCGCAATATGCACGCTTCAAGGCTTTTGTGCCCTTTTGTCGATGGTGGTCCCATCCATGCTGCTTCAAGACAAAGGTTGTGCTGCTTCCGCATCCGGGACAGCCTTTGTCTCGAGTTACAAGGAAACGAGGTCATGCTCCAATGTATATTGCTGGTCTGGTCGCCTCGCGGTGTGTACGTTTGCATTTTGTACTGCGTTTCTCCTCGACATGGCTGCACCTCTATCATGGGATCCCACCTTGGTCGCTCCACAAATACCAGGTGTCGCCGGCCCTGTGGCGGTTCCAGCAGCGGCAGCTTTTCGTCCAACGGCTTACGTTGCCATACCCACCCCACCCGGCACGGGAACAAACCGGTGCCAGGATCGGACAGCCTGTGCAGGACCAGGCGGGCCAGCTGGTCCATGCTGCGATGCAGTTTCATTTCCCTTTCCTGGTGTTGCTCCTGCGAACCAGAGGCTAAATTGCCTCCAAGGAATGCCGATCCACGCCCCCGGCCGGCAGGTGTGCGCAATGTGTGACGATAACATCTCGCGGCAGCAGTGGTCCCAAGCTATGATAATGAATGTAACCACCGACCCGCAACCACTTATGCGTACTCTCGCAGGCAGAACTACCGGCGCTACTGCGATAACTCCGCAGCCCATCAATACACACGCTGGATTCTTGACACATCTTTGTCGAGGCTGTGAGGACAAAGAGAAGATCCTGCTGTGGAGGCGTGTGAATCGGCCTCTCGGCCTACCTCCACACCTGCAGATCACACCAGCCGCAGCAGCCCGAATGCAGGGCCACCCTGGAGTCGGGGGACTGGACCATACATGCGATTGTCTTTTCCAGCTCCTGCGCCTGCCTCCAGGGGGAACACTGTGCATCCAGCACCGCTTTCAAGGCGCGGCCCTCAGACACAATGCTCTATTGACCGTCCGCCAACAGAACGACAACTGGCTCCGGAGGATTGGCCGTGACCCCCTGAAACCGGCAGATGTCATTTTCGTAAGCCCTCAGCGGGTCACCAAGCGAGATAACGATCGGGTCTACCGTGCATGTCGCTGCGGTGCAGAGATCCACGCGGATGGACAGCCACCGAGAGTAGCGATGTGTCTGGGATGTGAGGGCATTGTAAGTGGCAACGTAACTCGCAAGGGCATTTCATCGCATGTTTCAAGCTAATATTTCCAGGTCCATCTTGTTGCGCGGCACCTCGCAATTGCCATTCCTCCGTTATGGCAACAGGGACCTTTCAACGATAACAGGCCCCGCAGGCACAACAATGATACGACATTACGTAGAATACCTCCATAGTCTTGCAGCCGGCGTGGTCGGGTATGTAGTACGATCGTCGTTGTGAAGCTTTTTTCTATAGACATTCAACAGGAAATTCTGCAGTTCTCGAGGAGAAGTGTGTTCTAGCATGTGACAGCTTACGTAAAAATTCACAGGCGCATGATCTAGCGGGATCGCGAGCCGAGCCTACACCGCCCTGCTAGCGCTGTTGCCTCATCTCAAAAGCTTCTTCTGCCCTCACATCTCTCTACAACACCTTCCACATCGCGGAAGTTGGCAACAACACCATCCTCTTCCGCCACTTCGCGAAACATTGCGGCGTTGGCAACCATGGCGTCCGCCCAGCCTAGGGCGGGTACACAGTTCCCCCTACTCGAACAGCCGCCTGAGATGCGACAGACAATCTACAAGTACTGTCTCTTGGGTGAGTTGCTGGTTTTCGAAAGCAGAGTCTTACCTTACGAACACATTGCTAATCATGTCTAGACATCGATACCATCTGCATCCTGCCTAACGCGAAAGGCAACGTCACCAGCCTGCACCCGCTGCATAGAGTGTGCCACCAAGTCCGCGAAGAATTCGGCGCCCTGCTAGCCGAGCAGTCTCCAGCACAGGTAACTACCTTCGTCGCGGATGTGCACGATATGAACTTCGATTCCGCCCGCCTATTCTTCACGCGACTCTCCAGCAACTCTCCAATGGCCAACATGCGCTTCGGCATCAACAAAGCCATCGGGGAGAAAGAACTACTCATCAGTCTTACCATTTCCAAAAAATGGTTCAAAAACCCGAAGAATCTCTCAAGCCTGAACTGGACCAGCTTTCTCAGCAAACAAGAGGCCCGTGGAGCTGTCATCACACCGCACGACATCAGCTACGAGATCTCTAGCCTCGGGAGGATGAACCAGAACGCAAGGGCAGCGCTCGGTGACTGCCTCGTGAGCAGGGGTACGAATTGGTGGGAGCCACTTGTGCACGGGTTGGTCGACTATTTCGACTACGGTACGGCGGATCCAGACGAGGTTGCGCGGGCAGAGCGTAGAATTCAAAAGCAAGCGAATCTGGATGGGCAGAAGGAGATCAATCGGTTGAAAGAGGCATACGGAGCTGGGTACGTGAACGCTGGGGCGAAGGAGCTGGCGATTGGGTGGGCGGGACTGATGCTGGTGCCGGATTTGCCGGATGAGGAGTTGCATGCATGGGTCGACGAGAACAATCTCGAGGTTTACGGATGGGGAAGGAACCGATAGGAAGGTTGACGTGAGCAGCAGAGTGAGACCGGAGGTGGAGGCGATGGTGGCGGAGACGTAAGGGAGAGACAGAAACGTTAACAGGATATAGCAGAACGGGACGGTGTACCCAAAGCTGCTCCTAGTCGAAGAAATGGCAGTCAGCTTCTGGCTTCTCCGTGACCGTATCCCAGCTATGGGGACCCTCGTTAGGCTGTGCTGTTCCTGCTGTCTCGGAGAGCTGAACTATCCCTACTATCTCGAGGGGCTACTGCTGGCTTCTCTGTGACCCCATCGCCCGCTATGAAGACTCCCGTTAGGCGATGCTGTTCCTGCTATCTCGGAGAGCTAGACTGTCTCTACCTCCTACTGTCTCGAGGGGCTACACTGTCCGCGTATGCTCCTTGCCTCCCGTCTTCTCCGCTAAGCAATCTCCTACCACGAGGCTTCTGAATATGCTTTCCCTGTAGTCCAGACTGCGGAGACTGCCACTTCTTCCACTACAATCACACGCCACTCTTTCTGAGAAGCGCTCATTTCCCACAGCACCGACGCATCCTCTCCAGCATCTAGAGCAGTGCTCAGCAGTATTTCTTCCGCTATAGCAGCATACCACACGCGACACTCTTCGAAAAGCGGTCATTCCTCTACGCCATCTACGCATCCTCTCCGACATCCAAAGCAATCTTCAGCAGGCGCTCGATCGCTATAGCAGCATACACACCGTCACGTATACGGAGAAGGCGCATATTCAGCTGAGGTTCAAATTCTGAGCGATGCTGTCAATGTGGTCAGTGCTCAGATGTGGTCGTCTCATCACACACAAAACAACTCATGTTTAACAGCGCCGACACGTCGCGATTGGTTCAACAATGTGGTACGCCAGCTCGTGTTGCAGAACACAAAAACTGTACTTGAAGGGTAGAACAAGTATATTGGATCGAGAGTACGGTACGCTAGCTCATGTTGCAGAACACAAAGATTGTGCATAGAGCTAAAACAGGTCTATTGACTCTTTATTAGTTCGAGAGTGTGGTACGCTAGCTCATGGTGCAGAACGCGCAAACTGTGCATGAACTGAAAGGTTGGAACTGCATGTGGTCTATTGCTGATGACGGAAAGCTTTTGACTTCCTCGGGCATTGGCTGCCTTAGGAGGTACGCTAGTTCGCCTAGAGTGCTAAGCCACATCAACGGCTTCAACCTCACCTGAAGTTCAACTTCAACTTCAGTCATTATACACACATCATGTCGTTGTCCATCCAGCGTATGCTGGCACTGCCATGCCATGTGCGCGCACAGGTCTTCAGGCGAGTGCTTGCTGCTCCAGCAGCATCACTACGTCCCTTCTCGACGTCCAGGCCTGTCAATCAAGAACCCACCAGCTCGGTCAACGAGACTGAAGTATCCCACTTCAACGCCCTCGCATCCTCATGGTGGGACCCTCACGGCTCCAGCAGACTCCTCCATCTCATGAACCCGCTCCGGCACGACTTCATAGCAAGATGTAGAGCCACAACTACAAAGGACGCGAAAGAGAAGCTCCACTACCTCGACATCGGCTGCGGCGGTGGCATTTTCGCTGAGTCCGCCGCCCGCCGCTCACACACCGCCTCCGTAGCCGCCATCGACCCTACACCCTCCGTCATCGCCGTAGCCCGCAAACACCAACGACTCGATCCACTCCTCCTCGAACCCGGCCGGCTCGAATACAAACAGATCCCGCTCGAACACCTACCCGTCCCCTCCTCACCCGAGCAAGGCTACGACATCATCACCCTCTTCGAAGTCCTCGAACACATCCGTCGCCCCTCCGCGCTCCTCGCCTCTGCCCTCCCATACCTCAAACCTGGCGGCTGGATCATTGGCTCCACGATCGCAAGGACGAACATCAGCTGGTTCACGACGAAGCTGATGGCGGAAGATGTGTTGGGGATTGTGCCGAGAGGGACGCACGAGTGGGGACAGTATATCATGCCGAACGAGCTGTTCCAGTGGGCGAAGATCCAGAAGGAGTTGGAGGTGGAGCAGGACGGGAGAGGGTGGATGGTGCAGGGGGTGATGTATGTGCCGGGACTGGGGTGGAAGGAGGTGGGAGGGAGCGAGGAGTGGGGAAATTACTTCTTTGGGGTGAGGAGGAAGATTGAGGGCGGTGGGTGAGGTGGCACAGGAGGTGCGAAAAGACGATGGTTTGCCCGCTCCAGGGCGAAGAGTGGATGAAGTTACGGGGTGAATGAACCATCAAGACTGTGGGTGTTGGCTTGGGTGAGCAGAGGTGGCAGCGAAAGAATCACGTGATGTACTTCCTTTCCTGGTCATGCCAAGAAAACCAAACGAACTTCACGCGCATTCACTCTCGATTCATCGCCACTAGCGTACCCGCCGAGCCGCTGACGGATATTGAGATTCTTCACATGCGATCACCGAGTTTCACCTCTTCCGCGCCACTACCCCATTGTTTACCATCGCTCCCTCGGACGACAGCAGTCGGTCTGGCGGCATGGCGACCACTAGGGTGACGCGCAGTGCCGCCAAGCGCAAAGCAGCAGACGCCATTGCCATTCCGCCAGCCAGCCAGCCGGTCAAGGCCACCAAACTGACGCACTATGCTGATGATACTCTTCAAGCGAACCACTCGTCCAGCGCAACCTCTGATGCAGGCGCATCCAAGTCCCCGTCCCCGTCTCGCGCAGGAACAAAGCGGAAGCGGCCGAAGCACTCTGTTAGTTCACCTTCAATGGTGTGAGCACTGACGACCCAAGCTGACCACACCCCCTAGACTGTGCGCCAGTCCAAGTCCAGATCTGACGAGGTGAAGTCCGATTCGATTGCTGCGCCAACTTCTGCCGCGAGAGACGGCGCGGATCAAATCGTGAGTTGGGACTTGAAGTTTGCGAGTTCGATAGGCGCTAATACCATCTGCCAGAGCAATCACTCCGCCACACCGCCATTCAACACCAAGAAGTAAGACCATCTCGGAGAAGAAGCCGCATCGACAGACCACCAAAGCATCTCTTCCGAAGCCGAAACGCCTGAGACTGAGGGAGAACACCCCAAGCGTCTCCTCGGCCTACCCGTGGAACTTCAAGACAAGATCTACGACCACTGCATTGCAGACACGGAAGACGTCAAACTCATGGTGGACAACAGGCCGCAATGTCCCGCGACGGGCTCGCATCCGCTCCGACGAGTCTGCAAGCAGATCACGGACCGCTTCGACAATCGTTTGGTCCTCGCGCACGGCACGATCACTGCGGAGATCCAGGACTTCGACTTCTCGGCTTTGAGATGCTACGTCCACCTCATCGTGCAGCAGAAGGATGGCAGGGCCAGCTTCAAGACGTTCACCGGATCGCGCAAATTGATCGTCGTTCTCTCAGTATCGCAGCAATGGAGCGACCACCGGGATCGTGCTGGCCTTGACAAGGAGTTGAAGTGGCTCGAGGACAAGACCCGGCATGATGAACACGACTTCAACATCTTCTACAAGATGGCCACTGTGGACGATGTTGAGAAGACAAAGAACTTCATCGGCTACAAAGAGACAGACATGGAAGACAAGACATCTGGCTGGGCACAGATCAAGTGGGCCTTCCATATAGCGAAAGAACCGTCGGCGGACTCATGTCCACGTCCACCGCCACCGGAGCATGTTACACCAGGTTCCGCGCGAGTGCCATCTTCAAGACACACCAACACAACCCTAACCAATGATGAGATAGATGTACATTCTCAAACGCTACCACCCTAACCATCGAGCTATCCCCCCTCAAATGCCACTCCTCTCCCCAAATCCCTCACCACTCCCCTACGTCAGACACATACACGAGCAAGACCTCCGCTACAAACGCATAGCAAGCCCATCCTTCCTCAGCAATTAAAAACAATGCCTCATAAAGGTAAGCTCACCAGTAGCGCCACCCGTGCTACGAGCCCGAAGATCCACCGCCGCGCATCCTCTTCCCACCATCCCCTCCGTCTCCGCCATCATGTGGCCTCTTTTGCCCTGCGTTCGCTGCTCCACCCCTAGGCAAGACACTACCACGTCCGGCGCCGCCGCGTGGCACGCCGGATCCTCGTGTGGTGGGGATACCTGATTGTGGGGCTCCGCGACCAGCGCCTGGCTGGGAGGTTGCTGCGCCTTGGATTTGCAGACCCGTTCCACCGCCGCCACGCGATGGGGCGCGAGGGATGCCGCCACTGCCGCCGCGAGCACCGCTGAGAGCACCGCGCAGGGCAGCTGGCCCGGTGCCGACGTTGGGTGTGAAAGACTGAGCGTTCGGATTCGAGCCAGGCTGAGCCGACATGCTCATCCTACGGGCTGGCTGGCTCAACGCACCACCTGCATGGCTAGGCTGACCGAAGGTGCTCGCTGTCGAAGGCTGGCCGAAAGATGAAGGTGTCGACGTCGTAGCAGGTCCAGTTCCGAATCTCTTCTGCCGTTCAATAATCTTCTGCTCCTCCGTCTGCTCCTGCGCTGGCGCGGTCGCAGCGGCTGGCGAAGCGACCTGGTTCTGCGGCGTGGGCGCCTGCGTGGTCGGCGAAGGTGGCACGACGGGCTTCTGTGCCGGTGATGCAGTCGTTGGAGCCGCCGCGGGCTTAGGTGCAGGCTTGGCTTTGTCCGCGACATCCCACACCTCTTTAACGCCCTTGTCTGGCGTCTCGGCCACAGCCTTCTTGACAGCCTGGATCTTCGCCTGAGCCATACCGAGCTGACTGATCTGCACTTTTGACTTCTTCACTTCCTGCTCGGCAGTGGTGAGCTTCTTCTTGAGCTCAGCGATTTCCTCCTCAGCATCCGCAATCTTTTTTTTCAGCTCATCAACTTCCTCGCCGCCAGTGTTAGTAGCAGTAGTAGCGCCTCGCTCCTCCTGAAGTTTCGCAATCTCCTCCTCCTTCTCCGTAACCGCAGCCTTGAGCCTCTCAGTCTCGCTCGCCACACGCTTGTTGATGTTGGAGTTGAAAATGCCCTTGACCCGCTGGTTCGTCTTCATGAGTTGCAAGACCTGCTCTTCCGTCGGCAACTCCTCCGCCGCGGCAGCGGTAGCGGTGTCTGGCTTAGCATCAGATCCCTCACCCTCCGCCTTCGCGAGAGCAGCACCACCCTCCTTCTTCAACCTCTCGACCTCAGCTTGATGGTCAGCCTCCAGCTTCTGAACCGCCGCTTCATGCTCATCACGCAGCTTCTGCAGCTCTTCCGAATGTGTCTGGACCATCTCCGCCCGCACTTCTTCGCGGATCTTCTCCTTGCCCTCCTTCAGCTGTTTCGAGAGGTTGGTCTTCATGCTTTCGACGCGGCGGTCGCGCTCCTCTTCGAGCTGCTTCTTCGCCAGCTCATGCTGCTGCTCTAGTTCTGTGCGCAGCTGCGCAACCTGCTCGGCGACTTGGTCGGCGACGCTCTTTTCGCCTTCGGCTGGCTGAGCATCTGTGGTAGTAGAAGGGGCGGTGTTGCTCGCGTTTGTCCGAAGAGCCTCGACTTCTTGTTGTGCCGTTGCGAGGTCCTGTCGAAGCTTATCAAGCGTCTCGGTGTCCTGGTTGATTTCGCCCTCTTCACCTTGGAGAGCATTGTCCAGCTGCTCTTGAAGCGTCGAGACCTGCGTCTCCAACTCAGTCACCTTAGTCTTGAGCGTCTGGACTTCGCTGTTGAGAGCGTCCGCGCGGTTGGTCTGCTCGGTCGCATTCGCCTCTGCCTGGGTAGCCCGTGCTTCTAGCGCCTGTTGATCGCCTTGGGCAGTCGGAACATCACCACCCTGTGAGCCAGCTGCCTTGCTCTCCGCCTCCTGCAACTTCGTCCTCGCCTCCTCCAACTCCTGCTTCACCCCCTCGATCTCCTCAGCTATCTTCGCCTTCTCACCATTCGCAGTCTCAGTAGCCGTCTCGGCATCCTTGATCCTGGCGTTCTGCTTCCGATTCTGCTCTTTGGCCTGAACTTTGAACTTCTCAAGCGTCTCCCGCAACGCCTTCGACTTCTCCTCCACAGCCTCCGAGACCTTCGCCTCCACCCCTTCAGCCTGCTCGCGAAGTGGCGCCTGCTCGGTCTCTAATCGCTCTTTCTCAGCTTCTAGAGTGGCGAGCTTTTGCTTCAGATCCTCCAGCTCGGCAGGGTCGACGCGGTCGTACTTGGAGATGATGTTCTGCGTCCGCTCGCGCCAGTGGTCGCGATCGTCTTGGAGAAGCTTGCGCTCGCCCTCCTTGCTCTCGAGTTCGCCTTCCAACTCGCCGACACGGCCTTTGAGTGGGTCGAGCTCGGCAACAAGACGCTCAACTTCCTTGCTCTTCTCGTCGAGCTTCTCGCGGGCCTGGCGAGCCTCGTTGCGGAGTGTGGTTGAGCTCTCGCGGAAGAGGTTGAGCTCGTTAATCGTCTGCATGAGTTTGGTCGTGCTGCCTTCGTTAGCAGTCTTCTCGGAAGACTGGCGGCGCTCTTCCGCGAGCTTCTGTCGTGCGTCTTCGAGCTGCGTGTTGGCGTAGTCGAGCTGTTGCTGTAGTCTCTTCGACTCCTGCATCGAGAGCTCATACTGCACGTCAACGATCTCCTTCTCGCGGCGCAAGTACTTGACGACTTCCTGCATGCTTCCGTCACCAGAAGGCGTAGCAGCACGCTCCTCGCCATCGCCACCTTGTGCTGCACGCCCAGATCGGAGTGCAGCAAGCTCCGACGAGAATGAGTCCATCTGCTGGTGCAGTAGACGATTCTGCTCATCGACATCCAGGCGCCTCCGCTTAGCCTCAGCAAGCTCACCTTCGAATTGCTCGCGCTGCTCAGCCCAGCTCTCCTCTCCACGCTCCAGACTGGCCTTCGCAGCCTCGGCTTCAGCCCTGATACCAGCGACTTCCGTGCGCAGAGCGTTGTGCTCGTCGCGCACGATCTTGAGGTTCTTCGCAGCCTCCGCATGTTTGACGAGTTCATCGTCGTAGGACTGCTGCGCTTGCTGTGCAATCTCCGCTTGCGCTTTAAGGTCCTCCTGGTAGAGCTTCTTCTCCTCCCCATGGCGCTCGGCATCGTTGGTGAGTCGAGAGATCTCAGCCTCGAAGTTCGACTTCTGCTCATTGAGCACGCGATCAGAATCCTCCGACTTGGACCTGAGTTCGGACAACTCGTTGTTCGTCGTGCTCAGCTCCGTCATCAGATCGTCAACGCGCTGCTGCAATTGCGTAGCACGCTCGTCCTTCTCGGCGATTTGGCGATCCATTTCCTCCTTGAACTGCTCGCTCGTCTCGTTGAAGCTTGCCAATTCCTCCTCTGTTGCCTGGGAAATTGTCTTGTACTGCTCGGCTTGTTGCTTCGCAGCTTCGAGCTCATTCTTGACCAGCTCAAGATCACGGCGCAGATCGGAGACCTCAAGGGCAAGGCGCTGCTCAGCCGAGAGCTCCTCGTCATCCTCCTGCTGTCCATTCTGCTGTGGTTCAGTGCGAGGTGTCGGACGAGGCTGAAGCGCTGCAGCTCTCTCTTCTGCAGAGCGAAGCTCGATCTTCATCTCATCCACGCGAGTCTGGAGCTGATCTCTTGTCGTTTTGGTGGCGACAAGCTCTTCTCGCACATTACCCAGCGACTTGACGAGGTCGTCGATGCGAGTGCGAGACTGGCCATCCTGGTACTCGCGCCTCAGCGTCGCCTGCCGGGCATCCTCGACTTCCTGGTCAAGCTTCTTCTTCGCCTCGCTGAGCTCGCTCTCCAGGCTCTCCACACGACCCTGCAGTCGCCGTCTAGACTCGGAGTCAGAAAGCTCACGCTCGTTCTGAAGATTCTGTAGGTCGGTGACAAGCTTATTCAGCCTGCTTCGCTCGTCCATCAGACTCTTGTTGTCCTCCGTCAAGCGAGCTTCAATGCGCTTCCACAACTCCTTCTCCGCCTTCACATTTGCGTTCTCGTTACGCAACGACTCTGACATTGAGCGTGCCTCGACAAGCTCCTCTGCCACCTGCTGTGTCCGGAGATCCTGCTTGGCGGCATTCTCAGCCATCTGCTGCGATCGCTTCTGAAGCTCTTGACCCTCGCCACGTAAGCTGTTGTAATTCGCTTGTAGCATCTGCAACCGCTCGTCGGCAAGCGTCTTCTGCGACTTCCAGTGCGCCAGCTCAGCATGCAGATTACTCTTTTCACGGCCAAGAGCGTCGACCTGATCCTTGAGCATCTTGCGGTCTTCCGAAGACTCGTTCCGGTACTGGTCGAAGAAAGTCTGCTGCTCCTTCAGAATCTTATTGAGATCTTCAGCATCCCGTGATCGTGGTGTTTGCGGGACACCGTCAGCAACGTTGCGCTGGGGTGTGGCAGGCGATATGCTTTGGCCGAACGCTGACTGGAGATCGGTACCAGGTGGTACATCGCCGCGTCGTTGTAGCATTCGCCGGAACATATCGCGCTCCTTAACGTAACTGTCAATCTGGGTCGAAGTCGCCTGGATTTCGTCCTTGTACCTCGCAATCTGCTGTCTGAGCTCCTCGATCTCCAGCACGTTTGCTTGCGATTCGGCGTCCTTCTTGCGAGCTTCTTCACCTTCCATCTTCTCCCCAAACTCCCGCAACATCTGGCGCATCTGCTGGTTCTTCTCCTGCAGTTGCTTGACGTCCCGGAAGATGACCAGTTTCTGAGAAATGATCTGGTTGGTGAACGACTCGTTCTCTGCTTGAAAGTCGTCCATCTCGCCCCTTGCCATAAGCTCCATGCGATATCTCTCATCCGCGGACATGCCATCCAAGCCCTGCTCTCGGCATTGAACCTCCACCGTCAAAATCTTGACTTGCGCAGAGAGATCGCGGAGCTGCTGGCGCAGAATCTCGCCTTCACGTAGCCTGGCCTCCGCTTCGCTCTGGTATCGCTCGGCCTCCTTCGCGGCGTTATCGCGGTTGCCGTGTGCCTCCTCGAGTAGCTGCGAGAAGTCCAAAACCTGTTGCTCGAGTTCATCGTGCGATTTCCGCATCTCGATGTACTCCGGAGCGCGATTTTCCAGCTCGGTGACCATGTCATCGACAGCGGTGGAAAGCTTCTGTGTCCGGCGACGCTCCGCTTCAAGCTCCTGCTGAAGCTCGTTGTATTTGGTCCAGTACTCGGTGTTGGAGAAAGGCATCTTGTTGCCAAACTTGCGAGCGGATGTTGACAGGGCGAACGGTGACCCAACACGACCAGGTGTTGCAGGGTCGCCTGAACCATTCCTCATCGGAGTACCCGGCCTTGATGCTCGCGGTTGCTGCTCCAGCCGTTGCACTTGTAGTTCGAGATCAGCAAGCTTGGTTTCGGCTTGCTCTTTGTCATTCCTCTCAGTCTCAATGTCAGCCTGCAGCCTACCGATCTCCTCGGCTGCCTCCTCCTTGATCCTATCAACCTGGCCTTGGACCTCCTGCAAACGAGCCCGGTGTGTGGCGGCATTCTGAGCCTGGAGCTCTCCCAGTCTCTTGCTGCCATCAAGTTCTGCTTTCCATCCTTGCTCCTTCCGGGCGGCCTCCTCCTCCAGAGCAGCGATCCTCGCGAAAGCCTCGTCTGCCTTGCCCTGCACCTCGTCCAGTCTCTGCCGCAACGTCGTCTCCGAGCGCTTGAGGGTGTCCACGGTCGCCGTGCTATCCTCCAGCTCACGCTGCAAATTCGCTACGAGTGCATTGCGCTCCTTGCGGTACTGCGCCTGGCTTTCGTTGTTTTTCTGGAGTTCACCTGCGTAATACTCACTGTTCTTCTTGATCAAATCGATTTCCTGCTGCAAAGACTGCTCTTTGAACTTCTGTGATGATGCGGCGTTTTCGAGGGACTGGCTGCGCTCCTCGAGTTGAGAGATCTCACGGCGGAGGGCAAGCAGCTTGCCATGCTGCTCCCCAAGCTCGGTGGCCACGCGGTCCTTCTCGGTCGATTTGCTCTCCACTAATGCCAATGCATCGCGATTTGAAGCCTCGAGCGTCTCAATCCTTTGTCTCAGCGTTTGGGTCTCCGCCGTTGAGCCGGATGAAGACGAGCGGAGTTGCTCGAGCTCACTTGACAGCGTCTCACGTGCGCTTTCAGCTTCGTTGAGCTTGGTCCGAAGCTCCTCAACTTCCTTCGCGTGCTTCGTCACCTGAGCCTTCTGCGCCTTGAGCTTCGTCTCGGCGGTCCGCGAGGTGTTCTCTAGCTCGACATCGGCCTTCAGTTTATCCGCTTTGAGGGCGTCATTCTCCTTGCCCTTGTCGGTGAGTGACAGCAGAAAGTCGTGTATGAGTTCTGTAGTCGGGGCATCAATCAATGTCTGTAGATCGGCCTCGGGGATGTCGTAGGTATTGGAGAGATACGCCACGTCCAAGGCCTCAGAATGGGCCGTTGCGCGGGTGCGCATTGTGTCTGGAATGATAGCGAGCGTTTAGACCATATCTGCGACCTGTTTGCCCGTGGGTGAAAGGATTGCGGTGGTGCGGATGTTGCAAGATGAAGTGAAGAGGCGTGGCTGTTGTATTGACGAAGCGTTCACATGAAGCGAAACGCGAAAGTTGACCGTGACAAAAGAAACAGCAAGCGGGAAGTGCCACGACTTTTCCGCATTTGGCTGTAGGTCGCGACTGCCTGTCCAAGCGGGACCCCGAGCAGCGCAGGAGAGGGCAAGAGCGACGTCCACACCACCCCAACGACATCTCCATCGCCCACACGATCACGAAGACCGAGTCGCATCATCACTCGGACTTCACACGCTCGTCCTGAGCCCGTGAAATCATCTGCGCGACGACCAGACCGCAAACCCCGAGCCTTGCTTAGTCACCACCACCGCGCAACGCAACCTCGAACAACACCACCACGGCGTTGAGAGGGCTACCTACGACCTGAACCGTACCGAGAAGCACATATACACGTGTCAGAAGACGAACATCACGCGACCACCTTCGTCTTGGCAGCTCGACACCTACATACGACCAGGAGGGGAAGCTTGGAGGAATGCTCAGAGCTGCGAGCATCTGAAGCAAAGCAGTTGGAAGCAGGAGTATATCACAGAAGCCGGTCGCAGACAAGCTGGCTACACTGGTCCTCAACCGCTCCGCACCCACGCCAACTCGGCTGCGAGGGCGTGGCGTGCACTACCGAGCGGCGAGCCGGGACATGGAGGTGGACGATGATGAAAGAGATGCTGAGGTTGCAGAAGAGCTGGACGGGGAGGACGCAGCAGGGGAAGAAGATGCCGAGGGAGAGGTAGTGGAGGAGGACGTTGGCTCCGAGGCTGATGCAGAGGGTGAGGACGATGATGAAGAGGCCGGGGGTGAGATTGTGGGTGCCGTGAAGACGCGTTCCGCACGATCGAAGGGCAAGCAAAGAGCGGAAGAGACCGAGGAGTCGGAAGCAGTACCGGAAGATGAGGGTGATGATTCGGACGATGATAGCTCCAAGCCAGAAGAAGAGGACTGGGAGGCTGTTGACGAGGCTGTAGAGGATGAAGAGGTCGGGAATGCTACGGCCAGCCGCTGCGTGTAAGTCTGCATCCACGTCGTGTTCCAAACACCACTGACCAAACGATACAGATTCTGCGGCCAGGACGAAGAGCACGATCCGGGCGACGAATTCGAGGAATACCTCGCCTGTGCAGTTTGTGGTGATAATGGTAAGTCCTTCCAGCCCGAGTTCTTTCGATTTAACGTGTGTTATCTCTTCAACGCGGAGGTGGCATGTGGGGCAAGGATTGCACGAAGAAGTCCGAAGTCCTGTTCGTTGCAGTGTCTTCAGGTTGGTGCAGTCGAGCAATCCAGACATTGGGTAAAAGAGAAAGAATCACAAGCGAAAGACAGAAGCAATGTAGATCGATTTCCAGGGTCCAAGGCTGACTTTGGTACCTGCAGCACATCGGCATTGTGCCAGAGAAGCAGAGACGCTAGCTTCGGATGAAGGTACGTTCGTGGCGCAACATCGGCTGTCCGAGCCGCCAAGAAGCTCTCTTCACAGAAAGTCCTGTACTAACAACAAGACAGATGCAGCGGAATGGCGTTGTACAGAATGCATCGACAATGGCTTGGAGGCAGACTTCAAAAATGTCCCGGAGATGCTGTCGACTCACAGACGCTCTTCTGCTCCCAGAATGGCACGAGACCTCCTGCCATCTGCTAGAGGCGGCATCAAACCAGACTCGCATTCTGTCTTCAACACTCTCATACTGGACGAGGATCCCATGGATGGCTCTCGCTCGCTTAGAAAGCGGAAAGCTACTTCGGAAGATGTCGACGAGCCACCACGACCGCCGGTCGTCCGCAAGCGGCGGAGAGCAAGCGCAGAGGACGAAGAGGACGAGCTTGCTACTGTCGAGACGCCTGCTGCTAATGGCATGGACGTGGACGGCGCAGATGATGATGCTGCGACACCAAAGTCACGCTCAGGTCGACCTCAACGGAACATGAAACGCAAGAAAGGCGCAACCATCATCTCGCGTGACGACAGTGAAACGAAGAGTATTGTTGTCTCGATACCAATCACTGTCGCGCAATGGGATCAGATCGAGCGAGAGGTACTGAAGAAGCAGCGTCGCCGTGAGCGGGATCGACAACGTCGTGCTCGCAACAGTCGGAGAACGGTCACGGTCGAGCCTGAGGAAATGCTACCGCAGCAGATACCAGCGGTGCAAACATCGATGTACACCAATCCCTTCTACGCGTTCCCGGACAGAGAGACCGACGAAAACAAGGGCAAGCCATATGGTGGCATCCTCACTGACGCCGAAGCCGACACGCAACGAACGTACCCAGCAGAGAACGACCGTGAAGCATTCTCCACTGCTCGCACAGATGCAGAGCGCCGATGGAAGGAGAAGCTGGCGGCAAGCGAAGAGACACCAGCGCGCTCCAAAGCGTCTGGTCAACCAAGTAAGATCAAATGCATCAACTTCGGCCAGTACGAAATCGATACGTGGCATGCTGCACCCTATCCGGAAGAGTATAGCCGCAACAAGCACCTCTACATCTGCGAGTTCTGCTTGAAGTACATGAGCTCCGACTACGTCGCGTGGCGGCATAAACTCAAGTGCCCGGCTAAGCATCCGCCTGGCGATGAGATATACCGCAGCAAGATGACCAACCCGGAGACTGGTGCCGAGACGACGCTGTCGTTCTTCGAAGTCGACGGTCGGCGCAACCCGCTGTATTGTCAGAACCTCTGCTTGCTTGCGAAGCTGTTCCTCGGATCGAAAACGCTCTACTACGATGTGGAACCGTTTCTCTTCTACATCATGACTGAGAACGATGATTTTGGCTGCCACTTTGTCGGCTACTTCTCCAAAGAGAAGCGTGGATGTGGCCCACCTCCGCCTATGAATCCCCACACTTCATTCGACGAGAGTCAAGAAGCGCAAGCGAAGAGTGGTGCTGACGCTGAGACGGAGCAGAACAGCTTGGACGCTGTGCTCGCCAATCCCGGCAACAACGTCTCGTGCATTCTTGTTCTGCCCGTTCACATGCGGCGAGGATTCGGGAGAGTACTGATTGAGTTCTCATATCTCCTGACCAAGGTGGAGGGTAGGACCGGGTCACCTGAGAAGCCGTTATCAGACATGGGTCTGGTGTCGTACCGCTCGTACTGGCGGACGGTACTATGTCGACTACTCCTGCGGTACAAGGGAGACGAGGAGAACGGCGAACGGAAGAGCGAGCACCGCATCTCCATCGCCCAAATCGCAAAAGAGACGGGCATGACTCCAGACGACATCATCTCGACTCTCGAAGCCCTGCGCTTTCTCGTCAAGGATCCCATCACCCGAAGCTACGCCTTCCGCCTCGACTACGACTACATGCGCGAGTATGTCGAGAAGCACGAGAGGAAAGCCACCGTCACACTCGATGAAGATCGCCTCGTCTGGACACCGTACGTCATGGGCCGACCGACCAATCTCTTCACCATCGGCGAAGAAGCCACCCAACCCCTCCAAACCGTCGCGCCTCGCGAAGAAGCGAACGCACAACAACTCCCCGCCGAACCCGAAGAAGGCGTCCAACAATCCCTCAAAGCGCAAAACGCCTCCGCCTTCGCCCACCAACCCACCGAACCCGAAGACGCCCCCGCGCACGAATCCACCGAACCACCCGACGACCAGCCCCCTCTAACCAACGGCGTCCGCAAAAAGACCCCACAACCCCTGGCGCTCACGCCACAACCGTCGTTCACCTCCCATCCACCACCAAACTCCACCTCTTCCACCCGCCACACCTCCCCGCGCAAACAAACCCCCAACCCCACCACCCGCGAAGCCAGCCCCTCTTTCTCCCTGGACTCAGCATCGCAACCCACATCCGCCGGTCCCATCCCACCAACGCGCTTCGAAGTCTTCCCGCCCGTGCCGGGCATGGGAACCGGGATGAAGCGTCGCCCTGGCCGTCCAAGTCGCAGAGGCAGGGGCAGTTATAGCGGCACGCCGGCTCGACGGGCGAACGCGAGGAGGACTACGACTGCGACTGCGGGGTTGGGAGCGAGGAGGGCGAGGAGTATGTTGGGCGAGAGCGCGGTTAGTGTTAATGAGATTGAGGATGGGGAGGAGGCTGTTGTTGATGCTGGGGCAGAGGAAGAGGGGGCCGGAGAAGGGGGGGCGGATGCGGAGGGCGAGGAGGAGGAGGAGGAGGAGGAGATTAAGTATGAGTGATTTGATGTGATACCCCGAGATTGGGAGGTTGGTTTCTGTCAGTGGAAAGCGGAAGTTGACTGTATATTGTACTCGCAGCGTGTGGCAGGATGACTGTGTACTGTAGCCTGTACTACCAGTTGTGGCATTGGCGGAAGCCCGGCTCGCCGCTGACGATTAATCTTCAGAATGGACACCGCTTGTGAAGTTGGTTCTAAAATGTCAAATGTTCCGTAATAACGGACATTACCAAATATCACTCCATTCGACGTCTACAGTAAGTGCCTGACTGCTTCCACTCGAATAAGGCGCACGACACCAATGACAATGTCCCGCCCACAACGGCGAACGCCCTGGGCTCCCAAATTCTGCGTTCAATAAGGAGTATGTACCACCTCAACGAGCCCAGCATCCGTTCTCAGTGTTTCTCAACATTCACTCGCCCACTGTGCTGGCGGTCCCAATCTCAGTGCGTCGAACCCTCCAACATCCGCCGAAGTCATGAGAGTCCTAGTCCCGCACCGGTCTTAGCAATGTAGGTCCTTCCACAGGTCTTCTTGTCGCTGTCTTGCAATGGTTGTCTCTGTACCAAAGACCCAAGGTGTAGATCCCGTGGTCCGTACAGATCATCTCGGCATGTAGCGTTCGACCTCAGAAACGGCTGATGCGGCCAATGGTGTGTGCGCCCTGAATATTGCTCAGAAGTGGTAGCCGGCGCGGGCATCTAGCTGGACCTTGGGTGTTGAACTGAAGTGGTCGGGATCAAAACCGCTTAGGGTTTTGGGTATGGTGTTGTTCTAGAGAGTGCGCGCTTTGAAGGAGGTCGTTCTCCGAGCGCAACCAATCGTCGATACCATGTCTCCTCTGCGAAGCCTGCCAACAGGAGGGCGGTTCCATCAGGAGCCTGGCTCGTCCGCATCCGATGATGATAGAATACGTTCTCTTCAATAAGGAAGGAGCGCGTATTTGGTTTGGTTTGCTTTGCCTTGCCTAGTCCTCGCTCACTGGCACGTTACCATCCCAGGTGATGCATGAAGGTGATAGCGGCAGGCGAAGGATGGCAAAAGAAGCGCGCCCTCCAACAATCCAGCTGGCGCTTCAACCTCATCCAGAAGAGCTCGCGGCTCGCGAAGATCCAGTGCCAGCAGAGTCGTCCTTATCAGATGTCGAAGGGGCCGTTTTCTTATTCAAATAGCTGGTTGACGCCTTGCAATCGCCGCATTTCTCGTCGAGTCGGTATTCGATCGCAGTGATGTTTGCGGGACAGCGTTTGTGTGTCTCCTGATATCTTGTACCTGTTGGGCATTGTTAGCTGGTGTTGATAATGTTTTGTCTTCAGGTTGTGGCTACTGACACCATGATCGAACGATGAACCGTTGATGACCGCAGGTGTATTCGACTTGTGTATAGTCGCACATGGTTGTGATCGTGGAGTCTCTTGAGGGTTGTATAGGTGTCTTGTTGGAAAGCAACCGCAAGTTACAGCGGATATGCTATTGAACTCCTGCTATTTGCTTTGAGGGTCAGATATTACTCAGGCTCGACTGATAGAGTGACGTACCAGTGTGCTCTGCAGTCCACCCAACGGACAATCAGTGACAAGAGTACTCTTCCTCCCAGGTGAAGCTTCAAGCCCAGCAACAGCATTGCTCGCAGGTCTCATCGAGCTGTTCCATGGTCACTAATCCACCGCATCTGCCGAGAACTCCTCAAGACCGGTCTTGAGCGCACAACTCTGCATGAAGAGGAGTACCTTTGGCCGTTCGGCTTTGCAAAGAGCCCATGTTGGTGTGGGGCCAGGGGTGTGGTCATCTTTCCATGCCTGCTTGCTTCTAGCCCGCGTGACGGCCACTATGCTCACCAATGAGCCGCAAGGAAAGGTTCCGGGGCCTTCGATTCGTTCGCAAAGCATGACTTTGTCAGGAAAGAGGCGAGTCGGCTCAAGATAGTTCGAGTATGGTGATATCTCGAAGGTGGTAGAGGGAAGGAAAATGCTATTGAGATCTCCTACCAACTCGATGACAACGGGAAGGACAACTCCGTTCACCGCAAGCACTGACACCGTCCGTTCACTCTGATCCCAGAGAAGCAGGTTGGTCCAGTGGAAGTTGTTCCGGATCGTCCCCCAGGCTGACCGACAACCGCCTCGTTCGGCACGTACCCGGCAACTGGCCCACGCCTGCTCCGTTCCAGCGGGGCGGAGACGGGCGGACTGTCCCAGCGTAAGGGTTGAGTTGTATCAAGCGAATCACAGCAGCAGAGAGGTGCCAGTGAGGCGTTCCGGGCCATGCGTGCCTACTTAGCTCGAGACCTTGGTGAAGCCATTCGCGGCATCCGTCATGGCGGGTCAGCCAACAACGTGGTCGTTCGTTGGTCGATATTGCGTTATACGAAAGAGAGCTGGAGTATGTGGTCTTCCGATACCTACAGTACAGCCGCTTCCAGAGCACGACGATCAAGATCTTTGCTCTGGGACTGGAAGAACGCCTGTTCGAGAAAGCGACATGTTCATGGTACAGGACTGGCATCTGGCCCGTGCTAAGCTCGGATCACTCTCGCAGATGGGGAGAGCGGTGAGGAGGAAATCAACTCGGGCATCATACCTTCAATCAACCTACATTCGTCCTGTCTTCACGGAAGAGCGATTGCAACCGCTCTGGACGATGACAGCTATGGGATTTACAGCGGTCGAGTGCCGCACTTCTTAAACCTGTATTTCTGCCATCCTAATCTCATCAATTGCTGTGACAAGGATGGTTGGAAGCTCACGAATGCGGCTGTTCGGTTCCAGACTCGAAGCGACTTCCAACGTACGAAGCAAACGGGCAGCTCGGTAAGCTCGAATCAGGTCCACGACAATCAGGATGTTCGCAAGACGTGCACCAAGCTCCAGGTTGGCCATTCGTTCGCTTGGCACTCACCAACATGTTCTGCATGCGCTCGAGGTAGGGATTGAAACAGGAACCCTGACATGTCAACGTCGTATCACGCCTGGCTCAGCATGGGTAGCAAAGCGCCGTGCATTGTACCTAGGGATTGCTCGCAGCGGAGGTCGGCAGATGTGTAGACAAGCATGTGAAGAGGCCAGTCCAATCTGAGATTGACATGTCAGAGCTCGACAAGAGTACTTCTCGATGTACTCTGCGGTGCTGAGCTCGGTGTACCTGCATTAGGCCTTGCCTGTCACTCTGAAACCAGGAAAGATCCTCCATGGTCGCAATCCAGGTTGGAATGTGAAGAAGTAGGGCTGACGGCGATCATCACCCATCGGAAAGAAGAGGTGGGTTCATGGCTTGCAGGATGACCTCGTAAGTTGAGCCGTATCGCGAAGAGCACCTGTTACTGGTGGGCGACGTCGGAAGCATGCGCGCAAGAGAGCATATGAGAGGTCTGTTCCCACTCCTTTCATTTCGAGAACCGCCCCGTTGGGTCATTGGACGGGTCGTTGGATGGTCGAAATTGGATGAGCGACGGTCCTCAAGCAAGTGTGACGTCCCTGCTGGTGGATGGCCTTGGATGATCAAAAGAGCGGCGGGCACCAAATTGGCTGAACCATGGACTCAGCGTCTGCACTTCGCAACACGCGTACGAGACTGCACTGGGAGCTGTGACGTACCAGTGTCCTTGCGAGGATCATGAGGTAAGTCTGCTAGCAGCTGAGTCCTCTCCGGGACGCTTCAAGGCCTTGAAGCGTGAAGCCTATCAGTGGCTGAAGACGCGAGCTCGCAGCGCATACTTTTTCCAGAGCTCTCACGGTTTGTCCTTATCGACGCTGTCCCTTCGTCCGAGAAGATGTTGGGATGTCGATCCTCCATGGAGTGCATCGCAGCGGCGACCAGGATTGATATTGCGCACTTGTCAATCAAGTCCCATACGACTGGTACGTACATTACGGGTGGCCAACGCCAGCCGTACCCCGAAGAGGATGTCGCGATGTTCTTGGTGACGGAGGAAGTGTATCTGACACACGCAGAGAGCCGGGATGATCCTTGCGACGATTCAATGGCAGAAGCTGGAGGTGAGGTTGAATTTCGAGAGCTCCACTGCTTGATGAAGCTCTTGCAAATTAATTGCAACCTGGAACCACACATAGCATTGGTGGCAGCTCATCAGCTGATGTACCGCAATCCACACCCACATACCGACCGCATAATCGGCCAGATTAATTGCACAAACGCAAGACGGATATTGCCACATGGACAGAGGTTAGTACGCTTTTGCCAAAAGCAAAAGTTGATTGCAAGTCCTGTATGCCTTCATTCTATCTGTCTCCTCAAGAACCCTGTCTACATGTATCTGTCTTCCACACCCGCAGCGCCTTCGCTTCTCATCTAGCATAACACCCGTCCAACAAGCACCAACAGCAACTAACACCACACCCACTCACTTCGTCTCGAACGCAGCAATCCGGTTCTTCACCGCATCCTCATCCTCGCCACACTCTAGATCCTCCAGCAATCCCGTCCCAAGATCATAAATCACCCCGTGAATCTGCAAGCCACGCTCCTGCATAGCCTCAATCACCGTCGGTATCCTCCTAAGATTCCCCACGCCTTGCTGCACATTCAACTTCGCCATGTAATTGCTCTTGTCCTTGCCCTCGAGCTTCGCCAGCTCACCCGCGTGCTTCTCCCGCAGCATACGCATCGGCTGTAGCCACAGATCCAACACGCCGAGCTTGTTGTTGTTCAGCGTCGCGGCCACGCCGCCGCAGCTCGTGTGTCCGCACACGACCACGTGCTTGACTTTGATGTGGCGGACGGCGAACTCGACGACGCTCAGCAGGCTGAGGTCGGTCGGGTTGATGACGTTGGCGATGTTGCGATGGGTAAAGACGTCGCCGGGCTTGAGGCCGAGAATGGTGGTCTCGGGCTTGCGCGCATCAGAGCAGCCGAGCCAGAGGATTTGGGGTGCTTGTCCCTTTGCGAGGCTAGGGAAGAAGTCGGGGTCGTTTTTGGCGGTGTCGGCCGCCCAGCGCTGGTTGTACTCGAGGCATTGCTTGAAGGCGTCGTCTAGGGGGTGGTGTTAGTGATTGTACACCCATCGACGGCCTACTACGCACTTCTGTGGATTGATGATGTGCTAAAGCTGCGGAAGGCCCCCGATGTCCTCGTCGTGCGGACTGTCGCTTGGGCAATGCCCAATGCTCGCCGGCGCATCTCACGCAGAATATGTCGTTGGCGAGAGAAGGTAGTTCAAGAAAACAATCTCACCTACCTTCAGCCTGCCCAGCCATGTTGGATCCGTGCTTTGGTGTGTTGTAGCCTCAGGAGACTTGGGATGGAAGATGGTATAGCGACAACTTATCTTATATCGGGCAGAGATATCGCATCTCCTTATATATCTGCGCAATGCTTACGATGGTGTGCTTTTTCCCCGGCGGTCCAACCGTTGAGCAAGCTCTGAGATTCCACAGTGGGGTCCGACCGTTGGTGAACCCAAGTGCGACCGTTTGATATCAACCACACCTCTTCATTTTGCGTGACGACCGAGATAATCGAACGAAGACATGGTGATATTCCCACTGAACGATCTCAAGAGTCACACTCACGGCGAGATGTTGTCAATCAACAGGAAGTCCACCATCTTCGAGGACCGTCATCATCAGTTCTATTCTTGTCCCACAGATTCTGTGGCGGCTGATTGTCGACCAACCACCCAGCCAAGCTGATCAACCACCTACACCACGGAGTTCTAGTATGTATACTGTGCCTTGCTCAGAGTCTGCCAGCATGTCCACTTGACGAACAAGTGTCCGGAGAAAAAGATTTGCAGCCCCAGGGAACACTGGTCATCGCTTGCAACTCCCGCCATGACCTGAGCCGCCCACCGATGTAAGATGCCAGATCTTGAAACACCTGTGCTTATACCACCCAGATCCCAAGTTTCAGGCCTCCTGTACATAAGTCGCACGCCGAGGAAAACTCTGGGCGGTCCTCTACACACCTCACATCGACTGGCTGGCCACCATGACCATGCGCTCCCGCTTCCACACCCTCGTGGAGACCCGCGTACCGCAAGACATCGACGCCAAGGCCATCATCTCCGCCTTCCACGACCACAGCTTCATCATCACCATGCAGCCCATCGTTACACGCCACTCGGTGCGCGATCGCGACCCTGCTTCAGGAAAACTGACCTACGACGTCTGGGAGCACATCAGCCTGTTGCCGTTCGGCCTCTGGAAGCGGGAGATCCAGTTTACGGTCGCCTTCACGGATAAGAAGGACGGGACTGTGAGCGCGATCAACGCCCCGATGGGGTTTGATTCCGAGGCGACGTATACGATCAAGCCTGGCACGGATTGGGATGGGGAGGGCGGGGGGTGGGTGATTGAGGAGAGTATTGAGACGGAGTGTAATGTGCTGTTGAAGTGGTTCGTTGAGGGGACCATGGTGCCGGTGAGGAGGAAGATGCATGAGCAGATTTTGGAGCATGTGAGGGAGAGGGAGAGGAAGGAGAGGCAGGATGAGGCGCGGAGGAGTGAGGCGAGTAGGGCGAGTGGAGGGGTGGACCGGCCGGATGGCAATTACATCTGATCTGGCGCTACATGTCTTGTTGGCTGGAACGGCTTGGTGGATTTGCTGCGAAGCGTCACAGACGGAGTGGCGAGCAGACGACCTCGCCCGGAAGTGGGATTTTTGGCGGACCGTTGGTACGGACGACGAACGGGTTACTCTTCTTCTTTAGCCTGGCGTTCGGGAGTGAAGGCAGCATGTGGTAACGTCCTTGCGATGCTAGAGCTACGCTTTGCGGACATGGGCTGGATTGCTGGCTGAGAGCATATTCGCAGGACACAGAATCTGAATGATGAAGAAGGCTGACTGCTCACTTCCCGTTGTGAAGTCGTCTTTGCCTTGCCATATTCTGCTTCCTCGTACAAGCTGTGAGTCCCTGGCTGCTGGTTGAAGCCGTCTTGAAATCTCAGGCATTGAACAATGCAATAAGGTCGCATGACTGAGCAGGCGAGGCTGGCTCATTGACTCAATCCACCCAGACGCACAATGGATCTCTCAGTCACACTGCTTCATTTCTCAATTCGCTCCTTCCGGTCGTGTGCATCTCGGAAGCGTGCAAGTCGTCCTCGATCCCAGCACAAAACGTGACAGCAAGGTACAGCATTGCTGCCTTACCCACAGCAGATGCGACGGGAATGCACATACGGTTTGTCATTGCCATGTGGGCGTGGTGGGCGGTACGCTCACTGTTGCTTCGGGTGTTGCATGTCGTGCTCCTGTCTCACTTCCCGCATGACAATGGTCCATTGATTCGCTCTGGCTGGCTTGCGCTTTCGTAGGTGGCAGAATATACATGCACCTGTGATGAACGTCTCAATTGACAGCGGTGGACTCGCCACTGGCTGCCTGCGAGACGATGTCGTGGGATGTCTTGGATGTCTCTACAATTGCGGCACGACGTGCAGAAAAGCATCCCACCCACCTGCTCGCTTGCACGAAGCGATCGCGAAACTGACAGGTCGGCGATAAGCCGCAGCCACCGCGATCCTCTTCCAGGATACTTTGTCGTACAAGTGGCTGCCACATGGTCTGCCACGTGTATACGGAAGCGTTCACATCCGAGTCCTCTCACCAAGCGAATGTGCTTGCTGCACGCCACAAGCCTTCTAGGCCTCTTGCACGGAAGTCGTCGTCTCAGTGGCCAGCTTCAGAGCGCCACGCGAATGCATGTCGCAACGAGGCGAGCTCGGAGACCGGGCTTCAGCTCAGCTTTGACTGTTGGAGCGACGCCATGCTGCTGCAGAGCTGGTGGGATGACGAGCTGGCTGAAGGAGGGCAGCTCTGTTGCGTGACTTTGCGCTTCACGTCTCGACATTCAATATCACACGGCATAGAGTGCATACGTCCTGTGCGCCTTGTTTGAAATGAACTGGAAGCTTCCGCAACCGCTGCTGAGATGCAGGAGTAGGATCCTTGCGCGTCGCGTGGCAGCCGATGCTTAGTAGACATTCGGATCTCGTCTTACCGTTGAAATAGAAAGCCTAGCTGTAGGAATGTCGTTTAGAACGGCTACTGTATTCGGAGCCGCCGTGGCTTCAAATTCTAGAGCCTGACGACATACATCAGCAGCATCTTTGTTCGAAGCGAGATGAAGTGCATCCATCGTGCATACAGCAGCATCTTGAAGAGGAAGAGCTGCAAGTGCCGTTTACGAGAAAGTACAGAAAGTAGCAGAAGCAGATTCCCTGCTGCACATCCTGATCAATCGCTTACAGGCCCCGGGGTTTGAGGCTCCTTGCGCCCGCATTGGTGGCTCTCCACGACGTCTCCACAGAATATCGGCCAAGTGCGGCTGACATTGGACAGTGAAGGCTTCGGGTGTACACTGTAGAGGCAATGAAGACTCTCGATAGAAACGTGAAGTTGAAATAGAGTCTGATGAACGCAAAACATGTCTTGGTGAGTCTGCCGAATGCGACGATCTTCAAAGTGCCGCATCTCACAATGTCGTCCCCGGTAACGTGCGGTGACCATCCCGTCTTGAGCTCAGAGCCTTCGAGCTTTACCTGGTAGAACCAACGGGCCGCATGCCGACAGCAACATCGGCCACTATACTCGTCCTGCGACCGTTGCCACCTCGTCTACGTAAGCGTTGAGGACATCGCTTAGAGATGAGAACGAAGGCGTCTCAGGCGTTTCGGCGCAACCCTCTCCGTGCGATGTGGACGACGGCTGAAGAGACCCTGCGTCGATGCGTAGATCGGCAAGATGGGCTGCTCGCTTGGGTGTTCTCGTAGAAGATTCTGCATCCCAAAGGGAATTAGCGGCGCATTTGACAGGCGTTTGGAGTCGCTCTGTCGAGTGCGAGCTGTCCGAAAGCGGAAGCAGCACTGTTGCGCGACACACGTTGAACGTTGCACGCCGGCGTCGCTCGGTGGCTGCAGCTCCCACGAGGACCTCGCTGCCGTGGCCCGTGACAACGTGGCGTGTGTGACCGCGAAGCGACCACGAGGTGTCCTCGAATAGCCTGGCAAGGTGTCAGGGCGGCATGGTCGATGTGGAGAATGGATGCGAGGGCGCGCTGCTGTGACCCTCTCGTCGCAAATGGGGAGCAGGGATGGCGCAAGGAGGTGCGTTCGCCGCGGACGAGCAAACCTCACGTTGCGGCTAGAGCAGCACAGAAGGAACATGCGAGCGCTGGAAGCAGAGAGTCGAGCAGGGATGTCGCCAATTTGGGAGGTGCCCCATGCCGGGGTTGTTTCTACGCGAGCGCAGGACTAAAAATCGGCTGGTGACTGGAGCTGACGGGACGTTCAGAAAAGTGACGAGCCCGGTAAACGTCTCTGCATTGCAGGGATCCGACGGGTTTCATTCATCCTGTACGATCCACTACCCGCCAGTCGACCGTATAGAGCTATAAGCCTGTAAGCGAGCGTGGCATGGCATTGTGATATACTGACGAGTTTCTGCTCTTATCCGTCTAACCGCAGCGCACATGAGACATTTTTGAGGGCAGCACAAAGGCCCTTCCAGCTAATGCCCAATAGCCTCAAGTAGTGCTACGGCTGCTTCCACTCCCTGTTCGATGTCTTGGGAGTCGTCTGTTCTCTAGGCTGACTTTAACCTCTGCTCATCATCAACGCTGTCGATTGACCTTGCCATCCATCAGGGGAGACTGCCTCCCATTCTCGAACGACGTCTGGACAGACTGCTCTCGGATTGTTGCCGGACGCCGCAAGGAATGTTCATGTGCCGATTCGAATCTTGGTAGCGAGACGGGACATCCTTAACCTTCTTGAGACCAACCGCCAACGAGAAACGGCCAACGCCTTCTCTTGCACGATCACATGAATCGCAGTCCTCCCGGCCGTCATTGAGGAGAAAGAGATTGCTGTCTCGACCGTGACTACCTTCACCAAATTCAACAACACCGGCACGTGAATGTGGACCTCCCCCCTCTTCATCACCAGATCTGGACGAGCATAGCCCTTGAGGCCATCATCTGCGCATCCGAGATCGAGCTTGAGTGGACTTTATTTCCGTCTTCATCGCATCGCCATCGCGGGGTGTATTGGATGACCGTTAGCAGCTTACCTCTCCCGCAACGGCCAGTCGTCCTTCTCGAAGCCGGACTTGAGAATCTAGGAATCTGGTTCCGCCGACGGACCGGACCCAGTCTTTGATTACCACGACCTCACTTCATTGCCCACAACCACCGATCGCACCGGCTTTTCAGATTGCAAAGTCGACATTGACGCGTCTGGAACGTCCGTCAAAGGTGCCGTTGAGGCTAAGCCTTGAGCACTGCGCCTGGTCATTGGAAAAGAGCAGAAAGTGCGACTGCGGACGTCAAGTACAGCAAGTGCATCTTCGACGTGCTCACAGTGCTCTTGCTGCACAGTAAGGAAACTTATCGGCAAGAACGAGTCCTCAGAGCTTTGCGGTCCTCGATGCTGCACCGCGATCACTTCCACATGCTCTTCTTACGAGCCGACGCGCACCCCTATCATCACAAGTTTACTTATCATCGACAACCTCTCCGCATCTTTAGACTCTGAGTCTCACCAGCGGTAGAGGTCAGCAACGACAGCCCCACTGGTACCAATCCACGCCGCTTCAGAAATTGTCGACATTCGAATTGGGTAGTCGAACCCATCGTGACTCTTAGGTGAGGGGCTAACCCACCGTCTGGTCGAAAAGGCAACGTTTCGGTGCTGAGGTCGATATATCCTTGGGGCCTCTACCGGAACAACCTTGGCAGTCTGGATCAACCACGGCGGAGCATTCGACGACAAGGCTCTTGACTCTGGTATCCAAAGGTCACCACCTCTTCACGCACTTTCTCTCACCTTCCTGCTTCGACGAAGTCGACAATCGAACCACATGTCATTCCCTGGCTCATACCAAAGCCCATACCGACCTCTGACCAGGTAAGAGGGAGTGCAGACAGCGCCGTCTTCCATCTCTGCGGAAGAAGTGTGGTACGCGTATCGGACTTGCTGATCATGGCGATACGCAGCGATGTCGTCGAGCTCTTCGTCAGACAACATCCTGAGCATGCGGTTGTCACGCCGGAGAACAAGGATAAACGTGAGTGCAGCTGCTCTATGCATGCTCCCTGCCGGGAGACGCGTCGCAACGTTTGCTAACACCACCACCAGTGCGCAAACCAATAGACCCGCCGCCAATTGTACAACTCAGAGTCCTTCGGAGTCACGATGCTGGAAGGTCGGTCAACAGTGTCTCCATACATCCATGGATCCAACTGACTTTGCATGTAGTCAATACCTAGTGAACCCATTTTTGTACATGGTAGCACTGCTCGTGGAGGCTGAACAATCACGAGGGCACGATGGGATTGATGGGTTTCGTCCGGTCAGGCCAAATCCTCTCGTTGGTGCATCAACATCATCACTGCACCGGCTGAAGGACGTCGACAACAAAGGTACGTTGTTAGGAGATGACCATCCTGCGAGACGTTCACTAACACCAAATTCAGATGGAGGCTTCTTCGTCTTCGGCGATATATCGTGTCGTCGTGAGGGGAGGTTTCGACTGCAATTTGCCTTGTTCGAGCTCAGACCGTAAGCCATACAACATCTACTCTTGGAACGTCCATGCTGACCTCTTACAGTGACGGCTCGGAGTTCCTGAACTACGCCATGTCAAACCCCTTCAAAGTGGTGCCCTTCAAAGAGTTCAGAGGAATGAAGGAGTCGACGCACCTGTCGCGAACCTTTTCGGATCAAGGTGTTCGACTTCGGTTGCGGAAAGAGCCTCGTGCGATAGGGTGGGTACAAGGATGAGACGTGATACAGGTACAGCAATTTGACTGTGGAATAGGGCGAAACGATCATGGACTGGCACGGAAATGGGACCAACGACTTCACCTCCGTCGCGTGACCCGATGGGGATGCACCATGAGCGTAACGACTACGGATACGAGATGGGAAGCATGAAGCGACAGCGAACGGACAGTGACTTTACGCCGCATTCGTACTCACAACAACCCTATGCTGGCGGCCCGGTCAATCCGACTCCATCGTACTTTGAGACTGGCGGAATAAACATGGATAACAATGGATGGCCAATCCACAACAACTATCAGGCATCCTTGACACACAACCAACACATGGCCCAGCCTTCGCCTGCGCAGCCTGTTGCTCAGCGAAGCTATGCGCACATGAGTTACCCTCCTACGTTGGATACAACTACCGGACAGGACTACTCAGTGAACACCACTTCGGCTCTCAACTTGTCGACTACGCTGGGCGACGTGTACGCGGGACAGAGGAACCAAACGTACAGCTCCAGACCTTCAGGAGGGTCGTTCGACCAGGCACACGGACTTAGAACACCCACTTCAGCCTCGGACAGCAGTAATGGATACGCGAACCAGCGCAGTGCCGTCCAGTCTAACCCTCAGGATGTCCGAATAAGCATCGAACAGATGACACCGATGGCACAGAACCTGGCCCAATCGCAAGGCATATCAAGCGTCACGCCCAGCTACGGCATGCCACCAAACCCCCTGAACTCCTCTGCGCAATCCTACACCACAGCGGCCGACACCATCGACTCAGCGTACGGCCAGACGATGCCACAGTCCGGTCTAAAGTACGAGCTCGACGACTACGGGAGCACGACCAACCCTTACTTCGATACAGTCCCAACTCGAGATACATACGCCTCCGCCGGCGGCTCGCTGTCAGACACCAACTTGCCGCTTGGCGGAAGCATGCTGAACCGCAGCTACGCGCCTGCGCACGCGCAACAGCAGCCGCAACAGCAACAGCAGCAGCAACAATCGAGCGAAGGCAGCATGCCCAGTCAGGATCTTGCGGGGTATAAGGCGTCCGTGCAAGCATATCCTACCCCTAATCAGACAAGTCCGCTGGGTTAGCTGGTTGCTGATTCGATTTTCATTTCTTTCAGGTTTAATAGCAGGGACGCATTTGCTTTCAGACAGTGGGAGCTGTACACTCCGACTCGCCAGCCTTGGGCGCGCACGAGGAGCAGTCTTGGGGAGGGGGAGCGGTGGATGCCAATGGCAATGGCGCGGTCACGTCCGCAGCCACGGCTTAGCGATGGCATCACTCCGCTCGGTGGATATGATGGGTGCGTTGCTGGCATCACCGCAACTCAAGGACACGGAAGCTGACCTTTGTCGACTTCTCAAGGCCATTGGATCAGTCGCAGAGCCTGCTACAGCTCGCGCCAGGAGATCCGTATGACTTCACAGACGGTTTCTACGACACACCACATTACCATCTCACCGAGCAACAAATCGAAGCCACGGTTACAACGCTAGACGAAGCGCTTGACACTCCGGTAGGCGCAACACTGGTTTCGGCATCAGCGAGCCTGCGACCTTCGACTCCGACGAGACATTTGGACTTGACGAGCAGCTCACACACCGCACTATGGAATCATCGAAACGGAGAACGAGCTCAATGGACAGATCCACCAGCAGAATTTCAGTCCGGCAGGCCATTGGTAGACGATGCTTTTATTAAACCAGAGGAGGACGAAGATGCTGCATCGGCAAACGCGTCTTTTAGCCCGGCATCTCCATCAGAGTACCCGCCGGATGCGCCTTCGGAAGGTCCATCGCGCGCACACTTCTGCTCTACGTGTGGCAGAGCCTTTGACAAGAAAAGGTACCTCACGGGGCATGTGGCAACTCACACTGGCGAGAAGCCATACGCTTGCTGGGTCTGTAAGAAGGCCTTCGCTCGTGCAGATGCTCTCCAGAGACACGAAAGAACCCATGATCACTGGCTGGCCGTACGTCTGCACGAATGCATTTCGGACGGTGGAGAAGGCGGAGCAGATGGAGCATGAGCGCCTCACCAGGGATGGAAGTGAATGAGACGAAGTACGGCAACGAGCCAGAGCCAATGGTCCCACAGCGAAGGGGCTTCTCATCGAAGCGAAGGCGTTCGGGCTGGGTCAAAAGCGTTCAAGCATCACAGCAGGTCTCGGGGCGGTCGGGAACCTTATCATTGCTTGTGAAGGACTGGAATACAGTACAGCATGCATTGTGTTCGAGGGAACTGGCTCTAGGTACAGCATGGATGGCTTTTCGTTCGCTTGTAATGTATTTTAGCTTGTGGCTATGAGGTAATGACAGCGGTGATGTATTGCTCGATGACAACTTCACGTGCTCTGTGATGACAAAGTTGTCCTGTGGTACCATACTGAACTCCTCGCTATGCATAAAAGTACATCAATGACCGTCATTGTCCGTGCTGTCCATTATGATCTCAATCATCAGGGTCATCGTCTTGCAGCGGCCTGTACTTCGCATCCGAACCTCTTTGTACAACCCGATCCCAGCGTCGTTGGTAGACTCGCACTGCCGTCCAGCCTAGAGCGGCGGCTGCAATTCCACACACGGCACCGACGATGAAAGTCGTGCCCGCTTGCTGGAAGTCGGACGGCCATGAACGGCTTGGTTGTGGTTCCTCGTCCTGGTCAACGCCTTTCTCCGGCGGCGCTGCATACCCTTCCTCAGAGATCTGAGAATCTGAACCACCATCGATGAGTGGCGATGACCGCACAGTAGTCGTCACCCCCGACTTCCCAAGACTAGTGCCATCGCCATCGAAAGCTTCAGCAAAAACCCTCCTTGCAAGAGCCTTGTACTCGAAGCTCGTCTCAAAACCCTGCCGCCTGACTGATCCAAGGTGCTTCACATCCCCTCCCTCGTCGACTTCGCTGAACTCCCATTTCCTCGTCCTAGTATCGCCATTCCAGCTCACATGGATAACAGTGACCAGATGGTCGTCAACAGCCACTGCCTCCGCGTGAACATCTGGTGGCCGGCTGGGACTCCCGACCCAAGGATGTTTGAAGGCGCGGTATGAGCGCAGCTTAATCGGGATTCTAGCTTCCATGACGACTGATCCGTCGGGTGCGTGCTCGGTCATGTAGGAGTGGTAGGCCCAACAGATGAAGGCGTTGCCGTTTGGTAGGATCTGGAAGCTGCCTACGAAACATCAATGATCAGCTGCTGTAGGTATTACTTGAGGGTTGTTTCTGACGTACCTCTTGCGTTGGTACGCTCACCTCCCGGCTGTCGATACTCTCTGACAATCTCTGCTTTCATCTCGGCTGTGTCCAGCAGCATAACAAGCGCTCTGGCTTTCTTAGAAGTGGCCTTTTCGAACGGGCCATCGCCAATGCCGTTGTCGAACACGCTCAAGGTTGTGTGCGTTTCGTTCTGCGAAAGAACTTGGGCATGATGCTGTCGTGAGAACTTCCAGTCGTCTTGGATGAAGTCCGACTTGACACCTCCAAGTCGCCAGACTATGGAGCCGTCTTTGTGCGAGATCTTATAGAGCGCGTCAGTGTGCCGCGCTGAGAGCAGGTAGTCTCCGTCCGGGAATTTCGTTATCGAGTTGAGATGACTTCAACCATGTTAGCTCTTGAATCGCTTCCGAACACGGGCTGTCAAACCTACAGGATATCCCAGCCTCTAGCGCATTGCTGGTCAACTGAGCCGTCGTATTTCTTGTACGTCGCCTCGTCCAGACCAATATGATGACTGGCATCCCATTCAAACAGCACCTCCTCGGCCCCAACAGAGTCAACATCCATCTCTCGGAAACCTTGGTACTTCGCATCGCACGGTCCATCATAGCCAACCACTTGCGACTGCTCCTTAGGAGTGAGACCATCGACATGGGTGAGAAGCAGCGCGCGAGTGCCATTCTCGAAGACGTTGAACTCATGCATGTTCGGCTTGACTGCTTGATCAACCAGGAGAGGGACGGTCTTGTAGACCTCGTACGAGCTGTCGAGTATGAATCCATGCTTCTCGTGGTCACTCAGCAGGGTAAGCATTCGTTCGCCATCGACCATCCTGGATTCAAAGTCGAAGACATTCCAGTATCCGAACATGGGCGTGCCACTCCATACAAGCTCGCCCTTGCCATCGTAGATATGCGGGCCATCCCACTGCGGGCCGGGTCGGTCTTGGCCCAGTTGTCCGTAAGGTGCCACGAACCAGTAACCGGGTGCTACAGCGTGCTCGTCGTGAACATCCACGTGAAAGACAGGTGCATCGATGTCTGGCCTGGTCACGTATTTGTAGAAAGTACGGTCTTGCTGAGTGATTTTCCTTTTCGAGAGAGAAGTATGCCGTGCTAAGTGTTCCGCATCATTGTGAGTGGCTTCCGTCAAGATGGCTAAGGGAGAGACTGCAGGAAGCAAGATTAAAGCCAAAAGACATAGCTTCTTTGAACTGGAAGACAACGACATTGCAACACCAAGGATTCATGACTTTCAAAATCATAGTTGCACGAGGAGAAGTTTTGAGGTGGGCAACTGGGCAACGAGATTTGAATACGAACCGCCGGGGATGCTACAGCCGCCGTGGCCACACTCGATGGCTTATTATTACTGCGGCACAGAACTGTAACCGCTGGGCTCAGCCAGAGCCAAGCACGTGCTTTGCATGTATCTGGAATTGATTGACAGCTGCTGTAAACGTGGCCAATGGCTGATGCTGTGTTACCGATGAAGATGTCGTTAAAAGATAGGGAACAGATGGCCGCGACGTTTGATAGCCGCTGAGGGTGAAGGCGCTCCAATTAACGTTGCGGTCCAAACGGCTTGCCGATCCGTGAACTCTCCCCACAAGCACGATCCTCTCAAGATGGTTAGACCGATATGCAGGAACAACCAGGCCTTCCTGAAACATTCCCTCTCTACGCGCCTTCATTCTGCTTGCTCACATCTCGTTCTCCTAGGTTAATATTTGGATTCGCAGGCTAGTCTGTTAAAGGTCTCCAACATGACCCGTGGTCAGCTTCCATGGGAGCCGCAACACAGAAAGACTTTCCATGTGGTGCCAGCCTGGAACCATAATGCCAAGTGAACGATTCGACTGAGGATTCGTGAATATCAGGATGTAGGTAGTAACCTGTCTACGGCACCCATTGCAAGCGAAATGTTGCCACGCTCGACGTGGCGGTAGAACGAACGCTGCTGTTGGCCGATCCGGTCCTGCTGTTTGAGCCTCATGTAGGCAGTCCATGGGATGCACGAGGCAAGAAAGGAAGGTAGCCGAATGCCTGAAGATGCTTTGAGAGCCGCCGAACTGCCACAAGGATGACAGGGGACATGCATGTGCCAAAGTGGCGTCGCTCTGGATATGGCTTGCTGTGCCGCAAGGTCATGTCTTGCTGGTTGGTATCTGGGATCTGCTCCTCCGTCAGCGACCTACTCCTCATTCACCAAGTCTTCCCCAGCTCACGAATCGACAAAGTGCACGTTCGGACATGGCAACCAAGACGACTGTAACCATACCTCTCACAACCATCTTCACTCCAGCTCCGACCTGCACCTTACCACTTCTTTCCTTCGCTAATCCCCACAATACCCATGTTTGGGGGACGGACTATGGCACGACCACGATCCAAAAGTTCCAGCAAGGATGTTACCCGGAGTATTATCTAAAATATGGCCAAAGGGTGGTATTCTCGCCAGGCGTCTGTCCGTCGGGGTATACGATGGCGCAGCTGTCCTCGGACGAGAACTACGGCAATACTCGTGCACACTGCTGTCCCAGGTTCGGCACCCACAGTACTCTCACGCTGCTTCCAAAAGCTGACCGACAGCAGCAACGCTCCATTCGTGACGACCAGCGGTCCTTTTCAGCACTGTGCTTCACCAGCCACGAGTCCCGGCACGCTCGTGCTGGAAAAGAAGGCGACAACCGGAGGAAGCTATCTCATCGTCCAGAAGGCCATTGTCGTTGAGTGGAAATCAGATGACTTGTCCTTATTCACACCAACGTCTGCACCGCTGTCAGCGTTGGCCCGCGCAAGTCCGAGTGTGGAGCCAGCCAGTGCTCTCCCGTCGCCAATACACAGCACTCGGGTCCGGGTGCAGTCGTCCAGTGAGTGGTTGAGCACAACGGCAACGTCAACCAAAAACTCTGCATCCGAAACAACGGCAACCTCTGACACGAGCATAACCTCAACCGCGGCGACTCAAGTAGCTTCGAACTCTCCAGTACCAACAAATGCTCTCTCGACCGGTGCCAAAGTCGGCATTGGAATCGGCTCTGCCATGGGGGCCACCATTGTGCTCTTGCTGATCGCACTAATATGGATGTCGAGGAAGAGGCGATCGGAAAAGGCTGCAGGCCAAGACACCTATCTGCAGCAACTGGGGCCTTTCACAGCGTACGACAAAGGTAGCCATGCTACAGGCAGCTATGCCAGCAGTAGCTTTCCCAATGATGGGTACCGCAGCCCAGATGGAAAGAATTACCAGCATAAACTGTTCGAACTGAGTCCAGACAGAAGGATCGCGGAACTGAATGGCGTGCCTGGTCGAGATTTCTGATGAATGGGACGGAGGTACAGTCGACAGACGATCTGTTTTGACAAGGTTCAGCGTTGTCTTTTGCCTGTTAGCATGGCGTTTAGATTAGTGTGACGTTAAGCGTAATGTGAAAATCCTTTGGCCTTTCGAGATGGAAAGGGACTTCATCCATTTCGTCCTACCTCGCTTATACTGCTCTACTGAGGTGTCCTCTGAAATCTGAAGAGCTCATGCTATCAGCACGGTCGAAATTTGTATCCGGTGGTAGGCCACGAACTATCCAGGCCATGGGTATGCTGCCTCTTCTGATTGCGACATTGTCTACATGGGCCGCACTACGGACAGAAGGTGGATAGACGTTGAAGGAAGAGGAGGCGGGAGGCGAGAGCATTTGGAAGTCGCGATTCCTAGAGCACGTGATGTATCTTGGCATGCACGGGCCAAACGCACGAAGCCGAAGTTCGATCGTCGAAAATTGTCCAGCTTGACCAGCGAGACAACCTCACCTTCAACAACCACTACCGCTACCTCGCCGACACTTCAATATGGTAAGCAAGCAACGGAACACCTGATGCAACAGATACCTGCCTCTGCTCGCTGAGCATGCAGTGAACCCGCTTCAGCACGTACTCCGAGGAGTCGCTGGCGGAGAGATACAATGGCTTGAGCTGCCACACTCGCCTCACGGCAGTGTGCAGTCTCTTTAGAGAACGAACAGTGACTGACTGTTCTTCTCAATGACAGCCTCCCAAGACGGGCAAGAAGGCCGCTCCGGCGCCATTCCCGGCCACCAAGGCGGGTGTGAGCAAGAAGCAGGCCAAGGTGAGTCGCACATCCCAATCGCAGCACATCCACACCGAGTATATTGACACAGTGGCAGAATCCCCTCATCGAACGCCGCCCAAAGAACTTCGGTATCGGCCAGGACATCCAACCCAAGCGCAACCTCTCGCGCATGGTGAGATGGCCCGAGTACGTCCGCCTTCAGCGCCAGCGCAAGATCCTCAACATGCGCCTCAAAGTCCCGCCGGCGATCGCCCAGTTCGCGCAGACCCTCGACCGCAACACCGCCGCACAAGTGTTCAAGTTCCTTAACAAGTACCGACCTGAGACCAAGGCCGACAAGAAGGAGCGTCTGCACAAGGAGGCTACCGCTGTCTCGGAGGGCAAGAAGAAGGAGGATGTGAGCAAGAAGCCCTACACCGTCAAGTACGGCCTCAACCACGTCGTCGCTCTCATCGAGGCCAAGAAGACCGCGCTCGTCCTCATCCCGAACGATGTGGACCCGATCGAGCTCGTCATCTTCCTCCCAGCTCTGTGCAGGAAGATGGGTGTGCCGTACGCCATCATCAAGGGTAAGGCTCGTCTCGGCACTGTTGTGCACAAGAAGGTATGTTGAATGAGATCGATCAAATTGATGTCAACTAATCCTTATATGACAGACCGCCGCCGCTCTGGCCATCACCGAGGTCCGCAGCGAGGACAAGTCTGAGCTCTCGAAGATCGTCTCTGCCGTAAAGGAGGGCTTCATGGACAAGAGCGAGGAGGCGAGGCGTCACTGGGGCGGTGGTATCATGGGTGCGAAGGCGCAGGCCCGGGACCGGAAGCAGAGGGAGCGTACCGAGCGGGAAATCAAGATCTAAGCGCTTGTTCCTGTTCGTGCGACGTCGTGGTAGTGATGGTGTTCTAGCGAACCCGGGTTTTCGACGATGGCTCTGCACAAGTGTTGTGATGCCTCGTACGATCAGATACTCTTCAGACCCACAGTCACCTTAGGGCGAGATATCCCAATCCATGAGTTCCTGCCATGACCCTCGATTTCAACTTCAGCTATTCGCATTCGCTTCAAGTGACATGCCTTGTATTCACCTTACGAGGTGACTTATACGTTCAAAGACCCTATTGTAGCACCAGTCTTCTGCCCAAAGTCTGCCAAGCATCCGCACCTTTGAACCAGCCATTGAAAGTTTCGTCGACGCAATGGAAGTCCAACCTCACCAAGCGGAAGACAAGACGACAGTCACTGTACTAGTCACTGGCGCAAACAGGTACGTAGCACGTTCAGCCGCACGCCGGGTACGCTTACTGACTTACGCAATTCCACAGCGGACTAGGCTTCTCAATATGCTGCCGCCTCATCGATGAATTCCTCTTCACCCGCCCCCAATCGCAGTCCCTCCACCTCCTCTTCTCCACCCGCGACACGAAGAAGGGCGACTCCACCCTCCGCCGCCTCAATGCCCACCTCCAAAAGACGCTCAAGGAAGCCAATGCCTCCACCCCGGGCATCAGCCTCCTCCTCGAGGCCCGCATCAAGCTCGAAAACGTCCTCGTAGACCTCACGCGCCTCCTCTCTGTTAAAGCGCTGGCAAAACAACTCCTCACCCGCGGTCAACACCTCGACGCCGTGGTATGGAACGCTGGTATAGCGGGTTGGATGGGAATCGACTACCTAGCCGCTGCCCGCGAAGTCCTCACCTCCGTCGTCCAGGCGACTACGTACCCGCACTTCATGATCTGCGACGTCGGCGCGCTCGCGAAGCCGCAGCTCAGCGGCCACGGATCGGTGCATACGTTCCCTGAGCCGGCGCTGGGGAAGGTGTTCACGGCGAATGTGTTTGGGCATTATATGCTGACGCACTGGCTGGCGCCGCTGATGGACGCGGGGAGTAGGGTGGTCTGGGTCTCGAGTCCCAGTGCGTTGCCTGAGGCCTTTGAGGTGGAGGATCTGCAGGGGCTGGGGGCAAAGATGGCTTATGAGAGTTCGAAGCGGGTGACGGATCTGATGGTGCTGACGTCGGAGGGGGAGGCGAGTAGGGAGTCGACGAGAACGTTCTGGGGAGGGAGGGAGGAGGGGCCGAGGCCAAGGATGTACGTCACGCATCCGGGGGTGATTACGACGAGCATTGCGGATATCTCGTGGATTCTGACGTTGGGCATGATCGCGATCACGTATCTGGCGCGCTGGCTCGGGTCGCCGTGGCACTGCGTCTCGGCTTACAAGGGGGCGGTGAGCGCTACATATGCTGTGCTGGCTCCGCCGGACCAGCTGCCGGAGTTGGAGGAACGGGAGGGGAAGGGGAAGTGGGGTAGTGCGTGTGATGTTTTTGGGCATGAACGAGTGGCGCGGACGGAAATTGAGGGTTGGGGTTATGGCGGTGAGCTCGGTGCGAGGCCGAGTGGGAGTGTGCCGTACAGTCGGACGGGGCACAAGGAGGCTACGAGGGAGTCGCGGGAGGAGTTCGAGGAGACGGGGAGGAAGGTGTGGAGGGAGATGGAAGAGATGCGGGTCGAGTGGGAGAAGAGGCTGGGCAAGGTGGAGGTCGACAGTGCGTCGTCTGTCGATGCTTGAGGACTTTATGTTTCTAGTGAGTGTACCATCAAGTCAAAGCAGTCTTGCTGAACGTCGTGGCCTTTTTCAGAACATTCTCCATTCCAAGTCATTCGGACATGACGCCCATGTCACATGCAAGCTCTGCATCGCTCCTTCCTCTTCCGTCCCTGCCCGAAACCTTCTCCCTCACCACCTCACTTCCGCTCAACACCAACCACAACCACAACCTTTCTCTCACCCACAGATCTCCCATCGCAGAACAACGCACACCAGAACAAAAATGGACATCCACTCCTCCCGCCACAACCCCAACTTCTGCGACCGCACCCTCTCCCAGCGCCTCGAGATCGAAGCCCAGCTCATCGCCTTCCGCCGCCAACTCAACGTCATCGTCAAGACTGAAGACCAAGCCGCGCTATCGGATTTGCACGCGAGAGTGAAGACGGCTGGGGAGGGGTTTGTGGAGAGGGTGCCTCGGTTCGTTCACTCCCTTCCTCTATCATTGCTATGAGCTGTAAAGTGAGGGTGAGTGCTGACGTGTGCACCAGGCAGCCGACGATCGAAGGCTACGTCTGGCACGACGAAGCGAAGCGCGTCGCGGTGATGAAGGAAGTCGAGGCTGTGATGGCGCGGGAGAAGGCGGCGCCGCCGGTGGTTAGTGAGATGCAGGAGGTGGATTCGGAGAGTGAGGAGGGGTGTGTGGTGTCGCCACCAAGGCGTTTCGTACAGGAGATTGCGCAGCGGGCGTTGAGTGAGGAGGAAGGGAGGGAGAGGAAGAAGGCGAGGGTTGAATGAAGTGCGCTGATTGTGATGAGGGAGTAACAGAACCTGGTGGTGCGTCGCAGATGCTGGGAGCAGGTTGGCGGACGCACTGTTGAAGCAAAGGCATGGAAGCGTTCAGCTTCGCAATTTGCTCGGTATGAGGTGACAGTGTCTACAGGCCTACTCATGATCCACCACTCCTCCACCTCTCATCCAAGCCATCCAACATCTCCGCACTCTCCGTCGCCTGACTTGACTTCGCAGCCCGCACTGCCCTCTGCGTCTCCCAAATGCTCCGCTGCGTCATCAGCTTCAAGCCAGATTCCTGATCGTACATCGCCAGATCCAGGATCTCCTTGTCTCTGAAACCCCTCACTGCGCTCTTCTTCGCCTGCCCCTTGGCTGGTGGAGCAAAGTACCGTGGGTCGGGCGTGTTGTCAGCGACGGACGTAAACACCATCTCTACCACAGCATTCTCAACGCCAGCGTAGACGAACGGGCTCATGGACGAAGGCGAGGCGAGCGAGTAGATGCTGCTTTCCGCACTGCGACGAGCCCAGTTGTTGCCACCGCCGCGGCCGGAATAGGTGGCGCTGTTAGGTTTGAGGAAGAGGTTCCAGTGATTTGTAGCAGGGCCGCTTGATCGTCTGGAAAATTCTGGCCCATAGTTGTCACCTGACTGGGCGTCAAGGTAGGTGTACGCTTTCGCGCCTAGCCGCATGTCGAAGACTTTCAGGAGGTTGTGTCGGCTCGTCCCTGCTACAAGCTTCTCCTGCCCGCGAGGGAGGAGGGAGTAGATCGCGCTTTCGTCCGTACGGTCGACGTAGGCTTGCTCGACGTCACGGGCTGAGCGGAGGTCGTGGAGACGGATGATACCGTCGTAAGCGCCGGACAAGAAGACCTGGGCATCGTTGCTGGCTGCTGTGCCTAGAGGTGGTAATGGCACGATAGGGTAGACGGACGAAGTACTCTTCTTAGCGAAGCCGGAGAGCGTGATCTCGCCTTCTAGCTTCTCGAGATCGTTCTGCAGACTGTATTTGCGGATTGGATCTTTGGTCAGGCCAGACTCAGAAAGCTGGTGGATATAAATTGGCTCCTCACTCGGTCCAAGGCCAACGGCCAGGTGGGAGGAAGATAGGAAGTTTGTCGACCAAGCACGATATGTCCTGTGACCGTTGGTGGGTCGTCGAATCTCTATCTGGCTTGATGGCTCCGTCTTCGGATGAGTGGCATCCACATTGTAAAGGCTCACCCTTGTATCGTCGAGGCTTGCTGCAAGTAAAGGCGGCCGCCATGCCTCTTGCAAGAGACTGCTGGACCGAATGGGCAGCCCTTGGGTTACAAAGCAGGATTTCGATACCTCCTCGTCTTCCCCTTGGGATAATCCAATCAATTGCAGATCCCCGTTCGCGGTGCCCGTGATCAATTGAAGCTTCCTGTCGTCGCCTTCGCCTTCTTGCCGTCTCAACAGATGCAGGCTCGTCACATCGTCCCTGCCCTCAACAGCACTGAGTGGCCTGTAAGTCATCCAACTAACACGGTCTTCGTCTGCCGCATCTTTGTGTCGTTCCGTCTGTCTTACACAGACCTCTGCGCCAGCACTAAAGGCCAGTACATCTCGTCTCTGCTTGCCTTCCTCTTCAAAGCAGTCCAACTGTGGCGTAAACCCGATCGTCTGTCCTCGTGGCCTCTTCCATCGATCAACCTTCTTATTGCCGGGGAAAGCTGTGATATCGCCCCACGGTTCGGTATATCTTGCTACGAATGCTCGTCTGTCCCACGCTCTTGAGAGAGTCGTCAAGGTGCGTGAGGCGTCTTTGCCTGTCACAGTGTTCTTGTGGGTATAGAGCGAGGGGAAGCGTTCTCGTGCGAATGTCTGCCAGGCATCTTTCTCGACGAATGTATTCAAGCTCCTGGAGGTGGACGAGAGGTTCGAGACAGCTCGTGCGGTGGGTAAGTAGCTTGTTATGTGGTCCAGGAGTTCGGGTGGCAGATCGGTGAGTGTCTTCGTCGGCTGAGCCATTGCAGTGTCCAAAGCTGTTGTCCTTGACGAAGTCCAGTCGTCTTCAGACTTTCACATGCAATATGACTCAACGTCAGATATTGCTGCATGACTCGCGCTTGGTTTATCTTATCGGCCACGCGACGCTAGGGCAGATCCTACGCGCCACAAGTGAATGCAAGCGGGTCGATTTAGGTAACGCATATTGGCTGAACTCCAACCCCTCCACCCTCTCAGCCCCATCCTTCACTTGTTCAACAACTCGAGAGGCCCTCGCAGATCTCCTATACAGCCCTTCCAGCACCACAGTCGCAGCTGGTATGCGGTAGCTTGCTTCCATTGGACCTTGCTCACCAGACCAGGACCAACGGTCAACCGAGCCTATCATGGCAACATCAACTACACTTCTTATTGCTGAAATACTCTCAATCTGCGTCGTAATCTACGGATGGGTCATCTTTCCTATCCTCTTCTCACCACTGGCAAAGATCCCATCAGCTCACTGGAGCGCGCCCTTCTCGTCCTTCTGGATCCTAAACAAAAGACGCAAGCAAGCGGAAACACTTGCAGTCCATGATGCTCACCTTCGACTGGGACCTATTGTGCGCCTTGGTCCGAACGAGATCAGCGTGAACAGCGTCGACGGAGGCATCCGGACGGTCTACGCCGGAGGCTACCAGAAAGGTGACTGGTACCTCAACGCCTTCAACAACTATGGCATCATGCCAATGTTTGCGATGCCGGATCATGCAAATCACTCACAGCGGAAGCGTATGCTGAGCAACATATATGCCAAGTCCACGTTGCAGAGCAGCAAAGCTATGGATACCATTACCCACACTCTGCTTAACGACACCTTGGTCCCGAAGCTGCGAGGAATGGCGAAGAAGGGTGAAGCTGTGGAGTTCTATGATCTGTTTTGCGCCATGGCAATGGACTTTGTGGCCGCCTACGTTTTCGGGCTCAAGAATGCTTGCCATTTCATGGATCAGCCCGACATGGGCGCCCGGTTCTTCCGTGACTACAAAGCCCGGCAGGAATTCGTCTTCTGGCCACAGGAAATGCCGCTCTTCACGTCTTTCATGTCCAAGAGTGGACTCGGGAATCTCCTCGTGCCGAGCTGGGTAGCCAAAGCAAACAACGACATCGAGTCGTGGCTGATTGGCATGTGCGATAAAGCAGAACAGACTGTACGTCAGGCGGAGCTGGAAGGCGAAAAGGGGCCGGAGGAAGATTGGCCCAATGTCTACTCGCGCCTCCGCAGTTCTCTGCTCAAGGAGTCCAAGGCGAAGAGCGCCAGTGATGTACCTGTCGACTACCAGGTCCAGGTGAACCGCCTCGCAGTCGCCAGCGAAATGCTCGACCACACGCTCGCCGGTTTTGACACTAGCTCTATCACTCTTACCTTCCTGGCATATGAGCTTAGCCTTCCCCATAACAGTCACTGGCAAGACAAACTGCGTGCCGAACTGAAGACTCTCGATGGCTCCCGTGATGCAAAGACCCTTGACAACCTGCCTATCCTGCACGCCATCCTCATGGAAACTCTCCGCTACCACGCCCCGATCCCAGGCAATCAACCACGCATCACACCCTCCGACGCCACCCTCGGAGCCGAAGGCCACGCCGTTTCCGGCCTTCCACCCGACGTCCGCGTGCAAGCACAAGCCTGGTCGCTCCACCGCAACCCCGAGGTCTTCCCCGAGCCAGAGACCTGGAACCCAGCGCGCTGGCTCGAGAGCAATGAAGAGCAACTCAAGGAGATGCAGCGCTGGTTCTGGGCCTTCGGGTCGGGAGGGAGGATGTGCGTGGGGAGCAACCTGGCGATGTTGGATATGAAGGCTATCATTGCGGGCATCTGGGCAGACTTCCGGACGACTTGTGTGGATGGACGAGGGATGGTGCATAATGGGGGATATGTGGCGGAGCCGGTGGGGAAGGACGGGAAGTATTGCATGATGAAGGTGGAGGAGATTGAGGTTCTGGTGAAAAAGGAGAGAATGGTTGGCTATGTTCGAGAAACAAGATAGATGAGTAGACGCTTATGTTGATGATGATGAGTTATGTAGATGCTGAATGAACATTCACACAACCATGACTGCTGTACATTTGCTGAAAGACTGCTCCTGCCGCATTGGGCGCGGGTGAATAATCAAGTGGGGCAAGAAGCAAGCTTGCTCACTCAGCGCTTCCATGGGACCTCATCGAAACAATTTGTTTTGGTGGCGCTCGAAGAAGCTCTGTACTTGGAAACGTTCTTGACATCTTGGCCACGTCTGGACAGGAGAGTTGCTTGAACAAAGAACATCGTTGACGTCGACTGCCGTGTAGCCGAAGATTGACCAACAAAGGCTGCTGTTGCTTCCCAAAAACTGGCATAACAATAATCTGGAATTACTGTCAAGATCCAAAACTGCTCTGTCGCGTATTGAGACTGGTGGAACATTCACGATGCCTTTGACAGTCCTGTCCGATCGAGACGTCAACCGCATCCTGCACTCGTTCACCAAGGACGACATCGAGCACCTACAAACACAGCTGGCCGACGCACTGCACTGGTACTCAACATCCTCAGACGAGAATGATTTCTGCTCGGACTATCAGCCTGAGCGTATTCAGCTAAAGCGGAAAGATGGCTCAACTACTCTCTTCATGCCGGCTAGTGGTTGCAACGGACAAGCCGTCAAAGTCGTCAACATTACACCTCCAGATGCTGGAAGCGGACTGCCTAGTTTCGAGAACTTGAGTCTGGATACTGAGCACTCGAGTCGGAGTTCGATCTCCAGTCCTTCGACAGTGGACAGCCCGCGAGGCTCGATCTCGACCTTCTCCTCTCAAGAGACAAACCCGACGCCGGGCACGAGCATTAGCTCATCCTCCAGCGTCGCCCCTGGCGAGCGTCTCCCCAGAGCCCCGACTGGCCAGCAATCTACCAATCCCTCCTCCACCATCCGCGGCTCCCTCACCCTCATGGACCCCCAAGGCAACACAACCGGCCTCATCAACGCAAGCGAAGTAACCGCCTTCCGCACCGCCCTCGCCTCAACCATGCTCCTCAAGAAACGCCACTCCGTCCACGACCTCACCGTCTTCGGCGCCGGCAAGCAAGCCTACTGGCACATCCGCCTCGCCCTCCTCCTCCGCGGTCCAGAGATCCACCACCTCAACATCATCACCCGCAACTTCGACTCCGCCCGCGAATGCATCATGCGCATCTACAACCCGCAACCCGACGACCCTGATTACATCAACCCCATCGGCAGCAAATACAACAGCAAAACCAAAACCAACATCCTCACACCCAGCCATACGGAGTACAGCCGACTACTGAAAGACTACGTGCGCAGCTCCAACGTCATCTTCTGCTGCACCCCGTCCTCCACCCCCTTATTTCCGGCTTCATACTTGACAAACCCCGAGGGCAGGAAGAAGGGTCGCTACATCGCCTGTATCGGCTCCTACAAGCCGCACATGATCGAGCTGCACCCGGACATCCTGCGCTACGCCGTCGCGCCGCACCACGAACACCGGCACGTACATAAGAGGCAGAAAGAAGGCGGCGCCATCGTCGTCGACACTGTCTCCGGCTGTCTCAAAGAAGCGGGGGAGGTGGTGCAGGCGAAACTGCTCCCTGACCAAGTTGTGGAGTTAGGGGAGCTGTTTATGCTGAAGCGCGAGGCGGTGAAGCGGATGGAGGCGAAGGGGGAGAAGGTGGAGAGTGGGTGTAGTTTCCAGGATGATTCCGGGTTGAAGGAGTGGTTGACGAGGGGGAATGTGGTGTATAAGAGTGTCGGGTTGGGGTTGATGGATGTGGTGGTGGGACAGGGGATTGTGGAGATGGCGAGGGAGAGGGGGGTGGGGACGACGGTTGAGGGGTTTAATTGATGTTTGATATGAGATATGATAAATGATTAGATGTTCTGCATGCCTCATTGAGCAGGTTTGACACTCACTCAACTCTATCACAAGCAGATGAACACCAGCTAGCGCAACAAGTTCCCCAGCCAATGCCATATCAAGCAGCAATAAAGTCAGACCGCCCCTCTAGGTCCCCTCACGTCCAGCTTCCGCTCTCGGCCGCCTCTTGAACACCAGCTAGCGCCCCCACCAATCCGACCACTCAGGTCTCGAGGCGCGATGAAGTGAGGTCGTGCTCACCAGCTACACCCTCGTACAAAAGCTGGTATGCTTGGCAAACACCGGGACGCCAGCTAGCGCGGTATGCTGTCCAGCCAATCGTGTGCGCGGCGGCGATGAAGTGAGGTTGTCGTTCCCGTCCGGCGATCGCGGCGAGGAGGTGAACAGTAGCTAGTGCGGTCACTGTGTTGGCCAATGGTGACGGTGGGGGTGAAGTGAGGTCGGCATTTCGCGGCGAGTTCGGGCACCCGTTGGTCGCTGTCACAAGCCAGTTGAACGCCAGCTAGTGCGATAATTGTTCTGGCCAATCATGGTCCAAATGAAGATGAAGTGAAGTAGCCGGTGTACATATCTGAAAGCCGTACGTCGTTCGTGTGCTGCTCCCTCCACCGTCCAGTCCTACAAGTCTCTGCTGTACGTCTGAGCATCGTCTTGCTGATCTGGTCTGATGGCTTTCCATCTCTGCCGCGAGCTCTGCTTGCGAGTCGTCTCATCAGGTCAGACCAACTGGCGGTTCGGAATTGCCGCCCTCCTCCACCTCGTGAGCCCCCTGAGCGCGAATGCATCCCGTGTCCTTCGGTTAGCAGCACAGCGCGGCGGAATGCTCCTCATGTTCGGTGATCGCACTCTTCGTGCCCTCCATGCCGGAGTTTGTGCTGCTGGCATTGCCCTCGAGTGCTTCAATGCAAGCGCGGCCCTTCCATCCCATCTTGTCCAACGGTGTCCATCAGATATTCCCACCCTCAGCCTTCCACTTCTCCAAATACTCCTTCCCATCTAGCGAATTCTTGCTCTCGGAATGCGCATACGTATCGCGCGTCTTCTTGATCTCCTTTGTCACGAAGGGCGTCAACTGTTCTTCGTCAGCATGCATATCTCCACCATCCTGCGTCCCTGGACAATGCCACGTACATTGAACCCACTCAAATCCGGACAGACATACGTCCTCACTTTCCGGAAGTCGATCACGTAGCCGCCGTACTTGGTGTGCCGTCCCATGGCCCCTGTCCGGTTGCCCTTGTAGTAGTTGTGCGGGCCTTGCTTGGTGGTGAGGGGGAGGCGGCGGAGCGCTTTCTGGAGGATGGTTGAGGGATGCATGATGGACGATGACTAGCACGTTTCTCTAATGAGTGTTTGGAGATGTAGATTCTGTCAATGGAAGGTGATGATGATGGACGAGGTCGACGTTGCGGAGATCTCGGGAGAGAGCGCCAAGATTTCGACCTTCGAACAATTTTCGAGACAGCACGATATCGCCTCTGAACCACCACACACCTCACTATGCCTCCCAGAGTAGCTCGCTCGAGCGTTCAGATCGCCGCGCCCAAATCAGCGCGCAACAAAAACCGCAAGCGCAACCTCGACGCCTACGCCATCGCCTCGCACGCCACGAAAGCCGACCAACCTCGCTTGAACTCGAATCGTGCCGGCGAATACCTCGACGATGGCCCAAAACACAAGCGAAGACGGGCGGTCGAAGACGAGGAAGGAAGCGAGGGAAGTGTCGAGGAAGATGTACCTGCTGGCAAGCGGAGGAGGACCGCCGATGAGGATCCAGAGGGCGGAGATGAGGGCAGTGATAGTGAGGGGAATGAGTGGACGATGGGTGGGATGAGGTGTGATGATGATGATAGTGAGTTGGATTCTGACGAGGCTTTTGGGGAGAGCGATGAGGAGAGGTTTGAGGATTTTACTTTTCGGGGATCGAGTGGGAAGGGCAAGAAGGGTGGTGGGAAGAAAGCGAGGGTCAAGCATGTCGAGGAGGACGATGAGATGGATCTGAGTGAGGGAGAGGACGATGATTCCAAAGAGGAAGAGGACGACTTTGGGGACGAGGGAGTGGATCTGGCTACCATGTTGGACGACGATGATGAAGAGGCGCTGGGTGAGAAGGACAACACGAAGCGAGACATGGGCGAAGAAGAGCCTAGCGATGGCGAGGAATATGGCTCGAGTTTCTCAGATGAGGAAGACGAAGACGACGAGAACGATCCGCAAGCCAACGAAGAGCGTGCAGCTCGAATGCGCGACCGCCTCGATGCTCTGAAGTCGTCTGGAAAGCCCTCTGCCACTCAATCTACCCAACAATCCGCCGCTTTGACTGTCGACGACCTGCTCGCCACACTCGACCCAGCATCGCGCAAACAATACGATGCAGCCCTCAAAACCAAGAAGAAGTCTACCCGGCCGACTACACTCTCAGCACCCCTGCCTAAGCGCCAACAAGACCGCTTGAACCGCGAAGTCGCCTCCCAGAAAGCCAAAGAACAGCTCGACCGCTGGCGAGATACCGTAATCCAGAACCGCCGAGCAGAGTTCTTGTCCTTCCCACTCAAGGATCCCAATGCGCATGAGCCGCAGGGCAAGGAAAAGTTTGTCACGGACGGCCGGCCGCAGAATGAGCTGGAGCAAAACATCCAGCGTATTATGGAGGAAAGCGGCCTCAGCACCAACAGGGGCAAGAATGAGGACGAAGAAGCTGCAATTCTTAAGAGCGAAGAGCTCGCCACGAACAAGCTTCCCGTTGAGGAAGTGATGCGCCGACGCGCTGAACTCCGACAAGCGCGCGAGTTGCTTTTCAGGGAAGAGATCAAAGCGAAGCGTCTGTCTAAGATCAAGAGCAAATCGTACCGTCGCGTGCATCGAAAGGAGCGTGCGAGAGAGCGAGAACTTGAACGCGAAGCCCTCGGTGATGGTGGTGAAGACGAGAAGGAGGCGAATGATCGGAAGAGGGCCATGGCGAGGGTGAGCACGAAACATCGGGACTCGAAGTTTGCGAAGGCGTTGAAGCAGACGAATCGCGGGGTGTGGGACGAAGGGGCGCGAGAGGCGGTAATTGATGAGGCGAGGAGGAGGGAGGAGCTGGAGAGGAGGATTCGAGGGGAGGATGTTGATGAGGCGGAGAGTGATGTGCCTAGTGCTGATGATGATGGGGAGGATGGATTCGAGGGCTTTGGAGGGGATGAAGATGATGTGACGGTGATGAAGCAGCTGGATACGCTGAAGAATGATCGAGAGCCTGCTGCGGAGAAGGGGTTGGGGAGTTTGAAGTTCATGCGTGCTGCGGACGAGAGGCGGAGGGCGCAGAACGATGAGGATGTTGAGCGGTTGAGGAAGGAACTTGCTGTTCAAGATGGCGATGAGGCCGGCAGTGACGAAGAGATTGATGATCAAGGTCTTGGTCGGGCGGTGTTTGGGCCTAAAGGAAAGGGGGGCAAGGAGAAGAAAAGGGTCAAGCGACCCGAGCTTGAAGAGGGCGAGGAATCTGGTTCTGAGGCTGAGGCTGATGCTGAGGGCGAGGATGGTGTTGATGTAGTGACGGAGAAGCCGGCGGACCAGAAGAAGGGAGCGAAGCCGCCTAAGCAGATCGCTGCGAGCGGCCCACTGGCGAAAGGCGGGAAACCTGACCGCAGGGATCCAAACAGCGGCTTTGCTCAAAAGGATGGGACGCAAGGTCCCTGGCTCTCGGCTGATACGGGGAAGCCTGAGCGGAGAGGGCCTGCTACCGAATGGCTTGCGGCGCCCGCGAACAAGTCCAAGTTGAGACGCGACGAACCTGTCGAGCTCAACACCGCTCGCCCCGAGCAGCAGCCGGACGCCAATGCCAGAGATCGCACGAAGGCGAAGTCCGCACTAGCACCAGCACCAGCTGCCCCAGCAAAACCTCAACAGACCACTGACGCCGGCAACACCAACGGCTGGACCACCGTAACCACCACCAACGACCACCCCTCCGACTCCTCCCCCGAACCGACTGACCCCATCCTCAAATCCAACCCCACCTACAACCAACGCGCCTTCGCCGCCGACGCCGACGACACCACGTTCGCGGCGGAAAAAACCGCCCTCGCGGCCTCCGAGGACGAAAAGGAAGAATCCTCCCACCTCCCCGGCTGGGGCTCCTGGACCGGCGCCGGGCTGAGCAAATCCATCAAGCGGTCCAACGCGCGCTCCAAGCACAATCCGCTTTTCAAAACCAAAACTCCCGGCACGAAGCCGCAAGACCGCAAGGATGCAGGGTTGGAGAAGGTGATTATCTCCGAGAAGGGGGCACGGAAGGGGAAAGGGTATTTGGCGCCTATCCTCCCGCATGGATACGAGACGAAGGAGCAGTATGAGCGCGCGCTGAGGGTGCCGGTGGGGCCGGAGTGGACGACGAAGGAGGTTTTTCAGCGGGGGACGAGGCCGAGGGTTGTTGTCCGGCCGGGGGAGGTTGTGGGGGCTATGGAGAAGCCGATGGTGTAGACGGCGCTGTCGAGTGGTTGGGCTGGCGTGGCGTGGCTTCTGGCAACGTCAAGCTTTGTTTGGGGAGGGTTGGTTATGTTCGGCTTGAGTTCTCGAGCCATCGTTTTACGGAATTGCTGCCATCGTGGGCTGCTCGGAATACTATGTGCTATATCAGTAAAGACACAAGGCCTCCATAGCAGAAAAGGAACCTTACGTTGCCGCTCATCCTCATCCAGCGTGTTCATGAAGTCACTACTCCCATCTCCTTGCTGCACTGTCCTTGTGTTCTGCGCTTTGTCTGCGATCTCTAAAGCTCGCGCCTTGAAAGTCTACATCCACAGTCAGTCGAGCGTTCCTAACATATGCTAGGCGAGCGTGATCAGAAAGAACGAACCTCAGTCAACACCTCCACAACCTCCTCCTCCTCAAACAACTCCAACATCCTCTCCCCCAACCCATAAAACCACTGCGCCTGCGCCCTTACATCCACACTCTTCGGATCCGCGCGCAACGCATTCATCACCTTCCCCCCCAACGCGGCAGGCATATCTAAGGTAGCGAGGGAAGCGGACCCTGGACCTGCGGGTTTGGAGACGGCGAGCATTTCAGCTAGCCAGAGGGGCAGGTCGAGACGGGTGCCGGGGGTGATGGGGGTGGAGTTGTTGAGGGGGGAGAGGTGGGGGAGGAGGAGGTCGAAGGTTAGGGGGGTTTTTTGGGCGTCGGTTAGGATTGAGGAGGGGGTGTAGTACGAGGACATTGTTTCTGGGGTGATTGGGGAGGGTGGTGCGGAGGGTTTGTTGGGCCGGATGGTAAGGTGTGTTGTCCACGTGATGGATGGCTGGATTGGGCGCGCGGTGGAGGAGGCGACTGCAGGTGGTTGACGCCACGGTTGAGTTGCGCGTCTGGTGTTTGCCTCCGGACGGAACAAGTATTATTTCATGCCGCTGTCGTGTTGAGTCTTCATTGAACATTCCTCAAGGCTGGTGTTCCGTTTCAATACAACCCTTTCCGTGGTCCGTGTTCATTGGTTCGCGTTGTTGATATACCTGAAGGCAAGAGTGTCGCGTGTCGTCGACGAGATCTGGCTCCAGGTGGTCATAGCTCCCAAACGTGACGCTGATGTTTCCGCCTTCGAGACGACTACTGGTGACACAGGACAAGACAACATCGACTCGAGTCTCTGCCCGACCTCATATCAACTCGGTGCTATCTATTCCGGAAGGACACCATTCTTCTGCTCAGCGCAGTACCTCCGAAGCATCATCATCATCAGCATCTGCTGACAAACATCTAACAACAAAGGCGCGGGAAGCAGTGCATGTGATTACTACTCGCACATCACCCATCCAACATCGACATCACTACCTTGCGTTTGAGACCCTCACACATGAGCGCGCACGCTCATCCTTCCTCCCTCTATCAACATGGCGGGTGAAAGCGCCCAACACGACCGCATAGGCCTGCTGGGTCACGCCAACGGCTTCGGCTCAGGCGCGGATGACTCGAGAGCAACATCACCAGGTATAGGCGGCGATCGTGCTCTCATCGGAAGCAGCGGCGATAAGGATATAGACATGGCGCGGCTGGGGCGGACAAGGCCTCGAGTCTTCCCATACGCCAAATACCTTCCATATGAGACGGAGACGCCGGAGCAGAGGGAGAAGGACATGGACGAGATGATCAGGCTGCTCTACGTCTCCATCAAGTCTGGAGACTTTGTGCCGGGAGCAGTGCACTGGACGAAAGAGATAAGAGGGTGGATGAGTCTGAAGTTCGACCTCACACGGAAACAGCGGATATCGCTTGTCGAGCTCTACTACGAGCTCGCGCTTGCTCCTGGTCTGGAGTACAGCGTGGCGGAGAGGTTCGCGAGCATGTTCATGGTTCTGACCAAGAGGAAGCACTACCTGCGGCCGGGAGTGGACTTGACGCTGGACTGGCGGCCCTTGTGGAAAGAGCTGAAGATCTTCGTCCTGCCGTCGGAGAGCAGCACCCAGAACACCTACAGCAGCAAGCGTAATGTGCGGACGCTAACGAAGATGTGCACGTTCGCCCAGCTGTTCTTTGATCCGAAGGAAGTCCCCGCGATGATGGAAGAATTCCTCCCCTACTACAGCATGTCGTTCTCCGAGAATGCATTCGTGGTGCTTGGGCTTTTTAACCTGATGCTGCCAACTGCCGCTCCGCCTTCAGATCAGCCGGACTTAGCACCACAGTCATTCTTGCCGACCTTCTTCCACCTATGGTCTACCATCAACCGCTCGATGATGACCGATACACGATTCTTGGACATCTTCTCCAGACAAGCTAGGGACTGTCTGGGAGCTGAGCACATTCCGTTCGGACCTTGCGGGCTGTTCACGGAGGAGCAATCATCCCTCATCTTTACCGCAGTGCTGAGACTGCTTGAGATTCCAGTGGGGCAGGCAACCACACCCTACAGCGCAACGGTTGATCTGGGTGCCGGTAATGCTATTTTACTAGAGCGGGACCCGAGAAAACATCCTGTCAGCCACAGCATTGCTCGATGGATCGTAATGTCGCTGTCACCACAGTGCCTGGAAGCCAAGGACGGCAAGTCGGTGCTGCACCAGCTAGAAGCGCTATTGCAGGGTATTGAGACATTCTTCCACCCGTCAAACTCCGGCAGCTGGACCAAGCCTCTGGCACAGCTCATCTACTACCTCGCGGACTTTTTCGTCATGCGATGGAACCGCGAGCAGAGCGGCGAGTACGACATTCCGGCTGATCGCAAGCTCAACGACGAAGTCAAGCGTCGATTCGTGCTCTGTCTGAGGGACGTCGTCTTCATGGGCATCTACGCGAAGAGCGGTACGGCCATGAACTACGCGCTTAGCACGCTACAAAGCCTCGCCTCGCTCGAGCCCACACTCATCCTGCCTGGCGCTCTGCAGCGCATCTATCCTGCCATGCAGGGCTTGGTGGAGGTTCACCGTACAGTCTCTTCCATCCGTGCACTCCAGATGCTCAGCAAGATCATTGCCAAGACAAAAGGCTTCAGATGCCATCTCACCACATTGCTTGGGCTAGCTCTACCTGGTGTCGATGCAAACGACTTGGACAAAACGATGCACAGTCTGGCTTTCATCCAGGCAGTTTGCTACAACATCCCGCTGCACGACCTTACCAAGGCGCCCAAGCACGAAAAGAGTGACCTTAATGGGGACTACGAGATGGTCGATCATGGCTCTCCGTCAGCGCAAGGCGGCAGCACAGACCTGGCTGTCCAGTGGATCACCTCGCAAGTGAGCCACTTCGAGCAAGCAGGGCCTGGTCTTGAGATCGACTACGCTGCCGAAATGTCGGATGAGGACGAAGAGGCTATACTCAAGTCTTCGACTGCTGGCTTTTCAGAGTTCATCATTAGCTTTCTCGGCCGGGTGTTCACTCTTCTGCAGAATCTACCTGATGCAGCCAGAGTCAAGAGCGGCAGTCCAGAAGAGAATGTCGTCAATACCCTGCCAGCAACCTTCAGCCCGCTTCTCGCCAGCCTGAGCCCGGAGCTCTACGATGTCGCACTGGAGCACGTCGCACGCTTCGTCTCGAATCATGTCGTACATCAAGCACGAGACGCGATGGCCTTCATCTGCAACGCAATGGTCAAGATCTCACCAAAGAAGGCCCTCGGCCGCTTGCTGCCAGACCTCATCTCCAGCATCCGGACTGAGATCAGCGAGAACGGAGCTGGATCAACTCGGACGACAGGAAGTGAGATTCTTCCCAGAGACCGCGCCCTCGTGTGGCATGTTTCGCTCCTTAGTATGTGCGTTGTCCACGTCGGCAAAGACATTCTCGAGTTCCAGGAGGATCTCTTCTCGATTGCCAATTATATGCAGGATACCTGCAAGGGCATTCCACTAGTGCATGTCAGTAATTTCGTGCACCATCTCCTGCTCAACTTAACTGTGACGTACACCATCGACTATAGCCTGTTCAACAAGTCTGAACTCGAGAAGGGCCTGAGTACTGAGTCCTGGGGACGTACAGTGGATCCGACAACGCTGGAGATCCAGTGGCATGTTCCTGAGCAGGAAGAGCTGGCTTTCGCCACCAGAGTATGCGAAGCGCAGGGAGGTCGAGCGCTGAAGGCTCTCAACGAGCTCATCTCGGACACAGCTCAGATCAAGCGTGATGGCGTTGGCAAGGACTGGTCGGACGAGGTCAGCAGAAATCTGGTACTGCTTCGGCTGATCATCTCGGGCGTGTCGCGACTCTTCCGATCGGATGATGGCTCCGTCACGCCATTCACGTTCGATGACACTGCGGTCAATGAGCAGATGGACACTGACGACGACTCGCACGACCTGAATGAGCCTGATGAGGAGAAGATCAGGCGTGCTTTCCACTACCCGACTGGCTACCCACTGGAGATCGGCAGCGAGTCGTACGAGACTGTCCACAGGTTCCGAAAGACCGTTGGAGAGACGCTGCACAGAGTCCACGAGTTCCTGGTGAAGAACCAAGAAGACGATGTGCCTTGCTTCAACAGCCTGTACACAGCCTACAAGAGCTGGTTCATTGACATCGGCATCGAGCGATCAGCGCACGTGCTGGACAGGCTTACGCGGCTGTTGAGCGCGGACACCCATCCTTTCAAGTTCTCAGGAACACGAAAGCAGTACCCGCGGCCGTTGCTCGTACGAAGAGCCAACCTCTACCACTTCCAACGGCTGCGGTTCAATGAGCACCCACGAGCGGCTTCGGAGCTTGACAAGACACTTCTCCTCGACCTGGCCAATTCGAGCACGTCAGTGTATACCGACATCCGCCGCACAGCGCAATCAGCAGGCGAGCAAGCCATCAAGAGCATCGTCGGCGCAAAGCCGCTCATCATCCCTACGCTGCTTAACGCTCTCGAAGAAGCGCTGAAGAAGGGTGACCACCCTCGCATCAAGGGCGCCATGTTCTCGCTTCTCTTCGGCAGCCTCGCGAAGCCGATCGGAAGGAACTGGAAGTTTGCACCGCGCATGATCAAGCTGTTTATTGAAGTCAGCGACGCCGATCGTCCGAGCATTCAGAAGCTGGTGGGTCAGAGTAGTTTTTCGATCCAGGGTATGACGAATGCTATGGACCGGATGGTCATCCTGGACGAGGCGACGCTGAAGGCGATCTGGCCGGGTGATAGCGACAGTCCAAGAACCGTTGCGAGAACGATCGAAGAGGCTGACGCACTGGTGCCGCCGAAGAAGGATAAGATCCAGCAGAGACGCAAAGTCGTCGAGGCGAAGAAGAGCGAGTTGGCTGCCGAGCTGATTGATATGGTCAAGAAGTCGCATTGGAAGAAAGCCAGCAGGACCGCTGTCATGGTCATCGGGCTCGACTACCGCTTCGAGACGATCGCTTCGCAGGCTATGTTGGAGCTGGTGGTGAAGGGTGTCATTGACCCGCATCCGCAGCTGCGGACACTTTATGCGACGTCTCTTAATGCCATCTTCAGCTTGGTCCAGACGAGAGCGCTGACAGGACACAAGTACGAGAACTACCTCAAAGACGAGCAACATGATCCGGATGAGTTGGTCGCACCGACTGAGCGCGACGATCCGACGTGGACGCAGCGGTATCTCGAAGCTTTCACCAAGCCGGAGACGGACATGTACCTTGACAGCGACTTTCCGGGCTGGCTGGTGTGGCAGAAGACGATGCGCGGGTATCACACCGGACCCAGCAAGCTGGAGTACGATGAGCTGGAGACCAAGGTGCGGAAGCAGATGGGTTCGTACATTGACCGGCATTGGCTCTCGACGTACTTCGGTTACATGAAGCAAGAGCCGCGCGACCAGCAGGCCGATCGGTTCAGGATGCACAGCTCGATGATTGTCGCTTATGCGATGGATTTGCTTGCTGCTGGGCTCACGGTGGCGACGTTTGACGATGTCAAGGATCTGGCGCAAGCGGTGTATGGTGATGGCAGCGACAAGCATCAGCACCGCGCTATGGCTGAGATCATGGGCGCTATGCTCTCGAGCGCGGAGGACTTCAGCGTCGAGCTCAAGGAGAAGATTTGGGAGTTTGCGTTCCCGATTCTGAGGAGGATCTTCACGGATGGTCTGACGCCGGAGAATGCTTCGTACTGGTCTACCCTTGTCACGCTTGTGGTCGGCGGGAAGGATCCTCGCCGAGCGTGGCCGATGATCGACTGGTTGGCGGGTTTCCGTCTGGACATGGACACCAATGCTGCGTTCAAGGAGAGTTCGAAGATCACTTTGCTCGGACTGGTCATCAGCTCGTGTGGCTGGCACTTCCAGCTCGAGAAGCCTGTCGTGGAGAACTTTTTGCAGCATCTCGATCACCCGTACAAGGGCGTAAGAGAGGTCATGGGCACGACGCTCAGTACGATTTTTAGGACACGGTATCACGAGTCGTACAAGGACATCCCGTCGCTGCTGGAGGACCAGCGCACTGCTTCGAGCGTGGGAAAGAGGCCTTACCAACCTACAGAGGAGTTCTCGGCGATTGTGAAGGATGTCTTTGAGCGGCTTGAGAAGTGGCGTAAAGAGCGACCGCCGGGGATTCAGACACCGACACCTTATACACAAGCCAGCAAGACCGTGTTGCTGTGGCTCGACACCTCCCTCGCCTCCTACGACTGCACCGTCCTCGTCCCCTTCTTCCCGCACGGCTTCATGGAGCAGCTCCTGCACATGATGGACATCAAAGAGGATCCGGAGCTGCAATCCCTCGCCTACCACGTCTTCCGCCACTTACCAAACATCCCGCACCGGCCCGGCGAAGACACAGCATTCGTCGCCTCTCTCATAAAAATCGGCCGCGAATCGACGTCCTGGCATCAGCGGCTGAGAGTGCTGATCAACATGCAAGTCATCTACTTCCGCCACATCTTCCTCATGCCCCTGAAACAGTCCAACGACCTCTTCGTCTGCGTGAGGGGGATGCTCCACGATCCGCAGCTCGAAGTTCGGCTCGGAGCCGCCGCGACGTTGGGCGGCATGGTGCGCTGCTCGCCGACTGGGTTCCGGAACGAGAAGATCGACGAGCTGAAGAAGCATTTCTACAAACTCCTCGTCGATAACCCGTTGCCGAAACGGCCTAAAGGCCAAGCTGCGCCGAGTGGCACGAACACCCCAACCCAAGAACAGAACCGCGTCGTCCTGGCCCGCCACGCAGCGGTTCTGGGTTTGGGAGCGCTGGTGCAGGCTTTCCCCTACACGTCACCGCCGCAGGAGTGGTTACCGGAGGTTCTGGCGACGCTTGCGGGGAAGGCGGCGGGGGATCCGGGGATGGTGGGGAAGAGCGTGAAGACGATTCTGAGCGATTTCAAAAAGACGAGGCAGGATACTTGGCAGATTGACGTTAAGGTATGTTTGCTCTTCTGTTGTATCGATGGCGGGTGTGGGGTGAGGCTAATGTGTTTTGTGTATTACAGGCGTTCACGCAGGAGCAGTTGGAGGATTTGGAGGGGGTGTTGTGGAAGAGTTATTTTGCTTGAGCCGATGGGCTGTTTGGAAGGTGGCTGAGTGGGTACGCTGAGGATGCTTGATTGCTTTACTGGCATAGCGTGGGCGTTTTCGCGGAGATGGGAACGATGCATGGTGTGTGGGAAAGACTTCAACGTGTATGAGGGTAGCGGTGGCGAGGCATTTGTCTGGTGTTCACGTTCAGCGGTCAAGATGGTGGGTTGGAGGTGGTTTAGATGAGTTGTGGTATTGATCGATGAAGACGTGCTAAGCTTTCTGTCTCGAGGCTTCATACCCTGTGTTCAATGCCTTCGTTCCAGTCGTCAAATGCTTGTTCTCGCCATGTTCTGTGGAACTGCAGGCAACGGTCTTGAACGACTGCCCCGCCACCAAAGCTTGGAGTGGGTGTCTGCGTATGTTTCCAAGCCCGCTCTGCGCTAGATGCCACCTCATAAGAGCGAATCCAAGCCGTACTCACGAGACCTCTGACCGAACCGAATCAACCAGCCACTACCTGAAGCCTCCAAGCGAGCTGATCTCGTCCTTGACATTGCGCGAAAGTCCTTGCGAATGTCGCCCATTGGCAGATACGGCGAGCCCGTCCTCTCAGTGTATTCGACCCCGGCGCCTCGCTTGACCACCACCGGCACCTCTTTCTCGTACTCCGTAGGGTCGTCCATGATCGCATCTGCCACTTTGCCATCCGTTGAAGGGTCTTCGACGTCCGCGATCGTTTGGTAGAAGACGTCGCTTTGCTTGAGATTGAGTACGCAGAACCGTCCCAGTTCCACTTGTACGTTGTTTCCACTATGCCGCTGCCATCATGCTTCCTGGTCCGTCATTTCCTGGTCTGCAGGCTCGCCAGCATCAAGCCAATCTTCCAATTCACCCCCCGGGATATCCGGTACATCACAAAGCCCCGCCCAATCAATTGCCAACTGCTTCGCCTCTGCATGAACGTACCCAGTACCATATTCTTGCATCCACTTCTCGACATCCTCTCGACCTTGGCGTGCCGCGTTCCTCTTGGCCTGGCGGATGATTTGCGAAGCCTCACGCCGATCTGATGTTCCCATATAGTAGAAGCGCTGTGCAGCCTCGCGTGCCGGCGCCCACCAGTCGATGCCGTTGCTGATGAAGCAGCCGTCGAGGACTTTTCCCGCACTTTCCTCGTCCTCGATTGCTTTGAACGCGTACGTGATGTCGTCTGGAGCGATCGATGCTCCACGCGACACTTCATTATTAAGAAACTTGGCCCAGTGGATGAGCGAACGGGGGTTGGGGTCGTCGGACCATTTCTTGGAGATGGTGAAGTTGATAACCAAGACGGTATTTCCGGCAGCAGGGTTTCGTCCAAAGCGTATGTTGGCCAGTGGGGCTTCCTTCGAAATGCGCTGGAAGAAGAATCGAAGCGGATCGAATGTCATGTCTTCAATGTCTGCCGTGATTTTGGTGACGTTGTTGGGCAATGCCATCTCCAGCACGGCGCCAAATTCTTGTCGAACTTGATGAGAGACCCTATGCAGCGGATGCGAGCTCATGATGAGACCTTTGCATCGAGGCAGGATCTTGACCGTGGTGACATCTATTGCAGCAGTTAGAACAGCCGACAGGATTCAAAGGCATGCAACTCACCAGGTGTGCAGTATCGGTAGATCATATTGCGCATTTCTGCCGGCAGCTTAAGGAGTTGGAATGGTGCTCCCGCGACCGGCTGGTCAGACGGCATGGTTGTCGCGGATAATGGTATCAGCTCTCAATACGTCGATGAGTAAGATGTCGAGGCGAAATTTCAGTTGAAGGAAGCCTCTGAGCCAGTAAAAGGTAGGTGCTGATCAACTTTCACATGAAAGTCATAAGCTTGCGGCTGCTCCCTTTGGGACTAGCGCCATCTCTGTGGTTGGCTCGCTTCTTGCTCAGTAAACAACTTCTCTTGCAACCTTTGACAGCAAAGTCTTCGCAGGCCTCGAGACGGCAAGATGGCGACTCCAAGTACGGCCAAGAAGCCGAAGAAGATGAATGGCCACATCTCGTCAACTCGTGCTTCATGTGTCCGTCGTTTCACCAGCTGGAGGACAGCAAGCTTATGCGACTACCTCGAATGACCCGCGACCAAATCTGTATGGAAGCATTCCGGTCTACTCGCTCCACCGCTCAAGGTGAGTCCTCCATTGTCGATATTCAGACCTCGAGGTATGATCGTCGATTTCGTCCGTATTGTCACTCCTTTGTCGTCGCATTCGTAGCTTCGATGATGGGCCGCATCCGGATTGTTCTTTGTCGATTTCGACCGGAGCAGCAAGAATTATGGTTATGTGATGGGTCGTCATCTCATCTCGAGTCGCGCTATCGTGACCCAGTACCGGGACCGTTGAACATCCTTACTGCGATGGCCGCTCCTTACATGGCTGGCCCAGTACCAGGTGGTGCTGGGCCACTACACAACGACCCTACGCTGGTTCCCCCCACCTTGCCCTACGCTGTCCCGGGTCTCGTCGGTGTTGCGCCGGCACCAGCAAACTTTCGTCCGACCGGGTATATTGCGGCAAATGCTGGTCCCCCAATACCGGCCCCCGTACCAGCCACCTGCGACGACCGATTAGAAGTTGAGGGCAACCCACCCGCCACTATCGCTCTTGCTCCGTGTACGGACGCTACATTCCCAGGACCCGTCCCGGCTGCGACTCACAATCAAGTGAAAAGCTGCACGGGCAACGGAAACCTTCATCCTGTGGGCCCCCCGCCTTACACGGTCTGCTCACAGTGTACTCACAACACGCGTAACCAGCAATGGATGCAAGACATTGTTGCCAACTTAACGACTCATCCAATCACGCTACTCGCTGGAGCAGGAGCGATGGGCGGAGCTGCCCCCCAGCCTATAGCTACATGGACGAATTTCCTAACCCATCTGTGCCGCGACTGCGAACGGACGGAGAGAGTGCTAAGGTGGCATCGCGCCCGTGGCGCCGTTGGTGTTCCAATTGTTCCACCCGCAGCTTTACCTTTCATGCAGAACCCAGCGGACAGCACCTGTACCTGCGCATGGCAGACTTGGCGTGGGCGAACTCCGACGCAAGAGCTGTGTATCCAGCACAGATTCCGCGCCGCTTGCTTAGACCACAATAGGCTGTTGGTAATCCGTCAGCAGAACGATCAGTGGCTCCGACAAATCACGAGAGAACCCGGCAATCCGAACCAAATCATTCGCGCAAGCCATCAAAAGATCACCGGCCGAGCCACGCGAGGAGTGTACCGCGCCTGTCGCTGCGGTGCAGAGATAGTCAACGACGGCAATCCGCCCCTGGTAGCGATATGCATGGGTTGCGAAGGCATTGTAAGTCAGATCCCACATCTCTTCAAGTGTGGCAACATTGGCCAGCATGCTGATTTTCTCTTCATCAGGTCCATCTACCGGCGTCGGTCCTTGCTCCCTTGGCGGGCATATACCTCAGACTCAGGCCTCGTGATATGAGACTCCGTAGAACGCAGATCTAAAGTTTGTTTCGGCACCTAAGCCAGCCATATAGACATGCGATCATCCACGTGTGCATATGCGACCCGTCAATTGAAACGTCGATTCTACTTTTCAATCAAGCATACTCACCTACGGCTATGCATGGCCAGACATAGGTACACGGAGTGTAATGACCCGTGGTTGGCGTCAGCTAAGCCCACTCTGATGGTGGAAAAAGGCAAAAATGGGTCGTCATATGCTCTGAGGCGTTGTTTCAAGTTGCGATCTGGTGGCGACCGCGGCAGCGCGGTATGTCGCCTTTGGCGTACGTCTGGGGGCTGCTGTTGCGGTCACAAGAAGGCGGCCTCAAGAAGAAGGCAAGGCGAACGAGTACGCCTCATTCTGTGTAGCATACCTTCGTGATGTAGGTAGATAAAGCAGGGGAGGTCGTCCACCGGAAGAACACCATCCGCTCAGCCTTGCGTCGCCCCACTTTCATATGATCGACAGCTTCCAAGATCCGATCGTTCCTGATGATGCTTCTATTTCCATTCATTGATGGAGCAGAAGGTTGCGCTGTTGTCTTGAAGGGCCATGCAGGCTACGATGTCGACAACGACATATTCTCATTCTTGGGTTACGAGGCAAGCATGACCATGGCCTCCTCGAGCCCTCCGCCGCCGTACGAGTGGCCCAGAGCCAACAACCATGCCGCTCATATGCAGCAGCAGGATCTCTACGAGCAGCAGTCCGGATCTCAGACACTGCTACCAGCGACCCAGCCGAAGACACCGCGAAAGAAGAAGTCTGCGTGGACATCGACCACCGAGTTGAGAAGAGATGGCGGTGCACAGCTTGGACAGCAGCGACAAGGCTGGCACAGCACGAATAACATTGTAGCGGCATCTCACACGAAGCCTATTGTTCGAGCAGCAGCATGCTTGGATACGGTCGCTGAGAGACTACACGATGTTCTGTGCCGGGTTGACCGCGGTGGACAAGGCGAGGACCGTCTGGAGTCTCTTACTCGCGAGCTATCCTTGGACGAACCGAGATATACCGTACCCTCAGAAGTCAAAGAGAGATCGTCAGCTCAGCGAAATCAGAAGGAGCGGACGAGGGTAGCCTTCATCAACATCCAAAAATCCTGGATGTACGCGAACTCAAGGCTGCCGCCGCACATGCTTCCTTATAGAGCGTACCTCGCTAGCTGGCAGATCTATTGCAAAGCAGCTGAGGCGTCTAGCTCTGTCTATCAACGTCCGAAGACCGGTGAGAGGGAAGACTACGTGGAGGCGAATTGGCGCAGAGGCACGAAAGCGATGGTCCTGAAGAGTGTTGCCCAAGATCACGACAAGGTCATTGTTATTGCCATCAGAGGCAGCCAATGGAATGTTATCGACTGGGCAGTCAACTTCACCGTAGACCCGAAGGTCCCAAGCGACTTTCTGGACGATGAAAACCCGTGCCACGAAGGATTTCTCCAGGTTGCTCGATCCATGGTTCGACCGGTGGCAGCCAGGCTTCGGCAGTTGGTCGAGCAGGATCCATCGCGGCATACAAGCTCTCTATTATTCACCGGACATTCTGCGGGCGGAGCGGTGGCGAACTTGCTGTACTTGCACATGCTTTCGCAGAAGGCTGAAAGTGAGCTGACAGTACTTAATGGAGTCTTCAAGCGAGTTCATTGTGTGACATTTGGCGTTCCGCCGATGGCATTGCTGCCGTTGCAGAACCCAGCCGGCCACAGACATAAGCGGAATGAGTTCGTCTCGTTCATCAACGAAGGCGACCCAATCGCCAGGGCTGACTTTGACTACATGAAGTCGCTCGCCAGCCTCTATACCACATCAGCGCCTGAGAGTTCTACCAGGGACCATACAAAAGGTCTCCGGCAGAAGATGTCCAGGCAGAATCTCAAGGCACCAGCAGTTCAGCCCGTGCAGACAGGAGTACCTCCGATCTGGCCTCTGCCCAGCGCCACGCTATCGAACGCCGGCCGACTTGTGCTGTTGCGAGAGAAGCCAGGTCACCGGACTAAAGTGGAGGCTGTCTGTACGTCTGACGAGCAGCTGCGCGGTGGGTCTTCTGCTGTGGCGGTGATCTTTGGTGATCCGGTGATGCATCATATGGAGGTGTATGAGCGCCGGGTTCAGAACTTGGCTATTACTTCTGTTACTGGGAAGGAGGTTGGATGAGAATGCTGGATATGCAGGCGCTGGAATCATTGCGCACGTTGTCACGAGTACGATTTCCTGCAGTGGGGGAGGACACCGACCTGTATCCTTGACTGCAGCCGCAGATTTTGGGATCAGAAGGCTTCAACAACGCTGAATCGAACGATGACTAGGATCGTGGACAGGGCTAAAGGCCTGTACTGACGAAGAATTGCGAACCAGACCCGCTCTTCAGCCCGACGGAATGGCACCTCAACCATGCGCGCAATCTGCGGCACTCGTGCTGTGATCCGATCGGCACGGCATGCAACATTCGTTGGTTACACGGACGACCTGTCACTTTTTGACGCAGCCACCCCTAGCAGTGGTCGTGGGCCCGAAACTTCTCATCGACCCGGACGTGTCTGCATTGCTCACTCCTCGTAACCCATTTGCGAGCAGCACGAAATCAACTACATCACAGCCGCCGTCCCAATGAGCAGAAACGCCTGTCGCGAGAACATCTTGTGCTGGAGCTACCACGAGGCCATCGAGTGTCGGGTGACCGGACATGCAAGCTTCCGCAACATCATCGAGCCTCACGGCAACCCGCACTCTTCTCACCCTACCAGACCCAAAGAGAAGGACATTGCTTATTGCTAAGAGTGCACAGCTGGGTGTTGCAAGGCTCCCCGATCCTGACGAAGATCCTCGAGAAAGGCGCTGAGCCTCCATGACAATCATTCGAGCTCTATATTCAATCCATGAGCCCTAGGAGGTACGCATGGGAAGGGATGGCCGAACGAGAAACCACTGTTGGAAAGGTGGGCTCTCTGAGGCTGAAATACCAATATGTTGGTTTTCAATGCTGACCGCTTATATCAGCTCTAGCGTACGCTCCGACATCAACATCGATAGGTGGTGTGGTGTTTGACACTTGGTGAATATGGACAAAACTGGGTGAATAACCAAAACGGCATACAGAGCTGTCATGTTTGTCCATTTGCCTCGCAGTGTCATGACACCCTTCCTTCTGGCTTCTTCGATCGAGGGTGGGCAAACATCATGCACTTCACTCAGCTACTAGGCAAACTAGGTTACCTGGTTGCCGCCTTCTACATATTTCTTCTTTCCCTTCCTACCTCATTCGCAAGCACTCACAGCCGAAAAGCTGCTCTGCTGCCCACCAGATTCCCGTGACTGACTAGGGCGCGATTTCGGTCTCGGACAACCAACCATAGTCCACTCCAGTGCCGCCACAACGGCAAGCAGCGGCGGCCCGGAGTAAGACGGAACGATGGCCGGCGACATGGCGCCCAGCAATGATATCAAACAAACCCTCCTCCGCAAGCGCCTACTCCACGATATTGCTGACCTCCAGCACAATCCTTACCCCGGCATTGCTCTCCGCGTCGACGACAGCGACGCACTGCAGAAAGCCTGTTTGATACTTACACCCGCGAATTGGGAGCCGCTGCACTTGACCATTGTCTTCGGCGCAAAATACCCGCTCTCACCCCCCAAGATCAGCGTACAATCGTACGTCGTCCATCCGAATGTCTTCAACGACTACATCTGCGCATCCATTCTTAACGATCGCGAATCCTACACGTCCGCATACACCCTCAAAGGCATCTGCATCCAGATCCTGAGCTTCTTCAGCAGCGATACGCTGGAGCAGGAAGATGGGCTTGGAGCGTTCACTCTGGGGAAGTTCCACGCTTGGGTGGAGGAGGCAAGTGTGGAACAGAAGGAGGCTGCCGGGGTGTTGAGCACGGACAAGCCGGTGTATGTGTGCAAGAAGTGTGGCTTTGGTGAGCAGAGCGGACGACGTCTGGATGAGAGACAAAGCGGCACCGGTGGAGCACAGCCCGGGTTCTCTGGAAACGAGGTGCAGGCCGGCAAAGGGTTGGTTGCGCTGCCGCTCGACGTTCTCATACTTGTGTGCGAATTCCTGGACGACGAAGAGCTGGTCGTGGCTGCCAGAGCCTGGAATGGCTTCGCGAGAACCATGAAACGGATCATCCGTATCCGCGAGCTGCAGTGCTTCACCCTCAAGGAAGGCTTTAAGACCTCTGCCCTGGGCATTGGAGTCCACATCGATGGCAAGATGCTGCAATCAGAGTTCGAGCTAATCTCGCAGCTGGCCTTCTACAGCCTTGGTGTCCGGAGCTCCATTCACGGCTTGAGGTTCGAACACTGGCTCCCTTTACCAATCTCCGAGACACACTGGCAGCGAGTGAAGCACAACATCAACGACCGCCTCACCAAGATCGGATTAGAAGCACGTATCAACGGACCGCCAGTCACCGTCATTTACGGTTTTATGAACGACATTGTCGTACGGCTGTCGTCGAAAGCCAACGATCTGTTCAACCACGGCCGCGGTTCAATGCAGCGTGACTACGACTTCAGGACGAAATCAACGCTCTCAGCGGTCAGCGAGAAGGCGGTGGAGAGCTACTTCCACCTCTTCCACTTACTGTTGTGTCTCACAATCGACAAGCCCAGCGTCGTCCAGGACGCCAACAACAAGCTCAAAGCCTTCTTGGACGGCCAGACCGACAAGCAGAGTGTACCAAACCTCGGTCACCTGCTGACCATGGTGCTCATCGCCAACGTTGACATCACAGAAGGGCTGACCAAAGCCATCATCAAAGAGACCATTACCCGCAACGTCGTGTGGATGCTGGACTCACGTGGACAGAACATGCCCGAACTCAGCTTCCTCGAAACCGACGCCATCAGTCACTTCCGCCTGCAGAAGACGTTCGATGCGGGCAAGACATCCTACCGCATCCTCATGATCGCGCATCTGATGAAAACCACAGTCAGCAAAATGGCAACAGCCTCCGGCCAGAAGAGAAACCTCTCCTCGCTCTGCAAAGAACTCTTCGACCGCCACGGTGAACCACCAACGGGCGCAGCAGCCCATCTCACAGATGCCATCAGGCAAATCCAGCAAGTCAACTGCTTCCATGACTTCCTCAAGAAGATGAGCGTGCCTCCGCCCAGCGCTTCGCTGTTCACCGCTTATCTGCGGCAGACGCTGTACGAGAGTGTGGACAAGGGGTATTCGAAGTGGGGGCTCCCGCAGGAGCAGGCGTTAGCATTGCGGTTGGAGAAGGAACCTGGGGTAGGGAGGGTGGAGGGTGTGCGGCCGGAGTATCGTAGGGTGAGGGTCAGCTTCTTTCCGCAGGATGGCACCCGTATGCGGTTCACGTGAAGAGGTTGGTGTGCTGCCCCGGCATGGGTGCGCCTGAGTCGAATTGGGGGCGACTGCGTGGTGCTGCTGAACACCTGGTCGGTGGATGTCTCAAGCGAGAAAGATCGACGGATGAGAAGTCAGCAAAGAGGTTGCTGATCATGCATCATCCCATCGGCTTGAAGACACAACGAGAATCAAAGAGGCGGACGAAGAGCATGAGCATAGGTTCGTAGCCTGTCCAAGAGTCTACTGGATCTTCCATCCATCGCCCTACGCCTGCATGTCAGTGGCGGCACCAACTTCACGATAAGTTGGTGTACTGACCTGAGCCACAGTCTCCAGATGCTGCCTCAACCGCTTCGTGGGCTCCTCTCCCAACCATGCCGGCATGGTCCTATCAAGGCCATCCATGATTTCCCATCCTCTGCCGCCCTCGACTGTACACACCCAACATCAGCTACTATGTCAGAGCATACACTGAGTCTGGACATACCATAGACCGCTTTCCCATGCATCTCCTTGGCCACACCCAGCCCAATAATATACTTCGCCACATCGTCAGCAGAATTAATCGCCTGGTTCGTCTTCTTGAACTCGTCGATAATCGTGACAGTCATCTGGGTCTCTGAGAGGGCGGGACAAATGGCGTTTACTCTGATCTGTTCACTCGTCAGCACCACCAATCCTCCAAGCCCACTTGGTGGCAAAGGTAAGTAAAGTAGAACGTACTCCATCCCTCTCCCAAAGAATCTTCCTCGTCGTCCTCAACAGCCCCATAACAGCATGCTTACTACACTGATACATGAACAAGCCCGGGCTATCCCTCACCCCGGCCGCTGACGAAATGAGCACGATGCTCCTGTCCTCGCCCTCCTTCCTGTCGTGCTTGAGATACGGCACCGCGATGCGCGTGAAGAACGCTACACCCTATACCTTCGCATCAGCTACCTTCCAACCCTCTCCGTCCCTTTGAATCCGTTAGTGCGAAAAGTTAGGAGAAAACGAACCTTAAAATTAACATCCATAGTCCCCATCGTCTCCTCCTTCTCCACCGTCTCAACCGTCAGTCCCGGATCAAACCACTTTCCCTTCTCAATCACCCCCGCAATCGCAAACGCATGGTCCACTCGTCCATACTTGTCCAGCGCCGTGCGGAAGAGACGGATATTGTCCGCGTACTTGCTTACGTCGATCTGGACGAAGATGGGTTGGTTGGCGCTGGGGTGGAGAGAGGCGATGGTTTCCTCGCCGGCGGAAGAGTCGTAGTCGCCGATTACAAGGAGGGCGCCGGCGGCGTGGAGGGAGTGGACTGTTGATGCGCCGACTGAGAGGTGGTATGGGGTTAGTTCTGATGGTCCATGAGGTTCGCGGAGCCCGGCTCATGGACAGGGTTGATGTGGAAGGTGAGGAATAACGTACTGCCATTGGCACCACCTATTCTTCTGCGTTAGCATCGCCACAGAAGTTCATGTTCTTGATCGAAAGGGTACATGTATTTACCAGTCAACACAACGACCTTATCCTTCAACTCTGCGAACTTCGACTCGTCGACATGCACCCTGTTGTCTGTAACCGGCTTTCCCGACATCTTGATCTGGTGTTGTCACGCTTAGTTGCTATTGCCCTAAGATCTGTTCACAGAGGATCCAGGTACTTGGTACTCACAATGCTTGCAAGACATTCTTGCCGGCGATGTTGCTGTTGTTGTCCCTCGGCGTTGGAGACAAGCCAGCCCCGCAAGGCGGAACAACATCTCCAACGCCTTTCTCCAACACAATCCAAGACCTCTCAAAGAAAGCGACCGTTGAGTGGCTGTGAAGCTTTGATCGTTATTCTGGTTGATATGAATGCATACCCACTCATCTGCTTTCTAGCGCTACCCTCTGTCGTGAATCATCATAAGGCTCGCGCCCCGTATCTAACCATATTAGAACCCCCTCCCCCAAAAGCCCATCCTCGCTCGCTCGCTCGCTGAAAGTAATCAAACGATCAATTTTCCTACCCTTCACCCTCCACCCGTTCACCGCCAAGGCCTCCTCGCAGCCGACCCAACAGCCTCCCTAATGCTACCGCGTCGTCTCTGCAGACCCATCCTTCCCGTCCCACCCCCACTTCCACTTCCACTTCCACTCCCACCTTCTTGCCCGACACCACTTATTCCATTCGCAGCCATAGGCGCCGCGCACACTGCATCAACACCAGCCTTAACGCTCCCCCTCCGCGCAAACAAATTCTTCCTCTCCCCCTCTCCAACCTCGCTGCCCCTCCTTCCACTCAGCGGCGCAGGAACAGTGTTGTTCCGTCCGGGCATCGAAGGCCTTCTCCCTTCTCTACTGCTAGGTGGTCGCGGCGTGGCTTGCAAAGCGCGGTTGATGTCGTTGCTCTGGCTCGTACCGGGTCTGCGGGCCTCTTTGGGGACGTCGTTGATGTAGGCTGAGGATGGGGTAGAGGTGAGGGTTGGGAGGGGCGACTTCTCGCGCTGCCGGGTTTCGTTGGGGCGAGGGTCGTCGCGCGGGTTGTTGGTGTTGGTGTTGCTCATGCGGCTGAAGAACGATTGAGTCTTCTGGCTGAGTGTGCGGGCTGGTGGGGGAGAGGTTCGGGAGCGGGAGGTGGTGGGGGAGGTCATGCTGTGGGAGAGGTTGGAGCGGGTGTGGGAGAAGTCGGGCGAGATGCTGCGAGTCTCCTCGATGGTCTGCACGACGGTGTGGTTGCTGGAGCCGGAATGCTGGGAGCGGGGGCTGGCTACGCTGCCGTTTGATGACAGTCGCTCGGCTTTTGCATTATTGCCGTAGGTCGGAATGACCACTGGGCTCGTCTCTGCTCTCGTCATGCTTGGCTTGCGAGTGCTCGCCGTCACTTCTGAGCTCGACTGGCGCCGTCGCGGCTCGAAGCGCGTGGCCTTCGTCGACGCAAAGTCTGTCGCATTCGTGGTGGTGAGGGGCGAGGGCGACTGGACGTGCTTGAGAAATCGACTGGGTGTGCCCATGATGAGCGAGCTGCCGTCCGGAAAGTCGTAGTCGCCACCCAGGCCACGCGCAGTCTCTGGACGCTCTTCCACCTCATCCTCCTCGTCTACGCCCTCGTAAGCTTCGTCGTTCTGGCGCTGTACGAATGACTCATAAGCACTGTGCAGTTCCACAGACGAACGAAATTGACGAGGAGCGGTGCGGACGTTGGGCTCCAACGCATCATAGCCCTTCACAGGTATCGGTGTCGTATCGAGCAAGCTCCTGTCGTCGTTCGCAATGCTTGACCGAGAGGCACGCAGCATGCGAGTGCTTGCACTGTCAGGAGTTGGAGGCAGCAGAGGCTCACCAAACATTGGCCCGGCGAAACTGGTTGGCCGCGACTCCTTCATCGGCTGCAGCTGCCTTTCTGTCCGGATTGGGAACGGCTTGATGTAGGAGACGCCATTCTGCATGCTGTCGGAAGACTTGGATGTCGTAGCGGTGTCGTTTGACAAGGTCTTCGCCAGAGACTGAAACTGCGCAGTATCGACTGGACGCTTAATCGGAGACGACGGCTGCAGATCAAGTCCGGCGAACTGCGAGATGGGTGGCGATATGTGGTTGGATTTTGACGGTGTGTCGGTCACCTGGTCGCGTTCCTCCATCCACTGGCTTACCCGCTTGATACTATCCTGCCGCAGGTGTGCCGATGGTCCGTGTGGTGACACCGTCATGTCGTCTGCATCACCTTCCCAGGCGCACTTGTCCGGGCTGGTCTGCTCCTTCGGGCTGTAGATAGATGGAAAGCTGCTCTCACTCAGCACGCTCAATCTTGGCGAGTCCAACACCGCTTCTTCGTCTTCCAGCTTACTCTCTCTACGAGTCAGCAAGGAGTTGAAGCTTTGAACCGGATGCAATGCCTGCGAGGTCTCGAGATAGACGCTGCGAAGAGCATGAGTGCTCGGCTTCTTCTGGCTCAGAATGTGCGGCTCCCTCCTAGGACGAGCCGGTGTCGGGCCGTTGACAGCGCCGAGCAGCTTGGTTGCAGCAGCTGATGCGGCAGGTGGAGGCTGGCGTTGCTTCACATGCGGAGTCTTTGGGTGTGAGATTGGCTCCGGCGGTGAGGACGGCGGGACTGGCTCATGTGTCTCGGTACCGGCGTACCCAGAGTCTGCGTTTGCCGTCGAAGGCCTGGTCGCGCTGCGCCTGTCCTCCATATCCGCGACCTTGTCCTCCAGATCACAGATGATGTCCATAGCCTCCTCGACAGCCTTGTCACGCTTCTCCAGCTCCTCTACTAGCTGACTATTAATCCGTAGTAGCTCGGCATGTTCCTGCTCCAACTGCTCAGCCCGTTCGACCTGCATCCGCATGCTCTCGATCTGCTCCTGCAACTTCGTCGTGCTCTCCCTTCGGTGATCAAGCTCCAGCTTCAGGGCAAAGTTCTGCTTCGTCAAGCGATCCATTTGCTCATTTAGATCCCTTGCTCCTGGTGCTCGCTTCCTTCCATTGCTCTCCCCCATCTCCGAGCCCCGCCGCGATCCAGCTGTCAACGGTGAACTGTCGAACGCCCTGCTCCCGCCACGCCTGCTCTCCTCTGCCTCGTTGAAGAAGATGTCATCGTCGCGACCATTCCTGGGTCCAAAGTCTGACTGCCGCACGCGCTTGGGTCGCATATTCTTTGCTCTCCGCTCCAGCAATTTGTCCTGCAGATATTGCGAAGCGGACAAGGTGTCTGGAGCCCCATCTCGCCCCACACCGTTCATGGTGCCGCCGTTGGTGTCCATCTTTGCGAATTGGCGGTCAGGAGGGATCGTGACTGCTGCGCCGCAGGACTGGCGACTATTCGCACCAACGAGACTGCGACATTGTTCTCGATGTCCGTTGTGAGACGTCGTGCGGTGTTCGGGCGCGTGATTTCGGAGAAACAATTGTCGACTGATTCGTGTTTAAACGTGTGGCTTGTTGGCTGGCATGTGCGACGCAAACGGCTGCCGGTTTCACATTGAGCGCGTCTGGAGATCCGCGAAAGCTGCGCTCGTCGCTATCTTCCAGTCGGTCGAAGAACGCGGTCGGGGTATGGTGGCCGTGTGGAGTGGAGGAGGAGCAGCAGCAAAAGGACAGATGTGAAGTGTGATGGAACATGCATTGGGCACCATACTTCTGTGATCACAACAACCGGCGCGCCGACCAATGCCTCTAGCGTGCAGCGCTACCCACCCGTTCCGCCTCACTGGGCCGGCACTCCCCAGATGGCGGCCCAACCCCCCTGCTCGCCTCCGCTGCCGATTCGACGAGCAAAGACTGCTGAAGATCTCCATCCGGTCGGGTCTGCTTGAGGAAACCGTCGGTCAACGTCTCCTCCCAAAAGATGCTGATTCCTGGATTAGTGGTTCCACGTCAACGTCAACGTCAATAACGATCTGAACGCTGGAGAACTGTTCCTGCAGCGATTCCCATGCTCCATCTCGTCTCGCTGCAGAACTTATGCAAACTAAGACCCTACTCCGCATTTCTCCTGTGTCGTACGGAGGTACCTGCCGCTGCGTCCGCTCTTGGGCATCGACTTCCAAATGCACGACATTTTGCGTACGATTGACCGAGCATTGGTACCATCTCACAATGACTGCATCGAGCACTATTTGATATTTAACGATGGCCACGGTCCGGACGGTATGTAGCGGTCCGCAATACCACAAAAGTCGCGTCCCACACGCGGCTCGCACGAGCGGCCGTTCGAGCTACCAGAGCTTTATTGAAGTCTCTCCTCCACCACGGCGCGTCATCCGCAGAAACTCTACAAGCGACGACGACAACAATTCTGTGGACGTGTCTGAGAGCAGCGAGCATTCGGAGAGGCGGAGCTCATCTTGACGCTCTCTCAGCAGGCTAAATGCAATACACCATCCCAGGTCCCAGTATTGTGCTCATCAGGCACTTTACGCAGCCAAAGACGCGGCCCCTCGAGCGCCGACATGACCATAATCCAAGAGCACCATCACACCTCGTCCACACTGGCCGCTGGACTCACCAGACCTAACTCTCTTGCCTGTGGGCACTTCGAGACATCACTGTAGTACACGCCCCCATGAACCTGAAGTCTCGAGCAGTACTCCTCCATAGTCGGGGAGCGGGCAAGCCAGTCTGCTCCCACGAAGCCCTCCATGCCTTCCCAGGGATAGACCTGTCTCGGGAGTAGGGCTTCGGCTTTGCGAAAGATGTGGGAGACCCAGACAGGCTCTTTTCGAAAGCTATCGTCACTCGTCAAGCTCGTACTCTCTGGCCAGCCGAATATGTATCGGCTCCTGTTTAGTTGGTTTCCAAGCGCAGCATCGCAGCACTCTCCGTGTGCATAGCGTTTCGGGTTGACCCTGACAGCACCGCAGCGTCTCATGCGCAAACAGACCTCCAGATACTGGTCATTGTCCAGATACAATCTCAGCCTGCCGTCGTTATCCTTGGAAGTCGTCGAGCGTCGTCCCAGGAAGCAGTAGTTCGCTATAGCAGCACAGCTGGTCTGAAGATACAGCATGGGGCCTTCATCGGTAGTTGGAGGGCGGCTAGTCGATAGAGGCGTCTCAAGGGTGAATGTTCTTTCATTCTCCCACATGCGCGGGACAAGCTCGACAGGCACCGGCGAGGGCTCGATGTAACTGCTCTCATCGCCCGACGCTGTCTCCGCAGAGCTGAATGCGCCCCAGAGCCGCGAAAGCATGTTCATCATCGTAGAACCCATTTGGTCTCGGCTTTTCTAAAGCGATTCGTAGAGCAAAAGCAAGAATGAGAGAGAGGGAGGGAGAGTTCAGGACCGCTTTGTGCCTGAGTGTCGTGGGACCTTAGATCGAAGCCGGCAGAGAATATATGCGGGACCATCTGGTCAACTCTGGTGCCTGAAGCTAGAGTCGGCGGCTGCTTCAGGCTTCAGAGGTCTCTACCAAAAGTTCGGACGCTTTGCGGGATAGTAGAGGTTATTAATGTTATATTCCCTCCTCCGCTACCTACACCATTATAAACAGGTAAATATAGTATTAAGAGAAAGCTTATTATCTAAGCTATCTGGCCGACAAACCGTGCCCGTTGCTCGAGTATTGTTTCCGAACGTCCAAAAAGTGTCTTCGTCCCCCGTCTCCTCCGCAAAGTCAACGCAGCTGTAGTGGCAGAGTAGCATGTGAGCTTGGAGCAGGTCACGCAGCTCGTTCCTAAGCCTGCGTCCGAAACCATGCCGTCTTGAGCTTGTGCTGGCGGCGACGCAACAGGCTTTCCGGACGCCTGCAAGCGACTAAACGGTCCTCACGCCTTGCTCCTGCGATGGTTTAGATGGCTGCTCCTCAGACCATTGTCGTGCGCCGGGTATCATCGCTTCACGGTTCACCCGTACTCATTGTCTCTGGCCGCCGTTAGAAGATGCGCAAACGGTGAACGCCACCGAGCTGACGAGCGAAGGAGTGCAGTCTCGCAGAGCCGCGGCTGCGCAATGCCGAATCATTGAAGTGGTGGTGCTGGCAATTATGCGGCCCACACTTGCGATGTCGTGCGTAATGTTAGGTCGCTCATGCGCTCGGGTGGATCGACAGGGGGTAGCCCAGGCTCGCGCTTCGGTCGGTGTGATGAATGGGTGCTGCGCGAGAGCTGCGAGAGAGTTTTCGATGCGAACTTGTGAAGAATAGATTTGGATCGTAGCCGTTCGAAAATCATCGCGTGGAGAAGGCGGCGAAGAATGAATGATGCGATCGAAATGGAAGGTTGTACTCAGTCTCGGGGGTTGGGAGCGCAAGGGAGACCGGTGAAGACATCGGAAGTGGTCGTAAACGGGGCCACCACGCTATCAAAACCATCGCTCGTGTGTGGTGAACCTGAAACATGTCAACATTCGTGAGAAGAATGAGCATAGTCTCAGTGTCAGCAGTCGTAGAAAGTCATTTAAAAGAGGTGTCGTCCTTACCGTTTAGGCATTTGCATGAACCCACCTTTTCCCAATCAGAATCGAACTCCAAAAAAGTGCAAAAAAGTTCTCCGGGTAGGTTCGCCAGACTATTTAAACAGAACAGCGCATTCTGCAGTATTCGGCTTGAGCTTTCATCACGAGGCAAGCGCTGGTTGTGACTCTCGCGATTCGGACGCCTTAGCATCGCAAGGGAACCATAGGCTGTCACCCACCGAAGTAGGAACGCTGGCTGTTGCAGCTTGAGGACGTCTCAACCGGAGAAGCTTTGCCCATTTGCTGAAGCTAGCATGATCGATTGATGTAAGGAATACTGGAAAAATATATAAATGCTGCGAAATGCATTTTCCGCACCCGGAGCCAGCAAAGTGTCATGGGTGTGCATGGCAGGCGTCGGTTGTTCATTTTGTATTCGCAATTGGGGTGCTCGTATTGTTCTGCTGGGTCCGGGGGGGGGTTTTGAGGGCAGGTCGTCGATGCCGTCGTCCGGTATGCCACCATGGCGAAGCGAGGATCGGCCGAAGGTCGCAACGTCGCGCACATCACTGCCGCTCCCTCACGCAATCAACATCACACCACATTATGCCCACAGAGGTCTCATGTGCTCGAGCATCACAGCCAGATGTGTGTTCAGGAGGTGTTCTCCTCTGCGACCTTCTTACCTGTATGTTTCCCTCCTTAAACATATTTCATCATTGTCATTGCAACGCGCTTGTCCTCGTGCATCACCACAACATCTTTCGGCATAGTTCAGCCTGAAAACCCTGGTACAGTCGCTTCACAGTGTGGCTGTCTTCTCTATTCTCTCTTCTTTCTCGAAAATGAGCGCGTCGGTAGATCTCTCCTTGATCCGCAAGGATGGTCTTCGGGGCCTCAGTAAGCTGAGAAGCTCTCTCGCTCGTCAAGGCGGTCTCAAAAAACCCTGTACCAGCGGCCTCACAGATATTCGAACCTAGAAGTGCAGCAGGCCATCACTGCGGTGGACTGTCGCTTCTTCGAGTGCGCGGAAGGCTGAAGTGGTCAAGAAGCAGCATACTGCTCATTGAGCGCGGTTGATAGCCAGGTCGAACGCCTCATGACTGTGTTCGCCGCGTTTGAAGAGTTCGCGAAGACCTAGAAGAAGGGATCAATATCAACGACCTCACTTGAAGTCCGCACAAGCATGCCAAGCACGCAAATCCTGATGGTGACAATGGCATGAATAGCCGACCCAAACTTTCTCCACATGCGCTGATCGAGAACATGCCGCGAGGGGACATGTACCAACGATGCTGTAACACCACACTTTCAACACCACCATGCTCGCCTCCGGCTTTACCAACGCCCCCATCACCCGCTTCCTTGTCTTCGGTACAGTTATCGCCGCATTCCTCGCCAGCCTGACAGATACGAAATACTACTTCTGGATCCAACCGCAACCCCACCTGTTTAGCTACTGGCAATTCTGGCGCCTCTTTACCTGGCAGCTATGCTATACCAATAGCGCCGAAGTGCTGTTCGCAGCAATGACCTTCTACCAATTGCGAGTGGTGGAGCGGCTATGGGGGAGTAGGAAGTTTGCTGTACGCCAGGAACACCACCCATAACAAGCAGCTGCTGGATAGCATCGGCTGACAAGGTAGGTACGATAGTCATTCATCTTCTCAACCTTTCCATACACTACCCTGCTCCCTCCAATCCTCCTCGCCGCCGTTATCCGCCCGCTTAGCTTCGGCCATATCAACTACCTCCCTGCGGGACCAACAGCGATTGTGTTTGCGCTGCTGGCACAGTATCACGCGGCTGTCCCGTATATCTACAAATACCGCGTCTCGAGCAGCCTACCCACCGGCACTTCGCCAAACCAGGAGTACGGACTCATGCTCACGTCCAAGTCGACCTCCTACCTCCTGCCAATGCAGCTTGCGCTCTCGCAGCTGCCTGGCTCGGCGATTGCGGCGGCGATCGGCTGGATCATTGGATTCGCTTACAGGAGAGAGATCCTGCCTGGGGCGGCGAGGTGGAGAGTGCCGGGATGGGTCATTGGCGCCAGCGAGCAGAAAGAGCGTTATGATACTCTCAGGAGGAGGATGGAGGGTGAAGCTGGACGTGCGACGGGCGTGGATAACAATCGCCAGCATGCGAGGAGGAGGGGCCTGGTTGGCGGGTTGATTGATCAGTTTAGAGGTGCTTGAGTTTGTGAACAGTAATGGTGGAATATTGAACTCAATGTTGGTGATCTCTTGCTTTTTCTTTTCGAGGCGGTTAGCACAGTTCATACCACGAATGCGCCACTGTGAGGCTGATATCAAAAGCAGAAATGAGGTAAGGTTGGCCGGTCACATGCTTGCCTCCTGCCCCATTGGGTCTAACGACCCACGTGGCCTCTACGCACCGGCTATGCTTTGAAGCTCACCAGATTTTGCTTCGCAGATACCTCTGCACCCGTGCTGCATGGCGGTAGTTCTCACCTAATCTGTCTCTATCCCGTTCACACCGTGCGACACAGCGCCGAGATGGCGCACGACAGCTTCGAGTCGGTGGTTCGGAGCGGCGATACCACACCACCGCTCACCGAGCCAGATGCAATTGTGACACAACCAGCTGCTGTTTGCAGCGTCCAGTATGTCTCCGTAACTTCATTCCATCACCTCCATGTATGTATCCAAGCATGACCACTGACAGCCGCCAGATCCCTAGACAATGCAGATACGAGCTCCGCAGGTTCATCTTATACACCACGACCGTATCTCACAGAGGTGCTGCCCATCGGGCTTGTCGACTCGATCATCGCCTTCACCGTCGACGTAGCCGCTCCCTGTCGTCCCTGCAAGCACGAGTGCACTCAGCCAGACTACCATAAGTCTGGCATCTGTCACCTTCTCAACCTCGCCAAAACGTGCAGCAAGTTGAGAATACGAGCCCAGAAGTTGCTCCACCAGCACCTTCGAATCAGAAGCTTTCCCATGGAGGATGGTTGCTACACATTCACCCATGAGACGGAGAACCTTAAGACCGACTACGTGCTTCCGGAAAAGCAGGTTTTCGATATGGTCCAGAAGAATAGTAGACTGGTGACGCACACTGCCATAAATGTCAGGTGAGCAGCCAAGGACACTTCCGTCCTTGGGCTATAAGCTGATTCAATGCGCTGCTAGGTCGCTAACTTTCGACTTTCCCCGTCGTCTCGACAAATCCTTACCAAGCAGAGCTTTTGCAACGGCATTCGTCCAGCTCATCAGTCGCCTCCCGCAGCTCAAAACCCTACTGTTCAACCTTCCCCTGTACTCCTGGGCCCAGGACACCTTCCGCGAAGCTTTTGAGAACCATTTCAATGATACCGAGCCATTGAGTAAGCTGCCGGTCACCGAAGCTCAATTGGGCATCTTCTGTGGCTTTGGTGCGCACTACTGCCCAGGGCTCATGGCAGTAGTCGGATACGATCATTACAATGACTTCCGCACCAACACTCGACTACCCGAGACCCTACTCGCCATATCTCAGGGTGGCGAGGCTTCTCCACAACCTGCTAAGTTCCCCCTGGAGCACTTCGAGATGGCTTGTTTCTGGACTCAAACCACATGGAACGGTAGGTGTGGCAATCTGAGCTGTGTAATCCTGCTCTGCTAATACCCTTGTAGTCGTCGAAGCGCTATCACAGCACGTCATTCTCAAGAAACTCGGCGTCAGAGGGCAGCTGGCGGAACCACCGCTACCGCTCGACTACAGATCAGGAACCCGGGTTAAGGTACGCTCGTTCATCTACTCTTTTCTCCGCAGTCCACGTACTAACTCAGATGTCTCTAGCGCAACGACTTCTACAAGAACCTACGGCAGTTCAAGCACCTCGAAACTCTGATTCTGTCAGGCAACGTCTTGTGGAACTTCTTCTGGAAGTACCGCGGCACCGATTACTTTGAACTTGGACTTGACCCATTTACAAGCGTGACCGACGTTGTGTACGAAGACGAACTCCAGCCCCATCACCTACGCTCGTTCCTGGACTTCCGCCATGACCACTTTGGTACCGGAGAGCTTGACGCTACGAACCGGCTTTACGACAAGGTCTACCGTGAATTCATGACAACACTGCATTCGGAGGGCCTCGAGCACATCAGAACTGTCTGGATCGAAGCTTCTCTACGCCCGAGACAAGCAGACGGAAAGTTGCGTCCACCCGATGTGCCGTACTACGACTACAGTAAGTTCCGAGATGTCAAGCTGGTTCGTCAAAAGGATGGTTCTATCACCATCAGCCGTCAAGACGTGAGGAGGCAGCTCACAGATGGTCTTGTGCCGGTCGTGGGCTTCCCTCATCGGACGTACCCAGACCAGTCGTTGGGCTCGTACTTGAAGACAGCGCTTCCGCTCGGCTACCCACGGAGCAGTGTGGTACGGGAAACAGAGCTGCCCAACGGACGTAACCGCAGTTACCCGGATGGCGAGCTGGCGATTGGTGACGAGTGGTTGTAATGTACGAGATAGACGACAGAAAGGGAAGAAGGCCTGAATGCGGTTAGATGACAGCTTTCTGCAGACATGACGATCTGCTCAGGTGTTCTGGTTCAGCTACGCTCCTATCGAAACTGGAGCAGGTGCTTCTCCTCGATGAGAATTCTCCATGATCCATGGCTCAAGATGCGTTTCCCATGGACGAGTACTCGAGAGGTCTATTCCATCGCAAGCTTTGCTTCTGGGGCTGCAGTAGTATCGAAACAACTCATCACCATCATGGCGCTCAAGGCTCGATCCAAGTGAATCAAGCCATGATGTAGAAATGAGAGTCTGCTATCACAGAGAGCGCAAGGACAGATCATGCTACGTGTATACATTATGAACGGTACTACGATTATGTGAGCTGATGGCTATTTGTGCCCCGTGTCTCTATCTCGCCATGGTCGAACATTCGGTGAAGGCTGCTGACGACCTGCCCACAGTCCACAGAAGACATCTCGATCCACACTCTCGTTCCACACCATCTCTTCGCAGGTCTTTACCAACCGCCACGAGGATGCTGCTCGCGACCCTGCTCACCGGCTGGCTTCCACCAGGAGTCGAAGAATTTGGCAAACCAGCTGGTTGGGCCGGATTCAGACTCCTGGGCAGGACCGTCGTGGGTGTATTGCCCTTCGGGATGTTCTTTGTTGGGGACGTTGAAGGTGCCGTTCGTGGATCCATAGGAGTTGCCGATGGTGCCATTCTTGTGACCACTGAAATGACTCTTGTGATCTTCGCCATCTGGCTTGTTGCTGCCATTGCTTGGCTCCCAAGATGGAGTCCACGTGTACCACCAGGGCCGACCGCCAGAGTGCTCAGCTGGACCAGCGGGGTGATGCTCGGCACCTATTGGGCTAGATGGGTGGCCTGGGTTGGTCTTCGGTGGCTGCCCGTGGCTGGGTTCCATGTGAGGTCCTTGGGCTGGCTGACCATGGTTGGGCTCCACTGGATAGCCTTTTGGTGGCTGGCTGTGGTCACCATATACTGGCTTTCCCGGGCCATGTGGGTATGATGGCTGGCCACCATGAGGCCCTGCTGGTGGCGTTGGGTAAACAGTGAAAGTGATTGTCGTCGTCACAGTTGTCATGTACGATGTCGTGATGGTACGTGTGGTAGTCGACGAAGGCTTAGTCGGGCATGGTTCCTTGGTAGTGTAGGTCGTAGTTACCGGATAAGTGAGCGTCCTGGTGGTGCATGTTTCGTGCGGCGGCGGTGCGGGATAAGTCACAGGCGCCGACGAAGAGCTCGGAGCGTTCGAAGAGACCGAATAGGCAGGGGCAAAACTTGAGCTGCTGAACACCGCTGCCGAGCTGGAATGAGGTTCGACTGGAATAGAGTGTGAGGAGCTCGAGAATGATTGTCCGCTGCTCATCGATGGATACACCGGGACCGAAGCAGAAGAGCTTAACACAGGTTCCGAAGAGCCGGATGATGGCCCTGCTGAAGCGGAAAGACTGCTATAGATGGCCGGCGCACTGCTCTCAGGGATGCGCGTTGAGGAGGCATGATCGCTGGATCCCAAGTTCGAGGAAGACGGAATGCCAGGCGAAGAGGACAGCGTCGGCAGAGAAGAGGACATCACTGCCTCCGAGGATGACTGGGCGTGGCTGGACTGCAAGAACGAAGAGCCAGCTCCATTGGAGACACTGCTTGATGCTGCTGGCCAGGGGAGAGAGGACGACGGTCCACCATGGATTGACGATCCGGAAGGAACGGATGAAGTGGATCCCAGCCTTGAAGAAGGATGGGCTGAAGCGGATGCGCTCAAAAATATGCTGCTGCGCGGAACAGCTTCGCTCGCACTGGGCTGCGAGGGATACTGTGAGGAGGAGATGACCCAGGACGAGCTACTGCCGACCTGCGAAGATGAGCCCACAGCGCCGCTGCTGATGCTGGGGACGGGTCCATTCGAACTGGATTGTGAGCTAACCGGACCGGACGCGGACGGCACGATCCACCCAGAGCTCATTGATTGTGCCGACGAACTGGCATGTGCGGAAGCAGATGATGAGATGGCCTCTGCTGGACTGGGCAGCGCTGAAGACGAGGCTGCCATGCTAGAGCTCAGCGGGACGTGTTGTGAGAAGGAATTGGCTATCTCGGAACTTGATATAGCGTGTAGTGAAGATGAAACCACTTGGGAGCTTAGCGATGCAGATGAGGACAATGATGCGCTCGCGCTCAGAGATGCATCAATCGAAGAACCAGAAGGCGCCGCAAAGCCCGACGAAGAAGACGGGTGCATCACGATCTCCGACGACTGCAAAGGTAGTGCGGAGGAGGCTGAAGGCACGGCGCTGCTGAGGCCAGAAGACTGACTCCAGTATTGAGAGGAGGAAGCGTATGCCACCAGGCTTCCTGAAACCGAAGAGGCGCTCCAACTTTGCGAGGATGATGGGTACGCAGAAGATTGGCTCCAGTATTGCGAGGAAGAAGATGCATATGCGGCTAAACTTCCAGACACTGATGAGGCGCCCCAGCTCTGCGAGATTGATGCGGAAGATTGGCTCCAGGGTTGCGACGAGGCAGATGGATATGGCACCAGGCTTCCGGACATCGACGACTCACTCCATGACTGCGAGGATTGACTTTCCCATCTCGATGATGTGGAAGCGGCGAATGAATTCGAAGCGCTTGAGGGCGCGGAACTGATCGAGACCACCCAAGGGTTGGATGATGAAGAGGATATCCATGACGAGCTGGCGCTGGACCCATAAGCCAGATATGAGCTTTGAGACGCCGCAGGTAGTGATGACATTGAAGGCGCAGAGCTTTGCGACGCACTCCAAAGACCGGAAGATTGGGAAGATTGCCAGTATAAGCTTGAGCCAGACGAAGATCCGTACGCAACAGCACTCGCTGATGATGCATAGGCTGCTGAGCTTGTCATGCTTACACTGGCGCTATGAGACACGCTCCATGGGTTCGAGGATGCAGACGATCGCCAGTAAAAGCTTGACCCTGACGAAGATCCGTACGCAACGGCACTCGCAGAGGATCCATAGGAAGCCGAGCTTGTTACACTGGCACTGGCGCTTTGGGACACGCTCCACGGGTTCGACGCGGACGACTGCCAGTAGATGCTTGATGAAGACCCGTAAGGGAATGGTCTAGAGAAGGAAGCGGACATGGACGAGCTCCGTGATGCAGGCATCGAGCTCTGTGACGCACTCCATTGAGATGAAGCCGAAGCCGAAGCACTCCAAGCATAGCTAGAAAAGGATGACGATCCATAGTAGGCTAGACTGCTAGACTCTGCGAAATCGCTTCTTGACGCCGGTGCTGAGCTCTCCGATGGCACGAGTTGGTAGGACGAAGAGCTGGCTTGCCAGTGGAAACTGCTCAGCGATGACGAGTCGTATGCAGCGAGGCTACTAGAAGCGGCTGGCCAGGAGGATTGAGATCTGGAGGGCTGAGAGCTCATCGACGGCTCCCAACGGTACGAGCTTGCCGAGCTGGGCTGCCAAACGTAGCTGGCTGACGATGAGCCATATGCGGCGACACTGCTGAGCGAAGAGGCTGGAAATGAAGATTCCGGTCCAGCTGGTTGAGAGCTCTGGGAAGGCGACCAAACGTACGACGATGAAGACGGTTGCCATACCTGTGATATTGCACAACGGTCAGCAAGTGTCTCCCAAATTGATTTGACATTGAATGAGCTCAGGATGCCTCTCGTGGGTTGATCTGATGTCGGAGAGTGCTCCCAGACCGAGACCCTTATACTTTTGAACGAGTTGAGATGGCCTTCTTCCATCCATCGGGCTGACTTACAAAACTAGATCCAGATGAAGAGCCATATGCCGCGAAGCTGCTATACGAAGCCGATGGCATCGAGGACATGCTCGGCGCGGAGGGTGCTGAGCTCAATGACGGCTGCCAAATGTACGACGAGGAGGATGGTTGCCATACATAACTAGATTCGGAAGAGGAACCATAGTATGCAGGGTTGCTGAACGAGGATGCGGACGCCGAGGACGAAAGTGGATCAGAAGGTTGGGAGCTCATCGATGGTGACCAGACGTACGAAGAAGAGGACGGCTCCCAAACATAGCTCGATTGTGAGGAGGACCCGTAGTAGGCTAGGCTACTCAGCGAAGATCCGGGCGCAGATGAAGACTCCGGGCTAGGCTGCGAACTCATCGATGGTGACCAGACGTATGAGCGCGAAGACGCCTCCCACACGTAGCTCGATATTGAGGAAGACCCGTAGTATGCGAGACTGCTCATCGAGGAAGCGGGAGCGGAGGATGAAATTGGACCAGAGGGCTGCGAGCTAACCGATGGCGACCAAACATATGAGCTCGAAGACGGCTCCCACACATAGCTGGACATTGAGGAAGAGCCGTAATACGCAAGGCTGCTGAATGAAGATGCCGGACTGGAGGACGAAACGGAGCCAGCTTGCGAACTCATTGATGGCGACCAAATGTAGGAGGACGAAGAAGGTTGCCAGACAAAACTCGATCCGGAGGAGGACTCATAATAAGCAAGACTGCTGAATGAAGATGCCGGAGCAGAGGACGAAACGGAGCCAGGCTGCGAACTCATCGACGGCTCCCAAATATAGGACGATGATGATGGTTGCCAGACATAGCTGCTGCTCATGGATGAAGAGTCGTAATATGCCAGGCTACTGAAAGAAGACGCTGGGGCCGAGGACGAAACGGGGCCAGGCTGTGAGCTCATCGATGGCTCCCAAACATAGGACGATGACGATGGTTGCCAGACATAGCTCGATTGCGACGAAGATCCGTAATATGCGAGACTGCTAAACGAAGACGCGAGTGCTGAGGAAGTGACAGAGCCGGCGGAAAACGATTCGCTTGAGTGCGGCGCCCATATAAAGGATGATGACGAGACCTCCTGGTAGGAAGAGCTGAACGACATCGAGCTTGACTGTGGGACCACTGGCTGTGAGCTGCTGATGGGCGCAGCGTGAGAGCTTGAGAAGTCATGCGAAGAAGACGCAGCCGCGGAGGATGATTGAGAAGAGGACGCGGCTTGCGATGAGCTTGAGCTGGTTGCGGATGTAGTCGTCGTGGTCGTCCATGGACCGTGTCCTGGCCAGTTTGGAACGTTCGGTGGACTCACAGGAGGGCCATTTCCCGGTGGTCGAGGAGGCCCCGTGGGAGGTCCAGCAGGAGGAGGGGCAGCAGGAGGGGCAGCAGGGGGGGCAGCAGGAGGCCCAGCAGGCGGACCTGGTCGAGTGGGAGGGAAGGTCGGAGGCCATGCGGCAACGGCACCACCAATGAATGGCAGCGCAGCAAAAGCGAAGGAACGCATGCTGGGCACAACGAGAGACTGCCGCAACAGCAAGTACTATCAACGAAAGGACGAAGCAACGAAAGCTGCTTCAATAGGGGATGGAGCAAGAAAGACTTAGGAAAGCGAGCGTTGATGGCGACCTCGAGAAGACTTCTAGGACAAGGACAGAAAACGGTGATGCGAGACGATCTGGGTATATGGAAGGCACTTGATCAGGAGAGTTCCACTGCCGTAACCTACGCTTGGCTCAAGCCTCAGTGGTCAGGTCCGCGATGGAAGGACCGGATAACGGCAACGGTCGAGAGAGGTCATCCGTCGCGGCCATACCGGTATCAACAGCGGTCCAGGTGGTTTGCGGTCTAGCCGGGCGTTCACGATGTACATAGTCGAAAACAGAGTTCAGCCACGTGGATTTCGATCCGAGAAGTAGAGTCCCAGCGTGGTCTTTCCGCGGCGACTTAACCGTATGTTGTTGCTCGAGTCGCAGTACATAAGTTTAGCCGGGTTCGTGGCACCAGAGCTGGCTGTGCCCGGCGTGTGAACCATGGCTCTGATCGGCGTTCCTGGCTTCGGCCAACGTCGAGAGCACGACACGACTCAGAGACTGTCAAGACTCGCTGTTTGAGGCGATAAGAAAGCTCCATTGGGAGGCGACGGGATCCAGAATGGGTTCATAGGGGCTGAAGTGGTCCCGTCTTCAGATGCCCCTCTTGTGGAGATTGACTTAACGGTTGCTGGCGACTCGTCCGAGCGACATGCGAGCAGTGGTGGAGATATAGGCGGCGAAGGACGTGTAGTTACGGGCAATGCTTGCCCGCTCTTCGGTTGGGAGGCGCATGGAAGTGAGGTCGTGAAAGAGATGATGCGCTGCAAGGTATCCAGGCTGTCGATCGTGCATTCTGCGGGGGCGTTCGAGATCTGAGTCAGTGCCGTGGAATAGTTCAGGGGTGAAGTTGAGATAGCGTGGTATTATTGGCTTCCAAATGCCACGTGCGGATCTCAAAACTCTCTTTCAAGCCTCGATCCGGACGATCACATGTTCGTCTTTCAGCGGAATAGAAGGGGCCCTGACAATAAGTGCTGCTTACCCACTAGACAGCCTAAACACAAAATCAGATGCTGTCAAGTACGCACGGCGGAGGACCTGACAGTCGTATGCAACAACAGATACATGAATGCCTCATCAGTCTGCCTCGGCCACCTCTGTGCTTTCATGGCTACGAGCTATCTAAACCCCATCTGCATATCCACCTACAACTCCAACGGCTGCCCAAGCTGCTTACAAGGCCCATACGCCTGACAATCCCTCGCCGCCTCATACGTCTGATTAGCAGGCGGCTGAGGCCACTCCTCCAACATCGCCGCCTCGCCCGTCAACGTAAAGACAATCGTGTCCTGCGTCGGCACATCGAGCAGCATCTCGTACTTGCCTGGATATAACCAGGAATTACCTTGCGCGTCGCGGCGGGCGAGCTCGCCGAGATTGACTGGTAGGGTGGCAGTCGAGGTGGTGCCACCGGCGATGGAGAAGAGGCGTTCGTAGCTCGCGAGTGACTTGAGGGGGTAGGGCTTTGGACCTGCTGTTAACGACCGAACGAATGCAAGTGCGACGAAGTCGGAGGTCGTGCTGCCAGTGTTCTCGACGGAGATGGAGAGACTGCCGAGTTCGCATTTGTCTGGATGTTCTGCCGTGCAGGTCTCCAGTAAGTGCTGGATGCTGCGGTGGCAATTATTTTCGACGGAGCCGTGGCCGAACTTTGCTGTGAAGGTGGTGTAGTGCATACCGTAGCCGTACGGGATGATAGCGTCGGGGTACCACATGTAAGTCCGACCGGGGTTCTGATCGCCAGGCTGGAGGTTCATGTTGAGCAGAGACACTTCGTCAACGTACTTCGACGGGTACTGCGTGACTGGCAAACGACCCGCTGGCGCCACAGCTCCAGTCATGATGTCGAAGACTGCTGGCCCGCCGTCTTGCGAAGGGTAGCCGGCCCACAGGATGGCATTGATGTTATCGTTGTTGAGCAATGGCGTGTCGTCGAGCTGGTCTCCCAGCTGCGCAACAATACATGGCTTCCCCAAGCCGCAAATAGAGTCGATGAGGGAGAGCTGAGACTGCGGCCAAGCGATCTGGTACCTGTCCAGTGCCTCTGCCTCAACAGACCAGTCAATGCCACCGAAGTACAGCACAACATCAGCCTTCTTCGCTGCCGCAATGGCGTCCGCCGTCCAGTTGCCGTGCGTCGCGGTTTCGTTGATCGGTCCAGTCGCATAGATGTAGTTAATTCCGAGTTGATCCGCAGCATACAGAGGACTGTGGAAGTAAGGCGGCGGTCCAGAGTACCCGCCCTGCATCTGAGACGTCGCATTGGCCCACATGCCGATCATCGCGACAGTCATACTCTTCTCGAAGGTCATTGGCAGGATCCCGTCGTTCTTCTTCAGCACAATTCCTTCAGTCGCCGCTTTTCGGGCAAGAGTTTGAGCCTCCTTGGTGTTGACCTGATCCCAGCCAATGCTCCTGTACGGGCTTGCACTCGCCGGGTCGAAGTAGCCAGCAATGATCAGGGCCTCGTACTGCCTCTTTAAAGCACGATCGATGACGGCCTCGGACAGCAAGCCCTTGTCGTACGCACCCTCGACTGCAGTCCTGTTGAACACTTCACAGACCTGGTCCGTCCCGGCGTTGTATGAAGCAGCAGCAGCTTCTTCAGGTGTGCTGACGTACTCATGGTTCGTCCATATGTCGAGAATGGCGTTGCAATCACTCGTGACGTATGGATGGTCTGGCTTGTCCCAGCCCCAGTGTTTCCTAAGGATATCGTCCATGATGTAGCTGTCTGCACAAGCTGGTACGCCATTGATAGCATTGTAGCTGCACATGATGCTGCCCACCTTCGAGTCTCGCGCACATTGCTGGAACGGGGGCATGTAATAACCTGCGAGATCTTCGCTGGTGATCAGGGCGTCGAAGCCGTACCGGATGACACCGTCCTGCTTGCGGCATCAGCACGGCGTCTTCGATCGGCAGACCATGCAATTCGGTCGGTACTTACCCAAATCTCCATGTCATAGCCAGCAAAGTGCTTACACGTAGCAATCAATTTCTTGTGCTTCGGGTTATGACCGCCCTCCAGCCCAAGGATCAAATGCTTCACATATTCCATAATGCGGAAAGGGTCCTCGCCCGGTGTCTCCGAGCCACGTCCCCATCGCGGGTCCTACATCCATTAGCACCTACCCTTGATTCTGCTTTGCCTGCCGGAGACATACCTTATAAGGGTTAATATTCGGCGTAAAGAAATCCAACCCCGCCCTCCCAGCATTCGAAAACGCCCTCGCCTCCGTACTGATAGTCGTAGCAATATCCAACACCAGCTGATCATCAAAAGCAGAGGAGAAAGTAATCGGCATCGGGAACGAGGTAGCGTAGCTGTACTCCCCACTGTCCGAGAAGTTGACGCCAGGGCTGCCGGCTACGCCGTGTAGAGCCTCGCTCCACCACTCGTACTTGCCCAGACCTAGGGAACGGGAGCCATTGCTTCGGTCGACGAGGTTCTGGAATTTGTCGTTTAGTGGCATAGCGGCCACGAGAGCAGCGGCGCGGTCTGCGGGGGAGGCGGAGGTGTCGCAGACGGTGTTGTCGGCGAGAGGGCCATTGTCACAGTCTGGATACTCGAAGTGCCAGGTGAAGCCGAACTGGGCGGTGGCTTGGTGCGCAGAAGTCAGAAGCAGCGCTGCTGCTGGGATGGATAGGTAGTGCATCTTGCGCAGTACACTGCCGGCGAGGGTAGGCGAGAGGCAGACTGTGGTCAGATAGGCTAGAAGGGAAGTAGGACAAGTCTTATACTTACCTTCTCACCGTTCATCAATCACACCTACCTTGTCGGTCGATCATCAACAGGCACAACAGAGCAAATCCATAGCCGGGCGAGGCGAATAGGCTGTTCAAACCAAGAAGTTCCAGCAATCACCACAGAGCAGCGTCTCCGCACTCTGCGGGGTTGCATGTTGTGTCTCCATCATTGTCAACCAGCTTAGGGTGGAGCGGTGTTGTGTCGCTTCGGAGCTTCCTGTTCCTGACGAGCGTGCCGTGAGACGAGAAGGGGGAGGTGAAGTTGTCCGGCAAATCAATTTTAGCCGGATGATCATCCGGCCCGTAGGAATGCTTCCCACTTCTTGGGTTGGAGAAGAGGGTGACATTGTTGTGCAGTACATGTAGTATCCAAGCCATGCCGCGGTTGAAGAGGCGCTCGCATTGGTGCTTGGGTTGCTTGTATTCGGCGTAGGAGCATCGAAGACTGAAACAACCATCCACAGCAGGATCGGCCTGGGCCACTCAAAGCTATGCCATCGTCATCACTCACGACATTGTTTGGTACAGACGTTGCAAGCAGAAGCTTGACCGCACCGCATCCCTTCGTCGGGCGTTTCTGGGCACCTCACATTCATCGACTGGATAGATGAAGCGTCATCTTGTTCGCGATGGCCGCGACATGGCCACGGGCGGATGGTCACGAGGAGAGAGCACCGTGAAGCGAAGGATGGTATGCAAAGCAAAGGTATGGCACTCACTTCTCATCAGCACCTTTTCATCATTTTGGGCCTCTATCTATATCACACCACCCTCGTCGTAGCTTCCAGTATGGCGGGCCATGCTTTCATGTCATTCTCATCCATCATATCTCATCAGCAGCAGCAAGAGGGAGCCAGAGGCCCAATCTCGGAAGTCGGGGTCAAGTTCAACGCTTAAGCCTCAATCTTCTTGAGGACCTCGGGCCACTCCTTCCAGTCGTACATCACCACCTTGGCGTTGCACGTGTCGGTGAGGGTCTTGGCCATCTGGTCCATCTTCTCCTTGCCCTCCTCGATGTTGTAGATGCCGACGTAGGCGACGAGCGGGATGTTGGCACGCATGGCGGCGGTGGAGCCGGACTTGCTGTCCTCGACGGTGACGCACTCCTCCGGCTTGACACCGAGCTCCTTGCAGGCGTGGAGGTAGATGGCGGGGTCGGGCTTGGAGGATGGTGGGTTGAGGGAGGAGGCGGCGGAGTAGACGTGCTCGGGCTTGAAGAAGCCTGGAGAGGCGGTCAGTCGGGACTTCAAAAAGAGCTTGGACTGGGATACGTACGCATGAGGTTGCACTTCTCGAGCGAGGCGACGACACGCGGCTTAGCAGAGGTCGAGACGACGGACATCGGGTAGCCCTGGGCCTGGATCCACTCGAGCTGCTCGGTCACACCTGGGCACTCGGTGCACTTCTGGGAGAGCTTCTTGGTGACCTCGCCAAGCTCACGCTCGACAAAGTCGTCCTGCTCCTCCTTGGACATCTCGAAGTTGTGCTTCTTCTGCAGCCCGACGAGCATGTTGCGGAAGTTGTGGCCGACGAAGTCCTCGAGGAGGGAGTCGGTGTCGTAGGTAGCGTCGATGTTGTGCTTCTTCATGACCTCGTTGGTGAGATCGGCACATGCTTCGAAGGCGAGGCGCTCCGACTGGCAGAGCGTGTTGTCGCAGTCGAGGAGGACGTACTTGACCTGTGGGAAGGGTGAGCATGAGTGCTTCGAGCTCCAATGGCTTCTATCGAGAATGGTAAAGTGACGGTGAGGGAGACGAACCTTGCCCATATTGGCGGTTGTGGTTTTGGTTGTTGTATCGGTTTAGGTGAATTATATTGGGGTCTATGAGAGCAATTGGAGTCTTTGCAAGTCTTTAGATGTTGTGTCGAAGGAGTAGAAGAAGAAAGGTTGAGGAGCAATCGAAAATTGGAAGTTACCTTATACTGCAGGGACAACGCAAACACCTGATTTTGGCGGGGCAGTTGCAGCGGACAATCGGTCCGTGCCTTGATCGCCCACGTGCAAGACTAATAAGTGAAGGATGGAAGTGAACTAGAAGCACGAGCATGTGAAGGGCATGTTCTTGATGGATGGTACTCGCAAAGCTATACCGTGAAGATGTTCCTACGCTCAACGTCCTCGGGACTTTCAGTTCGTCTCGCTGCGTGAGAAGCCAGCCAGCTCTCTACGGGCTCATCGACGCGATATTGCAAGCCGATAGAAGTCGCCATATCATAGGTATCGTAAGTCGTCTAAGAAGAACGTCGCCTCATCGATGGTTCCCACTCAGTCCTCCTCGTCCCACTAAATTTGCTTCGGACTGCTCGACAGCTTCGTCGCCTCAAACGCATGCCACTTCTTCAAGATCCGCTCTATCTTATCCAACCCAGCCTTCAACGTCTCCATCTTCGGGCCATATGAGACCCTTACATAATGGTGGCAAGGCGAGTCGAACAGATCCCTCCTCCGACTCGGGTTGAGATCGAAGAAGATCCCTGGGACAACAATGACCTTCTGCAGCAGGCACGCCTGAAAGAAGTTCAGGCCGTCGTTGATCCCTTCCGGCAACTGCTCGAGGTTGAGCCAGAGGTAGAACGTGCTGTTGGGTGTGTAGTCGAGCTTGAAACCCATGGCTTCCAGTCGACCGACGACGTAGTCGCGCTTCATGCGGAAGTGTGTCTGCAGGGCCTTCATCTCCGCGCGGACTTTCGTCGGCTCGAGCATGGAGACTGCGGCTTCTTGGAAGGGCACGTTGGTGCCGCCGTCGAGGTAGGAGCCGCACGAGCCGATAGCTTTGATGAACTCCTTCGGCCCGACGATCCATGCTACGCGCCAGCCGGGGAGGCGGAAGCGCTTCGTTAGGCCGTCGATGATGAGCACGTCGTCTGCGTCGACGTCCTCGATGTTGTCGGCTGCGCTGATGACGGCGCCATCGCAGTTGGTGGTGTAATTATAGCCGCAGTAGAACTCGTCCATGATTAGGGTGGCTCGGTCGCGGCAGAGATCCTGGATGTGCGCAAGTTCCGGGTTGGCGACCATGTTTCCGGCAGGGTTGCGAGGGTTTGAGGTGATGATGACGGATGTGCCGCGCTTGATCTCGTCTTCGATCTTCTCGGCGTGCATCTTGTAGTGGTCCTTCTTGTCCAACGGGATAGGGACGGCTGCGAAGTTCCTAAACAGGCTCAACATCTCGTTGTAGGCCGTGTAGTCTGGGACGAAGAAGCCAAGGTAGGCATTGCCGAGGACGGCAGCGATGCGGATGAGCCCAGCCCTGCCGCCGGGAACGATACAAACGTTCTCCCAAGTGTACTTCGACGGTTTGTCCTTGCGGTGGTGGGCGTTGTACAGCTCGGCGACGGCTTTGCGGAGTGGTTTGATGCCTGCTGTAGGGCCATACTCGCGGCTGTTCACAGAGATGTTGAGGCTGTGTGGTCGCTCGAAGCATCCCTCGATATCTGCATTCTCATGTTAGACGACGGCCTTGGATATCAATGAATCAAAACTCACCATCATCAACCTGAGGCGCTCCCTGGCCGAGATTTGCCCATTTGCTTGGGTCTTCGAGCAAGCCATACTCGGCGGCTCGTTCGGTGCACCAGACCACGCCGGTCGATGCTCTGGATGGGTCGAGACCTTTGGACAACACATCAAAGAGTCAGTAGATGGCTCAAATGCTCTCATTCAACTCCGCCAATACCAACAGCCCAGGGGAAGATTTCGAGCCGTTCGATGAATTCGCAGATGCAGTCAATGCCAACGGATCTACATCCGGCATCTGCTACATGAATTGCTTGGAGTGACGAAGCGTACCTGCATGTGGCTTGTGGCCCTCGTGCGCCTCACGAAACTGTCGATGGATGGCGGAGTTGAGTTCTGTCCAGACGTCAGTCGCTCGTCATGCAATCTTCAAGAGAATTGTCCAGACCATTGACTGTGGGAGCTCTGACTGTGGAGAAACGGCGATCTGGCGGGACGTCCACGCTTCCCCTAGAAGCTCGATTTGTGGAGGACGTCATCTCGTCGTTAGGTTGGCCGGAACACAATAGAGATGTGGCAGAGTGTCTTGGCTAGGCTTGGAAGGTCTTGAGAAGGAGTACGAAGGGAATATGAGAGGCGAGATACCTAGGCGGTGTGGGATACGAAGTGAGGTCTGCATGAACGATGAGCAAGCCTCGAAAAGCAAAGATGCAACTTCCCGCGGTGATCGACGCTACCTGGTCGACTGCCTTGCGTGGTGAGACCTCTAGAGCATGCCACGTTACGCTCTTGCTGCTGTTGGCGAGAGCATGCCTTCATAAGGATGGCGCCAATCCTCGACATGCGCTGTCAGAGCGCGAGCGTGTCGGTGGCTTTCGAGCTGGCTAGGATCTGAAACCTGCTGCTGCTGCTGCTGCTGTTGCTTCTCCTCGTGGGTCCGTAAAGCAGCTGGCTTCAAGCATTGCTGCGGAGGTGGAACAGCAGTCGAGGACACGGAGAACGAAGGCCTATGTCTTTGGTGTGAATTTGTAGAACCCAAGAGACGCAAGAAACATAAACAAGGCAGTTCTCCAGTACAGCAACTCGCGTGTAGAACTACCCCTGCGCGTCGTCGATCATTGATCTGCCCACGGCGCGCGGGAAACCGGTAAAGCACCCAATACCTGGGGCTAGCACGAGGTGGCTTGCACTTCTCGAAAGCTCAAAGCGCTACCTGTACAAGATCACGGGACTCCAACTTCTCCTCTTCCTCTTACAGTTGGTGACATTCCTTGATTCTTCCAGCTGTTTGAAAGTGTTTGGGTGTCAGGGAGCATTTCAGGAGCAACCGGCATTGCTGCATAGCGAAAGAGCATATTCTCGATCTACGAACGCTTTCTCCCGGTTGCTCGACTACAACAAATAGCGGACGTAGGAGATGGAGTCGTCTTCGCGGTCAGCAGGCGGAGGGGGAGGAATATCATGGAAACAATTCTCAATCGCAGCCGTACGTAGTCGACAGTGGTCGACAATGGTATAACCAGGCAGCAAGTTTCTAATGTCTTTGCAGCTCACACTCCAAAACTCGATCCATATCCTCGTCCTTCGATACTCGAGAATCATGCCCCTGGTTGACGGCCACCGATACTACCCATCCACGGCAGTCTTCCTGAACGAGCTCGTCAAGCTCACCATCTCCCTCACAATGGCACTCTACAACATCGCAACAGATCCGAAGACGCCGGACACATCTACCGCAACCGGGTTGTTTGCAGAGTTGACAAGAGCTGTGTTCACGGGTGACAGCTGGAAGATGGCTATACCGGGCATGCTGTTCACATTGCAGAGCAGTCTGCATTATGTTGCGCTCAGCAACCTGGATGCTGCTACGTTTCAAGTCACAGATCAGCTGAAGATCCTGACCACTGCGGTGTTCAGCGTGATGATTTTGGGAAAATCGCTCAATAGCCGCAAGTGGCTCAGTCTCTTGCTGTTGATGGTGGGCGTTGCGATTGTCCAGATCCCAACAGGTCCTGCGCACTCAGAAGTTCTTTCGATGAAAGATCTGAAAGATGGCACGGCTTTCCACGAAGGGCGAAGAATATGGGACTTGGAAGAAGCTGGCCACGAGGTCGCGCAACTAGCAAAGCGCTCCGCGACGTATGAAGGCATTGAGGAGGACACCGAGCTCACATACCCGCCCATGAACTCGTCCCTCGGGCTGGCGGCAGTGCTGCTGTCCTGCGTCACCTCCGGTCTGGCCAGCGTTTACTTTGAGAAGATCCTGAAAGAGCACAGGGGAGAACGTTCCGCGACAGTCTGGGTCAGGAATGTTCAGCTTTCCTTCTACTCCCTGTGGCCGGCACTCTTCATTGGCGTGATATTTTGGGATGGCGAGCATATCGCGAAGACAGGCTTTTTCGCAGGTTACAACTCGATTGTGTGGACAAACGTGCTCGTGCAAGCCGCTGGCGGCATTCTGGTGTCGTTTGTGATCAACTATGCGAACAACATCACCAAGAACTTTGCGACGAGTATATCTATCCTGATCAGCTTTCTGGCGAGTGTAATCTTCTTCGATATGGAGATCACGATGCTCGTGAGTATCCTTGGATCTACTTCTGCCATCAGTGGGAAGCTAACAAGTCCCAGTACGTCCTCGGAACAGCAGTCGTCATCTCCGCCGTCTACCTCTACAACCAGAGCTCCAGCTCAGACGAGACACATACACGGCCGCCCCAGATCAGAGTACCCGACATGGAGAAGTCCGGAGAGTCAGGCTACTTCGATCTCGAGTCTGTTGTGGCACCAGCAAGATCTCCCCTGCGCACCACGGAAGCTCTCACTTCCAGCCGACCGACTACGCCGAATATTGAGAGGCGTCCTCCGAAGACTCCGGACTTGCGGAGTGCGAAGAGGGAGTGGTAAGATCAGGCGTTCGGGATTGGCGTTTTATGATACCCAGGACAGACATGCGATGAAGGTGGTGGGTGTAGGATTACCTTGAGATTGAATGTACTACTTCACGCTGCTTTTCGAGCAGGAGCTGCAGCTATCAGGGGCCATCTTGTCATGGTCGAGGTCATATACAGGTGGGCAGCTGAGCAGGAGGCATGGTAGGAGTGACACTGTTCTGCTGGAGAGTCCTTCTCTCTGTAAGTACGACTTTCTTCGCTGACTGCGCACTCGCTTGCATCTCAATCAGAGTCGTGGGCTGCAGTTACAGAGCTCCGATCAAGCTCATGTCACTCGCTTCACATGAGGAAGGCACGATGGGTGCAGTTGCCTTGAAGCTTATTTCGACCTCACCACTACTCGCATCTTTGCAAAGCCTTCATTCAGCGTTTGTATCAATGCGACTTGGGTGGAGGTCAATATTGTGTGGTCGAGCTCTCCGGCGGGTGTACAGCAGCTATGGACGAGAGCATATTCAACAACCTCGACCGGCTTGAACGAGCCGACCGCGCTGCGACGCGTCCAACTCGCGACGTGTATAACAACTCCAGCACTGAATACTCCGCATACGATGGGCCGAGCATGGCATACGATGGCCCGGCTTCTCATCGGACCAACCGCCCACTTGAAGGGTATGATCTCGACGAAGCGCCGATGACTTTGGACTCTTTCGGTGAGTGATTGCACGAATGGTGAATGGGCCATGGTGGCACTGACAGCAAGCAGACGAGCAGCTACTGCGGCAGCCAGACTACAATAGCCGACAAGGTCAAGCGGCCTTGGGCCGTGCCAGGCTTTCACTACCGCCGGCCGCACATGCTCGGACGCAAGACTATGCACCTGTACGACGCGGACTCGACTTGTCACGGTTCGCACTCGACCAGAGTCAGCATGGGCCTTCCACGTCCTCGCCCATGGAACCGGTGTTGCCATCGAGCCCGAGTTTTAGAGCCAGCCAGCGGCAGCCAGCTCCAGTGGAGCATGGAAGGTTGAATCGCTCCCATCAGCGGAGAAAGCTTCTAGAGGCCGAGTACGATGAGGTTGGCTACGAGCCTTTCACAGCAGAGCAGCTGGACGCCGAGGAGAGCTACATGATGCCGCCGGCCCCTGAGATCGGCTTTCGACCCAACTATGCCGAACCACAGCAGAACAGACCACCGAGACAGAGCTCCAGGCAAGGCCCGGTTGTCCAAGGCATTAACTTGGTGTCCACACATGCACTTCCAGATCGCTTGCGCGCTATCTTTCCGTACCCGCTGTTCAACGCTGTTCAGTCCAAGACATTTGACACAATCTTCAATACCAACGCCAACTTCGTGCTCTCAGCTCCCACGGGAAGTGGCAAGACAGCCGTGCTTGAGCTCGCCGTCTGTCGCCTGATCAGCACCTATGCCACTGACTCATTCAAGATTGTCTACCAGGCGCCCACGAAATCCCTCTGCGCTGAGAGGCAGCGGGACTGGCAAGCGAAGTTCGGCACTCTGGGTTTGGAGTGCGCCGAGTTGACTGGCGATACCGATACTTCACATCTCCGTAACGTCCAGCAAGCCAGTATCATCATCACCACTCCAGAGAAATGGGACAGCATGACCCGAAAATGGAAGGATCACCAGCGTCTCATGCAGATGGTGAAGCTGTTCCTCATTGACGAGGTCCACATTCTCAAGGAAGACAGAGGCGCGACGCTCGAAGCGGTCGTCTCTCGCATGAAGTCGGTTGGCTCTGATGTTCGCTTCGTTGCACTGAGCGCCACTGTACCGAACTCAGACGACATTGCTGCTTGGTTGGGCGGGGATCCGATGAATCCTCACACGCCAGCAATGCGAGAGCGATTTGGAGAAGACTTCCGTCCAGTTCGATTGAAGAAGCATGTCTGCGGCTACCCGTCAACTTCAAATGACTTTGCCTTTGAGAAGAGCCTCAGTGCTAAGCTGCCTGAGGTCATCAGCAAGTGGTCACAACGGAAGCCGATCATGGTATTCTGCTTCACCAGAGCGGCATGCGGCGAGACTGCGAAGATGCTTGCGAGCTGGTGGTCAACGAACTCGCCAAAGGACAGGTATTGGTCATCGCCTCGCAAGCGGATCGTAGTCGGAGACAAGGATCTCCAAGGTGAGTCCAAAACTCAGTGCTGGTGACTAGTCTCGGGAAGCTGCTGACTTCTCCAGACACCATTTCGTCCGGCGTAGCCTTCCACCATGCTGGCCTTTCGATGGACGATCGCAATGCAGTGGAGAGGGGCTACCTCGAGGGGGAGGTGAATGTCATATGCTGTACCTCTACGCTGGCAGTGGGCGTCAACTTACCTTGCCACATGGTCATCATCAAGAACACGGTGACCTACCAGGGCCCAGCAGCAGGCGGCTGTAAGGAGTACTCAGACCTCGAAATCATGCAGATGCTTGGACGTGCTGGCCGGCCACAGTTCGACGACAGTGCTGTTGCGGTGATCATGACGAGGCAGCAGAGGGCGTCGCACTATGAGAAAATGATATCTGGGGAAGAGATTCTTGAGAGCTGGTGAGTTGAAGCCCTGCTGTCGGATCGCAACAGGTACTGACCACGCCAGCCTCCACCGCAACCTGATTGATCACCTCAATGCCGAGATTGGGCTTGGTACGATCAGCAGTGCTTCTTCCGCGCGGAAATGGCTGTCCAGCACGTTCCTCTATATCCGCCTCAAAGACAATCCAGAGCACTACAAGATCGATGGCGACGGGTCAAACCGCAACCTGGAGGACCGATTGGAGAAGATCTGCAGCAATGGCATCGCGGCGCTTGAAGAATACGACCTAGTGCGCGTTGCACCCAGACTCAGGTGTACGGAATTTGGTGATGCAATGGCCAGGTACTACCTTCAATTCGATACGATGAAAGTGATCATGGCCCTGCCTGCCAAGGCAAATATCTCTGAGATCCTGTCTGCCGTCGCACAGGCTGCGGAGTTCAAAGAAGTGCGGTTCCGGTCTGGAGAGAAGCCAATCTACAAGGACCTCAACAAGAACACCTCGATCAAGTTCCCGATCCCCATGACTCTGGACCTTCCGGCACACAAGATATCACTGATCATACAGTCGGTGCTAGGAGCCATCGAGTTGCCGACCGAGGACTACAAACACACACTAGAGTACAATACAGCAAAAGCCAGCATCTTCCAACATGCCACACGCATCATTCGATGCATTGTCGACTGCCAGCTCTATCTGGAAGATGTAGTCACAACCCGCAACGGTCTTATGCTCGCTCGTAGCATTGGAGCTCAGGTGTGGGACGATTCACCCTTGCACATGAAGCAGCTCGAAGGCATTGGTCTCGTCTCGGTTCGGAAGCTAGCAAACGCGGGTATCATGTCTGTCGAAGAGTTGGAGAATACTGAAGCTCACCACATCGAACGAGCGCTCTCGCGCAACCCTCCGTACGGTCAGACGGTACAGGCGAAGGCGAAGGCATTCCCGAAGCTTCGGATATCGATCAAAATGGTCGGAGAGCCTCACGTCAAGAAGGGCGAGCATGTGGCCATTAAGATCAAGACCGAGATCGGCTTCCTGAACGAGACAGTACCTGACTTTTTCCAGCGCAAGCCAGTTTATATCTGTCTGCTTGCGGAGACATCCGATGGCCACAAGGTCCATTTCGCTCGCATCAGTGCGAAGAAGCTGAGCAAAGGGCAGGACGTACTCTTCGAAGCACACTTGACGGATCCAAAGCAGTCCATTCGTGCGTATGTCATGTGCGATGAGATAGCTGGGACAATGCGGCATGCAGTGTTGACGCCAAACATACTTGCATTATCCTTCCCTGCTCGCAAGATGGACAAGGATGCTGAACAGCGCAAGGCTGCTGATGCGATCGCACCGAACACAGCTAAGCGAAGATTACCCGCCGAAACGAAAAGAGGTGTCCAGGACGACGATGATGAGGACGAGTTTGCGGACCCGGACCTCAATGACACTGACTTCGCTGTGGCGGAGGCAGGCAGTTTCATGGACATCGACGCTTTCGATGATGCGCCATCGAAAGGACCCAAGCCGAAGAAGCGTAAGACCACCGACACGCCAGCGACAGATGAGAATTTCGAGCCGCAGAGACTACCGAACGGGAAGTGGGCGTGCAAGCATGCGTGCAAAAACAAGAACACGTGCAAGCACATGTGCTGCCGCGATGGACTTGACAGCAAGCCAAAGCCGCCAAAACCAAAAGGGGAGAAGAAGGACGCTTCGGATGCGCCCGACCCAAAGCAGACACAATTGAAGATGTCAGTGGCAAAGAAGGCAGGCCCATCGACACAGCCCGGTCAGTCAAACAGCAAAGTTCCGGCAACGCAGAGCCAGGCCAGTGTCAGGCCGAAGGCGAAGGCGAACGACTCGATGGAAGCCCGCGACCTGGATCGCTTACACAACAGCATCAAGAGCAAGACCCCAGCTGTGCCGACTCTTGCTTCGCGTCAATCCGGGGCCTCCGCCAGCGCGCCTCAACAGAAGGCAGGCAAGGCTCGCTTGAGCTTCGTCGAAGCCGCACGACACGCTGAGGACGACGATATGAGCGACTATGGGAATGAGAGCTGGACATCCAACGACCTGCCGGACGTCAGTAGTCTTGCTCCGACACAACTGGGCGCTCGCAATGGCGTATCAGATGGCAACGATCTAAAGATGAGCGGGGCAGGAGATCGGTCTACCATGGGCGAGGGCGATGTTTCCGAGCCTCTCGCTGGCGGTGACGACGTCGATGCTGCAGCAGACTTCGATTTCGACTTCCTTACCAACGACTACAGCTTCGAAGACAGCGACGGCTGGAGAGACGAGCCATCTCCGGATGACCAGTCTACCAGGGACAATCAGGACGCTACTTCGAAGCCGACGGTTTTGCCACGGACGTCCAATGCCATCTTTGTTGGAGATAGCTCGGACTCAGTTGCCAACGCCTTGCCTACCGTCAAGAGTGGAGACGCCAAACAGCGTACCACGGATGCTGCGCAAGATAAGTCGAGCGACAGCGTCACCTTTGGCCGCCACAAAACGAGTCAGAACGAGGTCATGTATCAAGGGTATCCGGGTCAGGTAGCTGGAGCAGACCGCGGCGTTGCACATCAAACCGAACCGCCAGCAGCAGATAAAGAGGCAGACGATGCACTTGCATGGTTCAAGGAGAAAATTGGTGGAGAAGACATTTTCAACTTCGTCGACTGAGGAGAAGGCCGAGGAGGAGGATTTGCTGATACCTGTGTCCGAACTTGATCATTTGCTATCAGTTGGCTTGCCCGTTAGCATGTACAACGAATATTGGTGATGGAAAGAAATCATTATGGCTTTTGTACGATTTGCAGCATCTAGCAATAGCAAGATAACTTGGCTCCATTCTGATTTCAATCTCGCTTGATCAAAGAAATGCAAACTCGTCCTCAGTGATGCCCATCTTGCAGTCTGAAAGCATGAGCACCTTTTTGAACGCCCGCCACGATTCCCTCATGCCGTCACGCTAGAGAAAGCAAACAGATCAACGCAAGTCCCGGTTCCAACCAACGCCTCGCTAAAGTCTTGATGGTAGTCATATCCTCTTCGCCCTCCCTTCATTCATCAGTCTATCTCGTTCCCACCGCCGCAACTTCCCCCCTGCCCTACTTCTTGGAGTAATCCTTCAGAATGCCCAACATATGCGCATTCGTCGTCTTGCCCCCCTTCCGATTCACCCTCCTCTTCTCCTTGCGCTTCGGCTCCGTCTTCCGCACCTCCTTCACCTGACTCGTCGGCGTCAACCCGGCCTTCTCCAGCTCGTTCCTAATCTCCGCCTCGCCGGCCGGTAGCTTCGTCTTACTCCATACGTCGACGAAATCCGCGTCGATCTTCTGCGGCAGGCCCGTGTGCGAGTTGAGGATGTGGTAGGATGGCGAGTCCGGGTAGATGGTGCGGGGTGAATTGTCCTTCTTCCAGCGCGTGATGAGCACGAAGCCTTCGCGCTCCAGCTGGTCGAGGGAAGCGGTGCAGTCGGGCCAGCCGTCTTTGAGATCCTTGACTGCGATGCCGGAGGCGGAGCGCGTGGCCATGATGCCGAGGTAGTCTTTCAGCTCTTCGGCGTTGGTGACGGGGATTTGCGGGCGGTATTTGAAGCTCTCCTTGCCGTTGGGTGATTCGGCGCGGGGGACGTAGGTGGCCTGGTCGCTGTCGCGGAGGGCGCGGCGGATGAGGGGGATGTGCTTTTGGGCGTCGGTGGGGAGGGAGAGGTAGCTGATGAGGTTGTCGAAGGCGATGGGGGCGGGTGATTTCTCTTTGAGGTATTGGACGGCGGTGTAGACTTGCGTCATGAGCTCGGCTCCGCTGTGGCGCGTAGCCAGGGCGGCGGCGGCTGCTGGCGTGCCTGCTTTGGTGTCGCTGAAGGCGGCGTCGTGGGTGCGCTTTGCTATGCCGTCGCTGGGTTTGGGGGTTGTGGTGCGCGCGGGGGCGTTTGTTGGGCGGGCATGTTGGACGTTGCGGGCGGTGGCGTCGGAGAACTCAGTTCTGAACTTCGCGAGGGAGGCGTTGAGAGCCATGGTGTGTTGTGATTCGAGGTTTGGCCGTAAAGCGTGTGTATGAAGGCCCAGAGGATTCAGTCAAGAGGTCCAGGCCAAGAGAAGGTGGGCGTCGCTTTGTGGATGGTGGGGCATTCACAGTCGTACAAGTGAATGTGTGAAGATACGCTGTGTTCCCACGGCGGTGAATGTGGATGTGAAGAGGAAGTGTTGGTGAGCAAACAGCAGCAGCAGTCATCTTTGGGATCGTCGCCAAGATATATGGCGCGTGCGCTAAGTTACCGCTTTTGGTCACGCACGAACTTCAGGTGAATCGAGAGGTCCTCCACTTCCGTTACCAACTTGCAGATATCGAGCACCTGCTACTACAACCAACGACTCCATACAAACGCTATGGCAGATCAAGTGTTGTCGTCTTCACCAAGTCAGTACTCATCCATAACCAGCTTCGGATCTGCCTTGCTACTTCAGGCGGCGATTCACGACTCTCTTCTGACGGACGCTAGGAGGTACCACGATATCCTTCGCTATACTGACATCTTTGCCACTATCATAGCTCCTTTCCTCCAAACCAGACTTGCCACACTCCTCATCGCAGGCATCGTCGTCTTCATCACTTGGAACTACTACGACGAGAAAGAACATGAGCATGAGTTACTCCGCGAAGAAAGGGGTATACCAAAACCCTGATGCTCTCTACATCTATTCCTTAATACATAAGCGAATGTGAACACGCGGGCAAGCGAACCCTCAGCCCATACCTGATACAACTTATTCTCATCACTCTCTTTCAGCTACCCTTCTTAACCGGTTTGACGATTCGATCTGTTCAAGGTATCTAGTACTCTGTGAGAGGAGTAACTTCGTCCATTCACACCTATCGTACAAAGCGGAGGTGAGCCACACGCTCCAATATATACAAGTAAGGGGTCGATGCAAAGGTATCCAGACCCGGTTCTATCTCTATCTCTATGCTTTTCTTTATCCTTCTATCCCCAATGCACGCTCAAAGTATGGTTACAGCGCTTCGACCAACACCGGCAAATGCTCGATCCCGGATCCCGTCTAGACGTACTTGCACATCATGGCAACCTGTGACTTCGGTCAGCAATCGCTTTCGGGAGAAGATATCTTTTTTTGGAAGCTCACCATCAGATCGAACAAACCAATGGCCTCCACGAAAGCGAAGCCCAGAATGGCGTAGGAGAACAGCTGGCCACGCATCGACGGGTTCCTCGCAACGCCGGAGAGCAGCGCGGCGAACACCAGTCCGATACCGATACCAGCGCCGCCAAGACCGATGGCTGCTTGGCCCATACCCAGGTTCTGCGAGACCTGGACGAGAGCGTTGGCCATTTCAGAGGAGTAGGCGCGGCTGGCCTGGAAGGCGAGTGGGGAGCCCTTGGTGCGGGCGGCGTTGAGGAGGGTAGAGGTGCGCTTCATTGTGGTGAAAGCGGTGTTCTGGCGGGTGGCGGCTGGAGGAAGTCAGCTTGCTAATCCACACATACGAAGTATCTTTGAAGCTTTACCAGAGTATGCACGGCTGAGCTTCTGCACCTGCTGCGTCTTGAGCATCGGACGTGCAGCCTTGATGGAGCTCGAAGCGGCCATCGATGCCATCTTTGGCGCAGCAACACGGAGAGAGGATGCCATTGTAAGGACTGTGTTTTGGTGGTTGGAGGTATGGGAGGTGTTCGATGGTATGCACAAGGAGTGGAGATGTGGGCTGTCGTGAAGATGCAGAGAGAATGCAGAAAGAAGTCGCAGAAGCAAGAGAAGAAAAATTTCTTGTCAATGGATGTCGGGTGCCAGCATAGGGGAGGAACGCTTGGTCCACCCGGCCAGAAGATAGGAAAGAGTTGTTTGGTACTTATCACTAGCCTCATCCGTCCCGAATGTTCCGATGGTATGGGTCCTCGTGATGGCACGGGTTCAGTCATCTTCATTCCTTGGGCCATATCACATGCATCTGACAGGCAGGTCCATCACGAGGTCCTCGTTGTTGGCCTTCGCAGGACGAGCTCACGGCGCAGGTTACATGCGCTTCCATCAACGCGAGATGCAGCGTGTCTTTCGCCACTCTTATCGACAACTGGTCATGTCCCACAAGTTCTTGATTCGACGCCGTATCAAGTGGTTGCTGGAATGATGGGTGTGCTCCTGGCGGCCTGTGCTGCTATCCATAAAAATTTTGGGCCAGCGCTCGAGCGCTGCTGCAGTCCAGTCCGTTCCGATTTCACCCGAAAGGTTGATGATGGCTGCATCGCAGGCGACATGTGATTCTCCTTTGTTAGCTGCAAACATGCAGGCCATCTGAGTCAGACTGTATTGATGGCTGCCTTTTGCATACTCGCGATGGCATTGCGACGTTATCCAGCCCAAAAGAAGTCAACACACGAATTTATCGATGAAGTGAAGTCAAAGCCAGCACGGCGATCCCGACCCAAGTCCCGGCACCCAGACCCAGGGCAATTAGCAAAGTGGGCCAGTAGAATCATCGACGTGCCTTCTACTGATGCCCTCCGTGCACTGGCGAGATTTGGCCGATGGAAAATGTCTGTGTCTTTTTGCTGTCCGTTTGAAGTCATGTCCCGATGAAATGGAGCCTTCCCGCTGCCCGCGAGGCTCTTGCCGGCGCCAGTGCGATCTTAGCGTGCTGCTTATTTTGTGCTCAGGAGACCCTGCTGGCAAGAAACCGGTATAGAATCGATGTGCACCCCTGGTTGGGCTTCTAGAGCGTGAGCGTGTGGCGGCGTCTAACAGGCCGTCGCAGAATTAATAGGGGGTCAAGGGGACGCTGGCAATCTGACCGCTGTCTGTTGATGCGGACGGACCGGTGTCTTGTCAAGAATACTGTTGAAGCATTGCTTTCATACATAGACAGGCACCGGCTAGCGGTCTAGCAATGTTCGCGGACAATGGAGCAGCATTGAGATATATAGGTTGAAGTAAGAGAATATAAGAACGTTTGCATTGAAAGCGAACGTGGAAATGGAGTAGCCGAGGATGTCGAAGACTGGTCTTGGCACAAATATACCCATTGCTTGAGACGTGAATGCTGACGCGAGTATGGATGAACATCAGTTGAAGATGTAAGTTTATACAAGAATGCCTCTCCCGAGCCCCAAACAACCAGCTCGCCCGAACGCTCCATCTAGTAGAATTACATGTCTTTTCTCTATGTTTCTCTCCCGTAATCTCTGTCGAATTCCAAATCTCAATTCGTCTGCACCCACTGCGAAACCGTCACCACCGACGAATACACCATCGCCACAACTCCAAGACACAACAGCGCGATATCGAACGCCTTCTCTGATGCCGTCTCCGCCATTCCCTTGAAATGCAGATAAGGTGGGTAGATGTAGACCAGCGGCACGCAAGCGAAAGCTCCGATGAGCGCCACGAACTTGTCCAGGTCACTTGCACCGATGATAGCGATGAGACCGCACAGGACCATCATGGCCGCTCGCAGGGCATTCTTCTTCCATTTGATCGCCGCGCTTTTCCTGCCAGATGCTCGCTCCCCGAAGAGGTGCGTTTCGATGATGCGGACGGCTGGGAAGAGTTGTACTGGCTCGCCCACGAGCACCGCCATGGAGTACAGGAACTGAACGGCGTTCACCAGTTTGCTGTCCTGAGGGAAGTTCGAGATGATCTGGATCTTGGTCTCCTCGCCGAACGTTGCGTAGCACAGGGCTCCGACCGAAGTGAAGATGACCGTGACGATAAGCATGACCAGGTAGAGGAGGTAGCTGAACTTGTGCGGCTCTCGCATGGATGATTGAATGGGCAGAATGAGCCCGATCCCTTCAAAAGTGAAGATCGCAGAGCCAATCGTAAGCGTGAATGAAGATGGGTTGAACAGAGTGACAGTCGGTGCAATGCCTCTTTGTGAGATTGCGGAGATATCGTACCACCAGATGTAGACCAGGCCGATTCCAATGAAGACGTCTGCCAGTAGAGCGGCAGGTCCGAGCTTGGAGATGTTCCGAATGAGGGCCAGAGGTACCAACACCACGAACTGGATGGCAATCAGAGCGTTCACGCCAAAAGGTTGTTTGCTCGGAACAGAGGTGACAGCATTAGCAAAGGCCAGTAGATTTTCGGCGGTGAAGATGAGTCCAGCGCATACGAAGCCGAGCTGCGACATCGTAATGGAACCCAGGATAATTGATCGTAACTTTGGTCCACCAATCTCCAACCCAAGTTCACCGTACCCTCCTCCTCCATACCTCTTCCGGCAATGCAGAAGCAGCCGGAAGCATACAGTGGTGACAATGGAGACAGTAATCAGAGTGATAGAGGAAAACAATATTCCACCATTCCGGAACGCCTTGGGCAGGAACATGATGCCGGTTCCCACGAAAGCCTTGAGGAGGGTGAAGAAGGTCTTGGTGGTGCCGGCGTCTCCCTCGCGCTTCATGCGCTTGGAGCTCTTCCTCCGACCCAGCAGCGGTCTCCTCTCGCTGGGCATTCCATCATCTTGGTCACCATCTTCAATCGCAGATTCATCGTCAGTATCAGTGTCCGCTAGATCCTCACCGGCGAAGCTTCCATACAGCTCCAGGAACGAGATGAAGTTCTTGGTCACAGGCTTGGTGTCGTTGCTCATCATGCTCCGCTCTATGCTTGGGCGCCGCTGCTGGATGTACTGCCGACGGAAACCACCCGGTTGCAACTGTTCCTGGGCAGTCCGGTAGGCCGTAGGTCCCAAGGCCGGACTTTGTTTCGCAGAGAACGTGTTGGCTCGCTTTGGCATAGTGCCACGCGCTTTGATCCGGAAGATATCGCGGTGCACATCGCCACCCTGCAGGAGGAGTGAAGACTGCTCTGTTGGCTCTTCAGACTCCCTTCGTTCCAGTGGAGTGCTTCGTTCCTCCCCTCTCTCGTTGCCATTCCATGCTACCACCTCCGGCGTCGCCGAGTAGCCTTCGGGAAGATGTCTGTCGACGATTTCCGCCTCCCTGCGGCTTTGCTCGCTGTTAGGGGTGTCCGCCATGGCTCCGCCGGCCAGAGACTCCAGCCCGTGGGCAGGTTTTTAGGTGAGTATTCGTGGAGAGATGACCTAGGTCCGTGGAGCGAGTCGTAGATGTCGAGAGCAAAGAAAGCACATTTTTCGTGGCAGACGATGATCGGAGGTAATGTCGCCCCCACGCCTTTCGGGCGGCGTTCGGCAAGGGTGTGGCGGTGGCGGTGCATCAATTCAACTTCAACTTCAATGTTCAAGCCATGGTGCCACAGGATTTCGAGATACCAACGGCTCCATAGGAGCACGGAGAGGACGAAGGGCCATTGAAGTGTGACGTATGCCGTCACCGTTAGCGACGAGGAGAATGCACGGGTTTAGAAAGGCTGCTCTTCTGGCTGGTCGTACTTCGGCTGAGCCCATCGCTGCTTCGAGCTGAACTCAGTTGCTCTTGAACGACATACGCCCACCGCATCGCACAATCCCATGGCCTTTGTAACAACTCTATCATCAAGAACTTCAGAACGACATAGCAGCATGTTGATTGCGGCAGAGAAGGCGAAGCGCTGCAGACTGAATCACTGATACCTGCTATCCAACCCTGCATTTCAAATCGGATCGACAGAACCACTTTCAGTTTCTCCCCTCGCCATTGCCAGCCTCGCGATGAAGCACACCCTTCAGACCATCCTTATCGCCCGCCTTCAACGCTCGGCTGATCACCTATCTCGATGAGCAGGTTCGGATGGGCATCGACGCAGCCCCGCTCGAAGTATGCCTGTGAGAATGAACAATCAGCACGATAATGACGGGAAAGGCCATCTGTTTCTTACAGTAACCGAGCGGATAATCTTCTTTCTGAAGATCTCACTGTGCTGAATCAACAGCCAGGCTGCGCCGCGGACATTTGGAGTGTACAGCATCGGCTTGAACCCTTCGTCGTCCCAGCTGATGACTTCCTTGTCAGGCCAGAAGGGCGCTATCCACCGCCACTCTTCTTCCGGATATCTGTCGCGCAATATGCGAGTCAGTACGCCCAGCGTCTCATGATTGTTGACGGTCCGCCGCAGGACGAATTGGAGGTTGCCGATGTCAGCGACTTCGGCGCTGACAGCTTTCTTCCACGAGAGGTATGCAACATCGGACCAGTGCTTGAGAGGCGTGAGGTGGTTCTTCTCATCGTCCCACATGAACCCATTGAGTCCCTCGTTGCCCGACGAGTCCAGACCATCGTTTGCGAAGGCGAGGATGACGCCCGCTTCCGGCAAGAAGACGTTCTGGTAGAGAGCGTCTGTGGCCTGCAGCAGAACTCGTTAGTACATCCAAGCGAGCACGGTGGTTGCGTTCAACTTACCTTGTAGACATGACCTTCCGGCAGATCCTCACTGGAGATGGTGGTACCATGCCGCCACATCACTTGAGTCCCCTTGGCTCCTCGCAAGATGTGGTCGATGCCATCAATTATGCCGAAATCCTCACCCTGCTTCGCCGATGAAGCTTGCTCGACCCAGCCGTAAGCTTCCAACATCTCCCACTGGTCGAACCGGGACTTCGCATGCTCTCCAGCTGCTGAGGGAGACTTCAAGTACCGCCAAAGCTCGCTCCCCTTGGCGGTGAAATGACCGTACTCGTCATCAAGGGCAGGGCGAGGGTCCATCAATGCTTCTGGCTCGAGTGGAAATATGGAGCAGGTCGTTGTGTGCACGGCAGTACCAATGTTCTATCCAGCGATGCGATTTCGGTATCTTCTTGTAGAAACACAGCAGCCTGGCGATCCAGCGGGCATTTTGTACTCCCAGAGCAGGACTCATGATTCTGATAACAATGAAGTAGACTGACACATCGATGTGTCCATGTTTGCTCAAGCTTGACTATGTCTCGAGCCATGAGCAGTCGTACAAAGGCCTGACGTGAGATACATCTCTGAACTCCAGACCAGATGAGAGACTGCCAGGAAGCACCAGGCGCATCCACAGGAGTCCATAGCAAACACCGCATGGACCGAGTCCAGCCTGCCGGTAGATGGCAAGCCACCCTGCACATCCTACGCAAGCCCCTGCTCCTCCAGCTTTGCGATCTTCTCCCTGAGCTTCTCCTTCTCCTTGTCCGTCAAGATATCCGCATTATCCTCCCCTGCACCACGATATCGTCAGTAACGTCTGAAATCCAACGACCGCCCACACGCCATGCACGTACCAAAAATCCACCACCCCTCCGCATCACCACCCCTGTCCTCGTCCGTAAAGTCCTCCCAACCCATATTCCCGATGTCAAGATTACACCACATGGAATAAACATCAGCCCACGGGACGCGACACTTGTTATAGTCCTTGGTCAATTCATCGGTCTCGTCGTCAAAACGCTGCTCAGCAAAGACAACAGTCCTGTTCTGCACGCCCTCGTCGTCCAGGAGCAAGAACATCGAAGGCGGGTCCTCGTGGTTGACGTCGCGGACCCAGCCTTCGACGTCCGAGATGGAGGCGCCGGTCCATGCGTTGGATAAGTCAGCTTTCACCGGCACATCAGTAGGCTCGGGCATGCGGTTGTGCTGTGGTGGGGGATCTCCTAGAGCGTATGCATTTCTTGCCGTGACGAGGTGCGCCACTTTGTCTATGCCGTTTCTCTGCTGATCGCCGAGATGGAGGAGGAAGCGGTTGATGAGTTTGTGGTCTGCTAATGGTGCAGTCACGAAGAGTAGGACGGAATCGTCCATGATTAGTTTGTTGAAGGAAATGGATGTTGAATTCAGTGTTGAATGAGTGAATGTCAAAACAGGTTTTGTATTGAATGTTGCGTGCCCCGCAGATCCACGTGTTGCCTGCTTGCCGCCTTGCGGCTCATTTACAACTGAAGTCTGCAATTTCAACGGCTTCTCATGTCACGCATAGACGTCACAATTGCTCCAAAGGAGCTGCGTTACGATCGCCGTATCTTGTTCTCTTGTGCTATTGATCTTTGGGTTGGTTGGACCGCGCTTGCGGTTCGTAAGTCGCAAAGCATTCGTCTGTCAAATTCTTAGATTGGCCGTGACTAATAAATCTACCTGTAGCCACCCTCGTTGTCTTGCGCACTTGTGCGTCGCCTTCGCCAGGGAGACGTCGCTCGAAGAGTGAAGGATGAACGGATGTGGGGTGATTTTAAAACTTGACTTATTAGGGTAATATACACTATAATACAGCAGCAGAAGTATACTACCAGTACCGCGAGCCCTTCGAAGTATGTTGAGGTAATGCATGCCTTCCTAAGCAGCGACCCGTTCGGCCTCTGCTTCGTCCAAAATCTCCACCACACCCATGCCAGCATCCGAACTGATCTCTTGCCCGTCTTTACCGATAAGCACGGCCATCGGCCGGTCGTCTTCGTCAACGTTGAAAGTATTCTTCAGATGCCCGACGAATCTGAAATGCACCGGAGTTGTGGCGAGCCATTGTAGTTTAAATGCAGGTGAGGTAGCCCAGTTGAGTTTCGTGCAGAAAGCTGGTTTGGGCAGTGAAGGGTCAGGTGGGGATGCCATGAGTGCCTGTTCAGATGTTAGCAAACGAGATCAATGTCAAGGTAATGGCAAGAGACACTTACGTATCCTTGGAAGGCGACGCTCTTGTTGACGGAAAAGAGAAGAATGACGTGTCGTGACGTTTCATAGGCCTCGGTCAGAAGTTGCTGGTTCTTCTCCTGGGTCGCCCAAAGTCCATCCTGCATTGCATTCTCGACGTTCGAGCCGTTCCAAGATTTGATCATGAAGTATCGTACACCTTCCGTCAGCGAGCTACATCAGCACACAAGTGATTAGAAATGCGATGAACGAAGCCACGAAAGAGAGCGAGTTCTTACCTCCACGCCTCAGATCCAGACCGCCACTTCCACGGTAGATGGTTCGATAGGATCCGGAATCATCATCCCTGCCGCCGCGGTAAGGTCGACGACCACGATTGCTTCCCTTTGGTGAGTGACGACCAGGAGGCGGCATGAACCTGTCACGCTCGGCGGCATCAGTCCTGGGCTCCTGCTTGTAGTAGCTTTGACGCCTCTCCAACGACGCGTCGCGAGAGTCGGCCGGTGGGAAAGCAGAGCGGCCATTGCGGTCCTCGACGGGGTAGCGGCGGACATCTGGGTATGAAGGCCTACGGTCAGGTCGACCTGTCGATGGGGGTGAGTAGTCCTCGAAGCGACCTCGAGCGGGCCGACCGCGGGTGTCTGGAGAGCCATTGATGCCACGAATGCGAAAACCGCCAGGCGACTCGTCTTTTCGCGCTTTAGACGCCTGGACCGGCTCGGGAGAGTGTGCGCGCTTGACGCCGTTCAAAGCGTTGCTCACAGTCCTGGTCTGTTCCTTGGCGGGCGTTGCTTGGATCGTGTCAGGAAGTGCAGGACGCTGGGTATTTGCTGGTGCGTGAGCACGCGCTGTGCGCAGAGATTGTATGGTCGCTTGCTCGGTCTCTTGCAGTTTATCAAGGCGCGCTTGGATCCGTGCGGCTTCCGCTTCCAGTTCTTTACGCTCCTTGAAGGTGCTCAACTTGGAGTTTCTGTATTCGACGTCGTGATAGCCGGTGATTTCAAGCCACATCGCCAGGTCAGCATAGTATGCATCCGTTACCTTGTTTGTGCGCCTGGGCTGCGTGTCTGCAGACGCTTTCGTGCTGTCTGCTGCCGGCGGGTCGACCTTGCTGGAGAGTACAGGACTGTGTCGTAGATCCTGCAGCTTCTGCTCATGGTTGGCAGCTACATTGTCCTGCGCCGCTCCCGCAGTTGTTGGCGGCCGAGCCGTGCTGGAGAGAACAGCGTTCTGTCTTGGATCCTGCGATTGTTGGGCATCGTTGAAAGGCGCGTCAAGCCTGGGTGACTGAGAATTCTGCTGCGCTGGTGCCGCCTGCCGTTCCTTATTGGCCTCTGCGGCCGCCTTACCTTCTGCCAGAAGGGTGTCGATGCCATAGACATCCTCCTCCTTGGCTTCTTGCTGCTCGGTAGGTTTGGACGGAGTGGGCCGTTGCTCGGCAGTGAGCCTGAGTATAGGAGTATCTACTTGAGGTGTTGGTGTAGCAGTATTGAATGCCTTGCTGGGAGTGTTGGCGCGGGACTGCTGTTTCAATGGAGTCTTCTGGCGTTGAGCAAGCAGCTTTGCCCTCAGTTCGTCGGCCTTCTTTTGATTGGCTGCTCGTAACTCTGCTACGTTAGGGGGGAGAACAATAGGTGGCTCGACGAGCGTGTTCGCTGCGCTGTTGTGTTCGTTTGGTTTCTCAATACTGGAGGCCTGCAAGCATCGTGGATCAGCTGGTTCACCACACAAAAGCGACAACGCATATGCCTTACATTCAGATGTCCGCTGCCGTTGGTGGCACCAGGCAAGGTGTCACTGCCTGCTGCGGTGGTCCCGTTTGTATGACCGTTGCCGTAGAAGTCCTCGTCTTCATCTTCACCCACGTTCTCTCCATTGGCAGTATTCTCCTGCCCGTACGACGCCATAGACTCCAGCCACTCCATATTGGCTGGTAGTACTGGCGGGTGTTGTACGACCAAGTGCAGATGATTGTGATACCTTGTCGTGAAGGTGAGAAGACGAAAGTTAGAAGGTCAAAAGTTCAAGCTTCGCGTCAACCGCGTCGGCCACGTGGTCCGAGCTCTCCAGAGCGCACTTCATGAATGTTGCCGGCGACGCTTCGCCTTCTCCTACAGAACACTACTCATGAGAGAGAGTAACGATGCCTGTACACAAGATCGACCTGATGTCCCGCAAGGACAAAATCATCGAATGGCGGGAAGAGGGTGTGACTAGAGACGGGGTGCTTGAGCCTCTTAAAGCAGACGGTCTCAAGTGCAGCCACAGCACGCTGAACCAATTCCTGCGTGACGTGGACTGTTACGTGCAGTACAGACTGACAGACCAACCTGGGGGCTATGAAGCATACCGCGACCGATTAATCCATTACTTCCAGCACAACTTCACGGACGCCGGCATCGTCGAGATGCTGGAGAAGGAGGGCTTCAGCACGTCGGCCAGGACCGTGAGGCGGATCCGCATATCGTTGGGCTTGATGAAGCGAAGCGCCAACAGGAAACGACCGCCTCCGGTCAGTACGGGCAGAACTAAAGTACCTGCGTCAAAGACTACTGAGCGCGCTGCTATTTCCCAGCCCATTTCTCTCGCTCAACCCACCGTTGCTCCACGAGATGTCTACGAGACAATTTTGTACGAAGGAGTATCTGACGAAATAATCTACGAGGATTCATGAGATCACAAGCTCTGCAACTTCTCGGCATCACTTTCTTCCCATGGATGTTCGGCCTCCACCTTCAGAATCAGGTCCTCGTGCTGCTTGCTGCGCGGCTTAATACTAGCCTTGAAAGGCATGGGATGACTGATAATGCCAGGTGTGAAGCGTATGTCCGGCTCAACCTCGACTCCATTCTCCACTCCTTTGCTGATTTCAAACACAGCTAACGATTTTGCTACGGTCAACCAGACAGACGTCTCAGCGAGAAGCTTGCCGGGACAGATGCGGCGGCCGAAGCCAAATACGAAGTCTACTCGCAATCAGCAAGGATTATCAGCAGAGCTCTACGAGTGGTTACCTTGAGGGTCTGGCGGCGGTGGGGATGACAGGAAGCGCTCCGGATTGAAAGTCATTGGGTCTTCGTAGACCTGCGCATCGTGGGTAAACAGCCTACAGCACGTCAGCTTCTCAGCCAGCCAGTAGTGCATACTTCGAAAATTGGCGTCCGTACCAGATATTCGGGATCAGCAACCCTCCCTTCGGTATCAAGTAGTCTTGGTAAACATCATCCTGTGTCGTCACATGCGGCACTCCCATTGGCGCGATCGGATGCCATCGAAGACATTCCTTTACTACGGCGTCAATGTAGGGCAATCTCGGTCGGTCTGCGAAAGTGGGCAGCTTGTGGCTTCCAACAACTCGATCGATCTCCTCTCTGGCCTTCACTTGGACTTCTGGATTCACGACCATGGCCAGGAAGAAGAGCGACATGGTGCTCACAGACTGCAGACATCAGCCTAAATCGAGGCAATCCGTTCACAGAGACTCACCGTATCTGCACCACCAGTGTACAGCGCCGCAGCACTCCACTTGATCCTCTCCTCTTCCTCGGCCGTCACAGTGTCGCCGGCTTTACCATACAAGTTGGAAACGTATGAGCCTCCGTGGCTGTTCTCGGCCATCTGCCGCTTCACTAAGCTCAGAGGCCTCTCCGCCAGGTCCATAAAGGTGGCCTTCCATTCTCTGGCCGTCTGCTTGAAGGCTGTTCCAGGCACTGCATGGGTTCTGCTGATTAGCGCGTGCTTCAAACTCCATGAATTTGGCGGACTGACCCCAATCAGGCAAATAGCGCACTATGGTTATCAGTGTCAACTCCGAGCCCTCGATTTCCGGCACGACTCACAAGCTGGTATCACATCCACCATCCAAGCCCCCGGCACAGTCGCCGCCGAGAACTGCGCCAGTGCCCGATCAGCAATATCGATCAAAGGATCCCTCTTCTCCGGCTCTATCGTATACCCATACGCCACTTTCAAAATAATCGCCCCGGTCTCCCTACCCTCCCTATCAGCACAGTCCACGGCAAAAGAGAAGAGACCACGAAAAGAACTCACGTCTTAACATTCCCCACCACCTCCTCCGGCCTCCTCATCGTCCGCAACAAAAACCTCTCCACCTCCACCTCCATCAATTCCTCAAACTTCCCCAACGCCGAGCGCGTCCCAATCACCTGATGGATCCGCTTCCGCAGCTCGCGCACTTCGTTGGGGTCCGTTTGGCTGACGAGCAGGTGGTCCCAGCCGCACATTTCACCGCCGAAGACCATGCGGGGGCGGGAGTGGTGGTGGCTGCGCTTTTCTAGGAGCTGGGTGAAGGGATGCTGTTAGGGCGATTTGAAGAATGGTGGGTGGGGATGGGGAAGATGGACCTCGAAGGCGGCATCGGCGGAGTTGAGGATGATGATTGTGGTGCCGAGGACGGAGATGGAGCTAATGGGACCTTGTTCTGCTGTTCAACAATGCCGCTCACTCCTGGGCATGAAGGTGGAGTGGACGTACCGTACAGGTCCTTGTGCTTCGTCCAGTGCTCCCATTCTCTGACACCGCTGGGAGGGAGGTCGCGGATATTGCCAACAAGTGGGAGCGGCTTAGGTCCTGGTGGAAGTGGTATGGAGCTCTTGCGCTTCTGAAGAAGTAGTGTCAGGCCGTAGAGGAGAATACCGATGGCGACGAGATCGAGAAGCATCGACTGTGTGGCCATCTTGCGCGTTCACTGAAGCCCGGGTTAAGGAGCAAATGTGAGGACAGCGGCGATGGAATGGTGTACTTAATTTTCGAGCGCATTGATAGATAGTTGCCAGGTACATTGACGTACTGAGGGATACTTTCCACCTCCAGCAACTTCTCGCCCCCAATGGTCGCATCGCAGCGTATCGTTGTGTCTTGCAGATAGCCTTCTCGAGCTAGTCGTGCGCTTGGTGGGTTCACTGCGTGCGGCTGAATTGCATACAAGCACGACCAGCAATTTCTACATTGGTCTCAAATGTCTTTGCAGCTCCGGCCGACAGCTCTCCCGTTCGAACCATTGATGATGAGCGGGCAAGCTGTATGCAACCTGGGTATTATCGCATCTTGACGTTAGGTTCGATCAAGACGAGGTATTGAGCTGTCGGTATGGAAGAGGCCTTGCCATGTCTTCGTTGGGGAGATGTGATCCTCAGTTTCAAAGAGACTCGACAACACATGTAGCGCTCGAAGCGGCACAAAGTGCGAAGCAAGGTCAAGAACGAGGCAAAGACAGTTGGACATGGTGTTCGAAGTAATTCTGGTATAGTATCGTTCTACCAAAACCATACAGCATACCCAGCCGTTCTGATCGTCCATTGCCATCCAACATCAATATCCAAACATCTCTCTTCAAACAAGCATACCATGCCATTCCGTTACCGTCACTCGACGACTTTAACCCAAGAGGCATACCGCAAAGCCTAACATCCAATTCAAACATCTCTTTTCTTCAACCCAAGCCCGTCGTCAAAAAACCCGATATCCCATTCCAGACAGCCCATCGAAACCTAATACAATTGCGAACGCCGTGCAGACCCATTTCGTACCATCATGCCCCATTCCTGGCCCATTCCTGGACTGCACTCGCACCACTCTCGCTCGAAATCAACTGCCGTCGCGCATACGCCAGCTTCAGAAGAACCCACAATCAGCATGCACTCTTCGTTTTCGTGGTGTCAATCAGTCACCGCCCAGCATCCTCATGGAACCCGGGTACGTCTGATAGTAATGATAGCTCACCTTGTCCTGCGTGCCCGCCAGGCTCAAATGCTTCGCCACCACCGTCTCGATCTCGCCGTTGCGCTGCCCCGCGAGCACCACCGCGCACTGCTGCGGCAGCCAGCGCAGGATGTCGAAGCCGTTGGCGTACACGGTGCTGTTGTTCGCGATGCTGTTGGTCACGTGGCCGCCGTTGCCGTCGGTGCCGGGGAGCTTGAAGGGCGTGTGGATGGTGAGCGTCTTGAGTCCCGAGCAGTAGCGGAGCGACAGGCGCACGATCTCGGAGAAGCGCTCGAGGATCTCGGTGTAGGTCGGGATCTCGAGCTCGACGTGCTTGATGAGGCGGCGCGAGCGCTGGTGGAGGCCTGCGAGCGTGTGCACGCCGGTGGGAAGGGCGAGGTCGAAGACGTTCTCTTTGTACATGACGTCGCGCGCTTCTTCGTAGATGTCTCTGCTCACGCGGAGGAGGTTAATGACGAGCGGGTCGTCGGGGGCGGCGTAGTTGCGGACGGCTAGTGTGGTGGCGGCGCCGTCTTGGTAGATGTCACTTTCGTCAGAAGAGAGGCCGAAGGACATGCGGACGCCGCGCCTGGAGGTTGCTAAAACGGTAGGACGAGTGTTGCTGCGAGTTGGGCGCGTGACGACGCTGACGAGGTGCGGTGCCGTGCTAGAAGGGAAAGGATCGTTAGCAAAAAGTCGGCTAGCGCAGAGACATTGATATTGAACATACCTGACGTAGACCGGACCGCCATCATCATTACCGCTACCACCACGATTAAGACGCCGCCGCTTATTCGCCTTCTTCTCAGCCTTGACCTTGTCTGCATTCGGCGTGGGCTCGGGCTTCGAGAGCAAAATCTTGTACGGCCGGGTGAGACAGGCGCGGTAGATCTCTTCTCTCAGCTCGAGCGGGAGGTCCATCATGCGGAAGATGTGGCGCTCTTTGGGTGGTTTGTCGTCGACGTCGACGGCACGCCCTTTGCCTTTGCCTTCGTAGGTGGGCTGAGACTGCGCATCGAAGTATTCTTGACTCTCCTGCGATTCTTCTTCGTCTTGACGCTTGCGCTTGCGGTCTTGACGAGGTGTGCCCGCGGCTTGCGCAGAGCTGGTGCCCGCCGTCTTGCTGCCATCCTTGACCGGAGTAGTGCCTGTGCCCGTCGTCTTCTTCTTGCTGTCCTTGATTTGCTTCTTCTTGCCCCTCTTGCCCGAAGCAACCTTCGTATCACCCGCACCCAGCAACCCAACCTCATTCGCAGCAGCAGCCGCAAGCTTAGACTTCTGGCGAGTCATCCTGCCCGTGCCGGCACTGGCGGAGGAAGACTGCTTCTTGGAGACGCGGGTGTTGTTCTTATTGGTGGAAGGCATGGTCGTCAGAGAGTATGGTAGTTGATGTTCGGCGTAAGGGTAAGGCTAAAGTATGTTGTTGTTGGTGCAATGGTATGGTATGGTAGGGTATGGTATAGCCGTACTGAAGTCGTGGTGGTATGCAAACAGTACGAGTTGATCGAACAAGCAAGTTGCAGAAGAAAGGGTATGTTGGAAGAAAGGCTGTTGTGTGTGTGTAGAATGAAAAGAAGAGGAAGATCCCGCGATTGCGCGCAGAAGATATTCCAACGCGCACAATAGCACAAGAACTCAATTGTCGTCACAATACCAGATGGAGAAGCTGGCTGCTAATGAGCGCACCTGCCGCTGGAGTGTCCGTGCGCGTGATTTTCACATGAAACGCCATTGAGAACATGTCATTTTTGCTATTGTCGACGTATACAATTATTATTGAATGGGCAAACACGGTACACAATGATGATGTATCCTTCTTCGCATTATCGGGATTGGAGAGAAGCAGGTTATCGCTGAGAAGTGGTCTCCATGGAATAACTGCAGCGAAACGCCGTACGGCTTGAGGTCATCTGGGTGAGAGGGAGAAACGTCGCCTTGAGAAGCAGCTGACAATACCAAAGCACATTCCATTAAGCCATCTGCTCGCTAATCACACACTGCCATTACGGCGCCTTCCCTCGCTCAAGCAGCACGCTCAAGCCACCCCCAATCCGTAGCCGGACTCAATTAACCCCATCTAGACGCCACCACCTCATGCTGTCCCGGAGTGCAGGACCCATATAGTACACATAGCAAAAGCAAAAAGAAACGCCGCCAAAAATCCAAGTTCCAATCTTGCAATAGTAGGCTCGTACCGTCGTCAATGCGCGCATTGTACCCAGCCCCTCTCCCTCTGCGTTGCCGTTCCCGCTTTTCTGCTCCGCGCTGTGAGATGTGGTTGTTGTTGTATGATTGATTAGTTGTAGTCGAGTAGTCGTTCCATGACAAAGGAAAGGTTGTTGTAGTAGTAGCACACAGTTTCACATTACGTTGTAATGCGAGGGTATCGCGCAAGAGATGCAATGACGCCAAGAGAGCCCTGACGAAGAGGAAAAATCGAGACCGGGGTATCTGATGAGCCAGCAAAGTCCGTTCAACGCCGAGACCAAGAAAGGGTGATGCTGCCAGCATGTGAAGTATACGCGCCTGAGGCCGCACACGCTCTACTACTGATGATGCTGCTGCCAGACCTCCTGGGTGCGCATCTGGTTGGCGTAATCCATCGGGCCGGTGCTGTGTGGGCGCTGCATGCCTTGCTGCTGCTGGTAGTACATCTGTGCTGCGCTGACAGGGTAGCCAGCATGCGGATCAGGGTACGAGTAGTCGTGCTGCTGATTGCCCGCCATAGCGTTGTGCGGTGATTGCCAGCCAAGGGTGTTACCCATGTGGGGGCTGTTGTTGCCGCTGCCAGTCTGCTGCTGACCGTTGTTGGCTGGTGGCTCGAGGATCTGGGGTGGGTTGTAGCTGGATGAAGGATTGGAGGTGAGGGATGGTCGTTGCTGCTGGCCGTTAACGGGCAGCTGATACTGAGCGGGTGACTGAGGGCGGGGAGACGGCTGCAGCTCAGGGCGCATGTGAGGTGGGACTGCCGCCATGCCACCACTCATGGCGTTCATGTAGTAGTCGGATGACTGCCTCTGCAGGCTTGCGACACCGTTCATGGCAGGTCCAACGGAGGAAGGTCTGTCCGGCTGAGGCATCGGTGACTTGCCGTTTGTGGAGAAGTCGTCTTCGTCATCGGAGCCGCGAGACCGAGCGGTCGGAAGACCACCCCGGGTGGCGAGCGCGGCAGCAGTGGCGGCTTCTGACTCCTCGATGGTGCCACTGTGATGATTTTGATGCCTCGTCAAGGTAGTGCGACGCGTGAATGTCTTCTGGCAGTCAGCGTAGGGACACTTGTACGGTCTCTTGCCGGAGTGGATCCTTCGATGCCGAGCGAGCGAGCTGGAGTCGCTGAATGGCTGCAGTGTGTTAGTATGAACTTGCTGACCGAGACCTGACAGTGACATACCTTGCCACAACGCTCGCACATGTGCGGCTTCTCACCGGTATGTACTCGCGAGTGAACTGTCAGTGCGGATCGCTGAATGAATTGCTTGCCGCAGCCCGGATAATCGCACACGTGAGGTCGGTGTCCGCTGTGAATGCGTTCTGCCAAGGGTCAGCATGCGCTGTCAGGTGATTTGAGCCATGTGAAATTCACCATGCCGGGCCAGATCTGATCTCCTTGCGAAGCCCTTCTGACACGTCGAGCAAGCAAAAGCTTTCGGTAGTCCCGTGCTTCCTGTACTTTGCCTGTTGCTGTCACCCTGACCCTGATCTTGCTGGACTGGTTGCACTGCGCCTAAAGAAGCCTGCTGTTGATATGACTGATCTGAAGTGGCGTTAGGGTGGTACGAGTGTTGGATCATCGGCGCCATGCTGGTCGGCTGGCCCAGCTGAGGTGACGGATATCGCATGCCGTTAGCAAGCTGACTGGCCATCTGCTGGTACGCCATGTTATTTTGAGGAGTTTGCGATGAATATCTCGATGAGTGGTCGGATGTGTGCGGGGAGACTCCTCGCTCGGAGCCGTTTTCAGACTTTATTCTGCTGTTGCCGTTCGGAACGTAGAGGTTTTGCTGTGCGTAATGGGGTGCGGCGTTCAAGTCGTGATTCATGCCGACGGGCATTGGTATTTCGTATTGCATGCTGCGGTAGCCTGTGGCGGAAGCTGACCTGTTAGTATTGAGCAGATTATTGAGGTCCATCTCGCCGACAATGCTGTCCCTTCTCTTGCGCTGGTGGGGGAGCAGTATGTGCTCGATCGATGGCAGAGACATCCAAACTTCACGTGGAGTATGCTATGGAGCGCTGACTGGGAAAATGCAGGGTTTTCCTCACGACACCAAAACAACGCGATGCGCCCGGTAGGTGGTGGATAGATGTACGGCTCTTTACTCACTCCTCGCTCTGCAATGGGCTGTCAGGTGTAGCCCTGTGGTGGTGGTGGTGGTGGTGGTGGGCCGTGGTCTCGGGTGGTCTGTTCGAGGGCGATGACGGGAGGTCGTGCGTCTTGAAGGAGGTCACAGCTCCAAATGCTGCAGGTGGAAGGACAAGACCTACAACGCGCGGAGAATGTCAGCTTCGAGTCTTGCCGTCGACGTGGCGGAGGAGGGCGCGTTGGAGGGGGGTGTTGCTGCGAGCCCGCGGATGGCGTTTCTTCGCGTATCGCCCATCATCAAGGGGAAGGAGAGATGGGAATTCTGCCTCGAAACGCGCGTCCGTCGGGTCGCGAAAGGAAGGAGCAACTCACCAGTGGTGTCTCACGCGCTCTCAAAGCCTCCCGCACGAATAACAAAGCAAGAACCGGGTGTTTGCAGGGTCGAGAAACAAAAAAGTTGTTGACCTTCTGCGCAGTCGGGTGTTGCAAAGATGGGTGGACTGTGCTCGGAGTCTTTGAGGCGCTGATGGAAAGGAGTCCACACTCCCGCTAGGCTCTTGCCGCCGCTAGCGTGTTTCTAATTCAGGCCGATCTTTTTCTCCTGCTCAGCTGAAGCTCCCTCTTCCAACTTTGCTGCCTGTGGACGGGGTCGAAATGGCGTGAGAGGATTGCTGGAATGCCGTTTGTTTCTCCAGGTGATGCTCAATGGGTATGGGCAGCCGAAGACCCGATTGATTCCGCCTGAGGACGTTGTCCAACCAGAGGTCCGGTAATGGTCGAGAAGGTTTGTCGGCCTTGGGCGGATCCTCAAGACGAAACAGAAAATGCCTTCTGTTTCCCGACGAGATGCCGAGCGACTTGCTGGTGTTCGACGTCTGTATGGGAGGGTCGTATCCTCAGGAAGTTGGCCTTGGATCACAAAGCTGTATGCGGCCAGTCGAACCGCCTTCGACGATCTAGGGGTGGCCGTTCGAAGGCAACGTCAACCTCCCTTCACTTGAGGTCTTGGTTGATTTGCTTTACTCCGTTCGAAGGGTGAGAATGTGCTGGACTACCTAGTGTTGTGTTTGTCGGCCTAGAGGGTTTGTCGTAAATCTCTGGTGTCCTGTTGCTCCGTGATGGTCTTCTCCTTTGGTCTCTGGAGTCGTCCAGTCGTGTTGATCGGTGTTTTGTCAAGCGTTGGAGAGTTGACAGTGTAGACAGACTTTACTGCTTTGTTAGAAGATGTCTTGATTGCACAGTATGAGTAGTGTATCTGGCAAGAAGAAGCAGAGATCTACAGCAGATCCTCCCCAGCGCGCATCAACCCAGAGTATATACCAACCTCACGTCCTTCCAAGCGATGACAACGATGCACCGGCAGTCTGTACCTGCAAATTACCACTCATCCAGCACAAGCCTCCGCGTATGGATCACCCCAGCATCCGGCAAGGCAGAAACCAACGGCCGCTACGAACATACATCATCAGCGAACGTGCGAGCGTGCAACAAGAGGCACGAGCATTCGCTTCGAAGCCGGATCTACCTTCCACAGCTTCTAGCGCGGAAGCAGAAGATCTGACAGGGCTGCTGGCTTTTGCACGCAGCACGAGCACGTCTGTAGAAGAGGTCGGTGCTAGGGATGTGGTCTGTGTGGTAGCGCGCATGCGGCGTGGGAGATGAGGTGGTAGCGGAGATCCTTGTAATATAGACCTAGGGCGCTTGCCGGATTGACCGTGAGGTGCGACAGGCGATGCACGAGCGGACGACGCCTTCGAACATCGAGCGCGAGGAAGTGAGGTGGTGTCGTGTCATGTTTTCGAGGCGGTGGTGGGATGGGGCAGTACTTCATCAAGCCTCACGTTTCCGATGGCCGCGGCGGTCTTGATTCAAAAGCTCGTGCGTGTGCTGTAGAAGGCCGCTAGAACGATCCCTCGCCGACATCATAATCAACACTGACGCCATCGGACACGAGGCTGAAGAAGCGCACTGTCGCGGACAGTCGCAGAGCCGGGCGCACGGGGTGGGACGAGGTCAGGTGGTTGTCTTGGTGGAGTGATGCTGGAAGGGCGGGAGAAGCATCTCATCTCGGGTAGAAGGCGGGCGGGAGAAGGTGTGGTTGCGCACGGGGATGGCGGTGGTCGTGCGTCTTCTTGGAGCAGACTTCAGCTCTTCGTCTGGTCATTGGACTTGTTTTCGCGCTGCTGAGACGAGACGAGATTGGTCTTGGAAAGGTATACGATTGCACCTCACTTTCAACATTTCAATAGGTACGGCAGGACGAGCAGCAATTGCCAGGGACACTGCCACGAAGCTTGAGAAGATATGGAGGGACGTCCCCTGTCGCGAGAGTTTCAACCGTCCGCGAACGGCGGCGATCCAAAAAGAACACTTCTTTAAGCGATCCACCTCGTTGCCTTGCAGCATGGACCTCGCCAGGCGAATCCTCCAAGACACTCGCTGTCCTGCCGCAACTGCGTGCATAATAGTAATCTCCTCGCCCACCATGCTTTTGCTTACCAACCCTCAATCAAAATCCTGTTCTTGATCATCTCGAGGCTATCTACTACTGTACATGCACTCTGTTGCCAAGCATCGCCTTACGAGGCTGCAAGGCTCACTGCACGACGGACGAGCACAGACAGCTGGCTCCGTCATCTCAACCAAACGAACATGAAGTCTGTTCGCAAGCAGCAGACATACTGTTTCATGAGAGCGTTCATGTGTCTGTGCTGAAGGCGTACCCAGGTGACCCTCTCGACTCGAGAAGCAAGCCTCGTCTGTTCTTTTTCCGGTCACCGTCGCTACCTCATCCTTCAACGGACGGAACAGTGTGCCATGACTCTCGCCGATGTCCATGCAACCTTCTAACCGTTTCGCTCCAAAAGACCGTCCGCTGCATGTACGCCACCTGCGCCTTTTCATCTTTGTATCTCAACACCTGCCGTGCTTACTTCATTGCACCGCCAACGAGAACCAGGCGCTCACGCGGCTGGAGGACATGCTGGCAAGACTACGGGTGCTGTACACGCCGGGGTCACAGTAAGAGCAGCACTCTTGAGGAGTGACGGCGGTTCAGGAAGGTCGTCGTCAAAGCCTCCCTTGGTCTCCTGGCCACTCACGCCATTCGGCACCCCTTCCAGCTCCACCTGGGTTCTCAAAGATTTGAGCAGGCAAGATGCACAGTCTGGCTGCTCTTCGAAAGCACTGCGCTTCGAGCGAGCTGTGTCTAGCTTTCTCGCCCACCTCGTGTGAAAGCTCGCTGCTTTTAAGGTTGCCTCGAAGATCTGATCCTTCTGATAATCGGCTTGGAAGACCAGTCTCCTTTGTCACGGGATGATTGCGCCCGATAGATCTCTGCGGTGAGTCCTGTATGTACGACTGGCCTGACTAGAGAGCTCAAATCGAATCCGGAACCACGATATCCAACGCTTCCAGGCTTAAAGGTCGCCGACTCTCCAATGAGATCCGGTCTGCGTTCTCGTATCAAGTCCAGTAGCCACCGTGCCTTTTCTTGGTGGCCTTCCTTGACCAGCCTCTGTGCAGCCCTGAGGATGAAGTACCACAAAATGCTCATTTCTGGGCCGTCCTTGGTTTGAAATAGCTCCCTTATGAAGCCCGAAGACTCACCGGAGTATCTCTGGAAGAAGTGGACTGTCGGGAGGCCGCTTGGACTCGTAGGATGATGTGGCATGAGGCTCGCTCTGACGAACTCGAGCTCTTCCGGCAGCTGCAACCAAAGTTTCAGGTGTTGCAGATATCGGTCGAAATCGTGTGCGCTTGTGCGAGAGGCCCGTTCCGAGAGAAGTGCTTTTTTCAGCAAGATGCCTGCAGGTCTCAATGGTACCCAAACACGCAAAGTGCTTTTGTTGGGCTGCATCTCTGTACTCCAGTCGATGCTGCAGCTCGACTGGAAGGTATCCAGCGAGGTCTGGAGGGAATTTCGTTAGCCCATGCGTTGCTGAGGTGTTAATCAATCGCTGATTGTTGTTACAAGCTCTCACCTTCAAAGGGCGTGAGTATGGCAACCAAAATGCTTGAGCCTCTGTTGAATGTTAGCATCGGTCTTCTCGGGGATGAGCGCTTTGAAGGCTGCTCTATGGCTGACACACTATGATAGGGATTAGCGTTCATATCCTACTAATTCCTGGGCAAGACATTACCCCAGTAGGCGACGAAACGCATTGCCCCTGTACATATGTGGCGTATGCTCGTCTACATCGCCTTGATATTTCGGAGGGGTGTAGATTGTTAGCCACTTCGAAAGCAGATCTTCTGCCGCCGGCCCTTCCGTCACACAGAATACGATAGCTCGAATCAGACCTGGCTGCAGGACAAGATCCACGCTTTCTTGATGACCAGAGCGCAGAAGCCACCGCAAAGCACGAGTTCCCGGCATCTCGATCGCATACTGCGGCCGAATGTCTTCCAGCGTTGCATACTTCGAGTGTAGTCCGGTTATGTATGTCTCCAGACACTGAATCGCCAGAGAAAATGGGGTAGTTGAATCATTGAAACAGGATAATGGATCCGTGTACAACGCCTCAGGCAGGCTTTGCTTCCACCTTGCAGGATCTTGAGAGAGCAAGGGACCGTAGGGTCGAAGTCTTGCCGCACTGAGGGGCCTGTTGACACGAAGGCGAATGTATTAGCTGATGAATCGAACACTGCTGGCTGTCGCCTCTCAGGACCATGCACGGTGAGGTAGCTGGGTGTCTTGTCCTGTCAGCAAAGAAACGTCGAGGATGCGCATCAGCAAAGCCGTCCTACAAGTCATAGAAATTCTCTCGAGTCACACCTTCATACTGATACTTTGGATGCCAGACCCAGGACACTTGACGGCGCAGCAGTACCTGCCCATGTGATTGTTTCCATTGACGTTGGAACCGATGTCCTTTGGCGCGAAGTCTGTGCCGCCAGAGAGAGCTAGCTGCGCCGATAGTTGTGCTGGCCATGGCCGCTTGGTACCTTTTCATTGCAGTCCGAATCTCTGTCAAAACGGAGGTCCGGACTGCACTGGCAAAGGACTCCAGGCTTTAAAAACATCAGGGGCGGGAATCTGCGTGGCGAACATGTAGTTCTGTAACATTCGCGTAGATGAGGCGGAGCTCGATCTGGTAAAGTCTTTCTTGGCTGCTTTCACGATCACGTGCGCGATGCAATACAGGTAACCTCATGTCTTATAATTATACTTATGGTTGAACCCGTCGGAGCGGACGTGTGTATGCGCATACCAGCCATGCCTATCGCAGCCGTGATGTATCTGCACAGGTTGTTTCCCAAGTACGAAGCCTTGTATGGCGATCTCTTGGTCAGACCGATCACGAAACTTCGTGCAATGAGAGCAATGTTCTCTGTGCCTTCTACCTTCACCAGTCGCAACGGAGCCACCATCAACCAGCGTCGCCGACCTCACGCCATCGTCCAAGAATCCGAATAGACCATGACCTAGATTCAATCACATTACCACGGCCTTTTCATTTGTAGCAGAACCAACTCACCTGCTCACCGGCCACACCCTCGTCGCCTGCAGCGCCCACAGATACAACGCCACCAGCGCCAACACCCCCGTAATCCCAATTCCCACCCAGCCCACCACCGGCGCATGCGCGGTCAACACTAACTCCAGGAACAGAAAAGCCGCCAGCACCTGCGCCTCCAGCAGCAACGACAGCGCGGCAAGACCGTGCTTGATCGCATGACTGTCGCGGTCAATGCCTTTGATGATGGCTTTGTGCTCGAACTTAAACAGCTGCGTGCACCCTTGGCAGACGAGCACGGTGAGGACGAAGCAGATGGAGCTGATGCTGCCCAGGTCGTGACGGTGGCTGGCGGGAAGCCGGCACGGTCGGGTGTTGGGGAGCTATTGATGACGACGGAGCGGGTGAAGCCTGCGCCTAGGGTTCCGAGGGTTGAGAGGGCGGAGAAGAAGCTGTGCTCATCAGTCAATCTTCGGTGTAGATGCGGCGTTGTAGGTAAGTGCAGATATCGTACGAAAGGTACCAGTCAAGCACTTCTTTGCCAGAGGTAATGCCGGGGATGTCGTAGGTGTGTGTAGAGTCTTTCGGAAAAGCACCAGGAATGCGGAAGATCTGTATCGTTTCCAGCTAAAGTCTTTCTGAGGGTGAAGTTGTTTGGCCCGCCATATGAGTCTGCAGTAGCTTCTCGAGCTCGGGAGGAAAAGCGATGAATGGTCCGGCCATCGTGCGCAGGATAAGTAGGAGACTGAGAGGTGAAAGAAACAAACAGAGAGTCATCCTACCTTCATGAGACTCGTGATGGCGACGAGGTTGGACATCGTGACTGCCTGTGTGACATACCTGTCTCGGAGAGACCTGCCTTTGTCTAAAATGCCATCGTGATCAATCTTACTGCCATCAACGACAAGTCTGAATCTTCGGGGATCACAGCCTCGCCCTCTCATCAGTCAACGCAAAGTTGGACACAGTGGGTTCGATGCTGCGCTCAAGACAGCAGTTCTCCAGGAGGTCCGTCGCCGCACGTCTCCGTGCAAACACCCAGCCCTCGCCCTCCAGCCCCTCACAACTCCTACGCCGCAAACCCGTCGTCAGCCCCAATCTCGTTTCCCAGAATCCAATTCTGTCTTGCGTCCGCACGGCGCGCCGAAGGAAGAAGCCAAAGCTTCAGAGTGATTCTTCGCGGCTTCTAGCGTGCGAGACATGACAAGGACCAGGGTCGTTAGGAACAGAAACCAACCCAGACGCCACCGCCCACGCTGGGTGCCGAAATCAAGGCGCTTGCGCTTGAGGCTCGATCACGAGGTCGGCTAGGGAAGAAAGGAGGGGTGGGATGGTTGCAAGGCAGATTGGTCTGAGAGTCGAAAGAAGGGAGTTAGTGATGCCGAGAGGAATCGAGTTCGCGATTCTGCGAATGCGGACGACAAAACGAAACGCTATTTGAGGCATTGCTGCTAACAAGGTACACATCTGCCGGCCGCTCACGTAGCAAAGCCCGTCCATACCCAACCTCGAGAATACCAGAGCGAGAGTCTCTCAGCTCCTCAAACACCACTCATGCATGCCATCTCCTCGCTCATGGACTCCCACCCCCCGCCCCCTCACCACCAGCCGGTTCCGGCGCACCCCCAAGACCTCCCAACCCACCAATGCCCTCACCCTGCGGTGGAGGCATGAATGTCTCCCCATCAGGCACTTTCACAGGCGTCTCAGGATCCACCTTAACCTTCTCCGGCAGCTTCTCGCCCCGCACAATCTTCTCCATCTCCTCCTTGCCCAACGTCTCGTACTCAACCAACGCCTTCGCTAGCCGGTCCAGTCCTTCGCGGTTGGTGGTGAGGAGTTTCGTCGCACGGTCCCTTCCATCTTCAACTAATCGGCGGACTTCGGCTTCGATGGACCGTTTGGTTTCGGGTGAGAGGCGCGCGTAATCAGTGTCCAGGTCCACGTTACCTAGGAGATCGCTCATCCCTGCCCGCGTGACCATCATGCGCGCGATCTGGGAGGCGGCTTGAATGTCGGAGCTGGCGCCTGTGGTGACGTTGTCGGGGCCGTAGACGAGTTCTTCAGCGACTTTGCCGCCCATGGACACGTCGATTTGGGCCATCATTTCTCGCTTCGTTTCCGAGACCTTGTCGAGTTCCGGAAGCATTTGCGTCAGGCCCAGCGCGTGTCCGCGAGGCATGATCGTCGCTTTGTAGAGAGGTGTAGAAGCTTCCGTGAGCATGGCCACCAGTGCGTGTCCGCCTTCGTGGTATGCAGTCATGACTTTGTCCTTCTGCTGAATCACGGCTGAACGGCGCTCGGCACCCATCATGATCTTGTCTTTGGCCCAGGTCAAGTCGTCGATCGAAACTTTGGTGGCCTTGTTCTTGCTGGCGCGGATGGCAGCCTGGTTGACAACGTTCTCAAGCTCAGCACCGCTGAAGCCAGGGCAGCCTCGGGCGATGATGGCTGGATCAACAGCCGAATCTGTTCGTACGTTTCGGAGATGGTGCTTGAGAATCGCAATCCGGCCGCGAACGTCAGGCATGGGTACAACCACATTCCGGTCGAACCGGCCAGGTCTTGTCAGAGCCTTGTCCAAGCTCTGCGGGAAGTTGGTCGCGCCAATGATAATAACGCCTGAGTTCTGATCGAAGCCGTCAAGTTCGGTGAGAAGCTGATTGAGGGTCTGCTTCGCATACGCGGCATCTCGCTCATGTCGCTTTGATCCTATGGCATCCAGCTCATCAATGAAGATGATGGCAGGACTCTTAGCGCGCGCGGCGCTGAACAAATCACGCACACGCTTCGCGCCCACACCGACGTAAACCTCGTCGAACTCAGATCCGCTCATGTAGAAGTAAGGCACGCCAGCTTCACCAGCAACAGCGCGAGCAAGCAGTGTTTTTCCGGTACCGGGAGGTCCCACGAGCAGCACACCCTTCGGCAGCTTGCCGCCCAGGGAGCTGAACTTGTCCGGCGCCTTCAAGAATTCGACCAGCTCTTGCAGTTCCTCCTTCGCCTCGTCGCAGCCATGGACGTCCGTGAAGCGGGTATTCTGCAACTCAGGCTTGGCCTCAGCGTTCTGCGCGCCTCCGACCTTCTTAAGCACACCAGTAGCCTCAATCAACAGCGTGAAGACCACAAGCGCGCAGTACCCGATCAAGCCAAAGATGAGCAAGAACTTGACCCATTTGAAGATCGTGCTGCCCATGCTTTCGTCGACCACCACGTACAGCGGCTCGTTCTTTGCGCCAGAACCTTGCTTTGAGATGCTAACATTCCCGCCCTGATTCCGAGCTGAAACCGCTTGACCGATAGCTTGTAGTTGTTCGTTACTCATGCCGTGGTTTTGACCTTGACCTTGCATAGATTGTGCTTTGCCTGCCATGCTTCCCACAGCGCCCGTCTCTTGTGCTCCGATGCTTTGGAGGGCGCGCATATAAGCGTTTTCGCAGGCAGTGTTACTGGCATAGCGGTTGGTCTGGTAGCGTTCGACGAGGATCTCGGGCATGTTGGCGCGGAGCAGGGCTTGGTAGAAGGCGTTCTGAGCGGTAGGAGATGCCGGATTGTTGTTCGCCTGCTGCTCCATTTGTGCGAGGACGTTGCGATTGCTGGTCGAGCCCCACGATGAGCCAAAGAGGGTGCGTTGCTGGCTGAAGCCGACCAGGGATGTACTTCTCGATGCTGTTGGGCGGAGATTGAAGGGTCCAAAGCGAGTGGTGGCCGTAGAGAATGCGCGCGAGTTAGGTGAGAGCGAGGAGAAGGTTCGGTTGAGCGGTGATGCTCTTCGTAATGAGCCCTTCGGTAGACCGGACAGGATGTCTCTTGTCGTCATACTGCTCGCTCCTAGCGCACCCATACCCGCCGTCCTGCTCATGCTGGCCACCGGTACCTGAGCCATGAACTCCGGCATCTCACTCCTCTCTTTCCTAGCCACCTCTTGCTGTGCATCTCCTCTTGCTTGATCCCTCCGTGGAGAGACCTTCTGCTGTCCTTGACGCTGGGATCTCGACGCCGAAGACGGCCTCCCTTGCCACGGCGCTCGCAATACCGCCGCCATGCTCGGCCATAGTTCCGCAGTCGCGGATGTGATCTGCTGCATGCTCACCGGCGCAGCGGCAGCAGTTGCGGCCTGGAAGGCCATGTTTGGCGATTGATGTGCGCGGACTCGGCCGCTTCGTGAGATGATCTCGTACAACAAAACAAGGAAAGGAAAGGTGGCAACAACAATAGGATAGAAGTAATGCGCTGATGCGCAAAGGCAACAGAGAAGAGTGTCGAGTGTAACGCCAGAAGTGGTCTGAGGCGGCGTTGTGTCATGTTTCCTCGCGCTTCTAGATTGCCGCTTTGGGTTGGCGAAAGACCGTCACGTGTTTTCTGCCTCATAGAACCGCTGATGTCGGATGATGATTCATTGAGTGCTTTGGTGGATGAGTAAATACGGTTTGATACGCCTATCGCCACTACCGTGCCCATGCCACAAACAGCAAACAGAACACAGGAAGTATGTACACGCTAAGCAAGACAAATTCCTCCAACCCATCTACTGCCCGGGCGAAATCAGCATCCCCCTCTTCTCGGCCCCATGCTCCCAACCACCTGCCAGTGCCTCACCGCCCGCACGACTCGTATGTCCCCGTATCCGCTCCTCCAACTCTGGCCTGAAATGCCTGATCAGACCCTGAATCGGCCATGCGAAAGCTTCACCCAGAGCACAAATCGTGTGTCCCTCCACCTGCTTCGTGAGCTCCTGCATCATGTCAATCTCCCGCTCCCGTGCATGGCCCTTCTCGAAACGGTGCATGATCTGCTCCGTCCACTTGCTGCCCTCCCGGCAGGGTGTGCACTGTCCGCACGACTCGTGGTGGTAGAACTTGCTGAGGCGGGAGATGGCGCGGACAATGTCGGTGGATTGATCCATCACGACTACCGCCGCCGTGCCGAGACCGGACTGGTTGTCCTTGAGAGCGTCGAAGTCCATAAGCTGGTCGTCGCAGATCTTCTTGGGCAGGATGGGCGTGGAGGAGCCGCCGGGAATCACAGCCTTCAGGTTGTCCCAGCCGCCCTTGACGCCACCAGCGTGCTTGTCGATCAGCTCACGAAGGGGAATGGACATTCTCTCCTCCACTGTGACGGGGTTGTTGACGTGGCCAGAAATGCAGAAGAGTTTGGTGCCTGAGTTGCGCTCGCGGCCGTACGAGTTGAACCAGTTAGGTCCGCGGCGGATGATGGTTGGTGCGACTGCGACAGTCTCGACGTTGGCGACAGTGCTGGGGCAGCCGAAGAGGCCGACTGCGGCGGGGAATGGAGGCTTGAGACGCGGCTTGCCGGGCTTGCCCTCTAGTGACTCGATCAGTGAGGTCTCCTCACCACAGACGTATGCGCCCATTCCACGGTGCAGGAAAACATCGAAGTCGTAGCCAGAGCCGCAGGCGTCTTTGCCGAGAAAGCCGGCTTGGTAGGCTTCCTGAATGGCACGCTGCAGCACGGTGGCCTCGTGGTAGAACTCGCCACGAATGTAGATGTAGGCTGCTGTGCAGTTCATCATGCGACCTGCCACCAGACACCCCTCCACCAGCTTGTGTGGGTCCTTCCTCATGATCTCGCGGTCCTTGCATGTTCCTGGCTCGCCCTCGTCTGCGTTCACTACCAGGTATCTGGGCTTCGTGTCGTTCTCCCAGCCCTTGAAGTTCATGAAGCTCCACTTCATGCCAGAAGGGAACCCAGCACCTCCTCTTCCTCGCAGACCAGACGCCTTAATCTCGCCGATGAGCCAGTCGTGGGACTTTTGCAGCATCTCCTTGGTCTTGTACCAATCTCCGTACTTCATCGCGCTCTTCAGGTCGGCGCCGTGGTGGCCGTAGAGGTTGGTGAAGATGCGGTCCTGATCCTGCAGTTCTTTCGAGTGCGAAGCCGGGGCGTCCTGCACTGTGGCCATCGAACGCCTCTGCTGGGCGCCATCGTGGGTGGTGGAGAGGGCGCGGAGGGTGCTCTTGGTGGCGGGCGAGCGGAGCGCCGTCTTGGTCGATGGGGCGGACAGCATCGTGATCAATCCAAGGGCCTGTTGTCGTTGCTTGGTGCCGTGTGGCTTCGTCGCCTGCTGAAGTGGTGGAAAGGCAGCAATGGATGGACTGAAGTGGCGTGTGGAAGAGTCTCGGGGTGATGTCGTTGATTTCGGCTCTTATTGCCGCGTCTGTGATTGGCTCGGCTATCTGGGCTGGGCGAACTCAATCTCACTCGCTGCTTCTCCTGTTTCTTCTGCTTCAACTTCATCTCTTGCTTTACCAAATATATCTACTTCGTTAAGAGAACTGTGCAGGTAGTTGGCGGTCTCGTTGTAAGAAGACTATTGTCGAGCAAGCAATGCGCAGCAGGTACATCTCCGGAATCCATTAGTCTACATGTAAGGCAATAGAACATCAGCTTCCCAATCTCCATCCATGTTTCTGTCACATGCAACATCACGAGGAGCGTGTTAGTATCAGCATGTTGCCTGAGACGCAAGAGGTCTCATCACCCCATGTTCACCATCGATGCCAGTTTCAATCTACATCCTCCTGGCGACCTCTCTACTTGAACATCACATTGCGGTGAATGGTCGTGACGAGCGCATCCAAAACAAACCTTGGCCTCTTACCTTCCCTACCTGGACCGATTGTGGCATTTACAACACTTTTGACGTCACTGAGAGCCAAAACTTCACCTTTCTGCCTCTGCTGCGCGGAACGCCATCCAAAACTTCTCATCCTGCCCAACACACCTTCCTTTGATTACCCGAGAGACGTCCGGCTCTCCACCGCCGCAGATCCCTACAGCCTGACCACTCCTCGAAAGCACCCGTAGATCTTCCGGAGAGCTTCTTCGGCTTCACGACACGATGGTGCTCAAAAACCTTACCTTCTCGGCGTCGAATGGTCCTCCAGCGCCACCGCGGCCGTCGCCAGCGGTCGATGGGAAGAAGAAGCGGCCGAGAGCTGATGAGTTCCATCTGCGAGGCCGACATCCGGTTGTGTCAGACTCCCCAGCGAAAGGTACGTTTGCTCAGGTCTATCAAACCGAGCAGCGGCTGACTACCCTCTGCAGGACATCCAGACCATTCTAGCGGACCGCGCCCTAACGTGCCGGGTTCTCCACCAGGTGCTCTCTCCCACCAGCTACCCAGCGCGCTGCTCTCACCTCAGGCTCCACTAGGAGAAGAAGCCGTTGTAGAGAGTATCGAGACTCAGCCAGAACGCACGCTGGCCGAGGAGACAGTCGATGCAGACGCAGTTATTCTTGATCCCAAAGATTCCGAGCGCCAATACTGGTATGACCCGATCATACGTGTGCAGCGCGAGATCTGGCGTCCCGGAGATGGCGACGGCGAGAAAGCAGCCGACTACTATGAGAAGCCAGGCCCAAAAGCTCCGCTGGAGACACGGTGGCGATTGTATCAGGTACGTTGCAACATCAAGTGTCCCTCCATTGATGCTTGCGCATTTTAGCTCTAAATTCTCGACAGTCACGCACCGGAGCTGGCCTCGTCCAGCGCGATGTCAACGAGCCTCCAAAGAATGTCATCCTCGACGACAGAGCAGCTTATGAATGCTTCGCTTCCAACATGCCACGTCAGTATCTCGGTCAACACTGGAGCCATGAGTTCTCCAACGCTGGTCAACTCCGCGCTCGTCGTCCTCACCGCGGCCGCGGCGCCATCAGAGATCCCAATGGCGCTGGCGACCAAAAGTACCACTCTACCACCATCGGCAGCAAGGGCGATAGATACTTTTTTACGGGGGAAAAAGACTACAAGCCCATCGTCTATCAGACTGACGACCCTAAGCTGGCAGTCGACATTTTCAAGCCGCCGCAGCGCCCGATACCTCTGAAGACCGAGTTGGCATCGAACAAGCATGGCCACAACCAGTTCACGCCTCGGAACGAGATGGTCAGATACGGCGCACCTCACAAAGGCTCCAGCTGGTTGCGATACTCCAGCCGTGTCAATCCATTCCTCACTCGCGAGAAGACGCCACCATTGCGCTCGCATGGTGGCATGTCCACTCTGTACGCCAGAAATCCGGCGGCTTACATGCCCAGTATGCACACTCACCAGCTTACTTCTGCTTATCGAGACGCAACCGAAAGCGAGGAGGAAGAGGAGCCGATGCAAGTGGAGTCGGATGAAGAACGGCCAGCAAAGAGGCAGAAGTTCCGGTCTCTTGGCACCGACGACGACCCAGAGAAGGAAGAAATTGCCCAGATGGGGTTCGGTGGTGGTGGTAATCACAGCTCGCGGAGCAGCACGACCCGCCCTACGCCATTTCTCGAGTTCTCAGACGATGAAGCGGAGGACGCCCCGCCGCAGCCGATGAAGCCAGTCGAGCATCCACCACTTTTGGCAGAGACGTCGGACAAGCACCAAATCGCTGATGAACAGACGTCGCGGCCGGCTAGTCCTGAGGTCGTCGTAAGGGACACGCCGATAGCGACTGGGCACCAGGACAGCGGCTCTTACGCTTCTACACTCGAAGCGGAGCTCGCGCAAGCAAAAAAGACTATCGAACAGCAACGAGGTCAGATCTCCGCTCTCGAGAAAGCGCACGCGCCAGCGCAGTCGGGGACCTTGGAGCAAGAGGGGGAGGATCCGGAGGAGAAGGTGGAAGCGCTTGGCAATGGTGATGAATAGCCTTACAATGAAAGGTGCTACCAAATGGCGTAAGTGCATATGAACCAAGATGTGCATCAGGAGAGGATAAGATGCACCAATTGGGAATGGCGGATATGAAGTTTAGTGGTATCAAAAAGTCTAATGCTTACCACTACCACGTCTTGCATACCTTTACACCTGGTTTTACTGGAGCAACGCCGCACACAGCAAAATTGCTGACCCAAGTGGGATAATCCGAGTTTCATGATGGGAACCTTGCTGGAGCACTACCCACGGGGCTATAAGAACCCCCCTCTCCTCAACGCATGAATCGCTTCCCAATCGCCCACCGATTGTTCTTCCTCCTGATACACAGTCGCACAATGCTACAAGCAACGCAACGCACCAATCAACATTCGGTACGTTGATATCAGGTCTTTCCTTCTATTGCCTTTCTCCGTCAGGCTAACGTCGTAGCAGCAACGAACACCATTGCCAGCCGCAAGCCTAATATCAGCCCCAACACCACTACCAGCCGCAAGACACTATCGTCAAATTACAAGACAACCATCATTCCACCCTCCCAACGCCAGTCTTTATTAATATCTTGACTCTCCAACCGCCACCATGCCCACCTGGCCCTGGAACTGGGACTGGACGTGGTGCAAAGAGCCCGTCGCCTCGCCCAGCATCCGGCCCATCGACCCCCCCGACGGCCTCGCCGCCCTCAGGGAGATCAACGAGCCCCATCCCGCCAACCCGCTCGTCAACCCCGCGGACCCCAACGACAAGCGGCGCGTCCTCACCCGCAATGACCCTGTCGCGTACAAGGCGCTCGGCTACGGCAAGAAGTGGTATGAGAAATGGGCCATCCTCACCGGCGTCTTCGTCGTGCAGTTGAGCATGAACTTCAACGCCGCCGCGTATGGGAACGCGGGCGAGGGGATGAAGGAGAAATTTGGCGTCTCTCAGTCTCAGGTTAAGCTCGGGCAGATGTTGTTCCTCGTCATGTATGCCTTTGGCTGCGAGCTCTGGGCCCCGTGGTCCGAGGAGCTGGGGCGAAAGTACGTGATGCAGGGGAGTCTGCTCTTTGTGAACGCCTGGCAAGTCGGATGCGCGCTGGCGCCGAACTTTGCCACTATCCTCACCTGCCGCGCGCTCGGGGGTCTGAGCAGCGCCGGCGGCAGTGTGACGCTGGGAATTGTCTCAGATCTGTACGAGCCCGAGGAGCAGCACTATGCGGTTCTGTACGTGGTGCTGTCGTCCGTGGCTGGCAGTGTCATTGGGCCGATCGCCGGAGGCTTTATTCAGACATATCTGACTTGGTACTGGGTCTTCTGGGTCCAATTGATCTTCGGCCTTGTTGCTCAGGCAGTCCATTGCGGCCTTGTACCCGAGACGAGAGAGCATTGCCTTTTGGATGAAGAAGCGCAGAGGCGTCGCAAGGCCGGTGAGTCTTTTCACACCTCTTCACTTAGCGACCACACCCACTGACGTATTCTCTAGGCGAGGACCCCAAAATCTACGGCCCCAACGAAATCAGAGGCTCCTTCTCCAAGCGCACCGACTTCAAACAAATGCTGGCCCTGATGTGGCGCCCGTACAAGCTCCTCGCCACGGAGCCCGTCATCCTTTTCCTCTGCCTGCTGTCTGGCTTCAGCGACGCCCTCATCTTCATCGGCCTCGACTCCTTCCCGCTCGTCCTCGGCCAGTTCAACTTCACCGTCATCGAGATCGGCCTCTCCTTCATCTCCCTCCTCGCCGGCTACATCATCGCCTACATCAGCTTCCTGGTCGTCTACGGATACGAGGGCCGTCAGAAGAAGAAAGGGAAGCAGTACACTCCCGAACGTCGTCTGTGGTGGCTCCTCTGGCTCGTCCCGCTGGAGCCCATCGGTCTGGCATTGTTCGGCTACGCGGCTTTCGGTCCACCCAAAGTACACTGGTGGGTCGCGATGCTCGGGGCGGCCTTCATCGGCATCGCCAACTTCGCCATCTACATGGCCACCATCGACTACATGATCGCGGCCTACCATCCCGTCGCCGCCTCCGCGACCGGTGGCAATGGCTTCTGCCGTGACTTCCTCGCAGGTCTCGCAGCGCTCTTCACCGGTCCGTTCTACAAGGAAATCCGACCGGGAACGAAGTGGCAGTTCTCGAGCCCGACGTTCATCCTCTGCGGGATCGGCACGCTGTTGTGCGTGCCGGTCTTCGTCTTCTACTTCTTCGGCGAGTGGTTCAGGAACCGGAGTCCGTATGCCACCCAGATCGAGAAGGAGCGCGAGGAGGACAGGGAGGCGAGGGAGCACGCCATCATCGAGAGCAGAAAGGTGACGCCGAAATCAACGCCTGCAGCATCGCGGGCGTCGTCTCCGGCGAGGGCGGGGAGAGTGGACCGTGGCGGGAGGATCATGGAGATGATGAGGCTGCGACCTAAGAAGGAGCCCATCGACATAGGCATCGAGGAGCTTGAAATATGATTGGGAGGTATGATGGAAAGGATGGAGTACATCTTCCTCTGAGCGAAGGTGCTGCGGCGTTGGCATCTTGCGATGCATCAAAAGTTTTAGGCGGGTTATAGATGGGTTTACTGACCTTGGTAGAATAGTAATCTTAATGCAGTTTTCAACAATACCTTCTTTCACATCCTTTTCACTATTCCTTCGCCTTCAGACCTTCGAGGTACCGTATCAGATCCTCAATCGTGACGGCCTTCAACCCGAACCTCTTTGCAAATGCGAGGCACCCATCCCGCCTCATCATACCAAAGCCTCCCGACATCTCCGCCTTGCCCTCTACCTCCTCCCCGTCCTCCACAATTTCTGACAAGACTCCCACCGGGGCTTTGCTAGCTAATTGACAGAACTCCACAGCCGCTTCTGTGTGTCCTGCCCGTGTCCGCACCCCTCCCTCCCTTGCTTGTAAAGGCACAATATGCCCAGGTTTTCGAAAATGCTCTTTCCGCACCTTGCCCTCCGCCAGCTTCCGGCATGTGAGACTTCGATCTTGCGCCGAGATGCCGGTTGTCACGCCCTCAGCAGCGTCAATCGTGATCGTGTAGGCAGTGCGATTAGGGTCGGCATTATGATTGACCATCTGCGGGAGTTCGAGCTGTGCAGCTAAGGAGGGCGGGAGAGCGGTGCAGAGAAAGCCAGAGGTGTGCCGGATCATGAAGGCGCATTTGGAGGGTGTCAGGTCGGAGGCGGCGATGATGAGGTCGCCTTCGTTTTCGCGGGAGGCGTGATCGAGGACTACGATGAACTCGCCCGCGCCTGCTCATTCTTGTCAGGTCTGGTGTGTAATGTAGGTAGAGTGGTTAAATGCTTACGGAAGGCTTCAATGGCCTCTGGGATGGTGTTGAAGGCGGAAGATACTCCGTTCGTCGTCGCCATTGCTACCAGTGCCACACGATTTCCTTCTATACCCGGCCGTCGAACAGTCTTGAACAGTCTAGCGAAATCCAATGCGTAGTACTTTGTGTATTCGAAGAATAAGGTCCAAGTGCTTGCAGTCTTAGCAGAGGATTAATATATAGTCGGGAGGATTACGGCAGCCCCCGGTCGGCGCACTGCTCTATCTACTATGATTGCTGTGTGCTCGAGCATACCCTCTTGGAAATACATCATGCCAGTATGGTAAGCATACCACCGTTATTCCGCGATCTAAAATTGTTTGTTCCAAGGTTGTAGCGCAAAAATGATGTGCGCCCGAAGCCGGCGTGATCATCCGAAATTCCGCTTGCCGAGGCCCGAACACATGAACATCGCCAAAAATGAATGAAACTTGCTAACAACACCACCATACAACCACATAGACCACATACATGATATGTATACCACAAGAACCGCAAAAGAGAATCTTGTAACGACACCTGAGTGATTCGAACACTCGCTCCCGAAGGAACTGCCTTATCAGCTCTTCCGAAAGGAAATAGCAGGGCAGCGCGTTAACCACTCCGCCAAAGTGCCTGGTTTTGAAAGGCCTCGTCCCATGCTACTGCTGGGTTTGGTGAGAGCATTGTCTTTCTAAAAAACATATAGCTCACGCAAACTTGAGCCGATGATCAGCCAGAGCTGGTCGAATGCCGGCCGACTTGCCTTCAAACGCCGAACAACAGCGCCATCAACCGGAAAAGCATCTTCCGTGACCCTTCCTTTGTCACCCACCTCGTCTCGAGGTCGCCGGGCAGCGACATCGGTTACATTGTACTTGTGACGACTCTTGGTCAACATCAGAGCTCTAGTCGATGGTAAGAGGTATTGAATTGCTTTCGTGACTGTCGTCTCACACCAACCCTTCATTTTGCCTCCCGTTTCTTTGACATTACAACCTAGAGCAGCCAAACAGCCACATAAATCAGCATGAACATCCTCATCACCGGCGCGGGCGGCTTCCTAGGCCAACTCCTCGCCGAGCACCTCCTCAAGGACGGCCACACCTTGATCCTAACCGACATCTTCGAGCCCCCCGTCCCACCCGGCGCTGAGTCCAACAAGGACAACACCACCTGCATCAAAGCCGACATCCACGATGAACCCTACTCCGTGCTCTCGAAAGACCTGGACGCCATCTACGTCTTCCACGGCATCATGTCCTCCGGCAGCGAAACGAACCTCGAGCTCGGGTATCGCGTGAATCTGATCAGCACTCTAAACCTCCTCGACGCCGTGCGTAAAACCTGCAATCCAGGAATCAAACTCATCTACGCTTCTTCCTGCGCGGCTTACGGACAACCGCTTCCCGAATGGCCGTCTGAGACGACTATTCCTACGCCGTCCGGGAGTTACGGGACGCAGAAGATCATGATCGAGCAGGTCGTCAACGACTACACGCGTCGCGGGATTATCAACGGGATCAGTTTCCGTTTCCCGACGATTTCTGTCCGGCCGGGGAAGCCTTCTCAAGCGGCGAGTAGTTGGATGAGCGGGATGATTCGCGAACCGTTGCAGGGTTTGGAGAGCGAGTTACCTGTTGAGGATGATTTTGAGTGCTGGTTGGGCAGTCCGAAAGTCCTGGCGGAGAATCTGAAGATTGCTCTTACGATTCCGAGGGATGCGATGCCGGTTCATGTGCGGCAGGTGAATATGCCTGGGATCACTGCGACGGTCAAGGAGATGTTGCAGGCTTTGAGGGATGTTGGTGGGGAGGACGCTGTGAAGCTGGTGAAGAGGAAACCGTTGGACCCCGAGACGCAGGCGGTGCTGGAGAGTTGGTCGGTGAGGTTTGATGTTTCGAAAGCGCTGGGTTTGGGTTTCAAGCCTGAGCAGCCGTTTAAGGGCGCTGTGGAGGACTTTGCTGCTAGTTTGAAGAAGTAGGCTTAACACGTATCTGACGCATCGGCTTCTATCTTCAAGCCTTCCCACTGCTCCCCAAATGATCCATCCACTCCTCACAAGCCTTCTGTATCAGATCCGTCCCTTCATCCATCAAACTCGTCAACGGCTTCTTGCCCGTATTGGTCTTCGCATAGTCAAAGTAAGGATCCATGACCAACTTGTTCACATTCACCCTCGTCACGCCCAACTTGATGCATTTGGCCATGATGTCCGGCGGGAAGCCATTAGTTCCGTGCAGCACAATCTGCACCTTGCCATCACACTTCTTCTGTATCGACTCCAACCTACACCCTTCTATTAGTACCACATCCCAGTTCACCCCCCCTCGAAAATGCAAGACTCACCTCGGATAATCCAACTTGATATTCTCCACCCCGCCATACTCCCCATGCACATTCCCAAACGCAGGCGCCAGGAAATCAATCCCGGTGTCCACAAACTCATCCACCTCCTCCGCCGTCGTCATCATGCCCTCCAGCTCCGCCGTATCCTGCACCCCGTCCTCCCCGCCTTCAATCCGGCCCGGCTCCGCCTCCGTCGCGATCCCCTGATCATGGCACAACGCGACCAGTTCCCGCGTCTTGGCCAGGTTCTCCTCTTTCTCGTAGTGGCTCATATCCACCATGATTGAATCAAAAGCCGGCGTGCCGTCTTCCGCCTTGATCTTGGCGACTTTCTTAATCACCTCCGGATCCTGCGCGTGGTCCATGTGTAGCGTCACGGGCACGGAAGCGGAGCGGCAGGCGTGCGCGACAAAGTCGACGAAGAGGGGGGAGTACTTGTATGCCCAGGGGAAGAGGAGGATTTGGATCGGGGACTTTTTGGCTTCGGCGGCGCGGATGCAGGCGATGAGCGTTTCCATGTTGTAGGTCACGACGCCCAGGACGCCGTATTGGCCGGCGCGGGCGGCGTTGAGCATCTTGACCGCGCGGTTGGAGGAGAGCTTCTGGAGGGCCATGGTGGTGGTTGTGTGGGGGTGTGTTGATGTTGAGAAGGGGGTTGATGTTAGGGAAGCAGATGTGATGAGAATGAAAAGCTGTACAGCGTTGTGAGAAGACAAGTACTTTACCTTGCTCCTACGACACCATCAACATCTCCCGACTTTAACCATTGGCAACCCCACCAAGTGGTAAAGATGACGGAGGGGCAATGCCTCGTCGAAGCAGCACTTCCGTTCCGGTATCGGCTTCTGGGCGAAGAGGTCGATCAAACGCCGACTCCCAACCTGAAGCGTGTGAGCGAAAGGAGGAAACGTCGACTTTTTCGCCGATACGACTCGATGATCGTACAGCAAATCGATACAAAGTTAAAAGTAGCGCGAGCTCTGGGTATAGTGCGCATACTGCGTGAAGCAAACCTGCCGACCCTTTGGCAACCCACCCATCCCCCCACCCACTGTGACGCCGGGAAAGCGCCAAATTATTCAACATTACAAGAGCAGTAGAAGTCCTAGTCCAAAGCCAACAGAAGCGGCAGCAAAGGATGCAAAGGTGAATTGCGTGCCAGGCGTGGATCTGTGTGACGCCGCAGATGCCTGGCTGGGTGTGGCCGTCGCTGTGTAGACACCCGTAACCTTCGTCGATGCGGCCTCTCCAGTACTCATCGGATGGCCAGGCACACCAGCGGCAATCGTGCTTTCGGGATAAGCAGACGTCACATCGTCGGGATCGAGGTAGTATATGCCGTTGGCGACGGCGCCTTCGCCGGCCAGCATGCCTTCGGTGTCATCGTCGCTGCAACTCGCGTTCCATGCTCGGACCCAGCAGGTCGGGGTTGGCGAGTATCTTGCGGTTGTGGTGAAAGTTGCGTTCGCAGGCCCAGTGGAGCCGAACGTAGAAAGGTCGATCAAGTTACCCGTGGCAATTTCAAGCCCGTTGATGATACGGGCGAAGACATTGAAGGCGGTCTCTGGCTGATAGTAGGGAACGAAATGGCCAGCCTGGTATATCCTGCTGAAGCTCAGATTGCCGTACTGCCGGACCGCACCACCGATGTAGGTCTTGTTGGGCACGATCTGAGAGTAGCCAGCAGCTGGGAAGCCGTCCGCGTACGTAGGAGGCGCGTCTGTCCCTGGCACTGCACTCGCACTCGCAGCGGACGGGTAGTCAGTCAGCTCTGCTGCGAGAGCAAGACTAACAGCCTCTCCACCGAACCAGTTGCACAGATAATCAGCATCGCCGTAGATGAAAGCAACTCGGACTCCACCACGTATGAGGTTCGCCAGATCCTGGATGAGACCGCCTCGGATGGTGTCGCCGGTGGAGATGAAACCAGCCTGCACGTATGGATTGCTCTCCGTGAAGTTGACCTTCGCACCTATCGCCGCAAGCACAGTCTCGTTGTTGAGGTACTCTTGGTACGCTGCAGGGGGATCCGGACTTGGTAGTTGTTGGCGGATGTCGTATGGATAGTAACCACCATTGTTGATGAGGCTGACGATTTCATTGCAGGCGGCCTGCGCACGCTCACAGAGCGTGTTGGTGGAAGTGACGTCGCCGTACCCTTCTGGATCTGATCTCGCCATGGCACTGCGGCAAGCTTGAATCGCAGGCGCGCAGGAATAGGTATAGGCTGCTCTCGCGTTGAGCCAGTCCACCTCGTTGAGTGCCTCGATGCCGTATGTGTTGTTGTAGCCAAAGTCTGGAAAGTACTGGTCTTGTATGAGATCGTCGATCAGACCATTGATGATTCCAACGACCTCAAGCCTGACCTCCAGCGTCTCGTTCCTCGGTAAGGACCCATTCAGACGAGCCTGGTTCTGCTCTTCAAAGTAAGACGCAAATACCGGAGCGTACTTCCCGCCGTACGATTCCGCGAACAAGTTGACGCCGACAGGCCCATTGACTTGCGAGTTGGTGTTGTTCGGCCGGACTCCTGGATTGTACTTTGGAAACGTCGCCAGCCACGACTGCAAGAAATGCCATGTCGCTCGCGCAGCAATCTCTGTCGTGTTCGCAGTCGTAGCCCAAGGCTTGCCATCATCGTCCGTACTGGCAGACCCAAAAGTACCATTGAGGTACATGAAATGCGGAAGTCCCGTATCAGGAGGTGTGGGAGGCTCAAATACCTCCCCCGTAAGAAGGTCGAAAGAAGCGTTGGTCGCGACGTCGTATGAAAACCCAACGTTATTGGGCTGGTCAATGAACAGCATATTGCTGCTCCGGTCCCAACCCCACAGATTCGTCTGCGTGCCGTATGTGCCATCCGCTAATTGTACGACCTCACAGGGCCCCAGCTCGTTGAACAGACCGAACATGCTGCTCGTCCCCGGTCCTCCGCTCAGCCATATTGTCAAAGGCGAGACGCTGGGATTATCGCGCGCTTCGACAAACCAAAAGAATGTGTTTATGGAATAGTTCTGCTGTATGGGCGCTAGTGTGAAAGGAGGTATGCTGATGTAGCCAGTGTATTGTTTCTGTGAGGATATTGCCGTCATGCATGTCCCTGGTGGAGGCTCCTTGTATGATATGGTGATGTCCCGGTTCAGCTTGGACTCGAGCACGTTCGAGTATGATACCGGCGGAGGGGTGTGCGAGAGGGCATTGGAGGGTGAGAGGAAGGTGGCCACCATAGCCAGCAGTGCTGGAGGAAGTCTGAACAACTGCATGGCGAATGTGTTAGTCCTGCTGCTCCGCGGATGTCTCCAATGCTTCTGCTGCCATCTGCGACAGCCGTTGAGGAAGCTCACCTCCATGATGACCTCCGCGCCGCAACCTCTCTTTCTCTTCAACGCTGCACCATTGGCCTTCCCCTGTCGCTCGCCGTAATGCTGCTGGGCGGACAGTCAGACATATGTCCCACCGGCGACGATGAGAAGGAGTTGGTGGAGAGGCTGACCTGATCGAAGGCGGTAGCACGCAATCGCAGGGTCGGCCAAGGGTTCTCACGGTCTCGCGTGGCGCAACACGCGGCTCTGACTCCGAAAACGGTTATTGCTCTTGATGCAAGGTACCCGGCTTTTCTTCGCGCCAATGGCTGAACATATACTTCGATCTGAGATACTACTCTACATGTACGCTACGTGTGCCTTTGATAAGAATGATGAAAAAACGGACAACATGGATTGGTCGCTTATGTACGAAGACGCCAGCAATTCCACGCTTCCGCCCCCAACACGAGCAACGTTGTGCGGGCTGAGATGAGATACAGGATCAAGCTAGCAAACACGACACGATTCCTCTGTCCTTCAGGCTCCAGCCTCACGGGCTGTTAAAGAATGCTTGGTTGGTGGTTTTATCACGAAGGCCATGGTCGAATCGTAAGCACCTCCATGCTGAGGCCATGTCATTAACGAGTCTGCTATTGATCACGCTCAAGCCACCCTGGGCAGCGCTGTCCACCAACTCCACGCCGAAGAATCATAACGTCAAACCACCCCTTCGAAAGAGTGTAGGCGCAGCGCAGACTACAGAGCTCCAGCATCGAACGCAAATTCCTCCTTGCCCGTATGAGCGCTCTTCTCCTCGTCACTGCTCCGCTTTGTCACGACGAAGTTCATGTCGGTGTGAATGTAGAATCCAACAGCCATCTCGTTGAACGGCTTCGCCAGGCTGCACGGCTGCAGGTTGAAGCGGAGTAGTGTCTGTTCCATCATTAGCTCCATCGTCCTGAGAGCAGGATCGGATGCGTTTACCTCAATCACAGCCTTATTCAACTCCATCGTCGCCACCCCTCGCCCCAGGCACCCATACTTCCCATACCCGAAGCACAATCCCACCGTCTCCGTCATCCTTCCGATCCGCCGCTGCTCGTCCTCCCCACGATTGCGAGGTAACCACCTCTCCGGCCTGTAGATCTCGCAGTCGGGCCCAAAGATGTCCTGATGCCGCGTCATGCCCCAGCTGTTCCAGCCGATCTGCGTTCCGGCGGGGATGAACTTCTCGACTCCGTCGACGTCGACAGTGACACCTCCTTCTGGGGCGAGCTTGGCCATGAGTCCAGTGACGGGAGGGTACACGCGTAAGCCTTCCTTGATGCATGCTTGCAGGTACGGAAGTTCTCGAGCTTCGGAATCTTTGATGACTGGTCTCGAGATCTTGCCTGCCTCCATCGCCGCGTTCACTTCTGCCAAAAGACGCTCCAATATTGGCGGCGAGGTACAGATAAAGTGCAGCGTCATCCGCAACGCCGAAGCGGTACTATCAGAGCCAGCGGTAATCTGCGTAAGCGTCTCGCTCTCCAGCTCACCCTGCGTAAGGCCATGCTTGATGAAAGAGCCAAGCATATCCTGTCTTACGATAGCTTTTTGGCCGAATCGCTCCTGCACACGATCTCGCGCAAAGCCCATCACACGGCCCAAGCCACGTTTGTCAGTCGATTTGGGGAGTGCAGATTTCATAAGAGGCATCTTAAGGATCTTCGTGAGCTCTGTGTAGACTCCGAACACGATGATGGCTGGGAGGAACTGTTCGAGGTTCTTGAGGTAGCCGAACGGATCCTCATCGCGCTCGAGGAAGCCAAAGGTCTGGCCGAAAGCCACTTTAGAGATGACATCGAGCGTGAAGTAGTTGGTCACTTGTGAGAGGTCGACAGTCGTGAAGACGCCTTCGTCCGGTTGAGTGACGTACTTTGAGTTGATCAGATCGAAAAGCTTGAGTAGCTGCTCATCGACGTCCTGCTCGAGGTGCTCGTTCTCCTTGCCGGCGTACCCAAAACCCATGCGGCTGCGCAGGTCATTGTGGATGTTCTCATCTCGGATAGAGACCACGTTCTCTCGCTCCGGGTGAAGCTTCAGAGCAGCGTACCACGGCCCACGTGTGAATGGTGACCTCGCGGCGCTCATGCGGCGGATGAGGACTGGGTCCGCTGTGATGAGCATAGACGGCCCAATGCGAGCAGTGGAGCCTGGTGTCCCATGTCAGCCAGGGTATCTCGGCGCTCGCGGCGAGCTTCCTGCCATGTTTCGAATGTCAACGGACACATGCATCGGCGATCAACAAGAAGAGAAGTCAGGTGACTCTCTCCAATGTGACAAGTCACCCAATCGAGCCGTCCTGTGCCACCGTTGAGGCCGAGTCGGAGAAATCCCACTACGCCAAAAGCTCCCGACAGTCTGGTCTCGCGAACTCACCATGTTTATCGGTAATCTTCGTGAACCTCTTGTTCATCTCCCCACTGCTCTGCGTCTTGAGCAGCCATAGTCTCGACCAGCCCGCCGACCAATGACCTCCGAAATGCCTGAGTGCGATGAATGTCCGGATACTGCGTGCGATGTATAGCGTGGCGAGTGCAAAGACCAGTATGAGCCATGCGGCGGCCATGATGGGCGAGTGGGGAGCCAATCCGTGGCAGCGCTTCTGTTTCCAGCGTCTTGCAGCAAAACGGGCGGGTGACTGTACGCAGTCGCGTCCACGCTGCTGGGTCTGCGCTGATTGCTCAAGTGCTCGTCATGTGGGAATTGCGTGGTCGATGATTGCGACGTGTCGTGCAAGAGGGGCAGCAGAGGAGTTGGCGAAAGAAGGGTGGTAGCAGAGCTGCGAGTTGCATGTGGTGGGAGTGGCTAAAGGCGGCATGAAGAGGGATAATATTGAATACCTAGTACCTGTCGAATGAACCGTGCCCGCACTCTCGACGAAGCGAGCCTCTTGCTCAGCCCATAGCAGCCGTTGAAGCCAGAGAATGCATCCAACTTGTCTTTATCGGTGCATCCCTCCGTGCGTGCTTGGAGTGAGACAGGGTGACGACCTCACGCCCGCACGAAAGAGGCGCGAGAGGCCCACGGGATGTGCTCGTTACCGAAGCGAGCGCAGTGAACTAAGCAAGGATCTCTCTTTCTCCACACCAACCTGGTGAGATGGGAGGTCTTCGCTTTCGTTCATGGCACCAGGGAGTCAACACTTGCAGTGCCCGTCAACTGATGGCTACTAGTAGATCTACCACTCCTCTTGTCTCTGTCAATACATGTACGATAGCAGGGAAACATTGGATGATACTGCTCGCCCGTTGGCTACCTGCTGGAGACGATGCTAGCAGCTCGCGTGGAGGGCGCTACCTTGCATGCGCCATTGCCGGCACTCGCAGCTTCGGCGAACGGGAATCTGTACCACCTCAATGGAGGTCCACGCGCTGTACGACGGCGTGCGTGGGTGGCAAGGATGACGAGAGCGGGTCAATGTTCCCAGAACCACAGTCTGAGATCCTGAAAAGAAACCTCAACGTCTACCGAAGCAAAGGTTGTCGCGCCGCGCCGGTGGCAGCTGTCAAACAACCACACTAGATATTTTAGACAAGTGCCTAACCGTCTGATCGTCCGTCTTGCAGCTGCCTTCTCATCCCAACGTTGATCTTCTTCCTCCTGCAAAGCAGTTTCCCTCTGGACAAACGGTCGTGCATTGGACGTCAACCACACTTCGAAAGCTACTGCAAGTGGAGCTCAGTCGTGCGACCTCGCGAGAGAGCATTCTATTCCGAACTTTGAGACTGCCACGTGCGAGACAGACACACTCATCTGCACTATCGAAGCCTCACGACGCCATCGGATGCTAAGTCCGTCGATCTGATGGCGGACGATGCTGGCGGACGTGGCGATCGGACGAAACCAGCGGGGAGTGTCCAGCAGATGTTGACGGACATCACCAACACCGGAGCCGCTGATGCGAGTGGCAACAGTGTTACCGACAAAGCTGGCACCACGGACGACACCCAGTACAGACCTGCCACCGCCACGCCATCGCTCCAGACACACGCCAGTGTCGATTCGGCCTTCGAGGACTCCGACTCCAGATCTTCTCGACAGGCCCAACATGGCAACCAGCAACCACAAAACGCAGGCGACGCACCCATCATCACCACCGGCTACGAGGAGCTAAACATCACCCACGAGCAAGCAGAAGGCCTGCACCACGCGCTGGTGGGCGAGCAATTGGCAGAGGAGCAGGACCTCATAGTAGATGTGCGTCGCATCCCCCGGCGTCACCGACGCCGCAGGCGTGTCAGTGGAGAGTCTTCTCACCAGTATGTGTCTTCGTAGGAAAACGACAGCGACTCGGCTCTCGGGAGCGACACGTGCGTAGTCCTACGAGCGAATCGCGCATGACGGCGGTGGCTAATCGTGGCGGCTGCAGGGAGAGCACGACTACGAGTCTGAGTGAGAGTATATGGAACTATCGCAAGGAGCACGGGCGGACGTACCATGGTGAGTGGTAGATGCATACCTCGCACTCATCTCCACCACGCTCGCTCGGGTGGAAGAGTTGGACGCTGACTTGGTGGTTCCAGCGTACAAGGACGGAAAGTACATCTTTCCAAACGACGAGGTAAGCCACTGAACCCAGTATCGCGGAAGAGACAGCAGCCATTTCCAACTTCTCGGAATTTCTCCAAGCCCACGTCCAGGAACACCCGTAGTGACATGAGTGGGACGAACACGAGGCCGAAAGCCTCCCGAGCAGCCACCGCTGATCCTGACTTAGCGCGAAGCCGACCGTCTTGACCTGCAACACCACCTCTTCCGAATAACATTTGCAAATCACCTGTACTTTGCGCCGCTGCACAGTCCGAGGCGGGCGCTCGATGTCGGGACGGGCACGGGTATCTGGGCGATGGAGTTCGGTGTGTTCGGAAAGCCTTCTGCGTGGACAAAGCTGATGCAGGAACAGCGGATGAGTTTCCTGACTGTGATGTGATCGGAATCGATCTGAGTCCCGGGCAGCCGCAGATGTGCGTAGATGGCCATGTCAGATGTGGTCTGAAACCGCTCGCTGATCCAAACTTAGGGTGCCTCCGAACTGCAAGTTCATCATCGACGATGCGGAGGACCTCTGGGTATATCCTGAGAAATTCGACTACGTCCATGCGCGGCTCATGGCAGGCTGCTTCGCGGATTGGCCGGCCTTCTTCCGCCAGGCATACGAGTAAGACAAATTGCTCCTTCCATTTGGTATTGCGTACACTGACCACTCCCGTAAGAAACCTCGAACCAGGCGGTTGGCTTGAGATCCAGGATTACGGCCTCCCCGTCCGCTCCGCCGATGGCACCGCTGACGGCACCGACCTGATGAAATGGGGCGAGCTTCTCTGCGAAGCGGCGCGAAACATGGGCCGCCCGATGGGCACCGACTGCGCCGACCACTACGTCGCGCAAATGACCGAAGCGGGCTTTGTGGATATCAACCAACGAATGTTTATGTGGCCTTCGAACGGTTGGCCCAAAGACCCGCTGATGAAGACGCTCGGCCAGTGGAACCAGACGAACATCCTCGATGGCCTGGAAGGGTTCTGTCTGGCGCTGCTGACGAGGGGGTTGGGGTGGCAGAAGGCGGAGGTGGATGTGTTTGTGGCGAAGGTGAGTAGGGATTTGAGGAGTAGGAAGATTCATGCCTACTTCCCCATGCCGGTCACTTATGCGAGGAAGCCGTTTCCTGGGGAGGTGCCTTTTCGGCAGTGAGTGTGAGGGGAGTTTTCGGACAACAGAACGGATTGGAGACGTGTGTGAGTGGCGCATTAATGTGCTGAAGCGTTTTGCATCGTTGAAGCGACCTTGCAGATAGTATAGTCAATACGGCCAGCAACTGAACAGGACATGCAAACCAGCCCAAATCAGCCGTTCGAGTTCTTGCGACAACATTAAGAGGAGTGGTGGTTGCGCGGTTGTTCCACTCATCTCGACTGTAACAAGGTGTCCAGGCCATGTCTAGGCGCCTGGTCGCATTCACTGATAGCCGCCTGCCATCGTGCGTCGGCCTCAGATTCCAGACTCAGCGGCTACATATGCACATGCAACATGCATACGGATGTTCTGCGCGCGTTCCGCCAGATGCCGTAGTGTTGGTCTCGAACATGGATCCAACTCTGAGACCTGTTCTGTGGTCGTGAACGTGAAGCGATGTATGTTCACTTGGGTAGATATGGATTGAGTGAATGTAGTGCTTGGAGACGTGAAGTTGGATGCTTTCACTTACAAGTGAATGAATGAATGAATCGCTTGCGTGGTGATGAGGTGATGACACATGCCAGAAGCTTCGACCAACTTCGCCAAGCCTTCCCCAGCTGCGCCTGCCTCTTCCGCTTCCTGCCTGCTTATAAGCAGTCCAACCTTCCTTCACCGACCTGTTCTTCTACCACAACCTCACAACTTCGACATCCACATCACACGTCGACACACATCATATCAACAACTCACTACATCAACCACACGCCACACTCACCACCGCAAAGATGCAGATCTTCGTGAAGACCCGTAAGTAGCCTTACCCCGCCAGGCCGTCATCGCCACCTGGTCGCGTCACGACCTTGATCATCTGCTAACATCACTTCAGTCACCGGCAAGACCATCACCCTCGAAGTGGAATCCAGCGACACGATCGACAACGTCAAGTCAAAGATTCAGGACAAGGAGGGCATTCCACCAGACCAGCAGCGCCTCATCTTTGCTGGTAAGCAGCTTGAGGATGGACGGACACTGAGCGACTACAACATCCAGAAGGAGTCCACTCTGCACTTGGTGCTTCGCCTGCGTGGCGGCCAGTAAGGGGTGCAAGGGATGGGTGTGGGTGGCGTTGACTGATTAGCGATGGATGATTTAACGAGCATGGCTGGGTTGTCACAGAATACCCTCCATCTACATGAAATAGCCTTCATGAATTGAGCGGCTTCAAAGCCAGCTTCCAATTTCACCTGTGTATCTTCCTGTTCGAACGAACTCTCTCTGTTCCATCAACTTATCTTCCTGTGCTCTTTGACCAACTGACTAATGCCCACGTTATTTGGTGGCGCAGAAGATACTCGCGTTTGCCGACCTGAATCTACAACTCCCGCCTAGAATGGTCTTCGCAACCCACACTCGTAGCCGTGAGAAGGCGCAATAGACCAAAGACCAACACCACTTCAGACATCATCAAGATGAACACAGTAGGTTGGAACTTCCTGTAATGCCTTCCTACTTCTTCCACTTGAAGCTTGAGCTCTACCAAACACCTGCAGCGCCCAACAAGAGTCGCCAGCTTGACCTCACGACTGCAAGGACAGCACCATACCTGCCTACACCGGACGCGAACATCTTCAAGACGCGATTGCCGGCTCACAAGACATCAAAGTGGTCTTCATACAGCTTTCCGAGGCGTCCGGACACACCTCATACGAACTCCACCGGGTCTGAGGCTTCTGGTTCACCGCATCAGATACCGCCCAGTGAGTTCGCAGAATCTCACGGCGATGCGCTGCTGCTGCCTGAGCGGACGTTGAACAGGCACAGTGCCCCGAAGTCGCCGGCAGTGGGAACGACGAAGCCAAAGCCATCAAACGAAGCGGCGGCGAGAGACTACCGGTACGACGCCGTGTGCATCGAGAGCATCGATATGGAGAACAGCAAGAGCCAGCAGGTGAAGGGCGGAACGAGCGGGCTTCACACCAAGGCAGCGTACATCCCCTCGGATCCGAAGACCACGGAGGTTGGCTGGGGTGTGGTGCATTTGTATCGCGACACCGAGGAGAGTGCAGTGCTTGAAGATGATGCTGGAGGTCGCAAGAGCTTGGAAAGGGCACGGCAGGACAGCAGCGATCATTTCGATCCGGATGAGTGCACCACGCTCTGCATCCTGGCTGTGCCTTCATGGATGATGCCGTCAGATCTACTGGGCTTTGTGGGTGATCAAGCGAGGGAGGACGTCAGCCACTTCCGCCTCATACGGACTGGAAGGGCGAACAAGTACATGGTGCTGATGAAGTTCCGTTCGCCGAAGCGGGCAAAGGAGTGGCAGAAGGCGTACAACGGACGGCTGTTCAGCGCTGCAGAGCCCGAGAACTGCCATGTCGTCTTCATCAAGAGCGTGGAGTTCCTCTCGTCAGAGTCGGATGAGGTCGAGCAGGAGGGCAAGAGCTTCCCGCAGAACAACCAGCACGATCCTTTCACCCCAGCTCACCACGTCCCATCAAGAGCCGAGAAGAGCCTGTCGAGCAAGCCGCTTGCTCCACCGCCACCGAACCTGCTCGAGCTTCCAACGTGTCCAGTATGTCTGGAACGAATGGACGAGACTAGTGGTCTCCTCACAATCCTCTGCCAGCACGTCTTCCACTGCGCGTGTTTGGAAAAGTGGCGCTTTCCCGGCTCAGGATGTCCGGTCTGCCGCTACACTCAGTCACCCTCATACACATTTCCTTATCCGCGGCCCTCATCATACACCGGTGAAGAAGATGAGCCAGAGCCCATGTGCTCCGTTTGCGCTGAGAACTCCAATGTCAATCTGTGGATCTGCCTCATCTGTGGCAACATTGGCTGCGGTCGCTACGACAGTGCACATGCTTACGCCCACTATGAAGAGACGTCCCACTGCTACGCGATGGACATCAGCACGCAGCATGTCTGGGATTATGCCGGAGATGGTTATGTGCATCGGCTGATCCAGTCGAAGCCGGACTTTTCTTCACAAGCCAAGCAGCCAGGCTCCGCAAGTCTGATCGATGTTGGAGCGGGCAAGTCACGGCACGAGAACGAAGCATACAGGACTGAAGGCGAAGACATGGTGCCGCGGGAGAAGATGGAGAGTATGGCGAACGAATATACATACCTGCTCACCTCCCAGCTCGAAGGGCAACGGCGGTACTTTGAGGAACAGGTCGAGCGTGCTGTCGATAAAGCCACGCAAGCATCCGTCAAAGCTGAAGCAGCCGCGTCCCAAGCGGCGAAGGCATCCGCAGATTTCGAAGCCAGCCAGACCGAGCTCTCCATCGCCCAAACCACTATGACACGACTAGAGAAAGCCCTCGAGAAATGCGAAAAGTCCCGCACCAAATTCGAACAACTCTCTCGCAGCCTCTCCAGCCAACTGCAGGAAGAAAAAACCATCAACTCTGGCCTCCTCGAGCGGATCAAAGCTGCGGACCAGAAGGCGGAAGCTGCAGGGATGGAAGCGGAGAAGGCTAGGCAGGAGAAGAAGGAGCTGGAGGATATGAATCATGATCTGACGAGTTTCATCTCCGGGCAGGAGAAGGTGAAGGAGTTGCAGGCGCAGGGGGAGGAGGTGGAGGAAGGGGGGGTTGGGGTGGTGGAGAGGCCGAAGAGGGGGAAGGGGAAGGGGCGGAAGAAGTGAGGTCTTGCTTGTTGGGGACTGGATGTGCATTCTTGAAGTTAGCGAAGATACCCCAGTATTGACTGTTGCAGCAAAGTATTGATATTCGAAGAAGGGTAGATACAGAAGACTGCCTATGGTGTGCTCTTCCCACAGCGCCGTCATCGTATTGTTCTCTTCATGAAGCACGTGATCATTTCGATTGCCGAAGATCCGCCGCGCACAGACATCATCTATCTCTCTCCCAAGTTGACCGCAGGCGTGCTTCCATTCTTCCAATGCACTGAATCGACCACACTATGGCAACACCCGACACAGCTGTCCCGTCCTGCGTTGGCTCCAATTACGCTCGATCCAGTCCAGGAACGAAGCTCGTGCGATTTGGCGGTGAAGCTCATGGTTGATGCCCAGCGGCATGCTAATGCACTCCACAGACAGCGTAGACGCCGTAGACGCGGGATGCTGTCCACTCGCCGCATTGCTGACCATCGTTTGCGAGCCCAGTGTGATGGCGGATCAACAAGATACTCGACTCAGCACCATCGTGGGCCGGCGAAAGTGGTGGATGAGAATGCCACTTGGCCCTGCAGTGAAGGCTATGCGCTGTCTTCGGTGCTCGAGGACCGATCCTACAGCCCTGCATTGTCGAGCAGACGTTGCCAATGGGACGGTGCCACAGAGACGGTCTACCCACGCACTCTCCAGCACCAAGCAGGGGGTACCGCAACCCCTGCTCTCGTCGTGAGAAGCTCAAAAACACGAGAGCATTATCGTCGTGGCGTTCTCTTGTGTAACCATCGCGCCTTCTCGACCAGGTTGTCGACTCCACTCTCTCGCAGATGCAGCGCTTGGTGGAGAGTTTATTTCATCCGCTGTCGGCAAGGGAGCAATGCACTTTCGCGAGGCCACTCGTGAGTCGTTCTCACGCTCGGGATGCCGGCCGATGAAGAGCTAAAAGTCCCGCCCAATGCTCATCAGCGCCGGAATCGTGGCTTGCCCTGCAGCGCAAGCACCTCACTTGACAACACATACCTGCCTTTACGCTATCAGGCAACCGTTCCTTTCGGTAACACATGGCCATTTCCGGGAAGAATTGAATGGACGACTGAACTGCACGAGCGATCCACAGCACTTTGACGATGAGTGGAAGTGAATGTTCTCACGCACGGTGACCGCTGCCCTCCATTACACGACATTCCCGACAAGCTGTCTCCTGCCACGAGCCTTCATGATCTTCTTCGAAGTGCGGTGGCACAGCTATGATCTGCACCTTTGACGTGGTCGACGTCTGCAGTAGCCTTCTCTTCCAATTCTCCTAGCGCTCAAGCACTGACATGGCTAACCGCATAGAATTCTCCTGTGGAGCTCAACGTTCATGCTCCAACACCCGCAGTCTTCTGAAGCAACCTTGACCGTGGAGTGATGCACAACATCACGTCCAGCCTTGACTGGCCTGCTGCAAGTGTACCTGACGCACTGACTCCGCACAAGATGTGTTTCGTGCTGCAACATTTTTGCCCGTCGGTGGTTCGAAATCCTGGGCATCCTGATCTGCACCGGGAGGTGGTTGTTACCCTGCGGAGCTCATGCTCGATCTTCAACCTCCTCTGGTGGAACTGCACGCCAGCTCATCACTATGGGGCCTGGCTCCCGGTAGGCTTGGGATAGCCGGTGCAGCACTCTGCGGTCCCATTCCAATGGCATGGTCTCAAGAAAACGCACCCTCTCACCGGTGCCCTCTCGGGTGGGATGCCTTTCATGCTTCATGTCTGTTCAAGATTCATATACCGCTGTCTCTGTTTTCGTCTTTCTGCAAGCGTCGACCATTCGTAGCATTTCCTTTGCTTGACATCTCCCCGTAGAGTCATCCACCTGCACACATCGCTCTCTTCGCCCACTAGGCGTCGCCATACACCGGCTCTTCAACTGCTGTGCAACGCCAGCGTACGGCTTTCAACGCCTTCTATCAGCACGTTGCCGCATTCGACCGCCGGACAGCAACCAAACGACCAATCTCCCTCCGCCACACTGTACTGGACCGAGTCCGATTGGAGTGAACATGTTCTATCGGATGTATCTCTCAAGTACGTTGACGCTCAACGATCCCATATCAGATATGCCGGCAGATACATCAGAATATCAAACATCGTTGAGCGGATTTGGCTGACATTTCTGCCCAACACAGGCCTCTGTCAACGTCGGCAATGGTCCGATCCCGTCTATGAACCCTACCACACGCGCAGCGGCTACTTCTGCAAGGCCATCGTCAACAACCGGGAGTATGTCACAGATCATCCGTACGAGACAGAAGAGCTGGCACGGGATGCAGCAGCGATGAACGCCTTCATGATCTGCCGCAGTTTCTCATCCAATGATGGCTACTATCCCGGCCAACGACCCGGGCAGCGGTCGGCCAATGGCGTTGCTCAAGGCGTGCCGGTGCCGATCGGTAGCGGGAGGAAAGTCAAAGTCAATCGGATATCGGCCAGCAGCTACGACAGCAACGCCTCTGACGAGAGCACGACGAGTGGTGAGACCAGCCCCACGAAGAGCGAGGAAGACGTCTTCGAGGACCAGATGCGTCAGGCTGCTGGCGGGGCGTTCGAGAACCAACTGCGACAGGCTACGCCGCACATGCCGAAGCCGGTTGCGAGGCAGCGGAACGATGTCGAGCATCAGTACATCTGTCGGTGTCGACGGGCGCCGGTGCATTCCTATGGACGCTGCCAGTGGTGCCTGAGGGAAACCTGGTACGCATGATGAAAAGAAGCATTGCCTGCGTCATCGCTGCATAGCATGTTGCATGGCCGCAACGCAATTCTGGGCGTTCGAGGAGGCCGCGAGGCTTAATGATGATATGACGATACGGACGATTTGATGATGGTTCCTTTCCAATTCAATTCATACGGTGCCCGGATCGCTGGATTCAGAACAGCACTGGTGCGATAGAAAAGTTCCGACGGATGTGACGATACTGTCGCTATGTTTGCATTTAGATTGTGGTGTCATGGATGTGGTGTCATGGAGGCATGGCGGAGGTTCGCATCTCACGATTTGGGTTCTCAGCTCTAGCATGTGCAATGAGAGGTTCAGTATCTTACTGCGTCCATCCCTTCATCCATTTTTCTCTTGGCGCTCAATTCTGTCGCCTCTCAATTGTATTGCCAGCCTTGCTGTACGTCGGCGTCCAAAACCAGCTCTGCGGCACAGTCTGGCGTGACCTCGAGCCTTGTTGAGCTTCGCTCGCGTCGATTCTCTTTACTTTCATATCACTGACAACATGCCAGATCGCATTGCATTACCAGTAGCTAGATCGCAGCTACCGGCAAAAACACAACTAACAGCAACAAATTCTCAGCCTGTTCCAAAATGCATGGCACTATCGAGCAATGGTTCCGAATGCCCACGAGTGCCCACTCACCACAGCTACAAGAACTGTTCGAAGCACCACGGAGAGAAACAAGGGCTCCACAAACGATACAAAGCACGGCAAGCAAGCTATGAGGCCATCCACACCGACGATAACACAACGGCCACGGATGATCTGAGACGCAAGCTGGAATTTGGTCGTGAAGTACTGGAGCTCCGGGATGAGACCAACCGCCGATTTTACAATACTGAAGCAACGAATCGTGGCCATATCAGATGGATTCTGAAGTTGAAGCACGAACTACAGACCTTGGAAAATAAGATCAAAACGGCAGAGCCCACTCTAGAAGCGAGAGAAGAAGCTCCGAGTGTCTACCGCTCTCTCTTGGATCCCAAAGTGCCTGAGTCGGAACTTGCGCATCTGCCGCAAGATAGTCCTGTGCGGGTCCTGAGGACAGAAAGAAAGAAGTTTAGAGATGCGATGATCTCGCGGATCTACGAGCTGTATCCGTCACTGAACGACTCACAGAACACCGTCGCAGACCCGGATACTGGGTCAAAGCGACAACCGGGCACAGGAGACTTTGTCATCCGCTACGTCTTTCGAGAGTATCTGCTGTTCCGGGCTGACAGCGACGTCCTCTATCTGGCAAGCAAAGTCAACGGCATCGATGAATTTCTCAGAGACTACTCTTGCGGTGACTTGCACGAGTATATCAAGTTTTGGGAGAGGCGTGGTGAGAAAGATACTCTATGGCTTCTACGTGACGCTATTTGCGACTACTTATTACCTCCAGACGCTTCCTCGATATTGGGAAAGCCGGTGGCGACTGACGACGAGCAGAGAACGATGACACGTGAAGCATGGGACATCCTCTGGGTGTGCTTCTCTGATCTGTGCCACTGGTCCAGCTTTGAACTATTTTGCGGAAACTTCGCCGACTGCTGCCTTGTTAAGAAGCTCATAGCTTTGGGCAGATTTGGGCAAGGAGAGCAAGGTCTATTAAATGCCGGAGACGACATCTCGCAGAAGTGTCAGCTTGCAGTTCTACAAGGCTTTATCGCCATCGCGAAGCGCCAGTCGGATCCTGGCGAGCCCACCATATTAATTCTGGATGAGGTCAAGCACGACATTCAAGCCCGCTGCTACGTCGTTGGAAGGATGGCGAAAGATCTTCCTCTCGCAGACAAGCTCATCCAAGCACTGCTCAGGCGGGTTGCGAGATACATCGTCGTTGTCTGCAATGGTACAAAACCTTATAGCTTCCAGTCAAGCGAACCCGTTCACGCCAATGCGCCGGAGGAAGATGCATGGGTCAGGAAGATCAGGCCTGTATCCGATAGAACAGAGGGCGACACAGCGGAGTGGAAGATAGACTGGACTATCGAAGGTATCCGGAGTGATATGAGAACAATCACCAATATACGCGATCGAAACATGCGCTACGACTGGTTCGAGATCATCATCATCGACCGCACGCCCAATCGCCCTTTCACGCTCCTCGACGAGGTGGCAAGGTTGCTCCTCGAACTTTCAGGAAGTTCATTCGAAGAGATCGTTAACAGCATAGTCACTGAGCACTATCCAGAGGACGAACAGCAGCAGGTTCTTTCCGCAATCACCTTTCCAGACCGGGGTTCCGTACTCACGGTTTCAGCCTTACACTATGAAGGCTCAAGGATCAGGGCATGGGATGATGCCAATGATACACGACTACGAGTCCGTGCTATTGTGACAGGCCCGCAGCGCAGAACTGATATCCTGACGGTGTAGAGAATCGTCGACAACATGGAAGCCAACGGAATCGTCTCAGCTATCACAGAGTTCGAACAGCCGCAAGCCCGTCCCGTCGTACTGCCAGGAGCAGATGGATTAGCGGACCTCTACTTCGACTATGACCACGGTCCCATCGACCAAGCCGCTCTGCAACGATCAGTCGTGATGGCTGCAGATGTACCACAATCCAGCCATGCCCTACTCGACTTCGCCATCAGGCAACATGCCAAAGCTCCCAACTGCATCTTCACCCGCGGCAGGATCCACCTCCATTACTGCGCCTGGCCAATGCCGGCCTTGCCACGCCACGACCTTCTCCCGAACTTCTGTACTGTTGTAGGTCGCATGTACCGCTGGAAATACCTACCTTTCGACTGGCCGCTGGTTTCTCATTGCTGGCAATACATGTTGCATAACGAGATGGGTAGGCGCTTTCCCTTTGTGTGCTTCTTCCGAACAACTTTCGTCATGTATGCTGCGGATGTGGTAGAAGCGGAGAGGAATACGGCAGCTATGCTTGAGGTTGCGAAGAAGCATGGCTGGAAGTTGTCGATCCCGCCTCCGGAGAGTTGGACTAGCGATATCAGTGAACTCGGTCTCGATAGGTTGTGGGAAGGCATTATGCCGCGGTGATTGCTAAATGAAACTTCCAAGATCTCATCATGTCTCTCTCAGCTATCATATCTTTAACCCAACGGACTGAACGAAGCAGTCCCCTGAACATCCCGGCTCGAGAACCCGGCCATGACACTAATACTCCCCTGCCCAATCGTCCACTGCTGCGTCACAACATCCCAGTAACTCACGTCCCTCCTCGTGAGATCGAACCTCACCTCCCGACTTTCGCCCGGCTGCAACATCATCTTCTCGAACCCTCGCAGCACCTGCCGGGGCGTCGTATCTTGGTTCGCCGGCTGCGGCAAGCCGAGATAGACCTGCGGTACCGCTGCGCCGGCCACGGAGCCGGTGTTCGACACGGTGGCGGTGACGCAGTAGAGTTTCTCCCAGAGTGCTGGGTTGCCGCCGGGAACGATCTGCTGGGCCGGTGGTGTGGCGGAGAGGTCTAAGGCGCTTGCGTATGGTTGGACAGAGACAGAGCCCATGGAGAAGGTGGTGTAGGAGAGGCCGTAGCCGAATTCGTATTGGACGGATTGGTTGACGTAGTCGAAATATCCTGCCCTTATGGTCAGCGGGAGCGAGTACTTAAGCTTACGATAGTCAACAAGCAATCTCTCCTTGAAGTCAGACTGCCAAGCATTAGGGTCCTGGGTATTGAGCAAAGCCGTAGAGTTCGTAATGTCGGCGAATGAGTAATCATCCTCATGTTTGGCAATGGTATACGGCAGATGACCACTCGGATTCATATCACCCCACAGGATATCAACAATAGAGTTGCCGACCTGCTCGCCCGGGTAGTGCGCAGCAAGGATGGCAGTGACGTTCGGATGATCAGCGAAAGGCAGGACATTCAAGCCACCGCTGTGCGTGATGACGACAGTGTTTGGACACTGGGATGCTACGCTTTCGACGAGGGCGGTGCCGTTCCAGTCCACGAGAAGCGAGGGCCGATCGTAGCCTTCCGTGGCCCAGGTCTTGAGGAAGACGAGGCAGACTTCTGGTGGACGAGGAAAGAGTATGTCGCTGTGAAAACGTCAGTAGCTGCTCGTATCAGCACGGAAATGGGATATTTACAAGCCACCACTGTCAATGACAAGGGTGTTGTTGAGCACGTATTGCACCAACGCCTTCTCGTCGTAAGACGCCACTTTCTGCTTGATCGCATCCAGTGGGTTCACAACGTAGGTCATGCGAGCAGTTCCTGACCCGCCACCGATTGGGAGAACCCCAATATCGTATCCGATGTTCTGGAGATCGGGATCACTGCCAAAGTATAGACCGATGGTAATATCTGCAGCATCATTGCCAAAGACGCCGACGTTTTTCGGCGTCTTCAGTGGCAAGGTGTTATTGGTATTCTTGAGCAGGACTGTGCCCGCTGCCCCGAGCTCGCGGATGAGATGGGAGTGGTCGTCGCGGACGTCGATGTCGGATTGGTTTCCAAGGTTGAAGGTGTAGTTGTAGTCGGATACTGCGTACGTTAGCAGCGAACCCATCAAGCAATATGAGGGCACCTACCGCTATTTCCGGCGAGCGCGGGTTCGCTTGCGTCAATCATGGGATACGAAGTCTGCTGGAACTGGAAGTAGGGTGTCATGATCCTTCGACACATGTCGTTCGCTCGTTCGAGAGGCAGACTGCCGTTGTTGACGCTCTTGGTGATGTTGCCACCGAAGAACGAAGGGCCTCCTGGCGTGAAGCCGATCGTGCCTTTCCCTTCGCATCAGTACAAGCGAGAGTCGGCGAGAAGCTCCTATGCTGGCTCACCTGGCATGTCCATGTCCTCGCCTGCAAGGATCGCCGGATAGCCCGAATGCGTGGCGCCCCAATCAGACATGATCTATGACTTTTCAGCACTCGTTCCGACCCTGCGCGACGCAACTGACGTACGTATCCCTGGAATCCAAGCTCATCCTTTAGGAGACCATTCTGCGTCTTGCTGTTCTGGCACCCATACGAACCATTGATGCGGTTGTACGAGCACATCATGGAGGCCACCCCAGCTTTGACGGCGTTTTGGAAAGGCCAGAGGTAGACTTCGTGCATGGTCCGATCGTCGATGTTGGAAGAGACCGCTTCGATCGTCTTGCCGTCTTCGTTCTCACTGGGGTTGCGCTGGGTCTCTTGTTCGTTGCCGATATAATCTTGCAACTCGTCAGCACTAGAAGCGATGGTGATGTTTGACGGATGACCGTACGCTTCGCACAAGCCTGTAGACCGTTCTCTTGCAGCCCGTCAATGGTCTGTTGTACGTTAGCCTTACTGTCCTCACCATCTGAATACCAAAAGGCTCCTGACCTCCTCAAATAACACCCCAGTCAGATAAGGATCCGGCGAGAACCCCTCCCAATTCCTCCCACCATACCCGCTCCGTCCCAGCGGTCCCGCCACAGGCCCAAGAATGACATGCGCACCCTTCGCCTTGAACTCTGCACCTAGTTCTTGCCCTCGCTGCCGGGCAAGATCCCTATCCCAGGCGGCTGCAACTGTGATTCCTGCCGGGAACGCAGAAGCGAAGTCCGCTTGTCTGATGGCGAGAGGGCCGTCCATGAGGCAGAGCCCTTCGAAGCCTAGGCGCGGGATGGCAGGGATGTTGCCTGTGCATGGTCCTGCTACATGTCAGAGCGAGACTGCAAGAAGGCGTCAATGGGATAAGTACCAGTCTCGCCGGTCACCAGCATTGTCTTCTCCTGAAGCGTCAGTTGGTCCACGAAGTCAGATGCCTGCTGGAAGGCTGCGTCCCAGCCTAGGCCTATTGCGTTGGCTAAACGAACATGTCAGTACGCTCTCGCTCCTCTTGCTACCACTGGATACATACGCGAAGGATAAACCGGCGGACTGCTGGTGAACTTCGAATGCATCCACGGCGGACCAGAAATCATCGAAGCATTTTGTCCGTAAGCAAAGCCAGTCGCAGCAAGCAGAGCTGCCGCCGTACGCATCTTCATTCTTGAAGCACTCATGGCGGACAAGATGGACGTAGAAGTGATAGAGTACTCCCTACCTGCTTGTACCCACCACGCAGAAGAGCTACGCACTCCGCGAGCTGTGCAGAGCGTTATATACCATACCGACCCCAGGTTCCGGCATCTCTACCTTACACTCTAATCACGATGCCACACACCCCTCGCTCGCCTGCAGACGAAAGTGGAGGTCGTCGCATCGCTGGCATCGGCCCTCCTCCCACGTTCAGCACCAAGAGCGAGCGGTGCTTGCGGGGAAGCCTTTCGAAAGCATGATGATGCTTGAGAACAAGCTTGTTCCTGCTGATCGTCGTCGTCTTCGCAAGGCACGCGTACCGGACCTTCCTAGTTGTGCGGTTTTGGTGAGAGGCATGAAGAAGGTGAGGTCGGGTGTCGGAGCCTTGCGAGACAACCCCAGGAGACACACTCGGGACAATTGCTACCGAGCAGAGACGCGAACCTCGTGAAAAGACTCGGGATAATTGCTACCGACCAGTACTGCAAACACACTGGAAGCACAGGGGACAATGAGCAGTTCATGGCCAACGCAGAGAGGCGTAGCGTAGGTCTGTGTTCTTCGTGTTGCTTGTGCTAGGAGGCACTCTCTCACTGCTGCGCAACCCCAACCCTCCACCGATCAATCGCAGCCTTCTGCTTCGGATCCAGTCCCTCCTCATCCAGTCCTCCCATCATCCCCATGCCTCCCATCCCCATCATCCCTCCCGCACCTCCAGCCCCCATCATCATCCCCTGATTCTGCGCAAAACTCGCATACGTCCCGCCCCCATTCATCATCGCATTACTGAACCCGTTGATGCCCTGCCCCATCCCACCGCCGCCGTGCCCACCGTGGAGGGCGTGGTAGGCGGCTGGGTTGCGCATTGCTTGCTGTTGCTGTTGCTGTTGCTGTTGCATTTGCATCATAGCCATCTGCTGCTGTTGTTGCTGCTGTTGGTAAGGGTTGTACGCGGACATCATACCCGGCGTTCCTGCGTAGCCGTACCCGTTCATGCCAGGGTTGGGGGAGAAGTAGCCGCTCATGGCCCCCATGGGCGAAGGCTGCGGTTGGACGCCGCCCATGCCGTTGTTGTAGGTTCCTGCCGCGAAGCCTCCCGAAGGAGCGCGGCTGTTGTGCTGCTGACCGAGCAGTCCGCCTGAATTCGGGGCGTACATGGCTTGTTGCTTTGAGTCGACGAGCGGCATGCCGAGACCAGCGGAGTTGGTGTTGGTGGCCTGCAGTTGATTGCGGTGCCGGGCTTGGATGCGTTCGTTGGAGTGCAGGAGGGAGCCTTGCGCGGGCTCGTAGGTTTTGGAGGCGGTGCGTTGGCCGACGGGGTTGGAGGTGAGGAGGTTGGCGAAGCTGTTGCGGGATTGTAGACCGGGGCGGTCGGCGGATGAGCCGCTGACGTTGCGCTCGCCGCCGGCTTCACGTTCGCGCTGCAGGCGGGCTCGCCGTTGGCCGAGTGTTTCTTCTTCGTCTCGTGGTGGAGCACCGGCAGCTGCTTCGCCGTTCTCATCCTTCACGTCCAGGCCGCCGAATTGACTCATCACGTCGTCGACTAGCCTACTCACCGGCCTCGAGCCCGACTTCTCATCGCCAGTGATATCCGCAAGCGCGCCATCCAGCTCTCGCTTCGTCCTCAACCTCCGCAACCTCTCGCCCAGCGTCTCCCCCGCATGCTCATCTTCTTCCTCTCCGCCATTCTCCTCTGCCTCCACCTCCGCAGCAAGATTCAACTGCGACGCACTCGCCATCGGCATCCTCCCTCTACCCGGCGAAACCCCTCTCAACCTATTCCTGCGATTGCTCAACGGCTCACTATCCTCCATCAGCCGCTTCTCCATTAGCCCCAGCGGCCGATCCCAGTCCTTCCCATCATTCATCTTCCGCGCAGTCGCACCGTCCTTGCCCGGGAAGAGCATCCCAAGCGGCACGTCCTCGTCGTTCTTGTCCATGTCTGCTTCCAGCGCTCGCTGGTGCGGGTCCTCCCACGCCAGAGCGATGCGCTGTTGTTGGCGTTTGCGCTTGCTGATCTCCTCCACGGCGTCCAGCTCGAGCAGCGTACTATGCATGCCTCGCGGGAACGCCGTGGCGGCAGTCCTGTTTCGCGACTTCAACTGCATCTTGCGGACTTGAAGCTCGGCGAGTAGAGTGCTGGGCTGGACAAAGACGGGCTCGCCTTCTTCCGCATCTTCTTGCGTCTCCAGTTCCTTGAAGTCCTCATCAATTTGATCTGCGTCATCGAGCTTGTAGCCGCTGCTCATTACGGTGGGAGCTCTCGACACTCGACGGTCGTCGTCCATCTCTACCTCATCGGCATTCTGCGCCGATGCAATGAGACCAGACTGTCGATTGCCCTCCCTGAGTTCAGACGCCGGCGTCTGCACGCGACCATCCTGCTCAAGCTGCGTGCCCATGCTCAACTGACTCTGCCGCTTCCGCAGCTTATTCCCACCCTCAGTGAACTCCGTCATGATGCTACCCCGGCTGTTGCGTTTCTTCAATGTGTCGGTGAGCTGGTCGTTGCTTGTGGCCCGTCTGAGCAAAGCTCCAATACTACTGCTTCGTCTCTTTTTGATTTTCTTTTGCTCGGGTGAGGGTGCGCTTCCGAGCGTTGCCGTGCTCTTCCTTGCTATGTGTTCCATGGAGTACACCGAGCTCCGCACATCGCCCGCGAATGGATGATCGGTGAAAGCGTGGATGGGTGCTGTAGCAGAAGCGGCGAGAATATCGTCCAGTGTCGCAACAGCGGACTCCGACTTGACCTCCACATCATGCTGTACCGGCTGGTGCTCAAAGTACATGTTCGCCCTCAGTTGGGGTGGCAGATTGCTCATGTTGCCGCTCATACGCTCGTTCAGGAACGCTTTGTGTATGGCGTCGGATGATCCAGAAGCATTCCTGCTGTGTCCTCGAGAACCTCCCCCCTCCTGCGCCAGCCATGGTGCTCCTGCTCTATCATTATCAGGCATTACGCCCAGCATTTGAGACCTCCTCTTAGCCTGGACGTCTGCTGAAGGCAGCTGCGAGAGCCTCTTAGGCAGGTTCAGCATTCTGGGTACCGGGGCTGGATAGTAGACCATGTCCTCTTCAGGTGGTGGAGGTGCAAATGAAACGGGCCGGTCGTGTGCGGTCCTCAGCATCGAAGCAGCTTCTTCGGACATGCCTCCCGACACGCTGCGAGCAGACACACGGCGGACCTCGTTGCCCGCCTCATCCACCGCAACGTACTCATCCGTGTCGGGGGAGAAGTGCACGCCATCAAAGTCTTTGAACGCTAGTTGCGCCTCACGGTATGTATCTGTCGACGAAGGTCGCCGTGGTCCCATCTCGTCCCCTCCAACTCCCAACTGCTGCAACGCGTCTTCACGATGCATCTGCGCCGGGTCTTTCGGTGGCGAAGGCGGCACGTGCTCTAATGATTGTGCGATTTGTCCAGCAATCTGGTCGTACCTGTGTCCGAACGAAGTCTGCGAAACATCTCGCGAGCGGTCCATTGGTCCGCCTGCTGCGGTCTGTAGCATATCTTGATCCTCCTCCTCTTCGTGCACACTGAAGCTCGGCCGCAGTGGTGAGTCCAGCGGTCGGCCCTCTTGCAACGGCTCGCTGACCTGCGCGAGACGCGATGTCTTTGATCCAGATTGTACTCGACTGAGAGAAGCATGCGGCCAGGACTCCGTTGGCGACCCGACAGGTGAAGTGACATATCCGTTTGGCGAATACCCTCCTCCCCTTGCAGCCGCATTGACCCCATGCGAACTGCTCCTGCTACTCCTCGTGCTCAATCCGCGCTCCAGCATCGTCGGTTTTGATCCGCCATATCTTGCCACGCCATACGAATTGCTCCTGCTGCTGGCGTTGCTCCCCACCCGTCCCATGCCCGGTCGTGTGTCGCCATAGTTCGACGACGCGACCGAGTTGCCGCGACTCAGCCGCCGAATCTCCTCGCCCAAATCGCTGCCATTCGAACTCATCCTCTCGGCCGTGCGTTCGAGTCTCACGACGTTCTTGACCTTGGAAGCGGGCAAGTGAAGAGTTGGTGTTGGAGACAACATGACCGCGGCGGATGTGCCCGCCATTTTCTAAAAACAGACGCGTCACAAACGGTTCGCCGTCGACAGGGTCTTTCGCGAGATCTCGGTTCTTGGGTCGCGTTTAAGAAAACATCCTGGGTCTTAACACGAGCACACGCGACGGCGAGATATGAGTGGAATATCAGACCAACAGCAGACAACACGAATCCTTCTAACTACCTGCTAGGCTATCGCGCTGCAATCTTTATTATCTATCTACTAGCACTTTCAACACACGGCCACAAATTTCCGGTCCTTAGCGAAAGCGCCCTTCCTAATGTCACGCTCCTGTCGCCCAGCCCTTCTAAATTCCTTTGCTCGTCCATTGACCGATTGACTGCGCCTACTTGTCTGTATCCACACGCTCGTTTATCTTGCTACAAGCTGTCACAAGTAGCTCTTTACGAAGCCTTTGACGTCTTCCATTTTGGCGAGTCAAGTGAGTTGTATACAGCTGCAGCAAGAACTCCACGTGGCATGGGCTTCCTGTCTGGATGAAGGGCGGCTCATTGGACCAAGACAACTATCGCACTATACACTATGTGTGCTGCGCCCCGGAAGACGGCCAGGAGCCTTACGGAAGGACATTGCCGAGTCCATACTTGGACTTGAATGGATGGAGGCCGCTTGATGGGAGACGACCTCCAGTGGTATGGCCTCGCCTACAATGTCAGGGGCGTCTTTCATGCGGATAGCGGGGGAACCTGGAAAGACAGCAGCGAACGGCCCAAAGCTGAGGGATTGCAGAGGCAATTTCCTCTGTCATGTGCTTGCACTAATTGCTTGCCTCATTCCTGACTGATATGTGGCCGGCAAGCTCTCCAGACGGAGAGACGGGAGAACTTCGTCGACCGTGCCGACTCGACCGCGGCCCTGAAGGCAGGTATTCTCCATCTTCGATCAATTGGTGGTGGCAGTGTACATCCCACCACCATCCACTCCATCTACGTGCAGCCACTCGCAGCGAAGTCTTGCAACTTACTGGACGACTCCAACACTCCACTAGCTGGCTCTTGCGCCAGCATGGACACAGACCGACAGAATGCTCTCGTCCCCACGACAACGAAGTACAGTACTCCATCAAGCTCGAACAAGGCGCAGCGTCCCCGTCCGCACGGGTTCCGCCTTTGATCGAACGAGAACGGACACCCCGCCATCCTCCGCCTGCTCAAAAGCCGTTGAGGAGGTCTGCAAGATGACTCCATCGATGTCTTTTACGCGAGCAAGGCACTTGAATCGCCTTGATCGTAGGACTGTCGATCTCAGACGTGCACTCTGCTCCAGCCTTTTGTCTGGACAGCAGCTGCAAACTTACCGTTCGTGATCAGTCGCGGATCCGGACAAGGGCTGGAATTAAATCGTCCAATGTTGAATTGGCCATGTAAGCTGTGTTCTCCCCTATTCTCTATACTCCCTCCCACCCATCAATGATCGACTCCAGCTGCCAACGGCCGGATCCCAGAGCATGCTTCGCCGGCAAAGCACCCTCTTCCCCCAAACGACACCCTTCACTACCCTCACTCACAGATACCCCCCCATCCCGCCACAAACATCGACACTCTCATACTCCAGCCCGTACCCATCACCCTCCGGAATGATCCGATAGTAGAAGTTCGCCGTGTCGTCGGTCTCCTGGAACCCGATGTAATCCGCCATGTTCTCCGGATCGTTCCGGTCCGCGCGGTCGGCCCAGTCGTCCGCGATGGCGTACGAGGCCTGCGACATGTGGTCCTGTGTCAGCAAGGACGGCTGGCGCGAGGTGAAGGAGATTTTGAACCCGGGTCCGTCGTGGCCTTGGCGCTTGCTGTGTTCGGGGTTGGTGGATGAGAAGGAGGTGGAGGGAGGAGAGATGCGCACGTGGCCGTTGCCGGAGCCGAAGTCGGCGTAGTGGAGGTCGACGGTGTGGTTGCCGTGTCTGAAGTTCTTGACGTGGGCATGGTCCAGCATGGGAAGGTGGGTGGAGGAGGCGTCGTGCGGTGCGAGGGGCACGGAAGAGACGCCGTCATGCTCGAAGCCGAGCCCCGCGAAAGTGCTGTGGACGTGGTCGGCGAGCAGCAGCGGCGAGGATCGCTTCTCCGTGTCTTGGGTAGGGGCAGGATCGGCCCCGCTCCCCGTCGCGACAAAGATGGACAGCACGACCGGGCCGACGATCAGGGCGATGCTGGAGCAGTCGTTGGTGCCGATGCCGCCGATGCCGTGGTCGCGCAGGATGCGGCAGACGCCGAAGGCGCTGAGGCCGGCAGTGCTGGCGTAGACGACGCGGGAGCTGCTTGTGCCGATGGTGGAGAGGACGGTATTGATCACGTCGCAGCCCTCTTCGCGGACGACGAGGCCGTGCGGCAGAGCGATGTCGTAGGAGACGACGTCGGGTCTGGTTCGGGATGGGATGGCGTAGGCGGTGTCGAGCGCGAGCCACGCCGCTGCAGCAGGAGGAATCTTCATCTTGAAGGTTGAACGTTGAGTGAAAGAGCAAAGTACTCTCGATTGCTTCAAGTGTGGGCGGTTCTTATATGGGAAATGGACCTACCTTGTCCCTCCAGGCATCCTTTCGTGACCATCTGGGGGCCACCATAAGGGATGCCCTGCGTGACACTGCCTCATATCCTCGAATCGGACTCGCCATACCTTCATGGAGACGACCTTGACCAACGACTAGCCGGCACACGAAGGCAGGCCAAGGGCATCCGAGGAGTGGTCGTCCACAACAGCGAAGTGATTGGCAATCCTGCCTAGAGAATTCATAAGGAGGAAGCGGCTCAAGTCGTACGTTGTGGAACTGGACAAAGAAGTTCCTTCTCAGCCTACACCCGCGTGGATGAGGCTGCACGAGAACTGGTGATGGCCCCCACAGGCTGGCTTTGTGAGGCGTGCCCTTTACGAAGGGGTTTGTCCTCTGAACTTTGAGAAATCGCTGTGATCCGGACCAACCCCGGGCAGCAGGAGCTCGTGACGCCTTCGCACGGAGGGCGACGGCGACGGCGATGGATGCTGGGAGCCCGTAGCCGGGAAGACTGCTGTGAGTAAGTCTTTCGGTTGCAATTGAACTGCTGAAGGGTTCGATCTTCTCTCGATCAGCCTTTCCTTTGAAACTGTCGTCTTTCGACCATCTTCCTGGAGGCCTGGGATCTTTTTGAGAAAGGCAGGGGCTTGGAGCACCGGCTGCGTCGGTTCTCATTAGTACGTTTGCAGAGCTCAAGCTCATCGCAGGCGAGCCAGCAGAGTCATACTTGAGGTTGTGACCCTTCTCTTCCGCTGCTTGTTGGTTTACTCAACTGTTTGACAACTCTTCATCAAATGTAGTACACTCGTCTTGCAAGTTCTATCGCGACATTCGAGTTGGGCGCATACTGCGCACTCTGGAACATGGAGAAGGCAAGTGACAGCGAGGATATATGTATGATGGAATATAACATGACTGCACCTCACCATGCTCACCTCTTACCTCTTGAACGTGGCCGCAGCTTTGCTTCTTTGCCAAGTCTTGGACGAAGGGTACCAGCTAATATCGACCTTCGAGATGGCCGAGACAGTCTCACAAGGCCTCACCCACGCCTGATGCAGCCTGTGCCCCCGCGAGTCGACGACGATGGAGTGCCCGTTCCGCGGCGTACATGAGCGGCTCTTCTCTGCCTGACTCAGATCCAGCTTACCGTAGGGTTCTCAGACAGTCAGCCGTACGACATGGAATCCAGCGTCGCCCGAATGGAGCACCCATCCTTCATCAAAACCTTCAGCCATGTCCTCAGACAACGTCTTCCAGAAGGCTGAAAACAATCACAGCCCACCCCCAAGGCTGAAGAATCCCGTCAGTCCGTAATCTAGCCCTCACCTGACGAAGCTCTTACGCAAACTCAAAAACCGCCCTACCGCGACATCCCCTCCTCTCAGGAAAGGATAATGCGGCATGACATCTTACGGATCACGCGTCTTCATCTAAGAACCTCGGTGCCGGTGGAGACTGTACTTCCGAAGGGCGTGGGTATATAGACGTAGACGTAATGTTTCTGACACGAGGGTGAGACACAGTGAGAGTCGACTGGAGCTGTGTACATAGATGTGTCTACTGCGGAATACTTAAGCTCTACCAAGCTTCCAAGGCTATCCAAGCCAAGTGCCTCCTCTTACTACCTAACATACCAATCCCCACAATGGCCGACGAGCAAAAAGTCGACATCTTCATCTCCGGAGCCGGCCCCGGTACGTAGACATCCCAAAGCCATATGTAACCCACCCCACTGACCAATAGTCTCCCAGTCGGCCTCCTCCTCACCTACCAACTCCTCCGCCTCAACCTCACCACCCACCTCGTCGACGCCGCCGACAAAGCATCCCCCGCCTTCCCCATGCTCGGCCGCGCCAGCACGCTCTACCCCCGCACCCTCGAATTGCTGGACCAACTGGATCTCTACGACGACCTGGCGCAAGTCGGGCTGGTCGCTCGCCGCGCCGTGACTTTCAAGGAAGGCAAGCGCGTCCATGGGCGCGGGTGGACGCAGTTTGAGAATTTCACCGATACGTATTTTGATTTCTCGTTGAATGTTCGGTTGAAGTATAGTGAGGATATTTTTCGGAGGCGGATTGGGGAGTTGGGGGGCGAGGTGCATGCGCCGGTGAGGTTGGTAGGGTTGGAGCTGGATGAGGATGCCAAGGACGATTATAAGGTGACTGCCACTTGCTCGACGTTGGATGGTAAGACGTATCGGGTTAAGGCAAAGTACATTGTTGGTTGTGATGGTGGTAGCAGCGCGGTGCGCAAACTCGCAGGCATCCCCTTCGAAGGCGAAGATAAGGAAGACCATTGGGTGCGCATCGATGGGAAGGTGAAGACGAACATGCCAGACTCCAGGGTCGGCTTCGGTGCGCTCGAATCCAAGACCCACGGTAACGTCCTGTTCGTGGCGCTTGACCATGGTGCAACACGGATCGGCTATGTCCTCAGTCCGGAGATGTACGAACGGTACGGCCGGAAGATGTCGAAGGAGGATGCGATCAGGGAGGCCAAAGCGGCGGTTGCGCCATTTGAGCTTGAGTTCGAGACGGTGGAATGGCACACCGTGTATGGCGTGAAGCAGCACGTAGCAGCAAGGCTGCAGGACCGCGAGAGGATCTTTCTGGCTGGTGATGCTGCTCACACTCACTCATCAGGCTCAGCCCAAGGAATGAACACAGGAACCCACGACGCCGTAAGCCTAGGCTGGCGACTCGCCGGCGTGCTCAACGGATGGTACACCCCAGAGGTCCTAGCCACATACACCACCGAGCGCAAAGCGACCGCGGAGCAACTGATCGAGAACGACCGCACAATCTCCGCGCTCATCTCTCAGCATAAACCGGGCAAGTACAAGGACCGCGAGGAGGACACTAACACGCTGCTAGTGGAGTTTATGCAAAGTGTTGGTGGGTTTAGCAGTGGGTGAGTGCTCCGGATTGACGTCTCTCGCGCTTCCGGAACTGGACACTGACAAGGATGGCAGTCTCGGCATCGAATATGCAGCCAACATCCTTAACAACGTCGAGGGCTCATCTCCGCCGTGGCTCAAACCTGGACAACGCTTTCCGGACGTATCCTTGCAGAAGAACGGCCTCCCACGCCACCCTGTCCGCTTCTACGACGTATGCAAGAACGAAGGGAAGTTTCATGTGGTTGTCTTCACCGGCGATGTGCACAGCACTGGCGCCAGCTTGAAGTCACTGCGTGGCCACGTGGATAAATTGACGCCGCAGTTCGCGCATGCCGTCGACTTCAGAACTGTGGTGATGGGTCAGGGGATACCGTTGGCGTTCGAAGAGTACCTGGGCGTCAAGCAGTTCGGCGATGCGTACTGGGATATGGACCATTCAGCGCACACCCGGTACAAGGTATCTCCCGATGCTGGTGAGATCGTAGTATTGCGACCAGATGGTATCCTTGGATTTGTCGCCGAGCTGGACGGCTTCGAGCTAGTGGCGGAGTACTTGGGCCGACTGATCGTGCCCCGGCGCGCCGAAATGAATGGGACAAACGGCGTCAACTACCAAGTTGGCGAGCATGTCGGGTTAGATGAGAACAATCTCTACTACCAGCAGGCGCAGGAGCAGGCGGAGCAGCAGGGTCTCCCGGAGAGTACTGAGTCCGGCGCCATAGCTGTGCACTGATAGAGCGACCTTTAGATGATTGTGGTAGTTCAGATGAACCCCATTTCAGCCATTTCCAGAACTAGGCCTGTGCCTCAATACGCTTCCAGTGTCAGTCTCCATACTCAAAATACTGCCCGAATCTGCGATTGAAGCTTCCTCTGCTTCAGTGGGTGACCGATCTTTGCTTTCGGGTGGAACTTGATGGATTACGGAGCCAACACTCTCCTCGCTCTCCAGGTTCTGGTTGATGTATGGCGTAGTGGATCTAGACGGCGCCGTACGAGCTGTGACAGGACTGTGGAGTGTAGATGTTGCCGTGAGTGATGCATCGTCGTCTTCTGTTTCATCCAGCGCGGAAGCTTTCTCTCCTGCTTGCTCGCGGATTTGCTCGATAATAGCAGCGTCGAGTTCGGCCATACCACTCAGTAGCTCCGAGAAATCAGCCATGAGACTGTGAAACTCCTGCTCCGTAACCGGTGAGCTGCCGAATCGAGCCCTTTCGTACTGCATCAGAAACCTCTGTCCCAGTTCCAATGGATTGACGAGGCCAAGATAGGACAGCTGCGTGAGGTAGTCGCGCATGCTCATGGTTTCCGGTCTGCGCAGAACATCCGCCACCACGGGATCAGCCATCGGTGGACCATTGGCAGGCACCGCAGTCTCCTCAGCAGGCGCCAGAGCAACGGCCTTCGCTTCAATCAGGTTCGGCAGCTCATCGATCACCATGGCGAAATGCAGGTTCGGCGTGGAGTTCTCCTCAAAATGGCTCGGGGAGGACCACCCAGCATGCTGCACGTGTCCCCACGGCGGGTGCGCGGGATCCACCGATATCTCCCTTCCCACCGTGTAGTCATTGCGTGTCAAGCCCTCTGCCTCGGGGGGGAGGACGCCCACCGTCTCCGCCTCCAAGATCTCTCCCAGCAAGTCGCGTGGCCTACTCTCCCAGGCCACAATCGCACTCCGCTCCAACTGCTTCACAATCATCTTCCTCACGCTCCTGCCTAGCTCTCCATCCTCGATCGGTATATACGCTTTCCCCACGCCCGCCAACACCGTGCGATTCGTGTACAGCCGGCTGGCGTAGATGAAGATGGCGATCAGCGCCGTGAGGATGTACGTCCCCCCAATCATAATCACGTATTGGTACGCTTGGTTCTGGATGGCGGACCAGATCATTGACGCCGGCGGGATGGCGAGCATGCCGAGGCAGAGGATGTAGAGGGTGGTGTAGGTGGTGCTGTAGAAGATGCGGAAGAATGGGATGCGGAAGGGGAGGAAGTGGCCGGGGCGGCGTCGTGACATGTTGGACAATGACAGCAGCGTATGAGCTGCTTGGTGTTGTTATCACATGTTTATGTTGTGGATATAGGAGAGGAGGTGGTGAAGTCGAGGTGGTGGATCTCGTCTACACCTACCCCAATCTCAACCATATGCCACCTACCTCACCTTCTACGTCCATCTCTCGTTGCTCAAACGCTGGTCATTGCTTGTTTGTTTTGGATAGTTATTCAGTCTTCTGGAGGTCTCATTGGCATTGATGGCAAAAGCATGCTGGAGCAGTGCAAACGCAAGGTAGACGCACGTTCGAGACATGCCTTTGAACAATAGTAAAGCGGGCAGGCATTGTTTGACGCCTCTACTTCAATTACATGACCTCTCGTCTCCCACGACGTTCCAGGAAAACCAAAGTCCTCTTTCCAACACGCAAAATGCCGCTCGTGAAGAGGGACGATGACCCAGAAGATACGCTTGACGAACTACTACAAGATAAGGCTCGCATTGAAGAGCTCCCTTCCAACGACGACGACGCATACGAAGACGTAGAATCCGACAACTCTGGCATCCCATTCCCAGGCAGACCATCGAAGGCTGAACGAAGAAGAGAGGAATCCTTGCCACCATGGCTGCAAGCCGCGACTCTCAACCTCTTCCACGACGAGCTGCAAACGACGACCTCGGAAGCACAAACGAAAGTTACCGCCGACTGCCTTCCTCTTCTCACCGGCAGAGATACGCAAGGTCTTCCACTGAACAGCCATGGCCTCCCGCACCTACGCCGCGAACAGCATGTCAACTTTCTCCATTCGCAGCTCGGACCGTTCCCAGCGCCGTATGTGGCGATCGACGCCAGTAGGCCGTGGTTCTTCTACTGGACTATGGCCGGTCTTAGCATTTTGGGTGAAGACGTACGCCAATTCCGCGACCGTTTGATGGAGACCGTCCGCCCACTGCAGAACAAGACCGGCGGCTTCGGAGGCGGACATGGACAGTACAGCCATTGCGCCGGCAGCTACGCAACCGTCCTCGCCCTCGCTACGATCGGAGGACTGGACATGATTGACCGCAAAGCGATGTGGGAATGGCTGGGCACGGTCAAGCAAGCGGACGGCGGCTTCCGCATGGCTGTAGGAGCGGAAGAAGATATTCGCGGCGCTTACTGCGCCATGACGATCATCACCCTCCTCAACCTCCCCCTCGACCTCCCACCCGACGCTCCAGCGCGCAAAGCAGATCTCACCACCTTCACAGACCGCCTCGGCGAATGGGTCGGCCGCTGTCAATCCTACGAAGGCGGCATCGGCGGCGCTCCCACCAACGAAGCCCACGGCGCCTACGCCTTCTGCGCCTTAGCATGTCTGAGCATCCTCGACGCACCGCACGTCAGCATACCCAAGTACCTCGACGCTCCGGCTCTGCTGTCCTGGCTCGCGGCGCGGCAGACGCAGCCGGAAGGCGGGTTTCAGGGTCGACAGGAGAAATTGGTCGATGCGTGTTATGCACATTGGGTGGGCGGGTGTTGGGATTTGATTCAGGCTGCTGTTGCTCCTGCCGCTTCAAACGGGATGAATGCGGATGTCTGGAACCGCGCAGCCCTGATCCGGTATCTCTTGACCTGCTGCCAGCAACCGGGTAAGAAGGGCGGGATGCGGGATAAACCTTCCACTCGGCCAGATGCGTATCATACGTGTTACTCGCTCGCGGGGCTCTCGCATGCGCAGAATCATTACCAGTACGACAAGGCAGCACCCACTAGGGATGGCGAAAAGGGCAGGTTGACGGCGGCTTTCAACTGGACGGCGGAGAAGGCGACGGAGACGGAGTTGCAGGGGTGGAGGATTGAGAGGGAGGATGTGGTGGAGTTTGTGCATCCGGTGTTTGTGCTGCCGATGGGGGTGGTGGAGGAGTGTCGGGGGTTGTTTGAGGGGGTGGGGGTATGACTGATTCATGCTGAAGATCTTGGAAGGTGCGGTCATCCCGCGGGTCGTTGGCGAAAATGCCATGAGTTGTGACGCTGGTTTGGATGGGGTATAGAGGTTGGACAACCATTGATCAATGTTCTGAAATAGGAGGAGTTGGAAACACAGACGCTGTACTGCTCACCTCCTTCTTTTCTCCGTGCTCTCCGTCGTAGCTGGCAGTGTCCTCGTCGCCACGAAAGCGACTCCAAGCCAGCACGTGTTCTTCCAATCACCAGCATTCGCCTCGCGGAGAAGACAACACGGAGGCGAGAAGGCTTAATCAATTTATAGCCATCCGCCGGGCAATTGATTGGCTCGGAGCGCATCGTCCCTGAAAAGCAAGGAGGCTTGCAGCAGGGTCCAGCTTCGAGCCACGCAAGTCAAAAAGTTCAGACCGCTACACCTGTCCATTACAGTCCAGACTACTCCTCCCCATTGACCTCTTCAGTCGCTGTACACTGTCATACCAGGTCTTGTACTCCACCGCAAGACCATCGCCTCTCACTCCATCCTCGACTGACTCGAAGTGACTCGGCGACTGCCCGCGCAAGCTTCAGCGATTCGACCGACCCCATCCCCTCGCTTCATACCACAACACCGCCAATATGAAGGGTCAGCAGCACAAACAACAACCAGACGTATACCCCTCGCTTACATTCTTCCAGCTCTCATCCTCGTCGGCGGCTTCGGCACCCGTCTCCGCCCCCTCACCCTCTCCCTCCCCAAGCCCCTCGTCGAGTTCGGCAACCGCCCCATGATCGCCCACCAGATCGAAGCTCTGGCCGCCGCCGGCGTGACCGACATCGTGCTCGCCGTCAACTACCGCCCCGAAGTCATGACCGCCGCGTTGAAGAAGTACGAAGAACAATACAACATCAACATTGAATTCTCCGTCGAGACCGAGCCATTGGGTACCGCTGGGCCATTAAAATTGGCGGAGAAGACGCTCGGGAAAGATGATAGCCCGTTTTTCGTTCTGAACTCAGATATCATCTGTGATTTCCCGTTCGAACAACTGGCGGAATTCCACAAGTCGCATGGACAGGAGGGGACGATTGTGGTCACGAAAGTCGAAGAGCCGAGCAAATACGGCGTCATCGTGCACAAACCCGACCACCCTTCCCGCATCGACCGCTTCGTGGAGAAGCCCGTCGAGTTCGTCGGCAACCGCATCAACGCCGGCATCTACATCCTCAACCCTTCCGTCCTGCAGCGCATCGAGCTCCGCCCGACCTCCATCGAGCAGGAGACGTTCCCCGCGATCGTGAAAGACGGCCAGCTCCACTCTTTTGATCTAGAGGGCTTCTGGATGGACGTCGGACAGCCGAAGGATTTCCTCAGCGGGACCTGTCTCTACCTCTCTTCCCTGACGAAGAAGGGCAGCAAACTCCTCACCTCCACCTCGGAATCGTACGTCAACGGTGGCAACGTCATGATCGACCCTTCAGCCAAAATCGGCAAGAACTGCAAGATCGGACCCAACGTCGTCATCGGGCCGAACGTGGTGATCGGGGATGGTGTGCGCTTACAGCGGTGCGTGTTATTGCAGGGGTCGAAGGTGAAAGAGCATGCCTGGGTGAAGAGCACGATTGTGGGCTGGAACAGCACGATCGGGCGGTGGGCAAGAATGGAGAATGTGAGCGTGTTGGGGGATGATGTGAGCATTGGGGATGAGGTATATTGTAACGGGGCGAGTGTGCTGCCGCATAAGAGTATTAAGCAGAATGTTGATGGTGAGTTTGCAATCTTTTTACCGTCTTGTGGGTGAGAGGGTGTGCTGACGAGATGGCAGTTCCGGCGATTATTATGTAAGGGTTGTTTGTCGAACGGGTATGGCGTGGGCATGTGTTTGGGCATTATCTCGACTCTGCGGCGTATGGCGGCCTTGGGCTTTGGATGGCAGTGTTTCTGCCTTGCTGGTGTACGAGGCGTTCACGGCGCGAGATGGGACAGGGGAAAGCGTTCTACGCGGGCTTACATACAGTATACAGGACACGGGCCCGGTACGGTAATGGCAGGCAAGCAGATCGGCAGGCGAAAGGAGGCCATTATGCAGGCCTGCGGGTATAAGATGGCTGTGCTTGCAGAATACAGACAATGTATGCAGATGTAACTTTGCGAAGCATTCGTCTCTCAGGGCACGATCGTACCTGTGGTGGAGCAGCTTGAGCCGGAGCAGAGAGTGCTATGTCGACTTTCCAGGGGACTCCGACCTTCTCGCCCACCCGCAAAAAAATGAAAAGGGGCTGTGGTGGGAGCTGAGCTGTTATTCAATTTGATGGATGTTTGAGGGACGCAGTCCGACTGCCCAAGTCTGAGTCTATGTCTGAGTCCAGCAACGGATCGTACAAATTAGTGCCTTTCTCATTTCTACCCTCTCGAACAGGCCAACAAAGCTCCGCCGATCCACACGGCTCCAGCTTGTGTGCGCTCACAGCAACTCAGCAGGCGGGCAGATGGGCAGTCGTGGGATACCAAAGGCGAGGATCGAGATGAGCAGCAAGCCACCTACCGTGAGAAAGCAGCCCACCGGGCATACTTATCTGGCAATGTTCTTCCATCCCCAAAAGCACACGAAGAGACGACATCACCCCCGTCAGCAGGCTCTCAGGGTCTGTGAGAAGAACCGTTTCACACGGCTCAATCTTCGGCCTCGTGGGCCGCTTTTGGTGATTGTCGGCAGCTTGGGCGGTTTGAGCCTGCTCCTCTGAAGATAAGCGTGGATCGGGAAATGCATCGACATCGTCACTATCGTCGTGTCGTGCTGCCTGAGGATCATTTGCTGGCGCAAGTGCTGCCAATTCCCCTCGTCAACGCCTGTCTGCACGAGCAGCTCTCGAAGATAACAGTACGGTGTATGAACTAAGTTCGATCGGTAATGCGATATCCGTGCCATTTTCCTGTACGGTGACCTGATCAGCGTTGCAGGGCGGAAGGCCAGGTAGACGGCGAAGAACGTGGTATGCCGAAGAAGGTAGAGCAGAGAAGACGTGCGCGGTGTGTTTGACCGAAGGCAACCATTCCAGCATGGTGTGGTGCGATTTGGAGAGGGACGACTTCGTAAAGGACCAGACCATGATAGCAACTAGCACATGAGCGAGCGCGAAAGCCGAAGATCCTTGTAGAGGGAAGGCCTCCATAGGGGCGGCTTGTAGAGCAAAACAGAGGACATCGTGGGCGGGGTACTGGTTCGGGGTAGAATGGATAGCGCGGGGTAGGGGCAGACGGTGGAAGTCTCGAACTCGTCCACGGTCGTTGCGATGGAGCAGACGGACAGGTGGGATAGCGAGGCGGCGGGGATCGAGGTACTTGGTAGAGCGGTTTAGCTGCTTCTCCTGATAGCGAGCCCAATTTTAGCATAGTGGACCTGAGATTTGAAGACTTCCCTAGAGCCATACCTCGCGGCGTGCAATCCTGAGACGGCGCTGCAGCTGATCTTGCAGTCGCTCGTTGCGGCGTTCGGTGACAAGACGGGGACTGCATGTCAGTGGTCTTCCACATCCTGGTGGCGACGGAGGGACCGCAGCAGCAGCAGCTTTGATCCGAGCCTTCTTGCTGCGAGCCATAGCGGGCTACGCTCGTGAAGATGCACCGAGCAGAGCTGATGGCTAGGGAGTGGCTGGCGTGTGCTTGCTCTGCCGGACTGTGAAGGTGTTGCTCGATGAGCGAGTCGAAAGCCGTCGTGAGAGGATTTTCGCTCTTGACAGCAACGAAGATGTGCAGGGTGCACATAAGTTCAATAAGGTATGGCTGTGAGATGCGGCGCCAGAGTGTTCGCAGGCGTGTGAAGCGGGTGAAACGACTTGAACTTCACTTCCATCGATGTCGTGATTTACGACCTCACTTCACCAGCTTCACGGCCCTTTCTGAAATCTCTTTCACACTTCTGAACTTCTAAACGAGTGGCCAAATCTGATTTGAAACCATCCAGCACCAGTCAGACACGCACACACCATGGGGGAAGAGAGTGCGACTGACGCATCTTTCCGCAAACGTTACGAAGATATCTGCGACCTCCGTGACGAAGACCGTCTTGATGAGTTCGTTGAAAAGGCGAAGGAGCTTCTGAGAGAATCGCACCTACCTCGCTACTACCGCATTAGGACGTTGATCCTGACGGGGTCCACTGTCGGCAACTGGCACGATGCCATGAGATACTGGAAGGACGCAGAGAATCTGTGGCGGTTCGTCAGGCGCCGGTACCCCGACGGTGCGTATTTATCCTCCGCCCTTCTCCTTCGTGAAACGATTTGTGCTCACACCAACCGTGCAGGCGAAGAAGAGTCCATCGACCGTCCCATGAGAGCCATTCGCGAAGACCTCGACGAGCTCAGGACGGTGCTCGACGAAGAGAAGCCAACTGACGAGGAGGAGGGAGATGAAGCGGCTCAAGCGAAGCTGGAAGGGATCGGAGCCGATATGGACACGAAGCATGCGGAAGACGTGGCGCGAGCTGCGGAGGAGAGCGACGATCCGGAAGAGTGTCTGGAGGCGGATGCGCTTGTCCTTGGAAAGACCGTGGAGGAGCTCCGTGCCGTCGAGGCTCAAAAGCCATTCTACACGAAGGCAAGTCCCCTGGAGTCGCAAGGCGGACGTTAATATGCTAAGACGTTGCTGTACCAGGTGCAGGTGCCGACCGTCACGCAGCAGGGAGGCTCGGCAGAGAAGATGGAGACGGATATAAAGCCGCCGTTGATGTCGACCGCCTACGCGCAGCCTGCAATGGTATGTCACCAAACATCCCCGTGTCTTATTTCTCCGGAAATGACCATGCTCTTACTCTCGCCGCAGCTGACGCCACTGCCACACCGCGGTCGTGGCAGCCCAGACAAAGGTGACCGCCTCGAGAGCTTCATGCGCAAGCCATCATGGTACGTTGGTTCTTGCTCGGATTGTCGTAGTTTGAATGCTGATTTCAAATACAGGCACCCTGAGAAGTGAGATGCGGCGAGTGGAATGGCAGAAGAGTCGAGGGCAAGAGGGCTGAACGTGCATGTAGCTAACGCTCTTCATTAAGATTGCAAGCACTTACATTGCTCAAAAAGCTTGCCACAAATTATCATCGCCCACCAGATCGTCCAGGCCGCCTCCGCTCGCATCCCACATCGGCTGCTGCTGCAATTGCTGCTCCTGCCCCATCTGCTCATCAGCCCGTTGCCGCATCTCCAGCTCCGCGTGTAAACGGATGAACGGCTGCCAGAGACTGTCGTTCCCGCGCAGGTAATCGATGCTCGGTCTGTCCCGGAAGACTTTGGCGATCTTCTCCCGCGCACGCTTCGCTTCCGGTGAAGTGCTGAGGGCATCGTTGCTCAGGACGGTGGAGAGCTCGGTGGCGAGGGCGTGCCAGGAGAAGACGCGGATGATGGCCCTGTGCGCACGTAAGGAAAACCCGTCAGCAGATGTCTCGTGAATCAGAAAGGCCATACAGAAGTGTTCCGCGCCTAATCTGGACGATGGCAGAGGGTCAGACCCAAGTCTCGTAGCTAATCGACAAGCACAGATCCGCTCGGATAGCCGCAGGCGCTCTGGTCCATCTGCCACGAGACTTGTCTGAGACCCTAGAGCATAAATGAGGGAAGGGGTTCTGTTCACGTGAGACTCACCAGTCGAGTCGGCGGTGGGCGTATTTGTCGCGGATGGATTGGACGGTGTCGCAGAAATCTAGGGCGATGGTGACGAGTCTGGCGGATGGTTATTCAGAGGTCATGTCTTGAGCAAAGCGACTTACCTGTGTTCAAGTGCTTTGTATGTTGTTGTGATGCAGGCACTGTTTCTTGCCAATGGCCTCAGCTGTGTGAGATGGATTCTCTGGAAAGTCAGATTTGCAATATCCAATGTCAAGGACTGCTGGAGGGTGTTTAGATCCAGTCGTTCGATATATCTTTCTTGCACCGCGTCCCATGCCTGTCGTCGCAGCTCGTGGTGGTACTCGGCATACTCTTGGTCCTGCCCGTTATATGGGGCGCTGTGTGCGAGGACATGCCGCAGCAGGGCTGCTGCTTCGTACTGTACCAGGGCCAGAGTCATATCAGTGAAGCCTTCGTCTGCGACCGGCCGATAGGTAGAGGAGTCGGAGGTATCCCAGGCCGAGTCGTTGGAGTTTTGAGGTAGTTGCACATCTGCAAATCCAAGATGCACCGCACTGTCAAGCCCGTGGTTCTCCATGCACCAGCTGTCCACCAGTTGCATGAAGTGCCATATACGCCGCCGAAGCTCAATCTGCCATGGCGAGAGGCCGAGACCGACTCCATCCCGATGAATGCCGAGCCGCTGGGCAATGCGGACAGCAAGACCTAGCAAAGAGCTCGCATGGAGGATAGAGCCAGTCCAAACCAGATAAGCCTTCACATTGGTATTAGAGACATCTGGCTGCATCTTTGGCGAAGATACTTACGATATGGAGAATAAGTGTTTGCAGGGTACTGAGCTTGTGGGTTGTCGTCAGTTCCAAAACCCCCAGACCTTGCTCTACGTCGCGCTTGAACCTCCTGAGCAATGCATCTCGGGTTTCTGCAAAATATTCGAGACAGTCTTGCTCCGTGAGACTAAGCACGGCAAGGTTGAAGATAGCGCTGAGCTGGACCTCGGAGCCAGCGTCGCCGACACCTCGCTGAAGATGGTTCAGCTGCTTCAAGATTGTACCCTTGTGCAGGATGCGGATGAACTGGTCGACGTTAAAGATGTATGCTTTCATCAGTAGTAAAGCGCGGCTGGGGCAGAGTTGGAGACAGAGCGGCTGCCACGGAGAGTCGGGTGTCTGTAACAGCCATTGGGATGCCGAGGGCGCATCTTGGTTGAGAACAAACTGCAGCGAGCCGATCTGGCATCGATGGAAACGTCAGCGACGGGGCGTCTCAAACTACAGGGTGGGACACATACCTCATCGTACATGGATCCCCAGAAGGCATGGATGAGATGACGTGAGCTGCCACCGGAAGAGACCAAACGACCTCTCCAGGCGGCCTCGACATCCCATCTGATCTGAGGAAGTCTGCTGAAAGGATCGCGAGCGATCTCGTCGACCAAGAAGACGCGATCCTTTGGCCTTTGAGGCTGGCTCGGGATGCCCTCGGCACGATACGACGATCCCTCGCTCAGCTGATTTTGGAGATCCGCAATGGTCCCCTCCAACTGCCGGACTCTCTCCGCCAGTGCTGCAGCTGTCCTGGAGGCCTGTTGGGGCTCTTCAGGATACGAACATGGTATGCCGGCTTTTTGACAGTTGGTGCAGGGATCAGTCTTGGAACATCGGACCTTGCGGTGACGGCAAGTCTTGCACGGCTTCTCATGGGCTTCCATGGGTTCGGCATGGCTGGAGCTGAAGTCCATTGAAGACAGGAGGACCCGGTGTTGAGAGCAGAAAGATCATGGTTTAAAACAGACTTTCATGACCTACTATCTTAGTGACGTAGCATTACAGATGGTCCATGCAACATACGTAACCACGTTTACTCCGTGTTCGATATGACATCTATCTTTGCAGTATTTTGGAGTGCTTGTGAATCAGAAGGCAGAGGTTGGATGTTGAGTTGAAGTTCCCATTTTGATGACCAAGCATGGACCGTGCGCTCAAAACGAATGCATGTTCTAACCTCACCTCCTCCCCTCTTCTCTCCAACTCCAACCCTTGACACTTACCCTACAACGCAGCGTCTTTCAAATCCTCGTGCACTTGCGTCAAGATACTCGGCTGAGTAGGTTTGAAGCCCATTCTCGCGCTGCGGTTGGTGTGCATCAACATGTTGCCTGCCACGAGGTACTTGACCTCGCCTTCCCCTGCCTCCTCGAGCGGCACACTTTTTGCCTCCGGCGACTTGAAGATGCCCTTTGCATACATGACCTTGGCCAGCTCTGTGGCCATGTCTTTCCAGGCAACACGCTGCGTCTCGACGTTGAACCACCGGCTGTAGACGCTTCCTTGAGCGGGTCCGGATGCGGCGAGCTCGAGCACTTTCAGCATGAAAGGCACCACATCCAGAACGTGCGCCTGATGCTGGTCAGCGGTGCATCCTGAATAGCGTATTCAGAGACTTACTGTGCTCAACACTGCGCTGCCATTTCCGATGTACGGCACATAACCCAGTGGTTTGGCATTGCCGGTAATCAGCGAATAACCGACACCCATGCCTTTCGAGCCGACCGCAGCTCCGCCGTATGTAACCGGAGTGCATACGACGTAGGTGTCGACAGCGCCATTCTTGCCCGCTTGGAGAGCTCTACGCACGCAAATCAGTGTACTATTCTGGCTCCCATGGAACCCCGATTGAGGAGGGCTAACTCACACGACGTCCGATTGCCCGTTGAACATCTTGTCGTTCACAAGCTTGATGTCCTCTTCGTTGTCATCGTCCCACACCTTGCTCGCGGGATTGAATTCGCCTGTCGTGCCGAAGTCAAGGAAGTTGCCGGCACCTGTTTGTTCTACCCTCAGCGCATGCTCTTGGGTCCTTCTTCTGGGATGACACGAGTGACAAATCCCCAGCCAAAGCTCGTGCCGAAAACGCGAGCAGTGGGTAAGACAGCACCGACTTACCGCTGATATGAAGCAGTTTGCCTTTCGGACCTTCCGACCGCTCACTCAGTCCAGCAACAATTGCTGATATGGGGGCATCCGTGAACGAGTTTCCTGCGTTCACAGCGATATCATTCTCCTTGCATAACGCTTTGATCTTCTCAAATTCGGTGAAGTCCCCGGTTTCGATGCGCTTAACCCCAAGCTCCTTCTTGACCTCGTCGGAAGTTCGAGTGCCTCGAACGTACGCCGTCACCTTCCAGTCTGGATGCGCTTTGACGATGGCTCTGGTCAACGGAGCGCCCACTGGGAGAGCGACTTGTCAGCGGAGGTTCCCTCTCAAGTGGGTCATGTTGAAGGCGTTGCATACGGAAGCCCGTGGCTCCAAAGACGATAACGGATGGCATTTTGGTCTTGTATCGCGATGCAAACTCTTTGGGAGGTGTATGATGGGTGAGGTATTGGAGGTAGGAATTGACTGTCTTCTGGCAGTATCGAAGACGGCACTGTCTGCGAATTTAACCATTGCCGCTCCATCGCGCAAGGCCTGTCAATAGAAGCTTCCATTGTATCTGCGAGAAAAATGCATACTGGGTGACTAATTCTGGTATCGACTCGTTGAGCTGCAATAGATTATGTCAGCTTCATCCATGACTCTCCAACGTCGACGGCGGCTCCAGATAGAACCAAAGGGAGAAGTTCGGGGTGCTTCTTCCGCTGCCCGTGAGACAGGTGTGGAATCTCAATGCCCCGAAGAGACAGGTTTGCACCACATGCTAGCTTCGCTCGCTCGGCGAGAGCTCGCCGAAGGGGCTTCCAAAGCATCGCGGTGGAACCCAATGGGTCTTCGACACTCTTTCAAGCCTGATACCTCAAGCTGAACCTTAGCAATCTACTCTGTGGATACTTGTTGCTTTCATAATCCGCGAGAATTGTTCATCACAGCTCGAAGACATCAGTCCGGTGGGCATGGTGTCTTGACTGATATATAACCAATCTCGAGCACCACTCAGTCTCCAAGAACCCAACATCCGCATCGAACCTCCCAACTGTACTTCTCAGCAAGACGAAATCTCTGGTGCAACTGAGAAGACGAGAAAGAGAGTTAAGAGAAACACAGCCATGATGGATCTCAAGGGCAAGACTGCGATTGTGACTGGGTCCTCGAAGCCCACTGGTACGTTGCAACATGGCACCAGAAGCTACCTTGTTCAATGGCTGACGGCGCTCACTACAGGCATCGGTGCCGCTGTGGCGTTCGCACTGGCGGAGCAGGGCGCCAATGTAGGTGTAGTCGGACCTTTGAGCATTTTCTCCAGCTGACGAGCTCAGATCGTGGTCCATTACAGTAATTCTGCCGACTCCGCACAAGCAGTGGTGAAGCAGATTAAGGATCTCGGTGCCCAAGCTGTAGCCATCAAGGCCGACGCAAGCTCAAATGACTTTGGAAAGACTCTTGTCGAAGGAGTAAGTCGACACTTTGTACTGGTCCGATGGCAGACGAGCGCTAACACAAGAACTCCATGCAGGCATTGGACGCCTTTAACACCCAAACGATCGATATCGTCGTCAACAATGCTGGCACAGCGGCGGTCCATCCAAGCATCGCCGAAGTCGACGCCGACTCCTGGGACACCGTGTACCACGTGAACGTCCGCGCGCCATTCCTTCTCATCCAGGCCGCCGTTCCACACATGAAAGAAGGTGGCCGCATCATCAACATCGGTTCCATTGTTGCACGCAGCGGGAACAAAATGCTGACCGTGTACGCTTCTTCGAAAGCTGCCGTGACCTCCATGTCCGTCAGCCTTGCAGAAGAGCTCGGTCCGAAGGGCATCACGGTCAATGTGGTGGCCCCAGGCCCAATTTCGACGGAGATGAGCATGAAGGGGAGCCCGATCTATGATAAATTGATGAACAATGCGCATATCAAGAGAGAGGGCAGTGCGGAGGAAGTCGCCAGCGCCGTTGCTTGGCTGGCGAGCTCGAAGGCCGGGTACGTTACCGGTCAGTTGATCGGGGTGGATGGTGGGATATCCTTCCCTTAGGAATAGCGCCAGGAAGTGTGATCAAGAGGTAGCCGATGATCTCGATGCGTTCAGGCGTCTCTATTATAGGTCATTGTCAAAAGCATGCTTCATACCCAATACCACGCCACGAGACACTTCGCGGGGAGGAGAAAATGTTTGCCTAGAGCTAAGCACTATATTCCATCACGGTTTCTACTCGCTACTGATCGTAATGCTTCAGCGTCATCCTTCAGGTTGCTTTTGCCCGACAACAGACGACTGATGCTGAAGTACGCCTAACTACTTGGTTTCCAGTCTCGACCATCTCCGTGCTCCTACTGTCCATACGAGAGCCACTTCAAGATAGTGGCCACATGCTTGATAGCGATCGCGGCTTTTCGGGTCGATTTCTTTTCTTCCGTTGGTCGTATCGGGAGCTATCCGACGTCTCGTCGGCTGTCAATGAGGCCTTCCGAGCACACGACGAGCTGGATTTTGTTGCTGTGGATCGTTGATGGCAAAGCCTTCTGGCCATTATTAATGAAGAAGAGTGGTTTGACTGCGATGGAGTGGAACATTCGGCATTATCACGGGCTTCACGACAAGCAGTAATACCAGCTCAAGCATCCAGCAGCGACAACACTGACAGATAGTTCGACACCGTCTTTCTACTCTTACCTTTTGGACTTATCGTTCACAGAGATAGCCATGGCGACCCTGACGCAAACGCAGCCAGTGCGAACGCAACACCATATCTTTGTTGAGCCGCAACCTAGAACAATCGAGATACCCAGGCCTATCATCCAAGAACAACCTCTTGCGGCCACACATCTTGCTCTCACAGTAAACGAACAGTTACAGTACAGCCTGACTCAAGTCTCAACACCACATCTCGACGAGCATGAGGTCCTGCTCAGAACAAAGGCCGTTGGACTCAATCCCATTGACTGGAAGACTGTGGAGTACAAATTCTGCATGCCCGAGCTTCCCTGGATCAATGGTCGAGAATGTTCTGCCATTGTTGAAGGCGTGGGATCTGGTGTCAAATCATTATCGAAAGGCCAACGAGTATGGACGTCGACGTACTACCGCGATCGAAGAGCAGGGTGTTTCCAAGATCTGGTCGTTGCGCCTGAACACACTGTCATCCCAATGCCTCGTGGGGTGAGCTTTGAAGGTGCCGCTTCCTTGGGCGTGTGCGGTCTGACCGCAGCAATGACAATCTGGAAGTGGTTCGAAGTACCAATGCACCGCAGACGTCAGACAAGGTCATCATCACGGGACGACAGGTTCGCGCTCATATGGGGCGGATCAACCATCACCGGCCAGTTCGCCATTCAGATTGCAGCAGAAGCAGGCTTCAAAGTCATCGCTGTAGCTTCTGAGCGGACACAGCGAAAGCTTTTGGACCTTGGAGCACACCACGTCGTTGCTCGTGACGGAAAGTCGCTTGCAGCCATCGCGAGCGAGATCGAGCGTATCGGCGAAGACAAGATTGTTCTGGGTATCGACCTCGCCAGTCCAGAGACCGCTGCCGTGGGTGTAGCATGTCTCTCGAAAAGCCAATCCGCTCGCTTCGCACCACTGGCCATGCCCTCACCTCCTATCGACGCCCCGGAGAATGTCGAGATCGTCAATGTGGAAATGAAGAGATTTGTCCTGGATCCGACGTCGAAGCAGTATGCCGTACGATTAGCTTCCTTGGTTGGCCAGGGCCGAGTGAAACTTCCAAAGGTCGTGGCATTGGCTGGCGGGCTGCAAGATGTGGAGGCTGGACTGCGGAGGATACGCGGCGGTGACATGGGCGGGTCGAAGCTGGTTGTACGAATGCATGGTTGAATAGACTAGGACTGTGGATTGGGGCTGCCAGTCCATTGGCGTTTGAAACGATTTAGCGATGCATGGCAGGGCCAAGGTTATTCAGCATTGGTAAAATATAGCAGAGCGGCAATAGACAGTAGACGGATAGACTCACCAAGCACAAGAGATATCATCAAAAGTACCTTGGGATTGCGCATATGTTGCTGGTGTTTGACTGTGGTGTCACTTCCCCCCACATACAGACATGGCTAAATCACAGTCTACCACCTTCCATCTCGCCCACCAATTTCTGCACCCCCTCGCCTTCTCTGACCTTACGATAAGCCTCCGGACGCGGGAGCTCAAACCCATTGAAACATGTTCCTGCAAACAGAAGGGCAAAAGGGTTAGCGAATGTCTCAGAAATGATAGGGGTTTGCTCGTTAGTTTGGTACCATAAGTGATCCCGCCTGCTCTGAAGACTGGCCTCAACTTCGCGAGGTTTACTGTGGCCTTGTCGGAGGAGACGGCATCTTGCCACGCATGAAACAGAACAGCCTCCAACAGGACTAAAGTCGCACTTCGCTGGCCCGACTGCGGGCTGGTGATGTCTTGATGTGAGTGATACCTCAATTCGATCGAGAAGACCGCCTCCGCTGCGTACGAAGGCTTGACCAGTTTCGCCGGTCGTGGATGCAAACCAGACATCGGCCATTCCGAGAGATGCGGCGGAGTGTTGATCGAAGTGGCGTTTGCAGCCTCGATGAAATGATCGCTGATAATGCTAATGCATGCTTGCTTCGTGTCCAGAACGTTGCTGAGGCTGTCGTTGGCTTGCTCTCCGACGAAACAAACGGAGTAGAGAGGCGGATCAGCACAAACTGCCTGGAAATAACTGAAAGGCGCCACATTCTGGACCCCGGTGCTGGACATGGAGCTGAGTAATGCAATGGGTCGTGGCACCGTGCTTGAGATCATCAGCTTGTAGTTGAGGTTGGTAGGTCGTCCAGGTTCGCTGGGATCGATGTCGAGGACATCATGTGACTTCCAGTCTTCATCATTTGCTCCATCTCCGTACTTCCAGGAGGGGTTGGGAGTCTTGGTAGGCCGCCAGGCAGATGCTGCGTCGTAGTCTGGTCGAGATGCTTCGACGGCAGCAAAATTGCGATGCGGATTCCGATTCACCAGTGCTTCCTTGTCGAAGGCTTCGACCGGTGCTGACGTCGGGTCTGTCACGCTGCCCATGGTTGTCTGAATGATGTCGATGACAGTCCAGAGTCGATGCAAGTGGTGCTTATCGACGGTGGCGACTGTGAGCTCCAGACGTCGGGTCGTCCACAGGAGAAGTTCCTCAGAGTCCTATCGAAGGGCTGCCGATATGTCCAGCGCCGCGGGCTGAGCGCCGATTTGGGCGCCATAGTGTCCACTATCTATGGCAGAAGGGAGTTTGCGTCTTGCGAGTGTTCCGCTCAGTCCGTGTGTCCAACCCCTCGGCCGTTGACTTTCACCGCCGGCTGTTCACACATGACTCGCTTTCAGACCCTTGCAAGATAACCTATCTCTCCTCCCCGGAGCCAAGTCACCTTCTTGACCTCTGGCGACCAGACGGCAGAGCAGTTTTACTTCCGATACCTTGGGGTAGCCACGTGGAAGACATATAACGATGGAAGATACCGTGGAGTCGAGACCATCTGTCGCCGGACTGGTCTTACTTCCTCTCTCAGTACCTATATCAAGTGCTCTGCAGGGCGGTTGAAACACTTCTAGCTCCTTCATTTGGACAATCGAGACGTGGCCATGAAGTTTCCGCAAGTACGGCGCCCAAGGACCTTTCGCTCCCTCCAACTCAACACCAAGGAGTCGAGATGGATCAACGAAGACATCGCCCCGTGTCCTCCTGAGCATCAAACCTTTACCAACCGCGCCTTCTTTGGCTACTGGGTTGCGGCGGGTCTGAACACGACAGCATGGGCGTAAGTACCATCGTACACGATGAGAACATTGAGGAGGACGTGGCTAAGGATTATCAGCTTGGGCTCGAGTAATCTGGCCAACGGCCTGGACATCGGCGGCGCTCTAGGAGGCATCTTCGTCGGCGGCGTCCTCGCCGGTCTTGTGGCCTTCCTCTGCGGCGAGCCAGGCGTCCGATATCATCTGGGCTTCTCCATGATGAGCCGCGCGACCTTCGGCATGTACGGCGCCTGGTTCGTGGTTATGCTCAAATGCTTCGTCAACTTCATCTTCTTTGGGATCCAAGCATACTGGGGTGGACTGGCGGCGAGCGTGGTGCTCTCGTCGATCTTCCCATCGTTCCAAAACATGAAAAACACCTTGCCGTTGTCCTCCGCCATCGAAACGCCGCAGCTTATAGGCTTCGTCATCTATATATGTAAGCTCCACGCACTACGGAACGCTCTGAGACCTTTTCATCTCCCTTCCAACCGTGGAGATATCTGCTGACACTTCTTCTTAATACTCTAGGCATCTTCACGCCATTGATGTTCGTCCATCCTTCTCGGCTACAGCCGGTTCTCGCGGTATCTCTGGTCACCACATCGTGCACGGTTGTTGGAATGTTCATCTGGGCACTTGGACAGAACGGCGGAGCTCCTATCTTGCCACCGGACGTCAACATCTCCTCAAGCGAGCGCTCGTTTCAGATTCTGCGAGCTATGTCTTCTGTGGCTGGCTCGTGGACGGGAGCATGTATTCGACAGTCTGACTGGACTCGTTTTGCGAAGACCAGGAGAGCGCCCGCCGTACACCAGCTTGTCTCGGGCCCGCTCACTGTGACCGTGTGCGCAATCATCGGCGCATTTGCTACCAGTGCGATCTACGACATGTACGGCGAATTAATATGGAACCCCATTAGCGTCTTACAGTTCCTCCTGGACCGCAACTACGACGCTTCGTCAAGAGCTGGCTGCTTCTTCGCGGGCATGGGTTTCTTCATCTCGCAAATCGCGACGAACCTTGTTCAAAACTCGGTCTCTTGTGGAATGGACCTGGCGGCCTTAGCTCCTCGTTGGATTGATGTGACTCGTGGCAGTCTCATCATGTGTCTCGTTGGCTACCTCATCCAGCCATGGAGGTTCGTCAATGCACCGGGCACGGTAAGCTGAGCACCCCAAACACGAATGCCGAAATCTGGAAAGCATTTGCTGACGCTCTGATTTACCATTTCTAGTTCATTACTGTGCTCAGCAGCTTCGGCATGTTCGTCTCTCCGCTTGCCGGAATCAATGCAGTTGACTTCTGGCTCGTTCGGCGCATGCGCTGGAGAGTGCCGGACTTCTACAGAGGCAAAGGTCAGAGCATCTACTGGTACACTTCAGGACTGAACTGGAGAGCGTTTCTGGCTTGGACGCTCGCTGTGTGGCCATCATTCCGTAAGTTTCTTGTCGCACCCAGATCGTCTGTTTTTCAAGCTGACTGTTCTCCAGCCGGCTTCATCGCAGCAACAGGTGCAATTACAGTCAACGTGGGCTGGGAGAGATGCTTCTCTATCACATGGCTCATTGGGTTCTGTGGAGGAGCTTTTGTCTACTATGTTGTCTGCCTCATCGCACCGCCACCCGGCAAGCCGTACCAGACTGTCTACATGGAAGATGAGGCGACAGCATTCGAGGGCCTGGAAGTCAGCAGCGACGGGGAGAAACACCCCACAGCTAGCGTCAAGAGCGCCGGCGGGTCGTAAGGTTGTATGTACGATCTTTATTTGTTCTTGGTGTACGAAGCCGGCAAAGCCGTTAGGCGAGAGTTTGAAAAGATAAGGCCGTCGGCAGATCTTCCGGACTGGCGGGCCTCAATCAAAGCGAACTGTTCGATCAGAACTGTACAGCTATATAGACATTATCCCGGCATGTGGTCGTTTCTGCAGTATTACATTGTCTCCTTACTTCACTATGCCTGAGCTCATCGTCAAGAAAGCCTACATTGACGTCTCCTCGACAAACCAGCAACTCCACTACAGATACGTCCTGCCGACATCGACATCCAAGGACAGCACCATCGTTTTCCTGCACAAGTCCGCTTCCTCATCTGTCAGTTGGGAGCGGCTGATGTGCCACTATGCGGCGGAAGGCTTCTCATGCTATGCGCCTGACATGCCCGGGTTTGGAATGTCATTTGATCCGACCGAACAGCAAGCCGCAGAAATCGAGCAGGCGGGGACGAAGTGGTATGCTGAAATCTTCCTCGATGCTCTGAAACAACTGGGCGTAACAAAGCAGAAGTTCCATATCATCGGCCACCACAGTGGTGCTTCTCTGGCCACACAAATTGCCGCAGACCATCCAGACCTCGTGGCGAGCATCTGTCAGATCGGCGCGACTACCATTGGCTATGAAGAGCGGCAGAGGATGAGGGAGATCTTTCTGGTCCCGTTCAACCAGCCGACTGAGGATGGAAGCCATCTCCAGAAGACTTGGGACTACCTGGGCAAGATGGGGGCACAGACCAGCCTTCACCTACGACAACGCGAAGTCATCGACCACGTGCGCGCATGGAGAGGGCGAATGCTGATATACGGCGCTGTCTGGAACCAGGATAGTGAGACGCTGTTCAAAAAGGTCTCTTGTCAGGTCTTGGTACTTTGTGCGAGGGATGATGTCTTGTGGGAGCATATGGCAAACGTGAAGGTGGTGAAGCCGGAGGCCATCACGGGAGAGATAGAGGGTGCCAACTTCTCGCCAGATCGTGATGTTGATGGTATCGTCAAAGCCTGGGACGGCTTTCAGTCTCGTTGTTGACTTGATGGAAAGGGTTGAGCAGGGTGTCTGAGCCGTCCCATTTGCGGTATCACATGTACAGCTCGTTCTAGTGAATGCGCAGCAGTCAATCGCTATCGATTTGATTACGTTCGCTTTCCTTCTCCAACTTCCGTCGGGATGGCAATCGTCTTCCGAACATTATCAACACCTCCACCTCCTCCCTTGGCTTCAATCATCTTATCAACAATCGTAATCATGTCTCCGCTTGCCAAAGCTGGCCGTCATAACCGGCGGCAGATGCTGATGCTGTCCGAATTGCACCCTCTCACCAGCAATGCCAAGGGGCGTACATCCTCCCATCCCACAGATGGACTTTGCATCGGCAAGTCAGCAGGCTGGCCCGAGACCACGGAAACGAGCACGAACGGCTGTCGCTTGTCGACGTTGCAAGGCGAGGAAGCAGAAATGCGACGGTGGCCATCCTGCGTGCCATAATTGTTTCACATCCGACAGTCCTTGCGAGTACAACCTTACTCCTGCCCTAAGCCGAAACCAAGAGCAGTATCTACGAGCACGGAAGAGGGTGGAGGAGCTCGAAGGTATCCTTGGTCGGTTGGGTGAAGCCTACGATCATGGAGCTGCCAACTCAGTGTCTCCGGAGCCCGCAGAAGCCACTGCTGCAGCTACTGCGCCTACATCAGCAGCTTCTGCAACTCCAGACGAGGGAATGCAAGACTCCAGTGTAGCAGATGGGGTGCAGAATCCTCGCATGGCACGTGATAGCTCGTCCCAGCCCAGCTTCGTTGATGTGTTAAGGCATCTGTCTTTGCAAGCAACAGGGGGTTACGTTGACGCCGCGTCGACCGCCACCTTTGGACGCATGCTACAGGCAGTTGTTGCGCCCAAGGGCGAGGACGCTGCTCGTGGATGCCTTCTGGAGCAGAATCTAAGCCCGAAGTCTTTGGACGTCTTAGCACATCCGACAGGACCAAACAGGATCACGCTGTCTGGCATTCCTGATGTGGTCGCCAACCGCATGCTCGAGAAGGGCTACTTCGGGTACATCTCAACGCTATGGCCTATCATGCAGCCAGATGTGCTGAGGAATCTTCACGAACGAAGGGCTAGCCTTGAAGACCGATTTGAGGTGACCGCCTTGCATCTTGTCTACGCCGCCGCAGGCCGATTTCTCGAGACGACCGGTGAAACTGGCTCATTTCGATCCGAGCAACACTACCAAGCAGCGGCGGCATTGATACCAGAGATATTGACCCTGCAGGATGTCAGAAGCGTGCAGATTCTCGCACTATTTGCCATATATAGCCTACGAGCGCCAAAAGGACCCGGAGCATGGTCTTTCGTTGGCATGGCAATGAGAATGTGTATTGAGCTGGGACTGCATCGCAAGCTCAAGGACACATCTTGTGCGGTATCAAAGGACAAAGAGCTTCGGCGGAGGGTGTTCTGGAGCTGTTATTGCCTTGACCGGCAAGTCTCGATCATCCTAGGCCGTCCTTTTGCAGTCTCTGACCATGACGTCGACCAACTTTTGCCTGCTGGAGTGCACGAAGATGACGACTCGGGAGAGTCAATGGCTTGCTTCGTCCATATATGTCGCCTGCGCATAATCGAGTCGCACATTCAGCAGACAGTGTATCGCGTCGATCAGCCGCTCTACTCGAATTCGGCAGTGCTTGGTCTCTCCAACTTTGTTGAGCAGCTCGAACAGTGGAAGATGGGCATCCCTTCAACCAGCGATCAAGCTCCTTCGAGCCCTTCGATCAATCACCACGATTCATATGTAAGTGGCTATGCATGTCTATGCTATTAGGTCAGAAGTCGTTCTGACATTGTGCAACAGCTCATCTACTACTACCAAGCTGTACGGTTCCTACTGCACCCCCACATCTCCTCACCTTGTGCGCAGGATCAGTACATCCGCAGAGCTGTCGATGCTTGTGGTGGATTGTGCTCAACGTACAAACGCTTGCACCAGGTATGTGCGTCCTTTCTCTTTCTCTTGATTCTCGTCCTCCTTGCGCCTTTCGTTTCGACGACCTCTGCTCCACGCCTCTTCCACTTCTTCTCAGTCTGCAAGATTGCTAACCAATTCGTTCCGCAGAACGTGACGGTTGGCTTCTCCTTGATGGCGCTGCATTCCGTCTTCTTCGCGGGGCTGACTATGCTGTACTGCGCCTGGAAGTCGCCATCGCTCGTCCTTACAAACTCCACTCGGAACAACATCAACGACTGCAGCATAGTACTCTACATCATCACCGAGCGATGGCCGGGCGCGAAGAGGTACCGAGATCTCTTCGAATCTATCAAGGACCCGGTACTTCACACAATCGAACAACATGACAATCAGCCACAGATGGCTGTCGAAGAACTGCGACCAGATTTGTTCGGCGCCTTGCGCTCCATGTATCCCGCAGAAAGCGGACAGGATGAATTCTCCGCAATGCTCAGAGAGATGACAGGATCGGGAGGCGCTGGCGGAACCGCAACATCGCCACAGACGCAACAGCAGCAGCAATACGACAGTTATTTCTCTACAAACGACCTCTCGGTTCAACCAGGGCTCGCCTTCGACTTCTCCCTGCCATTGGATCCAAACACTCTAACGCCTTACCAGTCTTATCCATCCTTCAATGCTCCGATGCAGCAATGGCTTCCGGGTACAGACACAAATGCCGACCCCTGGAACGTTGAATCAAGGCTGTCGCACTCAATATAATCATCAAATACGCGGCTGCTTCTGCCTACTTTGAACCGGCCAAATACCAAACACATGATGCCTCAAATGGCATGGTAATGGCATAACGACCACAATCCATCTGTGTTTCAACAGACGAGCCTTTTACGCATTATTGGTGACCGTCATTACTGTCTTCCCTGCTAAGCCCGTACCTGCGAACATCGGCAGTGCTCAGATGGTACCAAGCTCCAGAAACCTTGTTGGAATATCCGCCTTCTTGCATCGAATGTACTCAGAGATGAACTTCCCAAGGATGTCGTACGTCGCATTGGCCGTAACGCCCCGGTCCAGCCAGTCATGCAGCAGGAAGTGGACTGCGCAGATGCCCGGAAACTCCATACGTTCGATCTTCTGGCCAACATAGTCGTCCGCCAGGAGTTCGATGAACTTTTCGGTCGTGAAGAAGGACCGTACCCATGGCCAAGCTTCATCGTGGACTGGGAAGAATGCGACATTGCAGTTCGAGCCTTTGTCTCCGGCACGAGCATGTAAGATGCGACCAAGCGGCATACGTGTTGTTGGCCCAAACGAGTCAACGGCCAGTGGGGAGGATGGTTCGTATGACGGCTGAACCAGCTTCTCCGGGAGCGTCTTTGTTGGTGGGAGGACTTCAACTGATGAATCTGAAGTCGAGAAGTGAATCATCGTCGTTGGCTGCGGGATGAGTGTTGGGAAGTACTCTTGATACTGGGTCGGGCGGATGTTTTTGTTAGTGTAAGTCGCAGCGGGAAATGTTTCCATGATGAAGTTGAAGAGCGGTGCGGTGAGCTCCTCGGGGCTGACAGATTTATAGTCTTTTGCTTGCAAGACAAGACGTAGGTCGACCGTAGCAGCGTTCTGGGAGCGTGGATTCTCCGCCACCGAGCCATAGATGGTCAAGTTAAGCATCGAGAGTTTGCTGAGTCTTTCCTTTCCTAAGCTGTGCCGGAGCTGGACCTCATACATTTTCTTCTTTTCTTCAAGATCCAGTCCGACTAGGCCCCAGTTCAGCTCGACCTTCCATCCTCCATGAGCGGTGACTCCGGCCTTTGTCGTTGGTGGCGGTGGCAAGCCTGTGACAGCCGACATTCGTACCCGGTCTGGACCCATGGCCTCGAAGCTGACTCTTTCGATGACAGCGGTGACATCGCTGTTGAGGTAGTATTTGCCCTGGATTTCATACAACAGTTGCTCCTTACAGGTCGCGGGAGAGACCAGTCCGCCGGATCCAGTCGCTTTGGTGATAACAACATCGCCGTCGTGGCTGATCTCTGCGATTGGGTATCCAAGATCATGGATCATGGACCAGTCCATCTGTTTGATGAAGCCAGTGAAGTTGCCTGGTGGAACCAGTCAGATTGTCTGGCATCAGGTAGGGATATCATGATCTTGGAAGCTTACCTCCTGTCACATAGGTCGAGCCTGGAACCCATCGTTAGCTCTGGACACTTTCAGCAGCCGGGCACGTATGCTTACACTCAATCAGATGACCAGCAATCAGGGCCCGAGCGAGGTTGTCGAAGTCCTCTCGCTGCCAGCCATGCCACCAAGCCGCCGCAGCAACAATGGGAGAAGCGTCTGCACATCTTCCACACAGCACGATATCCGCGCCGGCTTCGAACGCCTTCGTGATGGCCCATCCGCCAAGGTAACACTGCGCAAACACCGGCTCGAAAGGCCATTCTGAGAGACGACCGCCAGTGCACACGGACACCAGTGAGGACGAGTCCGCTCCCAGCACGGTCGAAGTTACTACGTCGCCCTCCACCCATGCCACCTTGAGCTTGTCGCTCAGGCCATGCTTGGAGATCATGCTCACGACTTCATCGAACAAATCCTTGGTCGCAACGCAGCCGGCATTTGCCGCCACCTTGATCCTCTTCTCGACGATAGAGGGAAGCGCTGGCTCCAAAGCTTCGAGGAACGACGGCTCGTAACCGATGGCTGCTGTGTCACCGGTTGACATGGCGTATGCTCGAGCCGGCATATTCAACTCTGACATCCAATCGCCTACCAGGAAATCGATGGGTTCGTCCGAGTTTGCTGCCTTCGCCATAGCATCTCGTCGGTCGACCGGCGAGCCTGAGATGTTCATGATGCGCGCAGCGCGTTTAGGATATCCTGTTGAGCCCATGGTTGCTGGATGCTGACCTCAAGTTGGCGGTTGCTATTTACTGCGAAGAACTCAAACTCGGAGGAGCTCGCAGAAAGATAGTCTGGATCAATTACCCTCAGAAGCACTGCATCAAATACATGACAAGCTATTTCCGGCATCTCTATCATTGCCGTTGCTGGGCTGGTTCTATCTTGGCAGCTCGTTCGGAAAAGCCGATGAGATCGGAAGCAGACTAGGCCAGCCTACAATACCATACTGATTCGCCAAGGGCCTACTGATGCAGGCACCAGAGCTCTCCACATATGCCGTGCATGGCATTGTTTACTTACAGACTTCATCCTTCACCAGCTTACGGTTTGATCAAAGAACCACCAGGACTCTTTCACCGCCGCCATCATCTCCACCTTCACCATGGGCTCTATCGAACCACCCAAGAAGCGCATCTACCTCAACTTCTTCGACTATGCCTGCACCGGAAGCCACATGTCGCCTGGCCAGTGGAAAGACCCGAGCGACAAAGGCCACACCAAGGATCGATTGGAATATTGGATCAATCTGGCGAAGCTTGCTGAACGCGGGAAGATCAGCTTCATCTTCTGGGCGGACAGCTATGGAGGCCAGGAAGTCTATGCGGGAAACAGTGATGCCCAGCTTCGAGCTGGCAACCAAACTGCCAGTATGGACCCCATGGTGCTTGTCTCCGCGATGGCAGCAGTAACGAAGTCCGTTGGCTTTGGGATCAGCGGTTCGACCAGCTACCTCAATCCATACATTCTGGCTCGGACGTTGAGTAGTCTAGACCATCTGACTGAAGGTCGGGTCGCCTGGAACATCGTCACGAGCTGGGCCAAGAGCGCGGCTCAGAGCCTGGGCTACGATGATGTTATACCTCACGATGAGCGATAGTAGGTCGAAACCGGGTGGAAAAGCGAGTGCTGTTCCATCTCTGCCTTTACGCATGAGAGATTGCATGCTGATGTCTTTCATCTGAACTTTTTAGTGCTATGGCAGATGAATACATGGACGTTTGTTATAAGCTGTGGGAGAGCACATGGGCCGATGATAGTGTGGTGTGGGATACGGAGAGAAAGACGGCCTTTGATCCAGAGAAGGTGAAGAAACTGGAGCACAAAGGTCAATTATCAGCATTCTATCACAAGTATCGCTAGGAAGCTGACCAGCGCAAAGGCAAGTATTTCAAGATGAACGGCCGTTTCCAAACGCATCCTTCACCTCAACGGACACCGGTTTTATTTCAGGCAGGTACCTCGAAGTCTGGAAGAGCTTTCGCTTCGAAACATGCTGAAGGTAAGAGACTCCGCTCTGATCAGGGAGTCGAAAACTGATCGTTTTTCAGCGATTTACATCGGCGGGCTCTACCCAGCACAGTCAGCAGACTCAGTTAGAGACATCCGTGCAGAGGCAGCGGCACGAGGACGAGACCCGAAGTCTCTCAAGTTCTTCGTTGGTATCTCTCCCATCCTGGGCAACACGTTGGAAGAAGCCCAGGCCAAGTACGAGAGGGCGAAGGAGCACGCCGACGTCATCGGCGGTCTCGCTGTCTTTGCGGGATACACAGGCATCGATCTCAGCACATACCCTCTGGATGACCTGTTGGAGCTGAAGGGCCAACCAGGCGAGGATGCCGTGCATTCCTTCTTGAAATCTTTCAACCACACTACCGGCATCGACAAGCCTTGGACACCGCGGAGACTGGGAGAGACGATGGCACTTGGCGGGTTCCATCCTGCGCCTGTCGGCACTCCGGCAATGGTGGCTGATGTGTTCGAAGAGTGGATTGACGAGGCAGATGTCGATGGCTTCAACATCAGCTACCTCACCACTCCGGGCGGCTTCGAAGACATCGTGGACTTGCTTCGTCCGGAGCTGGTGAAGCGAGGTTTGATGTGGGAAGACTACGACGTGCCGGGTGGAACTCTGCGAGAGAACCTGAATGGCAATGTAGGGAGGAGCAGGGTGCCAGCTGATCACTACGCTGAACAATTCAAATGGGGCCAACCAGTTCCTGGGGAGCCGGTGCAGGAGATGACTAATGGGCATGCTAAGAAGTGAGTACCCATCTTCTCTATTCATTGGAACCTAATTGACGAATGGCATTATAGGCGAAAGCTTGAGACGTAGTGAGCCTTCTTGACGCATTGTGCGGCAAAGCTTGAATGCTTTCGTACGGCGACACCTGCCGTCGTTGTCGTTGCTTCTCAGATTCTGTATCTGCACAAGAGACTTGTGCAACGAGAGCAAGAGATTGGCGATACATGGTCAAGGCTATTTGGAAGAACGGCAATGTGAAAGCATGGGTGGTGAGGTCGGCGACGAGCTACAATTTACTTACAATACTTCCTGATGCTCCGACGTCAATCCGCTTTACGATGCCATTCTCCAACGCCGCGGTGTTGATATAGAACTCACTCAGCTGCTCGAGCGACGTCACCCCGAGAAGCCGCATTGTCGTCTCGATCTCATCACTTAGCACTAATCGGCCAAAGTCAGCAAACACTCTACATTTGTGGTGGCGACACTGACGCTGTATGGCCTTGCAGACCCCCTCCGTGCCATACGCAGACAATGCGTACATGAACGGTCTCCCCAACCCCACGCCTCTTGCACCTAGACAGAGTGCTTTGATGACGTCCGTCCCTCGCATGACGCCGCCGTCGAGATAAACCTCCATTTCCTTCAACAGGTGTGGGTAGTAACGGCGGATCTCGAGAAGGGTCTGCAGCGAGCTGGGAGCAAAATCCATCTGTCTCCCACCATGGTTACTCAGATAGATGCCATCTATTCCGGCTTCGTGTGCAAGCAGAGCATCTTCAGCGGTTTGTATGCCTTTCAGCACAACGGGCCCGGTGTTGCCCCATTCCTTTTGGATCCAGGATAAGTCGTCCCAGCATAGTGTCGACGAGTGCACGCCGCGGAGAATAGGCGCCTCGCCAGTCGTGCTGGTCGTCCGCTCAACCGTCAGTCCAGCTGCATGGTCAAGCTCAGCTTTGTAGCGGTCGTCTTCCTCCCGCTTCCCGATCACTGGCGTGTCGACAGTGAGGACGAGAGCTTTGAATCCCAGCCGTCGTGCCTCGGAGATGAGCTGTTTCGCTCCTTCTTGAGCAGTGGGCACATAGAGCTGCCAGAGCAATGCACCGCCTTTCTCCTGTGCAGCAAGAGCTTTCGCAAGCTCGATGTGCGCGACAGAAGAGTAAGTGCTACTGCAGTAGGGGATGTTGTAGCGGCCGGCGCCTCGAGCAAGACAGAGCTCGCCATCGGGATGGCCCAGTCGCGCCTGAGCTGCCGGGCAGATGAAGAAGGGTAGTGAACTGTCATGGCCCATCAGACGGCATCGCATCGACACCCGAGCGACGTTTCGCAGGATTCTTGGTCGAAGGTTGACCCGCGTCCAGTCTCGCCGATTGGTATCCAGAGAGTTGAGGCTATCGGCTGCGGAATGGAAGTAGACCCATGCTTTCTTCGAAAGGACCTTCTTCGCTTCGGTCTCGAACTCGGTCAGGTTCTGCACTGTCGAGAGTGGTATGGGCTTGTCTGAGTCGTATTGTACTATCGGAGTCGATGCTGAATCGCCTTGCGTCTCTGGCTCAACAGGTCCAAGGTGCTTGTCTGATCACTGTCAACGGGGTTCCCAGATGACGCAGTAGTGGCGGCGGCTCACCCTTCGACAGGTGCTTCTCAATCGTCCCAGGTGGATGGACTGGCTCGTATTCTGCTGTAGCGTCCTTGAAATCAGTTTAGCATTCCTCTAGCTCAGCGACCTTATTTAATGACCATACTCACTCGTCCGGCATATCTCAGAATGCTGTTCGCCCCGCCGGGATGGTGGTCCAAGAACTCAGTCACATCGTAGGCTTGACCATCAACCACCACCCAACAAGAGTGGCTGTTGTTATGCTTGTGGATTTCTCTTGTTGATAGCATGGTCTTGATACTGTCTAAAGTCCTACGGTATGGCCTATATGGACACTCGTGTCGAAGAAAAGTGTCCAAGATTGGAGGAAGTGTTGTAGCCGAGGTCGCCCTCAGCAAACGATGCAGATCAATGTGCACGCCAGACAGCTTTCGCCTTTCTTGTTCGCGAGGGTACTTGATCAATACATAAACGGTTGTCAGAGTGCCTTCAGATAGGGCCAGGAATGGGGTTGTAACTCAATACAAAGCAGCTCGATTAGTAGGTTGAACCGGCATTGTTGGACTCATATATCGACTTGGACACCGGAATCAACCACCCCGACAATCACCATGGCCACCGAACGCCTCACGAACATCCTCTCCCACGTATCCCCATCACAATCCCCAATCGATAAACTGTAAGCCCCCACCCCAAACAACACCACACCTTTACTAACTACCCCCGCAGCACCACCAAGTCCCCCTCAGATATAGTAATCACCCTCGCCCTCCGCACCTCCCTCACCAAATCCCACCGCGGCGCCTTCAAAGACACACCCCTCGACGGCCTGCTCTTCAAAACCCTCGAGCAAGTCGTCCAACGCTCCTGCTTCCCCCCGCACCACGTCGGCGACATCTGCCTCGGCAACGTCCGCGATGGGCGTGCAACGTATATGATCCGCGCCGCCGCTTTGGCAGCCGGGTATCCCGTGCCCACTTGCACGAGTAGTGTGAATCGGTTTTGTTCGAGCAGTTTGACCGCTACGCAGCATGTTGCCAACGAAGTCGCGTCGGGGTTGATTGAGGTTGGTGTGGCGATTGGAGCCGAGACGTTGAGTCAAGGGAATGTGAGGTTGGAGCGGCCGTTCGTGGAGGAGATTATGGAGGCGAATGGGGATGCGGCGGATTGCATGCAGTCGATGGGGCAGACAAGTGAGAATGTGGGTAGGGAGTTTGAAGTCAGCCGGGAGCAGCAGGATTGGTATGCGGTGGAGTCGTATCGGAGGGCGGAGGTGGCACAGAGAGAAGGGTGGTTTGGGGATGAGATTGCACCGGTGAAGGTGAAGGTGAAAGGGAAGGATGGGAGGGAGGAGGAAGTGCTGGTGGAGAAGGATGATGTGAGGTATGGGACGACGTATGAGGGGATTGCGAAGCTGAAGCCTGCGTTTCCTGAGTTTGGGGATAGGAGTCATGCCGGGAATAGCAGTCAGGTTACTGATGGGGCGGCGGCGATCGTTTTGATGAAGAGGAGTAAGGCGAAGGAGTTGGGCGTGCCGGTGCTGGCGAAGTATGTTGGGACGGCGATTGAAGGGTTGGCGCCGAGGATCATGGTGAGTCTCTCCGTGATACTCAGCTTTTATGCGGTCCTACTGGCCATATCGGAGAATGCAGGATCTTGCGGTGTGCTGAGATATGAGGATAGGGCATCGGACCAGCCCTAGTCATCCCGAAGCTCCTAAAGCAGTACAATCTCGAGATGAACGACATCGACGTCGTCGAGATCAACGAGGCCTTTGCGTCCATGGCGGTGTACTGCAGAGACAAGCTTGGCCTGGGATGGGATAGAATGAATCCACGAGGTATGTCCAGTAGTCCTCTCAATCATCGTTCTTGGCTCCGTCCGTTGTGGGACCTTAGGAAAAGCTGACATAACTCAAAAGGTGGTGCAATCGCAATTGGCCATCCATTCGGTTGCACCGGGGTAAGGCAGATTGTGACAGGCCTGAGCGAGTGTCGGAGGAGAAAGGCAAAGCTGCTGGTGACGAGCATGTGCATGGGCACAGGGATGGGAATGGCCGGCTTGTTTGTGAACGAGGTTACCTGAAAATGAACATGAACATGAGTAGGAAGGCAGTCGTAGTAGTGTCAGATGATTGCATAGGACCGCTCAACCTCTCCAGGTTGTGCAGAAGGGTATCTTGTATCGATAAATGTACACACCTCGCACCTCACGCCTCGCGAAGTCTCCCTCTATGCCAGATTGACGACACCTCTTTATCGTTACACCCAAGCCTGTGCGCCGCGCCGCCTGCGGCACAGCATCAAGCAGCTTTAGCTCTTTCGCCACCATTGCCATTCATGGCCTTCTTCTGACTCCACTGCCATTCCACAAGCGCGGGCAGGAATTTCCACAGATTGAACTCGGGCCAGAGACAGTCGATGAACTTGCATTCCGTGTTCTCATGAACCTGCCAGAGCATGAAATCAGAGAGCCGGTTGACGCCAGATGTCCGGATCAGGAGCTCGGGTGGCGGACAGTTGATGTATGTGTTTCGGGTGAGCGTTTCGGCTGAAATGTTCTCTGGGTCGGGGAGGTGTGGAGATTTTGATCGGCTGGAAGACTTCTTCTGTGCGTATAGATCCAGTCTCGAGCTTGGCTGAAGGTCGGGCGAGGGTGAGAGCGAAGTTTGACTTGATGGAGGATGGGCCAGGTGGGAGGAAGAGTCCAGGTCTTGCTCAGAGACGGAAGTGTTTTCAGCGTCGGATGATGGCATGGATGCCGTCTCTGCTACGGGTGGTTCGGCGGGCATTTCCTGCTCCTCAGCAAGACTCTCGAGCTGACTGCCTTTCCTAATGTTCCGCTGAATGTGGGTCTCGCTGAACGGCCGCTTCTCCTTCCTCTTCTCTGGCGGAGCGCTGCTGTAGTCTTTAACGGTCTCCCGGATGCTGTGCACAATCTCCTCGCGTCCGGTGTAAGGAAAGCAGACATTCAATACAGCGCTGCCATTGTCCTTGGTCATTTCAACCGCCTTGTCCACCTGCTCCAACACGTCATCGCGCACCAGACTTCGATCGCCAAGTATCCTCACCGCCGCCCCATACCGGTCAAACAGCTCGCCATGCTGGCTCATCTGCACCAGCTTCGTCTTGGCCATGTCCATGAGACCGTCGACCTCGTACTTGCTCCGTTTGAAGTTCTCAATGGAGAAGGCGTAGATGGTGACGTACTCGACGCCGCTCTTGTAACAGACCTCCAGTACTTTCGCCAGCGCCTCGAAGCCCATGTGATGCCCTTCGACCGTCTCGACATGATGTGTTCGCGCCCAACGTCGGTTGCCGTCCATGATGAAGGCGATGTGTTGGGGTATGGGCCCGCATTTCAACGAGCCGATCAGCAGCTCTCTGACCTGCTGCAGCGCGTATTCGACGGGTGGGAGAGAGAGAAGCCACCGCTGGAGGGAGCCAGAGTGAAGGGTGGCCATGGTCGTTGTTGGTGTGAGTGGTGATGTTTAGGTGGGGACGGTGTTATTGAACCATTGTGTCGCTTTTGTAGTGTTGCGAAAGGCGCGCGTGTCTCTCGTGGCCGTGTCGCTGCTCAGTCAAGTTGCTTTCGTGGCATTGCCTCGACCTTGAAACCTTGAACACGCCGGCGCCGACTCCGGGACAGAAGCGGCTAGCTCGTCACATCCACGCGCCGACCCTTGCCAAGGCCGCGCGTGGTGCCTGCCTTTCACAGAAAAAGTTGTCTCGTGCTTGCCCTTCCTCCTCCTCAGCACCTGCTCACGACACACACGACACATCCAGGCTTCCGCGTATTCCTTCGAAAGCTCTTCAACCTCTTCTTCCTCTCCGGATCAAGACCCAAAAAAAGTTGAAAAGTCCAGAAAACCCGTCCCTTCGCGCTCCTCGCAAGGCTTCACTCCTCCCCCAACAACCACCTCCTTCTCCTGCTTACCCGTGAGTATCTACTACCGCGCGACTGAAGTTGACCGACCTCACTGACACACTTCCCACAGCCACTCACTCACTACCATTCCCACCTCACTCAACACTTGAAGCAGAAATAGTCAAGGTAAGACAGCGCGCGCCGACACTCTTTTCTTTGTTCATATTCACCGGCGGAAGGACAATAGAACTGCACCATCTCCTCTACTTCGAGACAGCAACTGAAATCGCAGCAGCACCGACCCGCCACGATGTCTGACGTCCAGAACTCGACCTCTCCCGCCCCGGCCGCCGGCCAAACTTCCTCTCCCCCAGCTGAGGGCGCCGGCGCGAACGGCACCGGCCAGCTCAACACCAACGTCACCTCTGATGGCGGCGACATGCAGACCCCCACCTCCGCGGCCCCGTCCACTGCCCACCACAACTCCGCCTCCCTCTACGTTGGCGAGCTCGACCCCTCCGTCACCGAGGCCATGCTCTTCGAGCTGTTCTCCTCCATCGGCCAGGTCGCCTCCATCCGTGTCTGCCGTGACGCCGTCACCCGTCGCTCGCTGGGCTATGCCTACGTCAACTACAACAACGCCAATGACGGCGAGCGCGCGCTGGAAGAGCTGAACTATACCCTTATCAAGGGCAAGCCGTGCCGCATCATGTGGTCTCAGCGCGACCCGGCCCTTCGCAAGACCGGCCACGGCAACGTCTTCATCAAGAACCTCGACACTGCGATTGACAACAAGGCTCTCCACGACACCTTTGCCGCTTTCGGAGACATCCTCAGCTGCAAGGTCGCTCAGGATGAGCACGGCAACTCCAAGGGTTACGGCTTCGTCCACTACCAGACCGCCGAGGCTGCCAACGCCGCCATCAAGAGTGTTAATGGCATGCTCCTGAACGAGAAGAAGGTGTTCGTCGGCCACCACATCCCGAAGAAGGACCGCATGAGCAAGTTCGAGGAGATGAAGGCCAACTTCACCAACGTCTACGTCAAGAACATCGACCTCGAAGTCACGGACGACGAGTTCCGCGACCTTTTCTCCAAGTATGGCGACATCACCTCTGCCTCCCTCGCGCACGATAACGAGACTGGCAAGAGCCGCGGCTTCGGCTTCGTCAACTACATCCGTCACGAAGATGCCAACAAGGCGGTCGAGGAGCTTCACGACTCCCAGCTGAAGAGCCAGGTTCTCTATGTTGGCCGTGCCCAGAAGAAGCATGAGCGTGAGGAGGAGCTGCGCAAGCAGTACGAAGCTGCCCGTCAGGAGAAGAATGCCAAGTACCAGGGCGTCAACCTCTACGTCAAGAACCTGGCCGACGAGATCGACGATGAAGAGCTTCGCAAAGTCTTCGAGCCCTACGGCGCCATCACTTCTGCTAAGGTCATGCGCGACACGGTGCCCCTCGACAGCGACGGCGAGCCGATCAAGGAGACGGAGGAGAAGGAGGAAGAGAGCAGCGAGGAGAAGAAGGAAGAGGACAAGGACGGCGAGAAGAAGGAGGATGGTGTTGATGAGCTGGAAAAGAAGATGGACACTGTCACCATCGGCGGCGAGAAGAAAATGCTGGGCAAGAGCAAGGGCTTCGGCTTCGTCTGCTTCTCCAACCCAGACGAGGCTACCAAGGCCGTCACCGAGCTCAACCAGAAGATGGTGCACGGCAAGCCGCTCTACGTCGCCCTTGCCCAGCGCAAGGAGGTCCGCAAGAGCCAGCTCGAGGCCAGCATCCAGGCTCGCAACCAGGTTCGCATGCAGCAGCAGGCTACGGCCGGCGGTATGCCTCCGCAAGCCTTCATGCAGCCGCAAGTGTTCATGGGCCCGAACGGACAGCCGATGGTGATGCCAGGTGGTGGTCGTGGGCAGATGCCGTTCCCGATGGGCATGCCACAGCAGGCGGGCCAGCGCGGCGGCTTCCAAGGCATGCCGCAGCAAGGTGGACGTGGAGGTCCAGGCGGGATGCCCGGTATGCCAGGCATGCCGTATGGCTTCCCACCACAGATGGGTAGCTACAACCCTGCCATGGCCGCTCAGAACCCTGCCGCCTACGCCCAGTTGATGCAGGCTGCCCAGCAGGCACAAGCCGCTGCCATGGGTCGCGGTGCTGGTCGTGGCGGTCAGATGCAGGGCATGGGCATGCCGATGATGCAGGGCATGCCGCCACAGATGATGGGTGGGATGCCAGGCCGTGGAGGCTTCCCCGGCGGTCAGCAGCCTGGTCGTGGTGGTATGATGGGCGGTCCAGGTCGTATGGACGAGCAGCGCGGTCGCCAGGCTACCCGTGGGCCACAGCAGCAGTCTGACGGCTCCCCAGGCGTCGACCTCGCTCAGCTCAACAGCGTGCCGCCGCCTCAGCAGAAGCAGATCTTGGGTGAGGCCCTCTACCCGAAGATCGCCACCCAGCAGCCCGAGCTCGCTGGCAAGATCACCGGCATGCTGCTCGAGATGGACAACCAGGAGTTGCTGAGCCTGTAAGTTACACCATAACCCTCGCCACGACCTTCACGTTTACTGACTCCTCACAGCACCACCGACGATGACGCCCTCCGTCTCAAGGTCGACGAAGCCATGAACGTCTACCACGAGTACGTCAAGAACCAGGGTGGCCCGAGCGATGAGCCCAGCGCTGGCGGCATGAACGGCGGCCCTGAGAACATCAACCCGTCGGTCGAGGAGGTCAAGGATGCTGAGGCTTGAGCGATGACAATGTCGTTCGCTCCAAGCAGGCGATGTCAGTGACCACTGTCGCCGGCATTCCGACCCCTTTCAACGTCCGTTCACCTCCCGGTGGCCACGGATTTTCCTTCCATTTGTTCCAGCAGGATGCACGCGATACGCGCCACAGCTCAACTCAGTTGCTTTTGTGGCATGCTGTCGTGCCTTTTACACATTACCACTGTGTTCAATTAACGATACGATACGACACGATACCCCGAGCAGAGCAGGTTTCTTCACAAAAGCATGGGCGGGAGATTTCGAGGAGGCTGTACGAGTAGATTGCTATGGATGTCGATGGTGGGAGAGGCATCTTCAGTTCACATTGCTGCAAGTATGATTATGCTATGGTCAAGGGAGGCAAAGTAGTGTGAGGATGTGAGATAGGCGTGCAGAAATCAAATGGTGCGTCATCAATATTTTCATCCCTCTTCTTGATTAACCGCAGTGAGAATATCTGCCTTGCCTGCCCACCTGTATTTCATGGCAGTAACGTCCAGTGCGTGTCGTGTGAGATGTGTTGGTTCCCGAGCACAATGTCTTCTGTACGAGTGGCTTGATTTGAAAACGACAGCCCACCGCGAGAGACTGCATGCACCACGTCCACACGCAACACCCGTCCATCATCATCACCCTCGCTGATGATGGCAGACTACCACGAAACCAACCAGCGCATCGAGGTATGCCTTCGACACATCGCTCAGTCGGAAGGAAAGCCAAACCTCACCAAATGGGCTCGAGACTATAATGTCCCGTACTCGCGCCTCTACGCCAGGTACAAGGGGAGGGTCACCAGGCTCGAGCGTCCGGCGAGTCACAGACGCCTGAAAGACACAGAGGAGAATCTGCTTCATGATCTGGTCAATGGTCTCGAGGCACAAGGTATCACTCCACGGCTGGCGCAGATTAGGACTGCGGCGAACGAGCAGACAAGTTCGCCCACGAAGCAGGCGTCTACATCAAATCCACCAACCGCAGCTACTTCACCTCCAACTACCAGTCCAACAAGACCATCGAAACCTACTCCATCGACTGCACCACTCACCAAATATTGCTAGAAGAGTTCCCCGACGTCGTCAACCCGAACGGCGCATGCTACTATGGCGACCAAGTCCTCTACTGCTGCCAGGGCTCCCTCACCACACCTTTCGCACTCGTGCTCGCCCACCCTCTCCTTGGAACCTCGGAGATAATGCTGAACAGCTTCTACGGCCGCGACTTCAACAGCCTCAACGACGTCGTCGTCCACCACGACGCAGGCGACATCTGGTTCACAGACCCCACCTACGGCTACGAACAAGCCTTTCGCCCGTCACCTCTGCTTCCGAGTCAGGTGTACCGCTTCCGCCCTGCTACGGGACAGATCTGGTGCGTCGCCGATGGCTTCGTGCAATGCAATAGCCTCTGCTTCAGCCCGGACTACGATAATGTACATCACCGACACGAGCGCGGTGCAAGCGCACCGTGGACCCGGGGATGGGCAGAACGTCTCGCTGAACCCGCGGTTGCCGGCGACGATCTACGAGTTTAATGTTACGGATGGCCGCACGAGGTTGAGTAACCGCCGGATGTTCGCCTACGTGGACTCGGGGGTGCCGGATGGGATCAAGTGTGATGAGCGAGGGAATGTGTACTCGGGCTGTGGAGATGGGGTGCACGTGTGGGATGCGCAGGGCACGCTGTTGGGCAAGATATATGCTGGGAACGTGGTGGCGAATTTCAATTTTGTCGAGGGCGGGATCTGGATGATGGCCGCGGAGAAGTTGTTCTTCTGTGAGATTGGGGTGAAGGGGGCTTTGGTGGATATTGAGTGCTTGTGACTTCTCAATCGCATGCATTGGGCTCTGCCTCTTACTCAAAGCAATCGCCTCCAACAGCCGCACAAACAGCCGCAGGAGACTCAAGCCTTGTCTTGTTCGTATACTCCAACGATCGTGACGTCGCCTGGATTCAAGCTCACAAGCATCGAATCTGTCCTCTGGGACGTATGGCCGATCAACCTCAGCAAGCATCTTGCAGGAGCTACTCTTGCAGGCAACCACCTGCTCCAAACATGTTCATAGGGTATCGTAGATCATATAGCTCTTGAACCCCATAGCCCCCAAGGCCCCAGCACCACAGCGCCGCTTTCAAATGACCCGATCGCCAAAACTCCGCTCTTATTATCTTAACCCACTCTCCTTCCCCCACTCGTCTGCACAGTAAACGGACTCTCCTGCGCCGCCTTCATCGGCTCCAAACTCAATAGCGTCCACACATACAACCCCACAAACCGCACCACCGCACCCGGCCAGCCTCTCCCCTGCGCAAAAGCCGCCGGACTCGCCATCAGCGCACTCCAATCCACGCTCGGCGCTTGCACTGTCTTTGGCGTTATATTGCTGTCGCTCGAGCCGAGCGTCTGCCCCTTGCCAGAGAAACTCGCGCTGCTCTTCGCAGGGCCTTTTGCGGCGTTGGCGGCGGCGGAGAGGATGGCGGTGCGGAGGGCGGTGGGGTTGGCGCCGCGGACGGTCTCGACTACCGAGGTGCCTTTGAGGATGAGGAAGGTGGGCATGCTGTCGTGTCCAACACTGCGTCAGCCGTGCGCCCACTGTGGGTGGGAGGGATGGGCGGCACTTACGCAGAGATGCCATAGGTTCCTGCGACATCTTTCTGGTTGTCGACGTTCACTTTGCAGAAGACTATCTTGCCGGGTTTGCTCTCTGCTGTTGCGAGCTGGGAGAAGATCGGAGAGATTTGCTTGCAGGGACCACACCAGTCGGCGTAGAAGTCGACGACGGTGTAGGTGGATGAGGCGACGGTGGATTTGAAGTGCTGGTTGGAGTTTATCTCGATCACTTTGGAAGACATGTTGGGGGTTGGTAGGTTGGTATTGTTTGAAAATTGGCAAGATGCGTTGGAGAGATGTGAGCTTTGCAAGGTGTTGTTCTCGATGTTAGGTAAGCGAGCATGTGAAAGCCGCGAACGTACCTTACATGCGTCTACATGGATATACACCCATGCCGGCAGCAATAAGGATGAGCAATTGATTCGATGATTCAGCTTTCGTCGTCTAGTTTGTGAATTAAACAGTATTGACAAGCACACACAGAACGGCGGCAACAGTCCGATATGGAGATCATCAACGACGCAACGAAACATTGGCAAGCCGTGCCATCAATGAAAGTGTCTGCTGAAATACCCGGGGCATGGCTGGATCTGATGGGAATGGCCAGAGTGATCCAAGGAGCCTCAACAGCCAGCGTCTCTCAGCTGGACCCATTACTGTCGCGATAGTTGAGCCAGGCCGCCAGCCCTTCATAAATTCCGAATCCTTCAGGTCGTATCATCCTTCAGGTCGCATTCTTCCGGTCGTGTTGTTGAAGATGCGAGTACGAGCGCAAGTTAGATGTCAGGTGCGGACAGAAGCTGTGATCTAGATGCTCACGTCAGACGACAGCCGCAGAAGCTGTACCGTGACCGTTTGATCCAAGCGACTTCGTCTTACATCAGGACTTTATCGATCCATTGAAGCGGAGACAAGCTCAGCAGCGATTTGCCCCGCTTGTAGGGTCACCGGGAGCGTGGTGAACCGTCGATGGGGGCCAGATGCAACGCAGGTCCAAAGAACTGAGAATGAACGATTGCAGTCGCGGGAGAAATATCAAGTCTACGTGACCCAGCCGACCCAGGGCATTGACTCTGTTAAAACAAATATCTCGTGGAGCATCGAATGGCCGTTTTGGCGGCGAATAAAAGGGTAGTAGACGAACATGGAAGTCTTGGTCGAGCGAGGACCTTCGAATGGAAGTCAGCCTTGCTATCGTTTGCAGTAAGCAATGAAGGAATGCAGGAGTCTAGTGAGGCCTTGAAGACGGCTTAGGGCCAGGAGTGATAAGATGCAGCGCTCTAGTCGAGCTCGCGCACGTGGTGATGTACCGAATGCAGTCAGAAGCCTATATCTCTTTTCCCCAATAGGTCCGGTAGAGACCGGAATGGACGCCTGGCCCTGCTCGCCACGAGAGCTCTCGGAGATTCACTTCAGATACGACGAGATGTTGTTGCGGAGGCTGTGGGGTCCGGTACTCCAGTCAGCAAAGGGTCTTCCTCAGATTGCCACGGCTGCTGGAGAGACCGGTCGTCGGCTTCTCACGATCCGGAGCGGTCGCCGTAGCAGAGAACTCAACTCGGTAGCACCAATGTACGCTTGGCTGTTGAGACGACCATCGTCGTGACTTGTTGATATCTATCGCCACCAGTGTTTGCTACATGTAGACGTTCCGAGGCCCCTCTGACGATGCAGGCATCATGATTCTCGGAGTCGAGCGGGCAATATTTCTGGGCGTGCGGTCTGATGGAGAGCTGCAGGACTTGTTGGCCCTACGGACAGACGAAGCTTCAGCCGTGGCATCAGGGCCAATGAATCACCACTGCCTTGCTGCACCTTGGCGAGGCAAGGACGTCGAACGCCTGGCATGGTCCCTCCTTGCTCAGCGGGTGTCAAACCCATTGTCCAGGTGGGCGCACCGCTGCGGTAGAAAATAAGCTTGTGTGGCAGGCAGCTGAGCACGACGATTGTTCTTGACCCAGGCTTGCGGCAGGTGGCAGGGCGGCTAACGGTGCTTGGGCTAGCTCTTCTAATATTGGCAGATATCCAAGACGTGCGCAGGCCATCCCGGACACAACCTGCAGCTCGCAGATGCGATCATGCAACGTGGGGGCGGCGATGCACGATGCACTTCTGCCGGAGATCCGCACTCCTGAAAACTGGGTGCAAGCGAGAGCCTGGCATGGCCGAGAGCGAGGCTGAGGCGGACAAGTCAAGATTCTTCTGCGTCTATTCGAAGCAACCTTCGCCGCCACGCCCGTCTTAGCCCCCTCTCTGCCTTGGCCATCGCGAGAGGCGTCGATGCTATAAGATCTACACGTCGCACCCACCCAGGACCCGGTTTTGGTTCCACATCAACCAAAGCATTTTAAAAGCCAGCAAGAGCATTCATTTCGCGCGAACACCTTCGTTCTACATTCGCTCGCTCTCACATCCGCACCCGCACATCATCCTCAGCCGCATTACGCAACCCATATTCTTCGATAATCCAGGAACACCAGCAAGATGGTTGCCTTCGTCAGCGCGGCGCTGCTCTCCCTCGCAGCCGTCGGCACCCTCGCCGCCCCAACCGTCGAGAAGCGCACCGGCCTGTGGCACCACAAGTCGGACTGCATGTCCAGGAGAGAGGCTCAGGTCGTCGCCGACAACTACGCCGAGCTGATCCGCAACTACACCGATGAGCTCGCCCTGGCAACTCTCGACCCAGGCTTCACGGACTATAGCGAGTCTGTCAACACCCTCATCAACACCTGCCCCCAGGGTGATGCCGCGCAGACCCTCCCGCTCCTGGCCCCAACCTTCTCCAACCGAACCCAGTTCATGATCGGCCAAGGCCAGCAGCCTTTGATCAACTTCGAGCAGCTCAACATCCACCACGACTGCAAATCTGTCACCATCCGATGGCTGACCAACAACACCGCTCCCATCCCAAACCCGCGGCCAGTCGTCGGCATAATCCTCCTCGAAGTTGTCAAGGCACCCAAGCGCAACCAGTACCCGTGGGTTGCGAAGACTGTCTATTCCGAATTTGACTCGGGCGCGTGGCTCCAGAATCTCGAGCAGGCCGGCATCTGCGTGGGTGCCGACGCCAGTGGCAGCTCGCCACCGATCATCCTCCCAAGCGGTACCATCCCGGCTAGCCCAATCGTGCCATCCGGGTCTGCCGCGCCCGTGGCTGGCTCCGTCGTCGCGCCTTCGGTCACCGCCGCACCATCCGGCTACACCGCTGCTCCTGCCTCTGCTGCCGACACCTGCACTACGCCTAGCTCTGCTACCCCCGCGCCGACTGCTACCTACGCTGCATAGATGATGATCACGGTCTGGGGATAGGTGGAGTTTTGATGGGCTTTATTTATACCACTCGGTATGGGACTCGGTGATGTGCAACGGCTATGAACGGAAAATGTACAGTTTCATGTAATTAATTATCTATCTATCTCACGATATGTATGCGTCCAGAACGCACCACTTTAATTCTACACCTCCATAAGCTCGCTCGAGCCGCCTCAAAAAGTCGTTGTCCATCGCAGCAAGTTGATCCATCCAGCAGTCTCCCAGCAGGTAAGTTTTGCATGGGAGGTACATCCGTACATCCCGCGCAAAACATGGCAGGCCTGTCAGATCCACCTCCAAGCATATGCAGCAAGGAAGCCTTGCATGCATCCCAGTCGATGCACAGAAGCAAGGTCCTGCCACCACAAATTTTGTTTGAACCTCAGTTGAACGTCACGATGAATGTCTTCGATGCATCTGCCGTCTGTGTGGATAAAGTGCTGTCTTGCATGATAGATGTTAAAGGACGGCATGAACATCTCTGGTCTTGGAAGTGTCGTTTGATCTGATGAATGCTGTTCCCTGAACAGGGCGGGACATGGATCGAAGGTAGCAGGAAAAACGAGAGGTTGGGCCGGTAGAAATACAGGGGAGATGAGGGGTGGGTTTGCATGGAATACCCTGCCCTCGTTTTCTCAGGTTATATCGATGGATAAAGTCACAGCCCGTTCCCCTCTCGCTCTCGGGACGTGGTATAGAGTTCCCACATCCCTGCCACCGATTAGATCGAGCAGAATGGCAGAAAGATGAGTTTCGCAGATGTTCAACGTTCTTGAAAACTGCTTCAAATCGATCTGGCAGCAGTTCCTGGATCCAGGAGTTGTCTGTAAGGCTACCCTGCAGTTCGACACAAACTACCTGCTCTTGTTAGATAGACGAGCCAACTGTGAGAAGATCTAGTCTCCCCAGCTGAAAGGTGTTTCGTAGATCAATAGTAGTCTGGACGGTAGACCGGTTCGCCGCAGTTTACTATACATGCTGCAAGCGCCTTTCGCGGGTGTGGGTGAAGTAAAGCAAGAGTGCTGATGTTGTCGGCCGAAAATGCCAAGGTTAGATATAGAGGCCCGAGCGTCTTGAGATTGGGGAGGAGCTTCACCTTCAACATCACCTCCACTCCTACGGGCAGCAGCACTTCGATCAACCTGCCACTTCCCTCGGCGCACTGCGCAATATCCAGACTCATACAACGCGACAATGGGTGTCCCCTTCGAAGCTCTGTAAGCCTACTCCCGCGCCGTCGCCGCGCCATGAGCTAACCGCATTACAGGATCCCCTATGGGATTATGCTGGCTGTACGCGCGATACCTCCAAAGCCTTCGCACCAGCACCACTGACACTTCTCCCCACCAGATGTTCGGCGTATCCGGCGCAGCGCTTTCAAAAATCAGACACATGCAGAACGGAGACAAGAGGCCGCGACATTCGCTGGATGCGTGGGATAAGCAGAGTATGTCTGAAGAGCTGCTAGCAGCCTACACAGCGAGGGCGCTACATTACAGTACATCGTGAAGGGCATTAGTGGCTGACATGATCCGTGTAGTGATGGACCGAGACAGGCGACTCACCGGCTTCTTGCGAGGACAATCAGACACAGTGCGGGCGCCGGCAGGCTTCGAGCTCAGCAATCCTTGGAGGGTGAGTCTACGCTTCCATGCGATTCCGAGAGATGCCGTCGTGCTGACCAGACTTGCAGATGGAGCCTACAATGACATAGAAGAAGAGCGGAAGCAGAGGAGATGAAGTATGTAAAACATATCAAGCAACGTTCAAACCACCCAATGCTCCCTCGTACGGACCGTGTTCACTTTGTTCCTTCCGCAGAAGATGTACTGTGCGCACTCTCATAGATGCATCCCGTCGCGAGAGCGGTCCTCAGGCGAGTGCTGTGCGACGAGCTTTAAGACGCCTTGAAATAGTATCAGCGGAGGCCACTACTGACATCGAACTGCCATCACTGACAGCAATGGAATGGAGTGCAAGATGAGCTTCATCAGTGCCGTATGCAATTTTTATTCTAGATCCCGTATATACATGCATCTCAACGTCGTGTTCATAGATGAATCTTCCATGCCCCGCCGTATGATCAACAAGCGCCAACAAAAGACGTCCGATGCCCCAAACGTTCAACTCTACAGCCGTACATATACCCTCGCTCATGCAACAGAGGAAACTAGAATGATCAAACCGGCGGAGCGCTGCCACTCGCACTCACGCTCTCCGACCGCTTGCTCAGCGGACCACTGCCTTGCCGAAACTTCCTCAGCTCACTTTCGAGCCGGCGGCGCTCCTCCTGCTCGGCCTGCAAGAATGAAATCAGCCACGGTATCAATGTAGAAATACTTGGAGCACACATACCTTCAAAGCCCTCATGCCCTCCGCGCGCTGGTCTCGCATCATCTTCTTGAACTCCTGCCGCAACACCATCATACTCGTGCCCTCTCTCATCTGCGGCTGCCCGTCCGCCCCAGGTCCGTTCGTCGGAGACTTAACTCCCACCCATCGGAGTTTCTCATCGCTGAGCTGCGACTCCAATGAATCACACCGCTCTCTCAACCCATCGATCAACTGGTCCAGCTGCTCCCGCTCTTTTTCAAGCTCAATGCTCTCCTTGGTCAACTCCTGGAATTCACCCGTCATCTCACCGAGCTCGCGCTCAAGCTGCGCCACTTGGTCGGCCATCGCGCGGTTCCTAACCACGAGCTGCTCGACCTCGGCGGCTTGTGCGCCTTTGCGTTCTTGACGGGATCCATACGCGCCATCAAGCTCCGCCTTCGCCATGGTGAGTTCGGTCGTCAAGCGTACGACCTCTGACTCCAAGCCTTCCATTTCCTGCTGCGCATCAGCCTGCTCCTGCAAGCGCGCCTCCATCTGCTCCATTTGCTCCCGCATCTTAGCACTGACTTCATCTCGCTCGGCCTGCTTCAGGTCCAACGTTTTCCGCATTTCCTCCAACTCCTCCATGACCTTGCCCAACTCTCCCCTGGCGTGTCCGGCCTCGCCCTCACTCTGCTCATGCCGCACCATCCAGTTCGCCAGCTCCTGTTGCATCGCATCTAACTCCTGCTGCAGAGATGCATGCTCTCGCACCACGCCCTCGTGCTTGACCTGCAATTCCGCTATTTCCCGGTCTTTCTCAGCATCGGACTTTCCGTTGAGGTCGCGCTGCTGCTGGATCTGGCGGCGTAGGATGTCCTGTTGTTCTTTCGCAGACTCAGAACGGTCGAAGATATTCTGCACGAGGGCGTTGAAGGCCGGCAGGGAGAAGGATTCCGCCAATGGCGAGGGTGGCGGGCCGTCATCGGGTCCGTCGTATGCGCTGGGACGACGAGAGGTGCTGCTGGGCTGGAGGATGTCCCAGAGGCCGGAGATGGTGGTCTCGTATTCGGACAGTTTCTGTATTGCACCTGATTGCGCCTGCTGCTGGAGCAGCTGTTCCATGGTCATCAGGTTCTCTTCCAGATACTGCATCTGGCTCTCGTAGCTCTGCCCGGACTGCGGAGGCTGCAAACCTGGCACAGCCTGCGATTCAGAAGCGATGAGTAAGGTGTTGTACATCTGGCGGTTGAGATCTTGCAGTTGCTCCTCGACAGCCTGCTTTGTTGTGGACTGCCCTTGTTGCGTCAGAGAGTGCTCTTCTTGAAGCTTCGAGTGAGCGTTCTGCAAGCTCAGGTGGTCCTCTTGTACTTTGGAATGATCTTCTTTCAGGCGCGAGTGGTCATCTTGTAAGCTCAGGTGATCCCCCTGCGCCCTTGAATGCTCTTCTCTCAAGCGCGAGTGGTCGTCCTGCAATCGCACGTGATCTTCTTGTATGCGTGAGTATTCATTCTCGATGGCCAAATGGTCCTCCTGCATGCTCGCATGATCCTCTTGTACTCTGGCATTGACCTCCTGTAAACGTGCGTAGTCCTCCTGCGCCTTCGAAAAGCGCGACATGATTTGCTGCTGCTGCTGTTGAAGAACGCTCAAATTACGCTCGACCCGCGCAAAGTGGCTCTCAACACGCGACGAAGAGTGCTCGCCGTCATCGAGAGCCTTCTCGACAGCCGGTGCCGCACCAAGCGTTTGACTGGCCTCGCTGATGACAGACTGAAGCTGGTGGTTCAGTTGCTCCAGCCTTGCCTGCACACCTTCAAGCTGCTCCTCGTGCTGCTTCACGTTCCTGCTTGCTCCCACCGGCATGCCGTGTAGAATGTCGCGAATCCCATCGAACTCGTTCGGCGTGTACACGCTATCCTCATCAATGTCGGTCGTCCCATGCGTGCCATTTGAGAGCCCCGGCACTGCCGATTCCACCGTCCTGTTCGCCTCCTCCGCCAGCACTGCCGCAGTATGCCTCAGCAGCTTTCGCTCCACGTATTGGCGGCGATCCAGCAACTCCTTCATCGTTTCGTGCAGCTGGTCCACCTTCTTCACGCTAAGCACGACCTCGTTGTCTGTTTGCTGCAAGTGCTCTATGCTCCCAGAGCTTGCCCGGCTATCGCTCCTCTGTCTGCCGCCCAGTAGACTACTCCTGCTCTTCTTCGGGCTGTCGGGATCCTGAGGCGTGTCTGGCCGGTTCTTGGTAGAGTACAATCGCTGTAGATTCTGCGCCGCATCCCTGACCTTGCTCTCGAGCGCCAGCTTTCGCTGGGTTGCGTCAATTTTCTGGTCGAGGCGCACATGCTCTTTCTTCAGCGTGTCTACTTCGGCAATCTCGAGGATCTCAAAGGTCTGTGAGTCCATGAGCGCGGTCTCATACAGGAGATGCTGCGACACCGAGTCTTGACCGCCATTGCGCGAGACGCTGCGGAGGCCGGTATTGACACTGATGTTGTGGCTGGCGCGGTCGCCGACAGAGCGGGCGGTCGTGTCGAAGTTGAAAGCGTCGAAGCCGTCGTAGTTGTCGCCGTAGTTGCTGACATTCCTGCTTTCATTGCTCGAAGGCGGCGGCTTCCAACGGGGCTGTGAGCTCATGTGCGCCGAAGGGGATTCGGAGTATTGGCTGCCATCGAAGCTGTACCGTGGAAGATCCTGTTCGTCGTGGAAGTACAGCCCGTTCGGCTGGGGGTGTTGCGGTGCCTGCATCCTGGCCAGCCCGCCCTTCTCCTGCAGCGCGTCAAGTAGAATGTCCGGAGGCAGCGTGGGCGAGTCCTTCACGCCGACATGGAAGGCTTTCAGTCGAGCGAGCAAGAGTCCAGCGGGTGCGGTCGGGGGCTTCGAGGACTCGCACTTGGGCACGCGGCATGCCTCAGAAGCCTCCTCGACTAAGAATAAAGTCTACTTCAGCCCTATTCGTACCTCCACGCGACTCCTGACTCGACAAGGGGATGAGGAATGCTGCTTTGGGTCAACGCTGGAGTTGGGTGCTGTGGGTATGAACATGCTGTGCAGTGGAAGCTCTTACGTCCACGGAGTATGATATTCGGTTTCCATGTCATCAACCAGCCATATTCTCTGCTCGTCGCAATACATTCGAGACCATTCATAGCCCGGATCTGTCTTTCGAGAAATAGCCTTTTCCCGCGACTCCGGCCATTGGCTGCCACCGAACCCTCCCCTGTCACATGCATGAATACAAGCGAAATGTATTGAAGTTTAAGATGACACAGCCTGGCGGAGTCGATGGAAAAGGCAACGGTGCGTGGAATATGTTGGAAGCAAGATTCGAAAGAACAATCATAGACAGCTTCTTGGTGTCGTCGTTCAAGTTGACCTGCCGCTATCGAAACACTGTAGCACAAGTCTGCCTTTGCTTGCATCTGTAGCAATCCCATCCCGTCCGCATGTCGCAAGACACGATCTCATCAACGCACTCAGCCAACAACCCCCATCGTTCTCGAATACCTCTCCCACATCCCCGCTGCCTTCCCACCCATCTCCGCCCGCCGGTGACCTTCGCCCTCCATGCCTTCCTCTCTCACTGCCTCCTCGACCACTTTCCCCATCTCCACCACAGCCACTCTCTCCTCGAGACCTGCCCCGCCGCCCTTCAAGTTCTCGTGCAGCATGCCCAAGCCCTTTCTCAACCGGGCGACATTCACACCCGCCTCTTCCAGGCCCTTCCTTGCCTCTCTCGCGCGCACCAGCTTTACGAACTCGGTGTACACCGCACCACCACTGCGCCAGCCTTCTACCTCGCGCGTTGGAAAGGCGGCAAGCACGCGGGACAAAGGAGTGTAGTCTTGCTCAATCACAGCCTTCGGGCCGAGTGTTGTGCACAGAACATCGTGCGCCTCCTCGGACAGACCAGCCTTGATGAGCCAGAACGTCTGGAGCGCCGGGTCACAGAGGACTGATTGTGCATACAGCGCCTTCGCCTTCCAGAGCATCGAGCTGGGGATATAGCAGTGCTCGCGTAGGTCGTCGAAACTACCCGTGTTCTCGTCCTGTGGGTGGACCGGCTCGGAGATGCGGCCAGCATTGCGCTGCAGCATGCCAGCAACCGCGGAGACTCGAGCGTTGGTGTCGCGGATGTGGAGCAAGATCCAGACACTGCTAGTCAGATGGCCAGCCGCTTCGAGCTCGGTGGCAAAGTCCAGCGTAAGCGTGTCCATACGGTCGTCCGGAATGGAGATGATGCCCTTCACATGCAGCAGACAAGCCATCTGCCATGCCAGACGTGAGTCGAAGTGAGCGCCAGAAACAGCTTTGGCGTTGAATATGCCCGCGGCGTCATGGCCTCCAGCGGCGACACGCAGCAACTCCAGCAGCGTATCAGTAGTCTCCTTGAGGTCCGCCCAAGTCTGCGTTGGCTGCAAAACCTCCCTGCCAGCGTTCAGATCCTGCATATACGCCTTGACGACATATCCGATGCTCTCGCGACCTCCATAGAGCAGGCGAAGGGCAAAGCTCTGCCGCCAGCTGAGTCCGAACCTCTCCGCCATATGAAATTCTCCCGCGCGATCCTCGCTCGGCCCCTTCTGCCCTTCCACCACGCAGCACTCTCCAGCGAGTACAGAATACAATGCCCTCACAGCATCCCCAAACTCACTCCATTCCTTCCGCTCCCTCCAAACCCCTATCTGTTGCTTGGTCATCGCTCGACCTTGGTCACTTCCTGGCAACTGTGCAACTAGGGCTGCGAGCTTGAAGCATCTCCCTTGCACAAGTATCTCACAGGCCGTGACAACATCGCCCCTCGTCAAGTACAGCAGGGCCTTCTCCTCTGCGGTCTTAGAACTCTTCAAGCCCTTCTCGACGTCCGACTCTACAAACTGAGTCCAGAAGGCAGCAAGCGCATCCATTCGCATCCTTGGCTCGAGCTCATCGATCCGGTCTTCTGGAACACCGCGGATGAAGGCGGCACAGGCAATCTCGACGGAGTCGAACAGAATGCTGCACACTTTCCAGATCGAAGTCTCACGATCAGAGATGGCAAGGCCGGGTTGTACGGATTCGGCGAGAGTGGCGAAGGAGTGCTTATCGCTTGTGATGGTAACGGCAAACTCGTGCTCGGTATCGATGACGGTACTATCCTGTTGCAAGCCGAGGGTGTCAGGCTGGAGGTCCTCGGGCGTGACGAGCCCGGCGAAGCGGACCTGTTTGCGATGGTCGACAAGAGCTTGTAGTCTGGATGGCGCCAACTCGCCAGAAACAGGGGCAGAGCTGGGTGTGGCCGCGAACATGAAAGTATTGTCATTGTTGATAGAAGGGCGAAGGCAGCTGAGCCATTCATCATCTTGAGGTCGCAAGGAAAGGCGCCGGCGCTTCGGATATGGGTTCTGTTATCATACTCAGCTATGTACTTTACAACAAGTGCCATGTGATGGGGTAGGTGCAGCGGGGGAAGGAGGATGTGACGATGGTGCGGAACGCTCAAAATCCTATGATGCAGGTTCCTCCGACACAGCCGTGCGCTGTACAACATACGCCTTCTCGCTCCGTGTGCTCTACATAAGTCAGGTGGATGCGCACGGGGATGATCATACCTCGAAGCCTTTGGCCGCGGCCGGGACCTTCTTTCCCGCTGCCTCATCTTGACCCCACAACGACTTCATCAGATCCATCGAGCCGCGGAATGCCGCACTCTCTTGCTTGCTGGCGCCCTTGCCGTCAATCTTTGCCTGCTTCGCGCTGCGCTGAGCCAGATAACTCTGGTCGAGAGCGCTGCGGCCTAGCATGCTCTGCCTTAGCAACGGACTGTCGTTCCCATCCTCGTCGATAGCCTTGAACAATCCCTGCTGCATCTCCTTGAGCGCTTGACGGTCACGCTTCCTCGGGCTCATGGTCCGCTGGAGCTGCTCCTCCCAGGTTTCGGTCGCAAGCTTCTCTGGTGACATGAGCGCACCAAGACCGGTGATCGGCTTCAGAATCGATCGAGGCATCTTCGGCTCCGGAGCGAACGAGCCTGGAACGGCCTTCTCAACTCCCTCAACATCTTCTTCCTCAACTGCTTCTTCCCCATCATCATCTACCATGCTTGAGTGATAGCGCTCGACTGCGCCAGGAGAGGGAGCTTGCACAGCGCCACCCGAGGACATGAAAGAATCCTCTTCCATCTCGCCGAGCCCGCCGGACATCATGTGCTCGTCTTCTCCGTCAGTGTGTTGCCCATGGCGGATGAACGTATCCTCGCCATCGCCATCGCCGAAGCCGCCCGGCACATTAAGCTGGGAGCGCCTGTCGAGTTGGAATTGGAACGTGTCATCCATCTCGCCACTCCCGGTGTCAACGCTGTCCATGGTCATGTCTTGCTGATCAGTAGGCGTTGCAAGCGCATCGCTTAGTCCACTTGAGTCGCCCTGCATCTGCGTGTCATCGTCGAACTCAGACTCGTCGTCGTCATCGAGGCCGTAGGTCGTAAAGTGGTCGACGGTGAAGGTCCAGATACCAGTATCGGGATTATAATTGACGAAGTGGGTGCCATTGACACGCTTCAGGCGAGCAATGTGCTTGTCGTACGCCCTGCCGCTCTTCGCGTTGAGCGCTTTCTGCCCACCATTGGACCTTGGCCACGACTGCTCGAGATGTATAGTTGATGGCACATTGAGCGCCTTGCCCATGCTCGGCTTGTTGGCGTCATCCTCATAGACGGTTGCAGAACGCGGCGTCAACTTGACAATGTCGCCGCAGATGGTATCCAGCTGAGTATTTGTCAGATCGACGGCACCAAATTCAATGCGACCAATGCCATCACGGCCAACAACGAAGTTGCCAATGTTCTCGAGCTGCTGGCGCGACATGTTCTTGAGATCCTTCATCGCCGGCTTCGTCCAGTATTCGCCGGCTTCGTTGCGCGTGAGCGACTTCTCGGCCGGGGCTGGAGCTTTGGTACTGGGCGCGGAGGTCGGACGAGGTGCTTCGCCATGCTCGGGGACAGTCGTGAGGGTGTTGCCATTGGCCTGCTCCATCTCAGGCTGCTGGGACCTACCTGGTGCGGCGCGCATGAGTGCTGGCGGTGTGCTCTGCTCCGGCTCTTCTTCCTCTTCAGTGCGCACGAGCGCGTTCGAGTTGGAAGGCGCGGCCGTGCTCTGTTGGGCCGATGGCTGCTGGAAGCTGGCTTGACTTGCAGAGCTCCGCGACTGTCTGGGGGTCTCGACAGTGCTCGGCGGTTCCGCAGGTCCGAACAAATCCGTTCGCAGGCTTCGGTCGATCTTCAGCCTACGCATGCTGCCACTCTGAAAGCTGCCTGGAGTGCCGTTAGGAGAGAAGGTACTCGGTCGCAGCAGGCTTCCACGTAGTCCGGGTGTTGCATCGCCGCGCAGGTTGCTCGTGCTGAAGCTCTTGTTAAGACGGCCAGTAAGAGCGCTGCTTAGGCTACCAGTAGGTCTCAACAAACTGCTTGCTATAGGCGTTAGGCTTCCCGAAGTGAACGCCGAACCAGGTGTGCCGTAGGTGGAGTAGCTGAAGCCATACCCTCCACCGCCGGTGGTGCTACCTCTTGGGCTGTAGACTGGGGTGTTCGCCCTCGCGCTTGTTAGCAAGCTGGGAGTCTTCCGAGGTGCAGGCCGCGCGCCTGTCAGTGGTGTCGCAAGTGGGCCAACGGGCGGAGATGGCGCTGCGAGCGATGAGAAGAGTTGCTCGTTGCCGTAGGGTGCGTTGGTGAGTGATGCATGTAGCTGGTTTTGCGGCGTCGCCTGTTGGCTCTGTCCCAGACTGCCTCCAAACAGAGAGTTGGTAGTCGTGCTGTTCTGGTTCTGATTCTGGCCAAGACTTCCACCGAACAGACCTCCACCATTGTTCTGTTGATTCTGCTGGTTGTTGCCACCAAACAGAGACAGGCCTGAGCCCGTGTTGCCTTGATTTGAGGTGCTGCCGCCGAAGAGACCACCCGCAGGCTTGTTCTGGCTTCCGAACAGACCTCCGCCGGTGTTGTTGTTGTTGCCACCACCGAACAGACCGCCACTGCCTTGCTGATTGTTGTTCTGGCCGCCGAAGAGACCGCCGCCTGTGTTTGTATTGGTGGTGCTGCTACCGAAGAGACCAGTACCCTGAGGCTTGTTTTGATTCTGGTTGCCGAAAAGACCGCCACCAGTGTTCTGAGAGGCGCCGAATGGGTTGCTCTGCTGCTGCTGGTTGTTGTTGTTGTTGTTCTGGCCTCCGAAGAGGCCACCGCCAGTATTCGTGCTCGGGTTGTTGCCAAACAGACCGCCGGATGCAGGTTTGTTCTGGTTGTTGCCGAAGAGCCCGCCTCCGGTATTCGTGTTGGACGCGCCGAACGGGTTGCTCTGCTGGTTCTGCTGCTGGTTCTGCTGTCCGCCAAAGAGACCGCCGCCCGTATTCTGCTGAGAACCGCCGAACAACCCACCACCTGTGTTCGTGCTGCCGTAACCACCGCCGGTGTTCGTGTTGGTCGTGGATGCGCCAAAGCCGCCGAAAGCAGGCTTATTCTGCTGCTGCTGCTGGTTGTTGTTATTTCCAAACAGCCCTCCGCCGGTGTTGTTGTTCTGAGTGGTGCTGGCTCCGAATCCTCCGCCGCCGCCACCTCCGAAAAGGCCACCGCCGGTGTTGTTCGCAGTACTGCCGAAGCCTCCGGTTGTTGTGCCAGATGTGTTCGATGCGCCGAACAATCCACCCGTTGCAGGCTTGTTCTGAGTACTGCCGAATAGACCTCCACCTGTGTTGTTGGTACTTCCGAACCCGCCGCCGGTGTTTGTGCTGCCAAACCCTCCAGTGTTCGAGCCGAAGCCACCACCACCGGCCGTGGCAGTGTTGTTTCCCCCAAACAGACCGCCACCTGCTGTGCTCGTGTTGTTGTTGTTCGCCCCGAAGCCGCCGAAGCCTGTGCTTTGACCGAAGCTGCCTGCTTGGCCGTTGCTGTTACCAAACCTCCTCCCTTGGGCGTAGTCCTCCACTCGCAGCTCCTCAAAGCTCTTGCCGTTGTATGGGGGTTGCATGGTTATGGATTGGTAGGCCGAGGAAGTACTGGCGCCAGGATCTTTCTCCGTGACAGGCTGGAATGGAGTGTTGGCGGTGCCATTGTTGTTGTTGTTGTTATTGTTGTTGGCTTGCGTGTTCGAGGCTGCACCGCCGAATGTGAAGCCGCTGCCGCCTGCGTTAGATGCGCCGAAGCCGGTGTTGGTGTTGGAGGCTGGGTTCGTGCTGAAAGGATTGTTGTTGTTCTGCGGTTGGGTCGAGCCGAAGCCACCGCCGGTGTTGCCGCCTCCGAAGAGAGAGCCGCCAGTGTTGCTGGAGCCGAAGCCACCTGTCGCAGGCTTATTCTGACCGAAGAGACCTTTGTAAATGTTAGTGTTGTGCCGGATGAACTGGCTGATCTCGAGCTCGTGGTGCTCCTTACCTCCACCAGTGGTGCCTCCAAACCCACCAGTATTCGTTGATGCCCCGAAACCACCACCGCTTCCAAAACCTCCACTCGTTGTAGTGTTGGCATTGTTGCCGAACATCCCACCTCCGCTCGAGGTCGTGGCAGGCGCGCCAAAAGCAGGCTTGCTTCCGCCGCCGAAGGGTGAAGAAGTGTTTGCGGTAGAGCCAAAGCCACCGAAGCCGCCCGAGGTAGCTGTGTTTCCGCCGAACAGCGAGCCTCCGGTTGACGCGTTGTTGGTTGCGCCGAAGCCGCCGCCCGTGTTTGAGCTACCGAAGCCACCAAATGTGCTGCCTGTGTTGGCGTTGTTATTGTTGCTGCCGAAGCCGAAAGACATGGTTGCGGGTGTCAGAAGGGTGGGAAGGGGAATGCGCGCGCAAAAGGTGCGCTCTTGCACTTGGAGCTGAGCTGGCCGCGCTGGCCGCAGATAACACTGGGTTGGGTGACCGCTGAGCTTCAAGGTGGTTAGCAGGGTTGGGCGACGTCAATGTTTTGTGCGACTGAAGAGCGCGGGCAGGAGAATTGGAGCAGGCTCGATCATCGCCTGCAGAAGTTTCCTCACGACTTCCAGCAGGCTTCACGGTTTGTAGCCTGCCTGCTTTGCTTTGCTGCCGCCTCGCTCGGGGAAGAAACGTACCTATCTGGTAGCTCGCTGCTTTGGTGTGAAGTCCAGGAGGTGCAGCACCGCGCGCCGCTGTTCCGTAGGTTCGCAGCAGAAGTCGTCGGTGGTGAAATGAGCTTGGCACACAGTCGATGGGTGTGCGCTATGCAAGAGGCCGTAGACAAGACATGAATGGAAGAAGGGGACGGTGAGGAAACAAAGCTGTGTGCTGTGGTAGACCTTCTTCACGCGTTTCTGAGAGGCGTCGGACTGAGGTCGAGGTTGCCAAGCCCGCTAGCCCCAATCAGGCGGCCATCAGCCGGCGACCTCTAACACATGTCTCTGTCGCCTGAGGTGAAGAGCGCCTGGTGAAGGAGACAGAGACACGAGTGGTCTTCTTGGAAGTTCAATGCGAGAGACGTGCAGGTGCGTGGTTGGAACATAGATTCATGACCTCTCCAAGCAGGGCTACGAAACAAGCTACGACAAGATACCACAGGACTACAATGGCATCATCTGCCACTCTACATGTACGCTCCATTCCCACACGAGCAACGCCCGCCAGCGCGACAAAATCCGGCATACCACCATGAACGGCGTGGAGGTCCAAGTCTCCTGCAAGACTCCGCCTGCACGGAAAGCATAACAGCTGACGTACGGCGTTGAGCTTCGTGGTTCGCACCAGTTTTGGGATGAGGCGGCGGACTTGACGGTTTCGAACACAAAGCGATGCTGTGAGAGTTTGGCTTCTGGATGCGTGGCGGACATGTGATCCCAAATGCAGTTGGCATAAGTGGCATGTCTTGTTGGTTCATCTCGCCGTCGGTGTAACCGTGTGACACTACCCAAGCCGCGTGTCGGCTTCCGTGCATCCCGTCTGAGAGTACAACTCCATCGAAGGGCGAGAGACAGTAGTGACTGCTACCGGAAGCCTTTCACAAGTACCACCGCAAGCCCCCAATGCCGATTTTCGCGCATCTGCTGAGAAGGAGAAGCGGACGAGGCGCAAACGAGCGCGCACTGATGCCCGTACGCTTGGGCAGTCAGTGTACCGTGCAAAATTAGGTCCGATTCCTTGAAATTGCACCGGCGATATCTATATCATGCAGAGTTCGCCTCAGTCATACGGAAAGTCCTTGAGTAGGTAGGTCCGCGGCCAGAACCCCACGGCTTCAGACGACGGCTTCTGCAAATGGGTGCTTTACAGTCCAAACCGGCACCGACTGCTGCAGGTGGGAGTCCCAGCACACCTACATCGGATACCATCATTCCCTTTCGCTACCTCGATAACCAGAGCTTCCTCAAACAGTTCGTTCTTGTCTTTACGTACCGTTTCGATGCAGTTCTCGACCCCGAAAAGCTGCGCCATGCGCTTCAACGCCTCTTGGAAAGCGGCGACTGGAAACAATTAGGTGCCAGGGTGAGGAAGAATGTGAGTTTGTAGCACGTTTGACCCGCTTTGTGCAGAGCATAGACTGATGGAAGCGGCAGGCAAGCGGTGATCTCGAGTACCACCTGTCCCAATCGTTCGACGACCAGCGACCGGCACTATCATGGTCGGACATCAAGCTTGAGCAGAACCTTGCCGACCACCCACTCGCCTGCCGATTACCCCGTGCGGCTCCAGACCAACACCGTCCGCAATTCTTCGAAGATGCCGCTGCTTTTGTTCCACTGATTGAGGCCGCGGAGACTCCTCGCAAGATCGAAGACTGGACGTCAACTGATGCACCCTTGTTGTCTTTCCACGTTGTGAAGTTCAATGATGCTACTCTTGTCACTGTGAGCTGGTGTCATGCTTTCATGGACGGTGTTGGAATTGCTTCACTCATGAGGGCATGGACGGCGATGCTTGCAGGCCAGGACGACACAGTAGCGCCAGTTCTAAGCTTTGACAAAGATCCAGTTGAGCTGCTCGGTTGCAAGCGGGAGACCGCGCCGGAGGACTACCTTAACCATGGACGAAGCCTCAGTGGCAGCTCTCTCTTCAGATTCGTGGTCAACCAGCTGTGGGAAGTGATGTGGTATGCCAAGCCCGAAACCCGCATGATTTGCCTTCCTGGGTCGTTCATTGCCAAATTGAAAGAGCAAGCGGCCCGGGATGAGACAGAGTTCGTGAGCGAGGGCGATGTCGTCTCGGCCTGGATCACCCGTACTACAGCGCGTGCCTTGTCGATTCCTCACTCGATGCCGGTCGCAATGGCGAATGTGCTCGATACACGAGACCTGATCGGCGAAGACATCCTCCCTTCGAACTCAGCATACATCGGCAATATGTGCATCCAGTTCTTCACATATGTGAGCGCCGGTGAGCTGGCGAGTGAAAGTCTTGGGACCACGGCGCTCCGAATCCGCAAAGCACTGCAGGAGCAACGGACCGGCGACCAGTTCGAAGCATACTTGTCAGCGCACAAGCAGGCCACAGCGGCTGGGCGTCCCCCACTGTTCGGGCCCTGGAATATGGAGATGGTGAACATTTCAAGCTGGCTCAAAGCACGGTTCTTTGAGTACGATTTCTCGCCGGCGGTGGTGCGGTCGGCTGCGGATGGAGACAGAGAGCAGGCGTCGCTCGGAGGTAGACCGTCCTACATCAGTGCCACTGGGCATGAGAATGTGCCGATACCGTCGCGAAATGTGGGATGCTTGGTGGGAAAGGACGTGGATGGTAATCTGTGGATGAATTGGACCATCAGGAAGTCTGCCTGGCCGGCGTTTGTTGGCATTGCGACGGGAAACTTGGAGTAGACAGAGTGTCGTGCGCTTGACAGAGAGTCCGGTGCTAGACACAACATGCTTTCAATCGAGCGAATGGAAGAAGGTACGCCAGAAGCAGGCATCTGACAGTCCCAAGCTCGGGAGATTTGACCACCATGCTGTTGCAACTGCGGGCCACGGAAGCAGCGGCAATGCAGACATCGCGCTTAGAAGTCAACACCATCAAAATATCTAGCTCCATACACGGTAACCCTCCCAGACCGATAGCGGTGGCTCTTCCCACAATTTCTACCCTACGTTTCGCTGCGACGGCGGATCCGTACCCCACTATGACCAGTGCGGAGGCAAGGCTGGCCTGGAGAAACTACATGTACGTGCGCGCTGCCCCCGTATCTGCCAACCACGGTACCTACCAGAGCCTTCCCACGCCTCGGACGTCCCAGCTGAGGGCAGAGGAAGTATCGGTGACATACAGTCATCCAGTGGGTTGTGTGAGAGCTTTCTGATTCCGTTGCTTTTCCCACCAAGGCCTTAGGAAGGTTGCTTCATCATACAGGATTCTCTAGAAGATCTGACTCGTCTACCATAGGACCTGATTCATGAGACCCTCTATGGGTAAGTGTTCATCCCTAACTCCTTCTGGCCCACTTTGTGCCGCTGTGTGGAAGAATCTTCTGTACATCATGTCTCGTCAAGTACGGGAGTCGGCTTGCATCTTTTAGCAATACGTAGGTAGCTGAGAGGTAGGTATATATTCAAGGTAGGTATATATTCAAGGTACGTATCTAGGTTTCACGCCATCGCCTGATCCAACAACTTACACCCAGGAGTTGACAGCAGATATGGGAGTTTTGCAGCTCTCAGGCGATCGCCTCAGTGCTTCGGTTACTGCGGCCTGTGGAACTGGCTTCCTTCTCTTCGGGTGAGATTGTATCAGTTAGGGTGTGTTGCAAGAATAGGTCTGACAGTCTCTCTACAGATACGATCAAGGAGTCTTCGGCGGATTGCTCACGAACCCTCTTTTCCAGTCGACCTTCGACAACCCCAACCCAACGATTCAGGGCCAGATTACTTCCACATACTACCTTGGCTGCGTCTTCGGGGCCGTCGTTTCTCGGTTCGTAGGAGATTTCCTTGGCCGGAGACAAGCTATCATGCTGGGCTGCACACTCTTGACCGTTGGAGGTGCCATCCAAGCGACTTCTTTTGGCCTGCCTCAACTCTTTGTTGGCCGAATTGTCGCAGGCCTCGGGACCGGACTGAACACCACCGCCATTCCAATGTGGCATGTCGAGTCGGCGAAAGGCTTACATCGGGGAAAGCTTGTGACTCTGGAGCTCGTCTTGAACATCTTTGGCATCGTCATCGCCCATTTTCTCAACTATGGTCTTTCGTTCGAAACTCAGAGCGCGGTCTCGTGGCGATTTCCCGTCGCATTCCAATGTTTCTTCGCAATCCTCACCTTCTCGCTTGTCCTCGTGCTGCCTGAGTCGCCACGCTGGTTGATACTTCGAGACCGACAAGAAGAAGCGGCCGCTGTTGTCGCTCGCTATCATACTCTCCCGGCATCAGATGTTCACGTCCGTGCCATCGTTGAGGGCATCGCGGAGAGCGTCGCTCAGGAAGTCGCGGACTCTAAAGGCTCCTCTTGGAAAGAGATGTTCCACAATGGGCGGCAACAGAACTTCCGACGCATCTGCTTGGGTGCTGGCACAGCGTTCATGCAGCAACTCGCCGGCTGCAATATCGTGGCCACTTACCTGCCTGTCGCACTTGAAAATTCCATCGGCCTGGGCCATCACCTTTCCTTGATTCTCGCCGGCTGCAACGAGATATCTCTCATGTTCTGGGGTGCCTTCTCGATCTTGCTCATCGATCGGTGGGGCCGGAAGCCGCTTCTCCTTACCAGCTCGCTTGGCATGGCCATCTCGCTCTTCCTCATCGCCATTGCGCTCTCGTACGGATTCGAGAACTCCGGCATCATGGCAACCGTGGCCATCTTCCTCTACAACGTGTTCTTCGGTCTTGGCTTGCTGGCCATCCCCTGGCTGTATCCGGCCGAGATCAACTCTCAGAGCATGCGGAACACCGGAGCATCGATATCGACGACTACCAACTGGCTCTTTGTGTACGTGGTCGTGCTTGTCACGCCTCTCGGGATCAGCAACCTCGGATACGGCTATTACCTCATGTTTGGCTTGTTCACGCTGACATTCCTGCCGTTTATCTGGTACTTTTACGTGGAAACAGCCGGTCTCACGCTGGAGCAAATCGACCAAGTCTTTGAGCTAAGGTATAATACGGAAAACGCCATCTCGTATAGTCAGGCAAGGCGCGAAGTAATAGCCTCGCCGTCATTAATGCCGCGTTCTAGCAAGAACGGGCTAGCCGCCGAGAAGGAGAATATTAAGCGCCGGGATTAGGTTAAGCGGTAGTAGTTTATATAGAATAGGATAGCGTATATATACTAGTAAAGCTTATATTGCCCTATCCTATTAATACTACTCGTCGGAAAAACTAACTTATACCGGTATATGTTTTATTCGCGGAATCGATAGAGAGGATAAAACTATCTACTTTTAATAAGAGAACCTACTCGATCCGGCTAAATATAAGCCTAGAATCTTTAAATTTCGGCCTTTTTAGTAGTTTTAAGGTTTTCCTTAGCGCTATAGAGTTTTCTAGATAGTAGGAATAGTTTTCTATAACTCTCGAAGGTAGTAAAAGTAAGAGAAAACTATCTAGAACTTCTAAAAAACTCTATAGCTCTTAAGAAAACCTCTAATAGTCTAAAAAGTAGCATTTTTAGAGGATTTAAGGGTTAGGGTTAGGGTTAGGGTTAGGGTTAGGG